>NC_081199.1:155000-836250 GCF_902713425.1 Acipenser ruthenus
ATTTGCTGTCTATTTCCAGTACTAATGTAAATATATTTTCTTCCTTGTAGGTTTCATCAGAAAAATGGCTTCATCTGAAGAACAGAGAGAACGAACTAAAAATTCTCAAGAGACACCTGTCTCATACAAGGTAGCTCTTTCACTCCTCCAATACAAATTCTCAAGAGACACCTGTCCTGTCTCATACAAGGTAGATCCTTCACTCCTCCAATACAAATTCTCAAGTACAGTATGTGTGCTTCTTTATGGACAGAGCGTTTCTAAACTTATCAGCTTGCTAAAACTGTTTTTAATGGTGCTTTGGGTCTCACAGCAGGTATTATAAATTCATCAAACCTTGCAGCTCTGCCCTTTTGTAAAATAGCTAAGGAGCATTGCAAACTTCCTTGCTGTCATCCATCCATTCTGCAAAGTTTCTTTTCTTCTTTTCGATATCCTTGTGGCTTTTCAGTATGTGTGTTATTCCTCATCTGTGCAGCGTAGACAGTAAATATCTACCAGCCTGCTGTCAAGAGAACTTCAGTGCAGAAAGTTTCAAGAAGACGAATGTGTGTAAGAAGCAAATCTGCAGAATTGCTTTGCAGTGCTCAGGTGGAGGTGGATTTATAAAGCCAATAGGTCTGAATCAAGTCACTGATAACATTTTCCCTGCTTGCATACCATAAATTAAAAAACGCCTTGTCAGATTACCATGGAGAATTTGAATCTCTGTGTCCTTATTATCTTTTGTGGACTGAGATCATTGCTTTCTGTGTGGGTTCAATGCAGCATAAATATCAAGGCTCAGTATCAGCCCCAGTGTAGAGGGAACTCTGTAACTTGAATACAACATGAGTGTTTGAGCTTCATGGACCCTGAGACCCATTTACTCTCTGGTGAGTAAGGGGTTAGAAACTTCAACATGACACATGCACCTTTTAAGGGAACCTACAGCACAGTCGTGTGGACAGTATGCTCACCTGAATTACTTAGCGAGATGATCCATCACATCTTAATTGCTTTCTAATCAGGAAGAGTTATTATAAATGCAATCTGAGAAGTGGGAGCCATGTTATGAACACCTTGACCCACACACAGCATTCTAACTAGGGCTGAAGGAGATGCAATTCAGCTGAACCTACATGCACTTAGTCAGACCTAGTCACCTATTTTACATTCTCTCTGCACCTTAATCACCAGTGATACATTTTCCAGAGGAAATCTTTTGTCTTTCACCAAGCCTGTAATTACTATTGACATGTCAGAGTTTATTCCCAACAGAAACAAAATCTACAAACCAGAGCAACTTGTGGACCTTTTAAAAGCTAATTTTAGATTTAGGAAGGCAATACAAAAAATACATCAAGGTTATAATAACCGTAATTTTCCTGTAACAGTCAAGTAGTTACTACACATCAGCATCAATTTGAGAAGCGTTTTCATTTCCAAATGGATGTCAATGAAAAGCAAGTTGCATGCTGATCGTGAAAGGCAGATCAGACTGACAGCAAACAAATGTTCTGAGGATGACTACTCACTGGTGCTAAATTGCTGTAATAAACTTATTATTGTGAATTTTACTGGCATCGTAGGTACTTAATAATGGATGTTTCATTTGTAGATGTCGGCTTATGGGGGAGACAAAGTTATTACATTCTCACTCTAATTACAAGGATCAGACACAAGCGCCTGGTGCTGCTGGAATAATGCTATGCTTACCATGCCATCTCTGTTTAGGAAAGCTTGTAAATTATTCATGTAAGGGAAGGCGTGGGATTTTTAAGGTACTTTTCTAAAGCCAAGCTATAGTGTGCTGCTTGATGGAGCCCCTACATGAATTACCCGGGTTGTTGTATCCACAGACAGCTGGTGTCCGCAGTGAAGCAGGGTCGGGGTTATTTCCAGATGCTGCAGAGGGAAGAGTGTGATCTGCGTAATGCCCAGCAGGAGGAGCAGCGGAGCTTCTCTGAGAGCCAGCGCACTGAGTGCCAGCCCCCCAAATACTCCTCTGACAAGGAGGTTACAGAGAGGTAACGAGGGAGGCTTCTGCACCCACACTCCCTTTATTACAGTTGAGCCGGATGTGTTCACTGAAAAGGATGAAACATGACTCCAATCTGGTTGTCTGCTTATTCTGACAAGCTGTTCTTACTCTAATAACCGATTAACCATGTTGATTTTAGTTTTTTCAGAACTGAAATACCTGCACAGCGAAGCGGCTTGTACAGGAAATCTTCCAAGAAGATTTCTGCCGTGCGACCATTCACCCCGGTTCACTCCTCCCTTACCTGCCCACGAGTGACCGAAACATCTGTGTGAGTACAGGGCTTGTATAGAGGGGAGGGAGGCACAATCCTTCCTTGCATGATACATTGATGTATAATGAAAGAGGTTTGTATTGTGATATATTAACAAACATATTTCCAGCATTCCACTTGGGGTGAAGCTGAGAAAATCAGCTAAGAAATGATACACTGTTGTGCTTTACTGTTACTCTGACCCGCGTATATTAAAAATAAAGTGAATAAGAAACTGTAAGCAGATAAAAACCCAGAATCAATATTAAAGATTGAACATCATTTTTCATACTTGTAGATCACTGTGCCTACGCTTCTTGCTTGAAGAAACAATGATGTCATCGACACTGTCTGATGGTGCTGTTATTTCAAGCATGCAGTCTCTTAAAAAGCTGTTTGGAATGCACCATGCAGTCGAAATGTGGGAGTGCATAATTGAGTACAGTGTGCATTATTCAGTGTCTCAATGAAATGTGTTCATACTTGTAGAGATTTATTCTTCCTGATACACACAAATTAATGTTTTATTCTGGTGCAATGAAAATAATGGTCCCCTGGTATATGAAACAAGAAAAGAACAGCAATTTCAAAAGTCATTATCTGTGTTTGGATGGATCGTAATAGGAAACACTTTGCCTGCCTGGTTCGTAAGGACTTCAGGTTGATAGATAGCCATGCTGAAATGGGAAACGTCATTATTATTTGAATGTCTAAGACAGATAAATCGGCTCTGCACATGTTCATGTGCTGAGGGTAATGGAGTGAATGTATTCACCATGAAGGAACAGAGATAGAAACAGGAATCACACAGCCTGCTGGCATTCAGGAGGTAGAGCAATCATCTTTGGCTCAGAGGCTGCAGGTTTGCATTCCTTCTGAGATGCCAAGAAACAGCAGGATTTAATGCGAATCTGCTCATCATAAAGCACGTACTATATTTTGATTCCAAAAGTTGTTGTTCTGCTTTGTGATCCGCATTTCAAAATGTCTTGCCTTCAGATATATTTATAATTGCATGTTTAATAGGAGGATCAAATAGAATCACTGGCTAGTTATTTGTGCTGTGTTTATATATGATAAGAAACATATTATACACCTGCAATAACAGCATAAGGCCACAGGGTGGCATATGGTCATGGCATAAATCTGTTTAAATAGGGTTTATTTAGTTTATGCTACACAAACAGCTCCTGTATATGTCTGTGTGTGTGTGTGTGTGTGTGCGTGTGTGTGTATATGTATGTGTGTGTGTGTGTGTGTGTATATGTCTGTGTGTGTGTGTGTGTGTGTGTATGTCTGTGTGTGTGTGTGTGTGTGTGTGTGTGTATATGTCTGTGTGTGTGTGTGTGTGTGTGTGTGTATATGTCTGTGTGTGTGTGTGTGTGTGTGTGTGTATATGTCTGTGTGTGTGTGTGTGTTTGTGTGTGTATGTGTGTGTGTATATATATATATATATATATATATATATATATATATATATATATATATATATATATATATATATATATATATATATATATATAGTCCCTGTATTTCACATCCTATACATTCATAATTGATATTTTTTTAAAAGCCTTGCCTGGTTTTGCTCTTTGTATCAAAGCTCTGTCACAATCGACCATTCACAGTATTAAAATATAGGATTCCATTTTCCAATACAATAAAAAGTTGCCACTTTTAATTTGTTTTAGGGGAAAAAAAAAAAAATCAATGGAGTTGTTAATGTCAGAATGGGAATGCCCTGCCATTTTAATTACACACCCCATTTACTTGTATTTTTCCTGCTACAAATGTATTGATTGATTATTGACTTAAATATAAATCCCAGAAAGACCCTTGAGCAAAACATGTTTTTCCTTTCATTGCAGAGAAACGGTTTTTCGCCAGCTGTGTTCTCTGAACTGGCTCTTGGAGGCTTTAACTGCAGAGCCTGCAGGTGGTGCAGGGCCTGTCTCTTCCTGCTGGAGTTTAAAGTAAGCGCACTTTATGTGTGTGTGTATATTAGCAAGTACAGTTAGACCAGGTTATGTGAGTTAGGGCATGTCTTTTTTGATGTGCACGATTAAGAGCATTTGGAGCAGATTGAATCACTGTTCCATGCAATGTGTTTGGACATGACCTTGAAGTGCTGGGAAGTAGAAAGTACAATAATTGGCTTTGCATTACATTTTGCCTGTCCTTTTAACCCTTGCAGAACTACAGTTTACCTCACTAGATGCTGCTGTCACAATAAACTTGAATTAATAAGTTCAAATGTTCAAATGACCACAAAGCCAATCTAGAGTAATGACAATTCAATACCCCAAATAATGTAGTAATAGTGTGTCATGAACTTGTTGCAGAGTAAATATATAGGTTACACTGAATTCCCTGATTGCTTTAAAAATGATTGTGCCAAATAGACAGATTGATACAATTCCTAACACTGAAAGGAACAATCCAAGTAGAACTGTACAGAACAGTATATGGAGTGGAATACTAATCTTCAAAGGACTGCAATTCTTACTGCTGAAGCACCGAGCAACACAAGAAGAACATTCTGTGAGGCCCATATGACAGCCTCAAGCTTTTAATAAAGCATGGCCTGTGCAGTATCCAATTTGATATTAAACTGTAAGCTTGGAGGGGAAATGACCTGATGATATTACTGGATGGGAGCTGGAAGTGTATTACAGAGGAAGTTAAATCTTTATTACACTGTTGTAGCTTGGCTGAGGTTTTATCCTGCCACCGTTTCACTGAAGTGAATTATCATTTCTATTAAGTTTAGTGCCCAAACCTCACCTTACAGGCAACATAAAACTCACTGTTAAAGGGCAGAAATACACTGTAGGTGTCACTTTTGTCTTATAAGTTCATTCTTTTTTTGGAATTTCTTTCTTTATTTAATTATTGCTATTTATTTATTTGTTTAGAGATCCGGGTGGAAGCAAGATGACAGTGAAGAGACTGAATAAAGAAAAAGCCATCGAGACAAAATGGAACCACTTTATTACACAGCCTAAGGTATTGTCATTTTTCACTGGGATGAAAACATCCCAGTTCAGGGATTCCTTGCAGCACAACTCATTGTGTGGGTGTTTACCAGTCTGATGAATGGATTAGTCCTTGTGTTTAATTGGCTATGTATGTATTTGATCTCCATTCTGTGCATTATCAAGGCAAAATCTGTATTTTGAAAGCATTTTTTTTTTTTTGCACTGAATGTAATTATGTTGAAAGTGATGGGAGGCTAATGCGGCTGAACAAGCCTGTGCCCAGTCATAGATATTGCATTTTAAACCTAACTGATATATAAATATTGTATTGGTTTATTTCTAGCCAAGAAAGTCTGCCTCCAGGATCCTTCGCAAAGTATCAGTGAGGTCCAGGAACACCTTCATGAGCTCTTCCCGGCTCAGCGTGATGTCATCCACTCTGACCCCCCCGATGGGGAGCATGTCTTCCCTGACCCCCGGCTCTGAGGACCTGCCAATGGGAGCCTCAGGGGGGGCTGTGGGAGGAGTCTGTGAGAGCCAGGACAGCCAATCTGCAGCTAACATCTCTGCACAGCATCAGGACCAAGAGGAGGAGGCACCGCTGAGTGACTGTACGCATCACAACCCGCTTCTCTATTCTAATATACAGCAGACCCTGATACTGATGTGATAGCAGATGGAAATGCCGCCACATTGTTCATTATTAGTTCTGTGAGCTATTAAGAATGATGTGTCCAGCAGGTGGTGTTGCTTTCTGTTCTAGTGAATAACATCCACCGATTGTGTAGGGTAATAAGGATTGATCGCTTGCATTGTTTAAATGTCTGAATCCCAAGCCCTGAAACAAAGAGGAGTTGAAAGATCAATAGCATCACATACTGCGGGCTTCATTTATCAAACTGATACAGTATAGTCTATTAAACAGGTTAACATTTGTATAAAGATACATACTTATCCAGAAAAAGCAACAGAACTGCAAATGAGCTGAGCCTTAGATAAAACACCGGCGACACAGCAACATGCACCCCTTCACATGGAGATGCAAATAACTATGAACGGCATGCCTCAAAAGATTCACTGTGTCTGGCCCTTCCAAGATAACCTTAAGGGCAGCGGGTACAGCAGCGTTTGACACGACGCTGTCCACTGTTTCTGAACTGACGGGTGATCTCTGGAAAGGGTTCCGGTTGGCTGGAGCGGAGAATGAGAAGTATCAGCGCCCCATCTGTGTTCTCATTCTCAGTGCCAGTCGACAGCAACAACCTTGCATACACCTCAGTGTGGAGCTGGTTGTCATGGGAACACTCAACTCAGGCAGTGAAGGGGCGACTTTACTGCATCCAGGCTCTCTGAGCAGAATTCTGTCGGATAAAGGAAACAAATCAATTTGAATATTGGGCCTGCATCTGCATGTAATACAAATCTACAAAAGTTATTGAAGTTTTTGCAGGATTGTACCACAGTTAAGGATTCTCAACAAATGACAAACAAGAACACATATAGGCTATTACGCATAACCATAACCATAACCCTATTAGCCCCAAATAGACCTTACTGCACTGGCAAAAACCCAGCACGTAGCCATACACAGCTGATCTCTTTAAACAAATAGACAAAGCAGGCTGGAGAAACCGAAACTTTTTACTAACCAATTACTCTGTAAAGGTAGGCAAAAAAAACAAACATATATTTGTTCAAAAAAAGAATCGCTTGCTTTTTATTTTAATTATAAAACCGCTTTTGGCGCCACCAGCTGGCCGTTGTTGATATTGTAAAACAAATAATTCTTGCAGTAGATAGCCAGCAGTGTTTTAATTAGTCGTACTGTACGACTCCGTGCAATCTGACGTTGTGCGATGTATGTGTTGGCCACCAGAGGGAGCGCTTCTGCTAATGCTATATTTTACACAGACCCGTAGGTCGAATTTCCAGAAATATGCACTGAATTTTGAAGTTTAAATGTTCTGAGCTTACTATAATGTACAAATGGTTCAGGTTACGCATTATTTTATTTGAAAGCATGTCTGTGAGTTGAGATTACAGTATGATTCAAATTCCTTACCCAACATGTAGCAGCAGTGAGTTTTCTAGAAAACGACCTGCATTTAAAATGAATGGCAGTTTTATACATTGAAGTGACTGACGTTAAACAGATTGTGTTTGTGCAAGACAGTGAGTGTTTCAGGAGCGCGGAAGTGAAGGCGTGATTGTGCATACTAGAAACTCAATTTAATAACATTGATTTCATGCCAACAATAAGCTTTGATAGCTGTGCAGATAGCTTTGGATAATGATTGTTGTTTGCAGTATTCTGCTCTACAATCATTGAAACAGTGTTTTGTTTTTCAGATGAGGTCTGATTTTATTGTAATAGTTTTTAAGGGTGGAAGGTTTGATGCTTTTTGTTTCCTGTTTCTGCTGTGTCCCGTCCCCCTTATCTCTATCAGTGAGCATGTGTACTGAGGCCTGTGTCCACTCCCGCTATTGGAAGCTTCAGGCCACCAGTATATCTGCATTCCTTCAGCACACTGCAGCTGAGCACAGCCAATCTTTAAATGTCACTGGATTTATAACTCAGATGAGTAAACACAAATGTCATACACCATTAAATGCAGTTTTATTTTCTTTGTTTTGTGGCATTTGAATCTTTTTGTAATGCCTGGGAGACACACAGCTAAGCACTGGCAGCTGTCATTTCAAATGAATATTGTTGAAACACGTTGTGCTTTCTGTTGCAGATCATGCATTATAGAAATGCAGGGACGTTCGCTGATGATCTGCTTTACAGGGATGTCCTGGCTTGGCCTGTATTCGGCTCAAGCTTGGATACCAGGGTTAACATCCCTGCTGGTCTTTTAAAGAGTGTCATGGGGTCCCTTTGGAGAATAACTATTGTAATGACTTGTGTCTGCAGACCTGCAGAAGCTGTTAGAATCTGTTCATCAGGCTGTGGACAAGGAGCTCCACCACACAGACCAGGAGAAAAAACATCCAAATGAAAGGTGTGCTTCTGTAAAGTAAGAATCATCTGGAGTTCAGTGATGATGAGTAATAGAGATCATGTGGTCTAAGTGATTAAACTTCATCATGCAAGTCAAGCAGAGAGCTGTAATATTTGACAGCAATGTAATCGGCACATTCAGTGATTTCTGTTTGTTTTGTTATTCTGTCTTATAACAATGACTGAACATGCATATGAAATGAGAGAGAGGCAGTTCAGTAGAATTATTGGTGTGTGATTTGTTTCTATATTGGTGTCAGGTCTAGAACCAGCACAAAGGAAATGTTACTTGTGCTTATTCTTTAATTCCCTTTGGATCTCATTGTTTCCATCAGCTCTTTAGAATCCAATTACATCAGTGGAAGAGGAAGTCGGGATAAGCAAGTGGGAACGGACACAAAACCACAGAGGCCTAAAAGGTGCACTTCAGTGTTTCTGCAGCACTCTACTGTAAAACTGTCCAGAGATTAGAATACGTTTAGAAAGACAGCTCAAATAAAAATAGATCCGTCTGCAAATGATTTTAAATAAATGCTGCATGAAGTTACGCACAGGTTGTGGAGTTTGCACTTTTGTTTTTTGTTTGCACTGGTAAAACATCTCTAAAAGATGTCCTGTATACATGCATACAGAACCATTAGAATTGGACAAGCTGGATCACAAAGAGAAAATTCAGCTTGAATTTTATAAACCCTGAGAATCAAGATCCGTGAGAGTGCTTAGAGCCCTTTAATTATATTACTTAAGTCCTTGGCAGTATATTAAAGTAGCAGGTCCTAATTAAGCACAGGGGTATGCCCTTTGATGCTATGTGTGGTATAGGGCTGTATGTTAAATGCCTATTATTATTATTATTATTATTTATTTCTTAGCAGACGCCCTTATCCAGGGCGACTTACAATTGTTACAACATATCACATTATACATTATTTCACATATCACATTATTTTTACATACAATTACCCATTTATACAGTTGGGTTTTTACTGGAGCAATCTACGTAAAGTACCTTGCTCAGGGGTACAACAGCAGTGTCCCCCACTGAGGATTGAACCCACAACCCTCCGGTCAAGAGTCCAGAGCCCTAACCACTACTCCACACTGCTGCCTATGTTATTAATGTCATAGTTTTAAATGTGCCTTGGTAACGCTTTAACTGAGATTTTGCATTACTCAAGCTCGCTCTTCTCTGTTTACACCCAAAGCTCTCCTGCAAATCGATGCTCTGAAACCAGTCAGTTCATTGCAAGTAAATCTTCACTATCATCGGAGATGAGAGACAAATTCAATGAGACGGCTGAGGAAGCTGTATTGTGTCTGCAAGACACTTTGGAAAACACTGCTAAGTAAGTGTAACCCTATCAGCAACACCCAATATAAAGTTCAGGTCTTCTTTCACAGCGTGAAATTCATGGGTAAGGATTCATTACCTTTGTGTTCCCTGGGTATCTGTGTAGAATGAATGCAGAAGTATGAAGCAAGTGCATCACATGAATCCGTGTATCGTACTGACATGGGAATCGCCCCCTGCAATTATGTACCATCATGTCCCCATTTTAAGGAATGTCTTTTTGTTAAAGCTCCATGCTATTGATGCGATAATTCACATTGAAACAAACATTGCCTCACATTTCCTACATCTTCTTGTGCCAGACCTCCAGTGACATGTATTTATGTTGGCTTTGGGATGCAATGAGGGATCCTATCTTTATGTGCAATTTGCAGGAAGCGTTGGGAGAACAGTACGCGCAAGTTTCAATCTCTGGAATACGTGACAGACTTCCACCGGGACATCAGTCTACTAAGAGCAGCAGCAAATGAATCTGACAGCAGGGATGAGAACAGTCAGAAGAGCACGACGTGGTAAGAGTCTATTCTGCAACACCAGAACAAAATCACACAGGAACTGGTTTGCATTTCAAATGAGTAACTCTCTGTATATGGAACCCCATTTACTCTTGGAATTGTGTGCAATATTTTAAACACTGGTGATTACTTATGCAGGAGACTAAAATAAGAATCATCTATGTTTAAGATACTGCATACCCACAACTGGTAGATCGATGATTCATTACATTTTGTTGTTGTTCCTAAACTCTGGATAGATGATTACAGGATGTACAAAATTGATGAAGGTAAGAAACCTGAAGTAAGACTAATTGTTCAGCTGCCCCCTTTGTTTGCTCTGGGGTAGGTTTTCCGAGCTCCTGTCACGTATTCCTAAAGCCATGCTGGAGAGCCACAATGTCCAGAGCATCCTGGGAAAGCTGTCCCGGCTTTGCCACAAGCAGAGCCTGAGAGTTGGGCCCAGCCACTTCCTGAAGGTTCTGAGTGGGATCCGGACGTGGGAGCTGTGCTCTCCGGATCTCTCTGTAGCGATTGAGGTACAGTTTACACACACTGCAGCACACAGGCCTGCGTTCACCAGATTTATTTATATCAGGAGAAGAAAATGATACTGAACCAATGCTCATTCAGTGGTCAGTGGGCTATTCCTAACTGATTTCAAGTCATTTAACACATGCTAAAAATAAATAAATACATAAATCAATAAATAAAGCAAGCATGGAAAACAAGAAGATCGACAGCAAGTCAAAGAGGTTCCTGTGAGACTGCTGGGCTTGAACCCACATTCCATACACTAACACTGTCGGTCACATACTGCTTCTAGATTGTCCGGGAGCACATTGTGCAGATGTCAAAAGAAGACTATGAAGCCTGGCTCCTGCCTAGAGTAGGACTGCCCCAGAGAGTGAGGAGCGCCCCAGCAGTGAGATAAAAGCCTGCCAGAGAGGAAGAGATCCTGCATCCTACATCTACTCAGCAAGAGTTCCTATAGGTCTGTAACAGAAGATGTGGCACAATATTTCTGCACCGGTTGAAATCCAATTCCCAATTTGTATGCCATGAGAAAACTACTAGTCTTCAAACATATCATATAATTTTGTATTTATTTTTAAAGAATATTTTAGAAATGGTGATTTCCTCAGTGACATGTTAAAGGTAAAGTTTGTATTTCATGTATTTTTATATATTTGTAAAGAACAGGCGCAGACTGAAAATAGATATGCTCAGCCTGCTGGACTCACGCAAAAGAAAATGACAATATCACAATAATTCGTTTTTACTTCGCTTCCTGACTTTTATACATCATAAAACATGAAATGCTGAAAACAGGGCATTCCTGTAAACCCGAGGTGTCGGTTACAGGTGTGCTGAACCCCGAGGTGTCGGTTACAGGTGTGTGCTGAACCCCGAGGTGTCGGTTACAGGTGTGTGCTGAACCCCGAGGTGTCGGTTACAGGTGTGTGCTGAACCCCGAGGTGTCGGTTACAGGTGTGTGCTGAACCCCGAGGTGTCGGTTACAGGTGTGTGCTGAACCCCGAGGTGTCGGTTACAGGTGTGTGCTGAACCCCGAGGTGTCGGTTACAGGTGTGTGCTGAACCCCGAGGTGTCGGTTACAGGTGTGTGCTGAACCCCGAGGTGTCGGTTACAGGTGTGTGCTGAACCCCGAGGTGTCGGTTACAGGTGTGTGCTGAACCCCGAGGTGTCGGTTACAGGTGTGTGCTGAACCCCGAGGTGTCGGTTACAGGTGTGTGCTGAACCCCGAGGTGTCGGTTACAGGTGTGTGCTGAACCCCGAGGTGTCGGTTACAGGTGTGTGCTGAACCCCGAGGTGTCGGTTACAGGTGTGTGCTGAACCCCGAGGTGTCGGTTACAGGTGTGTGCTGAACCCCGAGGTGTCAGTTCAGCCTCTGATGCTGATCAGTTGCATGAGAGATAAAGACTATGACATTAACTAAGCAAATGTATTCCGAGACCATTCCTTTACGCTATTTGGTATTACTTACAAGTAATTGCCAACTTGCTTGCCAAACTGCCTGTCCTGTACAGTGAAATAATCATTTTAAAAAAGCAAGTTTAATGTGATAATGACATGCATGTCAGGAACACTTTCAGTGTTGGGATGAAGAAGTATTTAATTTTAAAATAACCGATTCAACATTAAGATAAATATTGATAGTGGAACTTGTGGGGTCTATTTAATTTCACAGCTAATGCACTGTAGCGTAATTGAGTTTAAAATGGTCCTATACAGTAAGAAATCACTGACAAAGAGTAATTTGAGTAAATTGCTTTGCTCCAACAAGTGAAATGTTTTACTGCTTCAGCTTTCCTTGCTATAACTGTTTTGTTTCACTAGGGGGTGTGATTGCATTTATGATACTTTTCATGTCTTGTTGGATGTACTTGTTTATTGGTTATGTATTTGAATTATTGTGCATTTTAAGAATATATGATTAAAAACAATGTAAACGATGTGCTGTTGTGTGTGTTTTAAAAGCTAAATGTGTTTTTCTTTTGCCCATTCAATGTACAAGATTGATATGAGCCGCTGCAAGGAACAAATAAATGTCCTTCAGTCAGAATGGACTTTCGACCTTTACTCTTGTGATTCCCTGCAATGATTACAACCCAAGGTTACAATTCACAAGAACAAACAAGCAATCTGTCTAGGACTTAGCTGAGCTTCATCAGACACGGTCTAATCAGTACAAAGTGCAATTACAGAGACTCTCTTCAGATTGGATTCCATTAAAAATACAAAACAAACCCTGTCCTATCAGTGCCGCTGAGTGGGGCCCTACATACCACGGGCACAATTACAAACCCTGTCCTATCAGTGCTGCTGAGTGGGGCTCTACATACCACGGGCACAATTACAAACCCTGTCCTATCAGTGCTGCTGAGTGGGGCTCTACATACCACGGGCACAATTACAAACCCTGTCCTATCAGTGCTGCTGAGTGGGGCTCTACATACCACGGGCACAATTACAAACCCTGTCCTATCAGTGCTGCTGAGTGGGGCTCTACATACCACAGGCACAATTACAAACCCTGTCCTATCAGTGCTGCTGAGTGGGGCCCTACATACCGCGGGGACAATTACAAACCCTGTCCTATCAGTGCTGCTGAGTGGGGCTCTACATACCACGGGCACAATTACAAACCCTGTCCTATCAGTGTTGCTGAGTGGGGCCCTACATACCACGGGCTCAATTACAAACCCTGTCCTGTCAGTGCTGCTGAGTGGGGCCCTACATACCGCGGGGACAATTACAAACCCTGTCCTATCAGTGCTGCTGAGTGGGGCCCTACATACCACAGGCACAATTACAAACCCTGTCCTGTCAGTGCTGCTGAGTGGGGCCCTACATACCACGGGGACAATTCTCAACAACAGCTGTAGCATCTCCAAGGCTGCCATTTAATTTAGTATTGTACTGATTTGTTTTGCAAATGTTTGTTACCTGCTGTTTGTGACAAGCAACATTGCCCCACCAATATCACCAGCGATTACGTCACAGATGTAAATGGCAAATGACTAAACTTAGAAACAGGATTATAAAATAGTAAGGCAAAGCAGTATCATGTATCAAGAGCAGCTAGACATATACAGATACACCAAAGCAGCCATTAAATGCAGCTCTGACGGCACATTGAAGGATGCCCCTGTGAGTGGGTGTAGGGCTTCACAAGCTGTTCCCATAGTCAATAGTAATAAACCAGGCTAGTAATTCTTAACTTGTTTCCTGTGTTGCACTCAGCCCTGCGGAGTTTGCCCATGTGTTAAGGACATAAAGACCTGTTTTTTTTTATTTTAAGGTCATTGTCATGGCGTTCCAACCTTGACTTCTTGGTAGACCCTGTTATCGAAGTGGATTGGAGTAAAATAGAGAAAACATCCACAGAAAAAGGATGGCTGTTTTTTAAAAATGTAGTACTAGAGGCACAAAACAATTACATCCCAAAAGTAGACAAATCTAAATCTAAAACAAAATGGCCAAAATGGTTTAATAGATCAATTAAAAAAACTATTCAGCGAAAAAAGGCACTTTACAGAGCGTTTAAAAAGGGACCAAAAACAAAGTACAAAGAAAGAATACTTGGAACTGCAAACACATAGAAAGGCCAAGAGAGAGATAGAAATCAATATTGCTAAGGGGGCTAAAACCAATTCCAAAATGTTTTTCCAATATTACAACAGCAAGAGAACATTCAAAGAGGAGGTTAAATGTCTAAGAGACACAAATGGCAAAATCATAGATGAAGAAAAAAAAATAGCAAATATATTAAATGATTACTTTTCACAGGTTTTTACAAAGGAGGACATGGACAACATGCCCGACATGTCGACCTGTTCCTATCCAATTTTAAATAACTTTAGCATAACAGAGGCAGAAGTGTTAAAGGGACTAGGAGCTCTTAAAATAAACAAATCACCTGGGCCAGATGAGATCCTCCCAATAGTACTCAAAGAAATGAAAGAAGTTATTTACAAACCGCTAACCAAGATCATGCAACAGTCTCTTGACAAAGGGGTTGTACCGACATACTGGAAAATAGTAAATGTAATACCGATCCACAAAAAGGGAGACAAAACCGAACCAGGTAACTACAGACCAATAAGCCTGACTTCTATTATATGTAAACTTATGGAAACTATAATAAGATCCAAAAGGTACTGCACACAGGCAATAAAAATGTGCATTATAAATATCATATGGGAGATACTGAAATTGAAAAAGGAAACTATGAAAAAGACCTAGGAGTTTATGTTGACTCAGAAATGTCTTCATCTAGACAATGTGGGGAAGCTATAAAAAAGGCTAACAAGATGCTTGGATATATTGTGAGAAGTGTTGAATTTAAATCAAGGGAAGTAATGTTAAAACTCTACAATGCATTAGTAAGACCTCACCTAGAATATTGTGTTCAGTTCTGGTCACCTCGTTACAAAAAGGATATTGCTGTTCTAGAAAGAGTGCAAAGAAGAGCAACCAGAATTATCCCGGGTTTAAAAGGCATGTCATATGCAGACGGGCTAAAAGAATTGAATCTATTCAGTCTTGAACAAAGAAGACTACGCGACGATCTGATTCAAACATTCAAAATCCTAAAAGGTATAGACAATGTCAACCCAGGGGACTTTTTTGACCTGAAAAAAGAAACAAGGACCAGAGGTCACAAATGGAGATTAGATAAAGGGGCATTCAGAACAGAAAATAGGAGGCACTTTTTTAAACAGAGAGTTGTGAGGGTCTGGAACCAACTCCCCAGTAATGTTGTTGAAGCTGACACCCTGGGATCCTTCAAGAAGCTGCTTGATGAGATTCTGGGATCAATAAGCTACTAACAACCAAACGAGCAAGATGGGCTGAATGGCCTCCTCTCGTTTGTAAACTTTCTTATGTTCTTATGTTCTTAATAAAAACAAACCTTGTGTAACCAGCTTCTTATCTTTCCCTGTGACTCAAATTTGAATTGCTAGCATTTTCAAATTGCAGTTATTAAAGCCTCAAATTTACATACAACTGAGAGTCAAATGAACCTACCGCAAATAAACGGACCAGCTACTGTATGTACAATACACGTTTAGTACAGTAAAGCCACAACATAGATTGCTTTATATTAACATTCAAATGACTGTTAACTATGGATGTAAAGAGAATTCCATAAACCAATCAGCAGAGACAATAGCATCACAGTACTGTGCCATCATTTCCCTTTGATAAACTTCCATCTCTGTATCCTGCCCACTTGTGTTGTGAAAGTGACAGAAACACTTGATTGATTGATTGATTGATTGACTGATTGATAGATAGATAGGCGCACCAACTCTCAAATCCAATGCAAAGGGTGCCAGTGCAGTTTCATGCTGAACCTTGGACCCGTAGGTTGCATAGGCCTATCTACAAGATGACATTCATAAAATAGTGAATTAACTCACAAGACTATATATGAAAACGTCAAGCCAGTCATGAAACTTTTAAACTGGGATTGAACTGCGCTCTGCTTTGCAGCTCGATTCTGTAATCTCGGGTGCATTAACTAATGCAATGTGCTGGTGCAGTCACAATGAGCTGAATCACAGGTGCATTAATTAATGCAATGTGCTGGTGCAGTCACACTGCTAAAGGTATTGTTTGTGGATTGGTCTGTTTTCCAGAGATATTTGAATTGCATTATTCTTATGTCTATCATGGCAATGTTCTAAACACCTCCACTATTACAGGCTGGGCTGCTTCTCTCTTTGTCTTTCTCCTAAGGTCACACACAGCACTGCTGAACTGGTCTGTAACTCCTCGACAGAAGACTTGATAATGTTTAGTCTCGGAAGGTGCTGGAATGAGGAAATGCTTCAAGCTTAACAATGGTTAGTGCATTCTCATGAAATCTACAATCTGTTTTAATAAACTTCAGTGGACCCACACTAAGCTTTCTGAATGCCACTCTGCCAGTGATGTAGCAGCAAGGAATTTGAATAACTCTTCAGTTTGAATACATATTCGTTTCCATCAGATAGTTACATTTACAGGAAAATGCCACCTTGCAGGTGTGGAAACAGCCCCAGGGTTAAAAGTGGAAACACTTGCTTGGGCACTATGTGAGATAGCTGACCTGAACGCTTGGCTGGGCACTATGTGAGAGAGCTGACCTGAACGCTTGGCTGGGCACTATGTGAGAGAGCTGACCTGAACACTGACAACAATGTAAGTAATAAACAGGATATAAATAACCCAATACAAGTGTCTGTGCTCTGAAATCAGCAAGTAGACCTGTATCCGCAGCATGTACAATATGTCACTATAAATGGACCCGAATGAATAGTTTCATAAAGATTGAAACAAGCAGTTCTTAACTAATTCCCTTCACTAGCTAACCCAGTTTGTGTCAGTAATGTAAAAACTGCATTCTCCAAGAGCAGCACTGTATGTGCAATACATTCTTGTTAGAAATGTCTGCGCAAAATTCCCAAGATATTGCAATCGGAGCTCAGAATTAAGTTGGTTACTATTTGACCAAGTTTCAGCTCTGCTGAATTGGAGAGTACAATGAAACTGTTACATGCATGCAGTGCACACCAGCCGTCACAATGCACATTCGGTATAATCGTTTACTAAGATCCAGTTACTGTGTGGCACCAAAAGATCTGTGAAGCCCATATTAGATACAGACAGTTAGGCGCCTCTCATGCAGCGCTATGGAACACTGAATTATAAAGTGTTCTTTTCATTTCACCCAAGTAAATACCATGGTTCAGCTGCACCGCCAGCCTCATTTCAAGCAGAACAAGCCCTTCAGTGCAGAGGTAACCAGAGTCTAGAGATGTCAGTTAGAAAGTTCCAGTATATCAGGACATATTCCCCAGTTGAAGCTCCATGCTTTCCCAGTACATGTCTACATCTGTATTTCTGGTACTTCATCTAAAGAGCACAATAAAAACAGGTTGAAAATCAAAGTCAAAATGTCAATTTGATCTGCCTTCCCACCGGGGAAAAAAGAAGAAAGATGTCCCAAAGGAAGCTGTTAACAAACAACTAGCAGCATTGTCTGTTCAAACACTGTGTCACAGGGGTGCTTGAAATATTTCCAGCCCCTACTGGAAAGCAGATGTTTTTCTCAAGTGAAATCTGTGCACAGGCCACTGAATCAACTAAACAGAGCCAAAGAGCAAGCAGTTAGAGACTAGACCCCAATTACACGAGCAGACAGTCACCACCTGTATTCTGGAACTAAAAAAATAAAACAAACAGCCTGTTCAATTTGATACAGAATTCTTCTTCTTCTTCTTCTTCTTCTTCTTCTTCTTCTTCTTCTTCTTCTTCTTCGAATTAGAGCTTCTACTGCATCTCGCTGATCTTTCAGAACACCAATCACATTCTCTCTGTTATCAGAGGTAATTTCTGTAAATGGATGTCCGCAGCTCTGTTCGGATATAGACTGTGTGCTAGTGTTTTTGCACCTGAGGTTTTTTATTTATTTTTTTGTCAATTTGTTTTATTTGCCTTTTTTTAGACTTGGGATAAAACCATACCGAAATGTTTCTCTTTGTCTGATCCATTTAACTGAACAGCATACCAACACACAAACATCAGCCTGCTCTGGTATTCTTGCTTTTCAAGGGTACCTGTGCCATGTTCCCACTGATTGACAACTGAAATACAGAAATACGTTCTTGAATACATAACAACATTGTTTCTTTTTGCACAAACTAATTGAATTGGCATTGGTTTAGATTGTTTTATGTTCCTGGATGCAGAATAGCAAGAAACTACATTCCTACACTATAGTAAACAAAGTTATTCAGAGAACTCTAGTAACGTTGCCTTTTTCTTCTCATTTCAAACATCGCCATCTAAAGCATTGTCTCTGTGGCTGTGCTTTACAGCTTTTATCTCATGGTTAATAAAACCATCTCTCACACCCCTCTGCAAGCTCCCTCAAGATCTGATAACCAACAAACCATTTGCATTTACTAATCTGACTGTGCTTCTATTGAACTGCTATTCAAATTCTTTGTACCTTTTATCATGACATTCTCTAAACGAATGCTGCTTCTCATGGGGATGTTCAATGAGGGGGGCCGGGGGCAGCTCGGTGTATCCACTGATTGCCTGGTGAGTTCTCATCAGTTCTGTGTATTCAGGAGTGTGAGGGACAGGGAGTGAGTCCATGAACTTGGTACCAGTGCTTCCCAACCCAGCCCCCTAATCACTGCACAACAGCACCAGCCTTGCGTGTGCTGGCAGTTACAATACAGAGGCGGAAGATTGGCTCCATTAACTCCTAGTTTACCCCAGCTACATTTTGTTTACCGTTATCCATTTCTGGAAGTTGCAGCTTGGTTACTTGGTACTGCAGAGTGGTCCTCTACATGTTTAATCCTGTTGGCATGTGTGGCTCCAGTATAATTCACACTACTCACAGCTTGGGAAGGCATTTTAGTTGCATCAGTCTGTATTTTATGAGAATAACCTAGACATCTCTTTTCACAATGCCACATGTTCAGGAAGTGTAACCATGGTAACCGAGCAGAGAGTCCTGTAATTTATGCGCTGAGGTCACAGTTTGTGTTTATTCAAGATCGCAACAGGAAACCAGAGCTTGTTGTGGCCTGATCGAAGAGTTTCATCATCTGGAACTTTCAGCACTGCTGCAGCACTGGGGTGGAATTCTTAACAGACATACAAACAGTGTATTATTGCTTTATTACCAACAGCAGCACCAGCATTCCTGAGAAGCAGACAGGAGCCAAACTGTTTAAAAAGGCTGGAAGTAAAAACAATCTCTATATTAAAAGCCTTTGATTCACATGATTCACATCCCACTCATCACTGACTGACGCAGACACTTTCCACAGCAACACACTCCAGAGAAGCAGCAGTGATGGTTGCCAGTGGTAACTTCATATAGGTTGGCTTTAAATTCCATTATCGTTTCATTGTGTGTTTTAACTGTGAGAACAGCATCTGCGTCAGTCGATGCTGACCAGTGTGAGGTTGTGTGAGTCAGGAGAATGTTTTTTTTTTTAATGGTTTTTATACGTCAGACTTTCTTTCTAATTTGGTTCCGTTCTGCTTCCCAGGAATGGCCGGTGCTATTCTAAATAGAGAGGTTTTTTGTTTTTGTTCTTATGTGAGTGCGTTTGTGGTTTTTCACACTGATATCTAAATTGATCTCACTTTGGCAGGAAACCGTGAAAAAAAAACCTATTTTTCTTTCCCCACTCAGCTTTTTAAAGTGTGTGAGGTTATGATGTTGGGAGCTGTAAATATTTGAGTGCATCACAAGCTATTCTAGATTCCTCTTGCTTTTAAAAATTTGCTGAATAATATACGTGTTAAGATCTGAACTTACAAAAGTGTGCATTGAGATAGTGACAAATAGACAGTGTTAATATCAACAGCATGTTGATAGAGGCATTGCATTTCAGATTGAAAACGTTCTAGAAGGTTCTGTATATAGTAATAATCAATTTTATACAACTGATATACACCAATGCTTTTTCTAATAAAAAAAGATGAATTAATTGCTTTGAATCACTGCAGATGCTATACTATTGAAGCTTGTATCTTTAATTAGAAACAAGAAAGACTTCAGACAGTAAGTAGACAGCAAGTAGACAATGATCTTCACAAGATCGGCTCACATGATAAGCGGTACAGGACTCGGGACTGGGGTCAGAGGTCAGACTCTTGTTTATTCTAATTGGGGTGTCTGTGGGGGTTGTGAAGAGCCTGTGTTACACAATTGTAATAATAGTGTAATAGTTTATACGTGGAAATGTATGGCCCTTGAATATTTCACTTGAACTAATCAATGTTCAGGCAGGCCTTGATAGAGCCATTGTGTGGCTTTGATTGCCTCACCCCTTCCCCACAAAGACCCTGCATGTATACATCTATCTGAACTGCTTCAGGGAGGGGCTGGATTGCTTTTTACATGCATTTTTTTTTTTGAGATCCAGTTTTGCATTACAGTGTGTGTACAGTTTCACTGGGGCACTGACTGCCTATGCTGCATTAGTCTGATCACATTTTATTTATATTGTATATACAGGAAACTGGTCTCATATAAAATGCTGAGGATTTCATATATGATTCTGATGATCTCATAATGCTGAGGATCTCATATATAATGCTGAGGATCTCATATATAATGCTGAGGATCTCATATATAATGCTCAGGATCTCATATATAATCCTGAGGATCTCATATATAATGCTGAGGATCTCATATATAATGCTGAGGATCTCATATATAATGCTGAGGATCTCATATATAATGCTCAGGATCTCATATATAATGCTGAGGATCTCATATATAATGCTCAGGATATCATATATAATGCTGAGGATCTCATATATAATGCTGAGGATCTCATATATAATGCTCAGGATCTCATATATGATGCTGAGGATCTCATATATAATGCTGAGGATCTCATATATAATGTTGAGGCCAGGATAATTGCCTCGAAGTGACATCTGTGGCCATTGTGCTGTTTATAAACACATCTCTGCACCATTATCATAGAGTATATGTGGAAATACCAATATCTATTTGATCCGTGGCAACATTACATCAGCATTAATCAATAGACCTCACATTGCCCTTGAAATGGGTTCACTAACTGCCTCATAAACTCTTCAAAGAGCAAACAAACATCTTGGTAAATCTGTTAAATAATTAGCGGGGGACCGTCAACAAAGATCCGAGCACATCCTAGTCCCATTGCTGACAAGCATTTTGAACCAGGCTTTATATCCTATAAAACACATGTTTTGATCTTATGTTCAGTAAGCATTAGTGCATCATAAAGTGCATTGCAGTCCTATGCACTGATGCTTTATGTACACACCCTACTGCGTACAGCAGAGAATGAACTGAAGTGACTGCAGGGGTTTGGTTTCCAGTAAACCAGGGGTCCTAATTAAGTGGTTACTTTGCTGAGTGACAATTTGTACAAAACCCAGGCTTTTTATTAGCTGATTAAAAGGGTCTTTGGAATAAGACAGAGATTTTTATTCACTGCTCTGATTTGTTTGATTAAAATCTATTCTGTTCTGTGCTTGTCATCGCCAGTTCGTTTGTGCCTTGTCTTTACTTTTCCCACCTGGTAGCAGTAACCTGGGATCTCATTCTGAGAAGATCTGAGAAGAGTGTGATCCCCACGGCCTGGGATTTAATAACAGCCTAGCGGGCTCTTACCCTTCAGGCATTACTGCCTGCCGATGGTAACTTCTGGAGCGAGAGGAATTCAACTTTACAGCTTCAGAACATGCTCTTCGTTTTGTAATCTGTTTTATAAGGGCGTTCCTGAGGCATTTTCATTCCAGCGATGAATTTTGTGAAAATTAAACTATAAATTCAAATGTGTAAAAGTTTGCCATGTTCAATTCGCATGACCATTTTGCAGTTTGCCAGTTCCCATGTTAATACATTGACCCTGTTATACCATACTTCTCTGTGCTTCTCTGTGCTTGACATTGCTTCACCATATGTTTTAACTATGCTGAACTACCATTTTCTAAGCCTTCACCGTAATATACAACAGTAAACTTGAACAAAGGCTTTAACATCCTTATCTACAAATTGATTAATACATACAGCTATAACTAAAATGAGATCTTTAAAAATAATAATAATGATAATAATAAAATAATTATAAACACTAAAGAATGTACTTCCGCAGAAAGAAGCAAGAAATTCTGTCCAGGCAACAGTATTGAACTGAGGGCTGATAAATGACAAAGCAGGACATTTCCCCAAGTAGTTGTGATTAGAGTGAGTGTAACACCCATGGGAAGAGCAAGAGAGAACACTGAAATATGAGAACAATAGGGGGTTGCTGTTGTGCCCTTGTCACAGAGCACCTGATATAGTTGCACATGTATTAGAGTATTAATGCTTCTATACTTGTCTTATGGAATGGTACAGCAGAGGTATTAACACTGCAGATTTACCGCAATCTTTCCAAGGCAGACTGCAAGCTTGTATTACCACTTGACATCACTTTCTAATTTAATTCAGGCTGTCAGGACTCACATTTCTTTAAAATGAAGTGAAGTAACTGGAAACGCTGTGGTAGAATGATATACCCCATTCAGTGCAGGCCTGGATCTGGAGGGTAGTCCTGTAAGTGCGGCCTGCTTACTGTGCATGGAACAGGGCTTCCCCACCACAACACCCCGCTCCTTTCAAGCTTCTTTTTGTATCTCTTATCATTGAGTGTTTAAAGCTTTGGAGGAACGGTATGAATGGTTTAAAATGGGTTACTCTCAGCCTGCCAATGCAACTCTCTATGGAATGAAGGCTCCTGTTGATAAACTGTGAACCACAGTTAGGTATTGATACCACACACCACGTTCCCTCAAAGGATGTCACTTATTATGACGTGGCGTGAGGCAGCATCAAGGTGTAAAAATGAGGCAAAGTTTTTACATTGACAACAGAGACTGCTTGTTCTACTGGAGAAACATGTATGTGAGAGATTCTTCAAAATAAGGAAACTTGAAGATATAAAATGCTGGTCTAATGTCCTGAATAAATACTTCCTTTAATTTCTCTTTTCTAAAAAAAAAAACTCAACAAAAAAAATACCCAAGTGAATGTCAGGAAATTCAACTAAGTATCTCCACGGGCTGCGTACTAACAGTAAAGAGGAAGGGCTGACTAACACAGCCTTGTGGAAACTGAGAGGGGAGCAGAGGGGAAGAAGCAGGGCCTGGTTAACAATGCTTTATGTCACATGATAAGGAGTCGGCAAGAACAGAAAGTGGAATTTCCAAAGCAGAGCAGGTTTCTGGCTCCATTGAGGAAATTTATCTTGAAGTTTTTATGCATAGAATTTCGAGTAATACTGCGGTATGGTATTGTAATGAAAGCCACTATGTTCAACAGAATGCTATAGGAAGAATACTGTTACAGTAGATTCTAGTGTTTGTTTAGCATCATCCAAATGAATGAATGTGGCCCTGTTATCACACTGAAGATAAGCACCAAGGACCGCCTTCATCATCACTGGGAACAGAGTGATTAACTGTTTGAGAAAACTGTCAGCTGGGTAATGGAAGCTGGTGGAAGGCTGGGAATCTAGCATAAGGCACTGAGAGTAGTCTGCACACATGTGATCATCGTAACACACTGTGAGCACTCTGCACACGTGTGATCATCGTAACACACTGTGAGTACTCTGCACACGTGTGATCATCGTAACACACTGTGAGTACTCTGCACACGTGTGATCATCGCAACACACTGTGAGTACTCTGCACACGTGTGATCATCGTAACACACTGTGAGTACTCTGCACACGTGTGATCATCGTAACACACTGTGAGTACTCTGCACACGTGTGATCATCGCAACACACTGAGAGTAGTCTGCACACGTGTGATCATCGTAACACACTGAGAGTAGTCTGCACACGTGTGATCATCGTAACACACTGTGAGCACTCTGCACACGTGTGATCATCGTAACACACTGTGAGTACTCTGCACATGTGTGATCATCGTAAGGTACTCTGATCATACACAGGATCAGTGAGCTCAGCACATCCCATGTCAGTTTACATTATTCTGACTCTGCAGAGAAGCACATACAATAACCTTTCTATACCAGCGTGCAATAGGTGTCCTAAACACACTGTGTTCCTCCCGCGGCAGTTCATGCTACAGTCTGCTTACATTTCTGCCATTAGTTTCTACAGGGTCACATCATATTGGTAACCTGTCATCGTGTTCTTCAAACTCTCCAGTTTGCAACTTGCTATCATTTCTTTTTTAAACAAGGGGGGTGTAGTTACTAAGCATAGCGTAGGGATTGGAGCGCAGGCAGCATTACATACAGCCTCTCCAGTTTCACAAGTGCTTGTCTAAGCCTGCTTGCAGCTATGTGAGAACATGTGCAGCTGCCTTAAGAGTCCAGTCTGCTGCTGTTTGCACCCCAGTTAGTCAACATCGTTTGGGCTTCTAGTTAAAAAAATGTTTTTTACAATCTTTTATTGCCACACTAATAATGATGTAAATCTGCATTCCAAATTCCACCTTCACTGTACTTTCTGGTATTTAGAAAGGCCTTAATTATCAGTACAGGGTAATGCCAACAGAAATGTAAATGTGGGGGAGCGAGGGGGCTAAATCCATGGCCACTTGGGTTCAGCCTATAGAATTGTAAGGGATATTCTTTCCACTGTGTGCCAGAGAGCAGTATTGAGATCTCAGCTATCCTGTTCTATTCTATGACTCAGTTGTTTACTTGATCAGGTAGAAACCTGAATTCAGTTGTTCTTCTGGTTCTGTGAGCCGTATTCATTAATTCAGCAATAAATGAATTGCAACTCCTTTACAAATCCAGCCGATCCAGAAGATGCTTGTTTGTTAATCAGCATTTCTAGAGAACACGGGCACCATTCCTTATTACTGACCTTTGCGCACATGATGTCCTTATTGAAATAGTCTTGTGGTGGCTACAGGTTTACTGTAAACCACATGTCCACAGTAATTTCAATCACCCTGAGATTGTATTAAAAAAAAAAGACACTATGTGGTGGTCCTCCATTTTATTTGATTGCCGAATTAACAAAATTCTTTTTTTTTTCAATGAGACAACACGAAAGTCCAGCCATTTACACCTATGAAATAGAAGAACTTTCTCTTGAATTAAAGATTTATTTTACTGGAATTTGACAGGTAACAATGCAACTCACCCTAAAACAAATATGCATTTCCAGTACTTCCAAAAAAAGTGCAGATACAACAAAACAGGTATGCTAATGTTCCACTGTGAATAGGGCTGCCTTGGGTGTGTCCACGCGTGGGTTTGCTTCTGGGAGCAGAATGAAAATAGATCATGTTCGGGCTGCCTTGGGTGTGTCCACGCGTGGGTCTGTTTCAAGGGGCAGACTGGAGCTTCTCGTTGTAAGATGTTGTTTTATTTCATACCTGTATAACAGGTTTGTATTCCAGATGGGATTATAATTTGACGACTTTCAAAAGTGTGGCTACCAAGTCAAAAGGTGAGAAGAGGTCAAATGACACTTTGTGTCAAAATGGTCCAAATTACCAAGACTGGTCAGGTGAAAACAACTGTCATACACTGTGTCCTGTTGTATTATACAGTACTGTCTCTTAATATATGTGTCAGAGCTGCATGACTCTTTAGCAAGCAGCAGCCCTCTCTAAATGGGGAGGAAATTAGGCAGCAATGCCATTGCATTGTGGTACTCAAGCACTTATTTTTAATTGCATCTATGAAACCTGCACAGGGCGCTGACCACAGCTGCTCCTAATAACTAGACTGGCACAGCTGTCAGCTGCCTTGAGCCAGTAATAATGGGGCTTGCTCCTCACTGGTGGTAATAAACATATCAAGAAATATATGGTGCAGTGCTGAGGCTGAACATGTTCAGATTTGTGTTGAAATGTTGCTGCAATATATAACTGTTTGTTATGGTCTTTTCCAGACTTAAACCTAGACGTATCCCACAATACAAAGCCACAGGAGACAATTTTATTGCATTTTTTTAATTGCACAAGTAGCTTAACTATCACATGAAGAAAGCATCCCCTGAAAACAATCATGAGAAATCAACAGCAGTTACAGAGTAAAGTCACATGAAATAAAAAAACACACACAGGACACAGACAAACATGTATGCTTTATACATGCTAAACTAAAGATTGAATTGACAGATCAGGGTATAGTGCTGGACAGCATAAGCAACTCAAGAGGGGACATTACACAAAACAAACCGTAATAAATAGTTGTTTCATTCCATATAGATGTGTCCGCAGGACTTATAAAAATGGACGGGACACTTACTCACTTAAAAATAATTCTCATTTATCTTTCCTTTTGGACTTGTAACATTTGCTTCTCTACTAATTTCAAGCTTTGGGAAACATTCTTACAACCCATACAGAAAGCTAGACTAACATCTGCTTCTTAAGGCTAAACAATGTGATCACTCCCAACTTAAAGTGGGCGATTCTTGAATCTGCGAGAAATAATCAAGGACTCTTATTTACAGTGTAATGGGGTTGGGATACCACCCCTGTCTGACACCTTCACAAATTATGAAGTTGCTGTCAACAAAAAAGGCAGATCTTGTTTTTGAAACGTTAAGACTTTATACAAGACTATTCCTTTTGGGTCGGTTGTCATTTCAAACACTGATTAACTGAGGAAAGAGTTCATTGGCAAACGCATCCTCCCACGAGCCATCTGAGCACAGCGGGGAGGACATGTTACTGAAGGGGGAAGGGGACCTCTCATAGCCCGAGTCGCTGTAAGCATCCAACATGTAGCCTGATTTGTCATGATCGCTTTGGGGAGCAGGAGGAGGTGCAGAGGACAGGAAGTCATCAACTCTCATGCCAGGGATCAGAGCCACATCAGTGGGCTCCTCCTTCACACAGACTGACAAGACCTCCTCCATCTTCACTACTGTGACACTTTCTTCACCCTGCTCAGCGCACACCACCTCATCAGCCAGGGGCTTGGTATAGATGTGGTCAAAGTGGATCAGTTCATTAATGGCTTCCAGCTTAACTGGTGGGGTCCCCAGAGACGGAGATGGGGAGGCAAATACTGAATCTCGTGCGCCCCCAACTCCTGGCAGCTCCTTAGGCTCTGAGTTGTGATACTTGAGAAACATTTCTGGGTCAAGGATGTCCAGAAGGCTAAACAAGAGATCAGACTGTGGAAAGAGAGAGATGGGGCACATTCAGTAACTTACCAAGCGACTATCATTTAACACTGAAAGAATGAGAAATTCAAATGGTTTCAAAATACAGATGTTCGGTAATCTTTAATACAACAGGCAAGCAATTGCTGTGGTCCAATTATCACTACTGTATAGGCTCTCCTACAGCTTACTATGCAACACAGTATGCCAAAATTGATTCATTGACCCTACCCTCACACACAGAAGGCTTGGTTCACAGACATCTGCCATTCTGCCCTGCTGCAAGCTGCTAATTTACTTGAGCTGCTCTCCACAACATTCTGCTCTACAATCCTCTATGGAATTGCTGATGGTTGCAGTAGACTACAAGACACTTGTGAATCCTATTAGCCTGCAAGTAATATTCTTCAATTGTAAAATGTAGACCCTGCACATACCCGTGTAGTTCAGCATGTGCAAGACAATATGTACAACAGTAGCACAGCGGGATGCTGTGTCCTGTACGCAAGCAGTAAGAGTAAAGGCAGCTCACCTCAGGGCCTGAAGAGTCAGGAATGTCAGCACCCATGTGGACTTCTTCAGGCTTGATGACATCTGGGCCTGCACCTGCTGCGGAGGCACACGTAGCCTGAGTACTGCAGACTCAGAAGACCCGCTCACCAAACTGACATCATCCACACAGGACTGCATCCGCTGGAGCTGCTCCAACTGAAGCTGCAGGGACAAGAACACACGGATCACTTCTACACATGAAAGGACCAAGGGCACTCCATACACAATCTATGTGCTTATAGTACAAGAACAATCCAATACATTTTTACATTGCTGGTCTGTCTGAGGCAACGTGCTGGTGAACAGGTTAACAGAACTGATGGAGTATTTGGAACCTTACTTTCAGACACATGCCAATGTCAGTGAATAAACACAGCCTTTATCTAAACCCATCCAGCACCTCAGCCATTGAATTACTGAAAGAAATTAGTGTGGTTACCTTTGTCTCTTTCTCTTCTACTTGCAGGGTATCCAAACCCAACCTTTGACGCAGTTCCTCATTCTCTGCCTGAAGACCCTCTGCCTTCTCAAGTAGAAGTTGATTTTCAATGAGAAGTTTATCATTCTAGAAGAGGAGGGGTAGAATGTAACACATTATTCAACATCTTAAGTTGCACAGCACTTCCCCCTTGTAATGCATACTGCATGATGCGTTAGCAATGTCCAATTAAAACCGTTAGTTACCTTGTAAAAAACGACATCTATATCTAAATATGCAAAAGTGAAAGACACCCTTCTTACCTCAATCTCCAGCTCTATAACTTGTTGTTCCAATTCACCCATTTTTGCTTTCTTTCTGTCTCTAGCAGTCTGTGCTGCTACTCTGTTTTTTAATTTCCTATTGAGGGAAACAGAATGACAAGGATCAGCGAGGGATACACAGGAAGAGCAGCGAGGCTGCCCTAATGGGTTTATTTGAATGTCGGCCAGTGAGCCAGTCAGAGTTCAGGAGGATATTGCGTAACCACACAGCCATCTTGCCACGCAGGCAGACAGACCAGGATGTGAATCCTGGAATTTATGAAAACGCAACTGTGTGGTTGCTAATCAGGAAATGCTGTTCCTACCGGTCTAACGTATTTAACACACACGGAAAAGCATACACATTTAAAATGAGTACCCTAACGATTCCTGCAATACGAAGAACTGACAATGAAACTCACAATGCAGTATGTGTTATAATATTGTTACCGGTAGGCATTACAAAAATACATTCTTAATGTTAACTATTTCTAAATCTATTTTATATTCATGAAATACATGACGATTGTCTGAAGAGATGTCCAGCACATTATAATAAGAGATACGAAGTAGATTCCACCGGCCTTACCTTCTAAGTGATTTCTCTTCCGGGCTCAAGTGTGTGAGCCTCTGTCGTTTGCGGAGAGGCTGTCCGGATCCATTTGAATCTGAATCCGATGAAACCTGAGAAGCCGACGGCAGCACCACAGAGATGGACCGGTTAAACCCACCCTGTGCTCCGGCTGCTGTGCCAGCCTGTTTCCCGGAGATCAAAAGCACTTTATGGGCTAAACCTGCCCCAGTACCTACGACAACCATTCTGTATTCCTGTTTGGGTCTGAATTAACCCTAATTTGAGGGAAATTCTGAGGGATTATAATTTAATAGACCGTAATCTAAAAACCCCAGCGCCTTCCCTGTTGTCAATTTCTGTCTGTTCTGATGAATTTCCTGTTGCGTTCAATTTCTACTATCGTGTTCCGAAGCGATTGGCCAATGAGCGCTCTGACATCGAGGGGATCTCTGATCCTATTGGTCGCGGAGCTGATGTAATTTACGTCAGAAATGGAATCAGACGGTGTTTACCTGAAAGACTAGGCGTGTTTGTTTAGAATGGTAATGATGGTGGTCTGTCTGGCAGTCTAAAAAATCTTACTTTTTGAAACTACGCCAGTAATAATTGTCTCAAAGGCCATACTTAACATACCTGTTTATAGTATATAGCACAAACCCTTTAATATAATGACTAACTGTGTAGCTTTTGAAACGGCTAATTATATATCTTGGATAAGCTAGGCTTTGAAAAACAACGTCGTCTTGCGTCAACAGTGTTAATTTCCATTGTGATTTGAAGGGAGTTTTAGTTTCAGTGCGGTGGTCGGCAACATCTGAATTTTTAAAGCTTTCGGGTATACATCTGCTTCTCCTTGCAGTTTCAGGGCTAATTTTAAAGCTTCACGGCCCATTATTTTGCTTAAAAATAACTTCACATGAAATGTGTGAGTTGCAGTTTCATGTTCTTTACATATCAGTATTGGTAAGTTCAGATTCTGAATGTGCACGGAACTCAATGTAATGCAGTTAAGTTTATCTCAGTGCTTTTAAGACACACGATACCACGCAGTGTTCGTAATCAAGGCATGTTTTAAAAGATGTATTATTATGGGATGCCTATATCGCTGTACCATAGTACTGATGAAAGGTCAACCCCATTGTATTTAAAATACTTCAAACCCGTAATTAAAACGACTCGAACAACGTCTTGTCTCACTGTTGGGTTTGTAAATCTTCTCTGATGCAACTTCGTGAAACCTGTCAGTTGATGCTTACCACGAGCTTATCTGGACAGCAGTCCGGATTTCATCATCTCTTTATTAACTGACTCGCTCGCAGCCTGTGCTAACAACAGATAATGTGCTATAAAAATAAATCAGATGCCTGTGGTTTTATGTTTTTTGCCCCTTACCTAGTGTTTAGAGTTGAGGTATCAGTGACACAAATGAAACATTTCATCACCTATAACAATGTTTTAATGGTAGTGTTGCAGTTTACTTTGCCTAACATAAGCAATATTTTACCTATACTTGGACATGCTTTAACTTGAGCCTTTTGATAGGCACGATTTAGCAGTTCTACCCATTCACAGAACAAGCCTGTATCCTGGTCTTCTTCTGCATTACTGTGGTGCTTTACATTAAGCAGATCCGCCCATATAGTAAATATTGACAAGTCTGGCAAACAGGATTTACCACAATGCTGTTCCTGATTTGCATGTATGTCTTTGTATTTTGAGGGGCTGCTTCCACCCCTTAAACACACCCCCACCCCCACACCCACACCCACACACGCACACACGCACTCACACACATGCACATGCACACCCCTGCACAATTCCTTATCATTTTTTATTTGAATTCCTCCTTGAATACATGACCTTACTCCCGTCCTCTCTACTTTAAAGTTGACATTTACATGAACAAAAGAAGCATCATATAATGAAATGCTAACCCTTTCAGGCGCTTGATTGTTGGAGACCGTGTTTCAAACCCATTACTTACCAGCTAGCAGGCATTACAACCTTTTCATTATTGACCTGAACTTTGTCCAAACGCTGTTTATGTCAGTACTGATACTAAGCAGAGAATGACTGCAATGCAAGGTTGAGAGAATAAAGTGACCCATTCAACCCCCTTACCTCCTGCATTTAGGATCACTCAGCCCCAAGTTATCCATATACAAAGAATGATCCAAAGTGATCGTGGGATGTCACACTATATCTGCTATGAAATGTCATTTACATCACAGTTTAGTTTTAGTACAGATTTAGCTAGATGATTAAACGTGGGTACTCCCATAGGCAAATGCAGTGTGAATGCAGTATAATTATATGACCTTTGTGCATTGTGTTACTTAAATATACGCTACAGTCTTCAAGCTAAACATTAAAGCAAAGCATTCAGTACATTAAGTATAGGGTGTCTTGCAAGGGACACACAAGTAGACAACAATACAATCAGGTGCATTACATGCTTGACTTGTATAGCAGCTGGTATGTGCTAGTATGCACAACATCTTGAACCAGAGCAATCTTGGCTGTGCCCAGCAGTCAGCCTGACTCCTTTTTATCTTGAGGCATGGGACAGAGTTCCAAAGGTTAGGGTATACAAATGAAAAGCCCCTCCCCCATTGCAGTCACACATGTGTGATAGATAACATGCAGTCTCATATCTGAAGGTTCCAGGAATGGCCTGGGGTGTATGCAAACAGCAAGTCATAAAGACAGCCAGGGCAACAACCTTACAGGACACTAGGGTACTGGATTTAAAAGTAAGATTTTATAACGCAATCTTGCTTTCTCATCTACACAGCTTCTACACTCCTACTCTCAGCTCCCTGCTGCTGTAACTCAGTCAGAGATACTTTACAGGATGACACAGGGGACGTTTTAAACTGCGTAACGCAAAGAAAAACAAGTTATCAACCAAGATCCTGTAGAAAAGGAAATTAAACAGCATCCCCAAACGCACGCACGCACACAGACACACACTCACACAGAGACACACAGAGACACACGCACACAGACACACACAGAGACACACGCACACACACAGATACACACAGAGACACACACACACACACACAGAGACACACACACTCACAGACACACACAGAGACACACAGATACACACACACACAGAGACACACACACAGACACACGCACACACGCACACACACACACACACAGAGACACACACACTCACAGACACACACAGAGACACACACAGACACACGCACACACACAGAGACACATACACTCACAGACACAGAGACACACACACACAGTCACAGACACAGAGACACACACACACAGAGGCACACACAGACACAGAGACACACACGCACACACAGAGACTGGCTGCTCCTAGTGTATTGTGTTCCTGTATGGGTACTGCACAGTACATGTGCCTTGGAATAATCTTGCCTTTTCTTCTGTTGTCAGTTGAAATAGTCGATATGAAGAGGAATTGTTGTGTAAGAAGATGGTTGTTATCACATCATTTGCATGTTGTATTGGTCGCCTGGTCGTTTACTTTCTTCTGTTTTTTGGTTAGATGGTAGAGATATCAATCAGCCCCACACCAGGGGGGCAATCTAATTCTAGGTGAGGTTCATTTCTCTAAGTATAATGCATTTTACCCAGGGCTAAATGTGATCCTTATCTGAAACATAAAGAGTGTCAACGCTACACAGCTGGAAACTAAAGGAACAATATGCATACTGTAAAATGCTTTCAATTACGATTCTGAGTCGTTTATAGAAATAACAGGTTAAAAAGGGGCTTTATTTAAAACAAAAACAAATAACACAGCTTTGTGACTACACTGGGTCTTGTAGCAGCTTCCAGCACGCTATTGCACTGGGTCTTGTAGCAGCTTCCAGCACGCTATTGCACTGGGTCTTGTAGCAGCTTCCAGCACGCTATTGCACTGGGTCTTGTAGCAGCTTCCAGCACGCTATTGCACTGGGTCTTGTAGCAGCTTCCAGCACGCTATTGCACTGGGTCTTGTAGCAGCTTCCAGCACGCTATTGCACTGGGTCTTGTAGCAGCTTCCAGCACGCTATTGCACTGGGTCTTGTAGCAGCTTCCAGCACGCTATTGCACTGGGTCTTGTTCAGTGCTGAAGGTTTCTTTGGTCTGGGACGCTGTGTTGCTTGTCACTGAGAGAGAGTCTGTAACTGACCAGGAAGAGTGCAGTGACAGAAAGAGAGAGAGTCATTAAACTGACCAGGAAGAGTACAGTGACAGAAGGAGAGAGTCTGTAACATTAAAGAAGCGCTGTGAAATTAAACAGAGCTTTGTCTTAATGAGGGCATGCTAAGATCTAGGCCCTGCGTATGTTATGCTGACCTTGGCTAGTGGAGTGTACATATTTATTTATCCATGGAAAATTCAGTGGGCTGGTGCTTCAATTAGAAAGATAAGCGAAGCAGGTGCTGAATGTCACCTGTATTAAGGACAAAATAGACATGCTTATGTGCTGCTCATTTTCAGAGCTGTTTTAGCTACAAATACTGGTAACAAAATCAAAGTTACAACACCCATTATGGCTTTCCTCTGTTATACCATGGTGTAATGCATAGGGAAATATAGTATAACAACTTAATAACTTTATTCTGTAACATTGCTATAACCATGCAACTCATTTATTAAAGTAAAATAATAGAAGCCAACATTCTTAAAACACAGCATACATATAGATAGAGCAGATCCAGCATACATACATACACACACACACACACATACACACACACACACACACCCACACACACACACATACATATTCACAGGGCTCCTGTTTAACCCCGTGTATTTGTTTAATTGAGTACCATTCCTTGAATAACAAACTGCTTCCCTCATCTAATTTCTTTGTAAGATCACACAGTAATGTGGACATTGCTCATTAAGCTGGTGTAATAAAGGCGCTGGCAAACACGTCCAGGATCCCCTGCCCCTGTAGCTGAGGGGAGGGGTGTGAGAAAAGCAGCTGGGACTTTATCCAGCCAGCAGTGGGGTGCAGGGCCCGGTCCATGCTGATTCAGGGGCAAATCTCCCAGGCCCAGAGAGTGTTTACCCAGCCTTGTTCTTTCCCACCCTCTCCATTCAGGGAGGGATTATCACAAGTACATTTACACACAGGGTACAAACCTGAAGTGTAACTCTCCTCAATGAGGCCATCCTGGTTTGAAAACGTTAGCCCTCCTGCTATGTTTCGAATGAGGTTCCCATTTAACACCTTCGCCAGCAGTATAACCGTTCTGCATGACACTGTGAGTGCCTCTGCTGATCATATTCTACAGGGCTGCTATATTTATTCTTGGGTTTTCTAGATTTGAAACCCCATTGATTCACATGCCTGGAATACCTGAAAAACAACCTTAGTGCAAAACCAATAAAGAATGCAGAGCACATGAGACTTGCAGATTGCTTTTCCCATTTTCAAAATTCTCAGAGAGAGATAGATAGATAATTACCTTTTGCATTCAAAGAATGTGTGGTGGTGTGTGCAGGCTTTTACTTAAAGGGAATAACAGCGATGGCATTGAAACGAGCTTGTTTGAAGTGATATGTAAAACACTGTGGTCAGGCAGGTTAGACACGGTGGTGTCCCCTGCAGCAATGTCCCGGAGCAGGGCGGGGAAATACAAACAGCTCTATTGTTCCTTTACCAAAAGAGCATGTACCAAGTTTCTCAGAAATGAAAAGTGGTCATTCCCATATTACATGTGGAGGACAATAACGAAGAGCTATTGATAGCGCAGGGCACCTCCTCTTCTTTTTACTTTTTTAGATTGTTTTTTAATTAGTTTTTGCCAAGGCTTGAGCTTTTATGGACAATATGAATGTACCGAGAGTAAGAGTCTATGCTGAGAATTGTAAAGCCTAGGCTTCTAACAGCTGAATGTTCTGCACTCCATATGGGGTGTGTAGAGATGAGTAGCTCAGCCTCTGCAGACCTTCTCACTTACATATAGAGGGATCAGATTACAGAAATGACCAAGGCAGGGGCTTATACGTGGTTTTATAACTGATCAGCAAAACTGAAAATGTATTTAGCATTCAAATGGACTCCCCAGTCCCGTTTAATTTTGCAGAGGTGGTGGAGGGGGTGTGAAGGAGCAGCAAGAAAATACAGACAAAGGGTCAGGCTCAACCTGGGGATACACAAGGGAGCCCAATTATTATTACTAAAGGGAGGAGCCATTGCTCCACCTGCCAAACTGCGGCAAGACTTCCAAAGACATTCCAGCAACAATGGTGCACATTTAGCCCCCTTCAATACTTTTTTTTTTTTTTTTTACAAATATTTCTGATTGAGTTTTGCATATACCACAGTGCCCCCCTGGTTGCCAAAGGCAGTAATGGCAGTTAATTTGATTGAACCTTGGGGCACAATTGCAGCAGGTGGACAGATATTGAAAAAGCTGGACGGTCTTTTGCAAGAAAGTCAAATTGTTTTTAGGTGTTTTCGGCACTCCAAGATATTAAAGAGAGTGGAATATTTCCGTCGGAATGGTACCCTCTTATGACATCACTTTACAAAGCGTAGTGTGGTGCAGGAGTCAGTGCCCTTGGGAACTGCTCAGCCTATCAGACGTTGTATTGTGTGCTCAATGAGTGACTGTTACGGTAAGTGCGGTCTCTCTTCCTGTTTGCTTTGAACCTCGTCCAGATTGGAATTGCAGAACAGCAGCACTTTGCAGAGAGAAAACACTGATAGGGGTCTGGCAGAGAGCCACTGTTTCTTTAACACAGGCTACCAGTAACCCACGACAGCTTTTAAACAGAGTGCTCGGGAACTTGTAAAGCTACTCTTTCTCTGTATGGACTGAAACATGCCTGAGCATGGTTGTCATTAGACATCTGGTAGCCTCCATTATCTTCTTTTAACATCTACAGAAAGTTGCTCGGCTGTTAAGAGACATTCCTTCCCCCAGACAGACTGAGGTGTTTTAGTTCAGGTTTCAGTTACATTCCCTGGTTGGCTGCTGCAGCTCGCTGTGGTTTCTCTGCCAGTTCTCTTAGGAAGCTGGTGCTGAACCCATCAGACCAGTCGAACAATAATGACATGTTTCATTGTGCAGTAAACAAGTGCATGCCATGCAAACTATAATGAGAGAAAGCCCTTTAAAAGCCTGGTCTGTTAGTAACATACATATTCTCTTACCAGTGGGTTAACAACACGCAGTCCAGTACAGCATGTCTCAGTGAATTTAAGCACATGCTTTTGAAGAATACACAGCTTTCATGAAGCCTAGCCACCATGACCTAAATAACAATCCCCTAATTAACATGTGCTAAGAAAAGTCCATACCAGTGTGAGCTCAGTTAGAGAAGCTCTTCTCATGGTGATCTGGCTAACGCTGTGACTAGCGTGTGCATGTGCAGACACTGTATCAAGTTGCCTGGGATATTCATCACCTGTGGGCATGGTTAGCAGCTGTCAGCGTTAGTGGGCGCTGAAGCACAGTTTCAGCAAAAGTATAGGGTTATTTTAATGGAAAAGTCCCAGAGTCCTTCTTGTTATTTTTCTTTATTGGAAATCCACTGGAGGCCATTGGAGGTAGGCAGACATGCATCGCTCCTCGTTGAAAAACTAAAACAGTTGTGTGGTGAATTTGTAGACAGACCCTCAGTGAAGTGCTATTTACTGTCAATCTGTCTACAATGGCTGGTGCTCAGTAGCAACAGAACATGTAGTTAACTGGCTAGCCCCTGCTTTGTGTGAAGATCCGCTGACAGAACATTTCATTTGTTTAATGGGGATTGCTCACATATTATTTGCAAGCTGTGATGAAAATGCCACACACATTTACAGCTAAAAGGATTTGGGACAAAGGTGCATTCATCTGATCAGAAATAACAGCTTTGCAATCCAGTAGCCTACTCATCTCTTTCACTTCTCAAGCTTCAGTCCTGAGAATCTTATATATATATATTAAAAAAATAACATGGATTCAAAAGTGAAGTACGTTAGTCTGACCAGACACAGCCTCTTTTTCACTTTAGCACAGATCATGCTTGTAAATAGCAGATCTGCATGAGGAAGCCTGTAGGGGCTACAGAGGGAGGGCCCTGCTTAGCTGATGGTTCACTAGAATAGAGGAAGCACAATGAAGTCTATGAATAAAACGTGTTATGAAACAGGGTGGGGAGGACAGGTTGGGCAAGAGACAGAATTGGGTATATTGTGACGATGAATACATTAAAAAGATCGGGGCCGATCAAATTCAATTAGACAAACTGATACAGGCTTTAGGCAAACGTTTGTCATCTTTTTTTAAGTGGTTCTATGCTTTTGTTGGAACGTATTGCTATCCCTGGAAATCCTATTACTACCTTGCTGGGACATGGATCATTGTTGGAATATCCACGGTTACAGTTACTGAATAGCCCATCAATCAGTGAAGCATGACGGCTCATTCAAAGCGTTTACTGGCATGTACCTGTGTGGGTTTAAACCACTATTAATCTGCCAAGTGTTTAACCTGTAGTACTTTGTATTTAATCATATCCTGATGTAACTATCACTATTTAATCATATCCTGATGTAACTATCACTATTATCTGCTGTATTATTGAATTGTGGTTTGTCACACTTGTACTTTGCTTGAACAAAAGTTATTGTATTTCTTGCTCTTATTGTATTACTTGTATTGTAACACTTGAAATGTATTTGCTTACGATTGTAAGTCACCCTGGATAAGGGCGTCTGCTAAGAAATAAATAATAATAATAATAATATTACAAGCTGCAGTGTTATGCAATTAATAAGTATTGGAAGACAAGGTGACATGTATACAGTGTATATACCCTTCCAAACATGTCTTTAACAGCTAAGCTGTATTTAGATGAGGGTTGTCTTGTTGTGCCTCTCTGATATGCAGTCTTGAGCTGTTTCTCAATCTCTAACACATTGTCATGACAGCACGTGACTCAGCTTCAAACCGTAATTGCAGGAAATGTGTCGTTTTAAGACTTTTATATTGTAAATCACTCCGGCATTATCTGGTCTTGCTGAGCCATTCCCAGGATTGTATAAACTGCACTGCTACACGCTTGCCTGCATTGTAATCCCTGAGAAACGTTTGCATGGATCAGATACTGTAGTGAAGTTACATTCACAGAGGCTTGAGACGAGAGCAGACTTGGAATTGAGCTGGTATACGTTGTACAAAGTGCTTTGAGATACAACACAGGTCCAGGACCTTTCAAACCTTCCACATTCACACACAGAACCAGAAGAAGCTGTTCCTCCAGGACAGTATGACACTGCTTTCCCAAGCTTTTCCAAGCGCACTGTAATGGAAAATGGTGTTATTTGCTGCTGAGATGTGAGCAGGTTCATGCCAGATTGCTTACACACACACCCCCCCCCCCCCCCTCCCCCTCCCCCTGCTGTTACTATTCAAGGTCTATGACAGGTTACACTCGTTCAAATAATGCAAACACTGCATTCTTTCCATGCACTTTAGCAGACTCTTTCCCCCCCTCAGTAAAACTCAGTAAACATTTCTACAGGTGTAACTCTTGAGCCTCTCCACTGCCACTTATTTTATTACTTCCCAGTCGCTAATCCTCTCAGGTTGTTTTTTTTAGGAAGTCCTGATCCCTTTCTTAATCTGGAGGTGTCTAAACAGCTAAACAGAGACCCCGGGCAAAACAATAGCCTCCAGCCTCCAGCCTCCACCCGAAATAAAAACATTTACAAAGCAAATGAGGCAGATCCCGCTGGTGTAGTCTATCAAGTATACCAGTATGTATACTTATACCGGTGTGCACATGTTCTCACCTACCTTTGAGTATTTTACAGCATGCTTACTTACTGTCACTCACTGGTGCTAGTGGTGCCATACAGTTTGAAACAGGACTGTCTTGTCCACTGTACTCCCATGCAGAAAAGCACAGGTCAGAGACATCAGAGTCGGTTCTATAGATGGCGTGGGGAACGTTTTCAATAGTTTTACTATAGCACACACACGTGTTCCAGTGCATGCAGTGGAAATGCCTGTGCAATTGTAGATTGCTTGTTGCTGGCCTCCTCAGCACTACATTGTAAAGGAGTGAGTCTCAGCCGTGCTGGGGTATGACTGGCAGTCTGTTTATTAAAGCACTGCCTGTGGACTGTGGGCAGCAGAGAGATGGGTATATAAGTGCTGAGAGAGGTCCTCAGCTTTGTGCAGATAGATAGCAGGGATAGAGAGCACTCATTAACAGGCTTGGTAAGATCTGCTTCGCCCTCTGTCTTTGCCTCAGGTATTCATTGTCTATCTGGAGGGCTGCAGTAGTGATCCCTAAAGTTTAGAGTCTAAGCAAATGCCTCTGTTTAAAAGATCAACTCATTACAGCACCACTGAATTTACTGAATACACTGAGAAACCCCAGTCACAGACCAGGGGTAGCACATGAAACAGGATGTGGGAAACTGTTTTGCAGCAAAACATTTGCAGAATTAATGACAGAGACTATTCCTGAAGCTCAGAGCACTATATGAATGTGCGCTGAAGGCAATGCAGATTTCACAGGAATATTTAGATTGGACTGGTGATCTTCACGAACATCCAGAATCGACACCCCTGCAGGAAAGAAAGACCAGTCAAACTGTTTAAAAATACAAACACAATGTATACGATTGGGCTGCCAAATACTGTCTGTTCGTATCTTCATCACAAAACAGAAGACAGGGAGGCAGTGTGTATTTCAAGCTTTTATAACTAAGCACATATTGCCCTCCTGTGGTCAATTATAGGTACTGCATGAGTAACTATTCTATAGAGTTGTGGTATGTCAGCCATAGTAAATCAAAGTTAATCACAATGACTGTCATTACTAATTAAATGAGTTTTTATATATAGTTATCACATGGTCACAGTATTGAGATGCAGGTTCTATATATCATATTTGTAAAGCAAATGACATGGATTTTTGCTGTCTGTTTCAAAGAGCTCCAGGCTGTATAACGCCGCTCTGAAAGAACAAACTGAGCAGGTTACACAAATGTCACAGTGCTTACAAGCACAATGTTCTGTGATTTAAAAAAGAGAGAACAAGCCGAGATCAAATATAAAATACTTTTTAAACTCAGAATCAACAGCTGAGGTTCATTCAGAGTGCATCTCATTTAATTACCTTTAATTTGAAAATCATATTGCCCAATATTCAGATACATGATGATCATGATTCAACATCATAGAAACAAGCTTAATAGAATATAAAGGGACTATTCAGATACATGATGGTCATGATTCAACATCATAAAACAAGCTTCATATAATAATGATGTTCAGAAAACCAGATCAAAGCTCAAGCCAAAGAATTGGACTCCACAGGAGCAGTGGCTGACTCCCAGCCAGCCATATCGTTTCCATTTCAAACTGGGAGCCTCCCAGAGCTCATGCGTTTGTAACTGGGCCAGTCAGCTCCACACACTACTGATGTGGATCCTGAAATGGGGTTGACACTAAAGAGGAATAAATAAGAAAGCTGATGCTGCATTTCAACCAAACTTGTGTGTTGCTTTTGGGCCAAAAGATTTATTGGTTATGATAAAAACAAATTAAAAAAAATTCTTCAGGCTTGGAGTTTGCATTAGGACTGTATACATAAAGGATTGCAGTGCAGGCACAGTATATTGCAGTGCAGGTACAGTATGTTGCAGTGCAGGCACAGTATATTGCAGTGCAGGTACAGTATATTGCAGTGCTGATATAGTATATTGCAGTGCAGGCACAGTATATTGCAGTGCAGGCACAGTATATTGCAGTGCTGGTACAGTATATTGCAGTGCTGATATAGTATATTGTAGTGCAGACACAGCATATTGCAGTGCAGGCACCATATATTGCAGTGCAGGCACAGTATATTGCAGTGCTGGTACAGTATATATATATATATTTATTTACAGTGTGCAATTCCTCTTCTCTCCACTTGATGGAGACATACTGTAATCCAACTGTAATTGTCAATCTTAGCAATACCTCAGCCTCTCCTAATTCAAGATGCATTCAAGTCAACACATGACTTAACTATAAAATAAAATAAAAAGAACACATTTAAAGCACACAGCTACGTTAAATTGCTTAATGTAAAGAAATATATATATATATATATACAAGCGGCGCCCCTCAGTTAATGCAATAACATGTACAGCAGTTCATTGGCTGCATTAAAAAGACAAACTAGACAGATTTTTCGTCCCTATAATACGCCAGTTTCGTTACTATAATAGCTTCTCTTCAGTGCACCCCAGCAATAATATATACGAACTCATGTATCACTTCCCATTTGTTTTCAGTGCTTTTAAGGATTAACTGAGCAAACATGATAATGAAGCCTCCAGATCACTTCCCCAGTGCCTGGGAATTCATGACAGCTGTTAATGCAACACTCACTCCACCAGAGCCCAAATAAACGCTTCACTTTAAACTTGCATTGTTTATATTTTCCATCAGTCCCTAAGTGAGTTTATAGAGCGCTGCTGCCTTGCAATGCCCGCGGTTCATCTCATACAGAACACTCGCCTTCACCCCAGACGTGACTCATTCCCCTGTTTGACAGAAGCTGCAGATTTCCCTTTCTCACCTCTCAGACTCGCGTTCTGTCTCATTTCATACTCTGTTGGGTGTTTTACTGAAACACTGCCAGGTGCCAGCACATGCCATGTTTTGTCAACACAACGAGAAACGGCAATGTTATTCAGCCTGCAGAATTTTAAACAAGATGCAAGCAAGTCTGTCTGGAAATGCTTCTGTTATGATGTTTCAATCAGGACTCACTGAGCAGATGGCTTAATGTATCTTAGACTAGGTGGCTGAATTGCTTGCTTGAGCATGCATCCCTAAGAGCATTAAATTATGACAGGGTAAAACTGCATGCATACGAAAATATATGTAAAATGTATTGTTCCTTCTATTATATAAAAAAAGGAAACAAAACTAAAATCGCTCATCAGGTTTCCATTCACCATGAAGTGTTTTGTGCTCCTCGCGGTAGTGCTTTTATAAGATGGACTACCAGGGACCCAAGTGCTTGCAAACTCTGTGGATTTGCTGTGTTTCCAAGGTAGCAACCTATGTGGGAAACCAGTAATGATACAGTAACATATTCAATGGAACACTAATAACAATGTCTGTCCATAAACCTGCCGCAGAATTGCACATTATGCTGAATGATTATTTCATGGTTGTTGTTTGATGGCGAGTGGGATCCAGACTGAAGAGCAGCTGGTTTGTATGGAGTCTGCGTTTGCTTGGAAAACCTCTACTGAAAACCCCCTTGCACCTGAGCCTCTGAAGAGTACGGGTTTGACTCTGGGCTGTCTGCAGTCACCCCATTGCGGGTCCTTCAGATCTCACAGGCGTGATCTGGGATCTGTCCTCGTCAGCATAGATCCCGAGGAGCTCAGGAGCTGAAGGAAGATGAGATGGTGAGTATGAGCAACACTAGGACAATATTAAGGAAAGCATCAACACCTGTGTGCTTGAGCTGGGATTTTAACAATGATAACCCTGGGAGACTTGTATTTAACACCAGTTGAGACATTTTCAAAAAGTTATTAAACAAAAGGAGGGCTCCAGAAATCTGCAGGGGAATGGGTTAAAAACGTCTTTGCACAGTTAGCTCTTTCTCCCTGTTTAGATTGTGCAGCAGTTCCAAGAACAAGTGAAAGCATTTTTCAAGTGTTGCTGGTGGTGCAACAGGGCGACTTTGATCCAGACTTCCTTTGAAGTGGTGATCCTCACTGGCAACACTACACAGGGCGTGCTGCGCAGAACCACCTGCCCTGTATCACGAGCCACCAGGGAACTCGAGAAGAGTTTCACTTTTTCTCTTTACCCTTTACTGCTCTTGGAATGCAGCTATGCAAACGAGTTTAATGATGGAGCCTGGGCATTGCTGGGGCATGTTTAAAAGAACATCAATTTGGATTTGAAAAGAGAAAGTTAGACTGCTATTCTCACGCACTGATCTCCAGGGTTTTTTTTTTTCTGTTCCCAGGATAATGTTTCCCCACACCCTTTCCTGGTATGTTACTCAACTTTAAAGAAACATGAACAATGTAGCTCTTTTTATTTATTTACAGAAGCACTTAAAAGGAAGGATTCTAATGTTATTTAAGCATGGTATCTGCAATGACACATTGCTCCCAGTAGGGGTTGCTGTTGAGTAAGGTATACATCTTTCTCACAAGCCAGGCTGGTGTCCTGCAAACCCCAATTTCCACTGACAAAGAGCTTCTCCAGCCACCACAGTAAGGACATTGTGTGCCTATAAAGGCAACAGCATGTGCTGAACTCACAGCATATAACCCTATGAAAACACATCACTCATAGCTCTGTTAATCGAATTTCATAGTATTAAACAGAGTTTAATGTAATTAAAGAACACTATGTGTGAACATAATGATAATGGGCTTCAGCACATTGCACATAGATGTGATGACAATTACGGCTACAATCTTTCATTATTTATTTGTTTTGCATCACTGATGTGGAAGGACATGGTCACCCGTGCATTATATTTGTCACTCTTATTCTGTGGAGCTGCTGAAGGACACAGAGGTGTGGCAGCTATATCTCCATTGCCAGATTACATTAGAAGCAACCAAGCCTCATTAATATTAGAAAACTATGGAGGTTACTGAAGTTTATCATGTGATTCCAAAGTACAAAATTAATGTACCTCAGCGTACAGAACCAAAGTTGGGGTGTGAAAAGAGGTGGTCTATGGGAACAACTAGGAGAGTTTCAACATCTGGGGTGTTCAAATCTGGGGTGTTAAAATCTGGGGTGTGTTGGACCTGATGGCCATTCTGATCTTGTTTGAAGGCTTGTAGAACAGCAACTATTCCTTCTACCATCTCATACACACTGCTGGTGTCCAAACGATGGGGGGGGGGCACTCTCCCTAATGGCAAGCTTCTACTGCTCCAGAACTCAAGAGTTCAAACACACTCCAGACTGCTCCAGAACTCAAGAGTTCAAACACACTCCAGACTGCTCCAGAACTCAAGAGTTCAAACACACTCCAGACTGCTCCAGAACTCAATGGTTCAAACACACTCCAGACTGCTCCAGAACTCAATGGTTCAAACACACTCTAGACTGCTCCAGAACTCAATGGTTCAAACACACTCCAGACTGCTCCAGAACTCAAGAGTTCAAACACACTCCAGACTGCTCCAGAACTCAATGGTTCAAACACACTCCAGACTGCTCCAGAACTCAACAGTTCAAACACACTCTAGACTGGTCCAGAACTCAATGGTTCAAACACACTCCAGACTGCTCCAGAACTCAATGGTTCAAACACACTCCATATCATTTGTGCGGTGCTTACCTGTGCACTTCTGCATTAATTGATTTAAGAGACTCTTTGCAGGCAGAGACTTTCCTACTGAATTGTAAAGTAGGGAAGAGCTGGGATCATCAATGCAGGGTTACTAGCAAAGTGCCCACATCGAAACTGCAGTCAGCTGACACTGGGGGCATTCAGTTCTGTGGAAGGCCCTCGCTAATGACATCAGCATTGCAATGCCTCCCTTTCACCACACAGAATCTAACCAAGCTTTTAAACTGTTGTTACCACTGCTCTTTTTATCTCATGCACAGAACCTGGGCTTTAGAAAGCATTGATTGATTGAGCTCCCCACACAGGAGCATAGGTCAAGTGCAAGATTTAAAATAATGGTGCTTTGAGGGGGTATTCCCATGTCTTACCATTGCATGCTGCCCTTAACTTGTATAACAGTGCACACTGTTGTTTTGAGGCACACCACATGGAACCCCTAATCCCCACACCTCCCCACCAGCCCACAATATCCCACAGTGACTTGCTAGAAACCGAGCTGAATACAGTACTAGCACAGTGGTGTGAAGACTGCACTGGGCAACACCATACCTCCCTCCCCTTCCCAACCTGTTTGCAATAGACTGCTGGATTACAGACAATCTCCTGCAAAACTACTCCCCCCCCAGTTCTCAAAGGATATACAAACACTAATCTGTACCATTATATTCTTTTGTGATGCTGCATAGAGGTTTATGGGTTAAGCTGTCAAGAATATTTGCCTGAGGTAAGACTATTGAGTACAGTCAGTCAGGAAGAGCATTGAGTTTCCTTATTCTCTGGAAATGTACCTGCCCTTGCGTGCTACAAAGTAAGACATAACCCACCCACAGTAAAGGCTTGCTCTTCAAAACCGCTAGTTCCCAAGGGTAGTATTTGAACAAGGGTGGGGTGTATTCTGCAAAATTAGCATTTTAGGTTTCAGATCTTTAATATAATAATTATAACACTTTTTTAATAAACTTATAATAATGGAAAAGTTATTACGTGAACAATTCTTTGTTTGCTGAGATTCTTGTTTTTATGCAATGCACAGGTCAAATCTGTCCGTCTGTCTGTCACACAGCTGCGATGGATTTCCACGAAACCTCCTATTTTAGACTGAAGATTTTATACTAAGCTTACAAACACTGCAGAGATCATGGGTCCCTGCTGCACAGGGTTACCAGGTTTACAGAGTGAAAAAACAGCACCTTTTCTTTTCTTCAAATCAGCTCTGAAGCAGTTCAAAGAAGTATATAATAACACAATCGTAATTTAAAAATGAAACATTGAGGGTCTATTTACAGCAAAATAGCAAAATCTGGACGACTTAACAATGCTACTGTTTCTAAGCTGGAAACAGGGACAATCCCAGTTTTCAAAACCTGGATGACTTAACAATGCTACTGTTTCTGAGCTGGACAGGGACAATCCCAGTTTTCAAAACCTGGACGACTTAACAATGCTACTGTTTCTAAGCTGGAAACAGGGACAATCCCAGTTTTCAAAACCTGGATGACTTAACAATGCTACTGTTTCTGAGCTGGAAATAGGGACAATCCCAGTTTTCCTGGGACGTCTGGTAGCCCCCTGCTGTGGGGAGCTCTGATTATTGTATTAGCTGTTAGTAGTCACCAGTCAGAGGGTCCCTCTGGAACCCAATGCAGTCACAAACTATCTGTGCTTATCTGTAAATCTAAAAGACCTCTAGAACTACGTTTCTTCAAGAAGACTTAAAAGACATCACAGAGATTGTCAGGAGATAAACTGACAGCCTCACAAAGAAACCTGGGTTGAATTATCACAGAAACTGAAGTACCTTTGAACCAATTTCACAGGCGCTCCTTCAGGTCTGAACTGAAGTGCTGCTCGGACATGGTGAGTGATATTACCTGGTGAAAGACATTACAGGCATGCAACTACTTTACCTGGACTGCGGATAGACAAAGGGCTTTTGTTGGGTATGCTATTCGTACTAAAACTTGAATAAATACCAACCAGCTAAATTCCTTTCATAACATTAAAAAATGACAGCTTATCATCTTTTGTTTTTAATTTACATTAAAAATGATGAACACGTGTGAGAAACAAGTCAAATAAGTATGTTATTAAAAATGTTGCATCTACTAATGGACATCTGCTGCATGGTTATTGATAACAAATCCGGCTTTAACATAAAATGCAGCTGAAAGAAAAACTGCAGTCCACTTCGTGTCTCTCTGGTTGGTTATGTGGCTGTATTGAATTTAATTTGTTTTTCATATTCATGTCACATTATACAAACCACTGGAACCCTGCGCTGATCTGTTATACAAACCACTGGAACCCTGCACTGATCTGATATACAAACCACTGGAACCCTGCACTGGTCTGTTATACAAACCACTGGAACCCTGCGCTGATCTGTTATACAAACCACTGGAACCCTGCACTGATCTGATATACAAACCACTGGAACCCTGCGCTGATCTGTTATACAAACCACTGGAACCCTGCGCTGATCTGTTATACAAACCACTGGAACCCTGCACTGATCTGATATACAAACCACTGGAACCCTGCACTGGTCTGTTATACAAACCACTGGAACCCTGCTCTGATCTGTTATACAAACCCAGCAGTTAAGAGGCCCAGCCCCCTGATTGTGAATGTTTTCCCCGGGACACAATGAAAGATAACTGCTTGACTTCAGGACAAGTAAAGCTGGCTGAGGTGCACTTTTTAATTGTACATAATGTTGAATTACTGTGTCGGTTTCAGAAAGAATGTTCTCTTTGAAATAAAGGGATTTTTCATGGTTAAGAACTTGGGTGTGTACGCCTTTGAGGTCTGGTTTAAAAACTGTTCCTAAAGATTATGTGTAGCACAATACAGATTCCTAAGAGCACAGGATCAATGGTATTGATAATATCTGGGCTGGTGCCAGCCTCACAATGCTAGGCTGACACCAAGGGAATGTATCCAGGGCTGGGCAGGGAGACAAGCAGCGGGGTTCAGACAGGACGGGTGATGCTTCTTCTTAAAGTCAGTAAGAAGACAAGCCATAGGCACAGAACTATAGGAACCTAACCCTGATTGCACAAAGGCATGAATCATTACCCCAGCTGGGGTGTCAGACAAACAGTCTAACAGATTCAACGTGCCTGAATACAAAGATGGATTAGATGCTGCTGCCTGTCCCCCAGTCATTGCATTGAATCATTTTGGACCATGGGGTGGGCTTCACAGGCCAGCAAGAACATACATGTTCCTAGTAAAGTTTGAGGTAGGAGCTACGAAATAATGGTATTCAAATGAGCTGTGTGTATATATACAACACACCTTGATATATACTGTATGCATATAGGTTTCTAAAATCTCACGCCCTTCTGAAAACAGAAGCAAGTGTGGTGAGTCACAGATCCTGTAAGTGTGGTACAGCATGCTATTAATATTATTATCATTTCCTCTATATCTGCCATGACTGAAGGATCTGTGTCCTTTCTTGTTTTTGAAACGCAGGGATAGAAGTGAGAAATACAGTTTTTCCCCCTAAGGGGTTGTAGGACACAACAGGGATTGTCAGTGATTTGTCATCACAAACGAAGCTGTTGCTAGGGATTGATTCAGCCTGCCTCTCAGGAGGAATACCCTGGTTGAGAGGTGTGCAGATGTTATTCTAAACCAATGGGACTGAATATTCAAGAGCCCAGTGATCCATGCTGTTTGTAGAAAAGTGTACATTTGTATCCTGTTCTTTTCTATCTCTGTCCTGATAAAATCATCTCCATGCTGAGCTCTGTTAGTGCTCTTTCTTTATGGGATTCAAAAATGTGCCCAGATTCTCCAGTTCTCAAAAACAACTTTTTAAAATGTTAAAATAAGGTTCAAATGAAGTTCATTGTTTTTTTCTTACTGTGATATATTTTTTTTAATGCTTCTTGAATTATAATATTTGAATCAACTGAGCTTCAGAACAAAATCCCATCTAAAGGCATCTGTATCCAGAAGTGGATAGAAATTATAAACATGTCAGAGAGCTCAGGGTCTGATCATAATTCTCCTTTGTAACCCCAAGGAGCAGCAAGCCATTCATTTAAAACCTGGTTCACTCAACATTGTATCCACTGTTTAGATAGTGCTTTTGTCAAGCTTTGACGATCATATTTACAGCTTGCTGAAAAATCTGTCGAGTGTCTAATTACTTGCTCCTGATATTACACTGAAACTGTCATGTAAATTGCAGATTCACTAGACATGTGCAGAAAATACCAAACTGAATTTCCTTTTTAACCTTTACAGAACCTGAGAGCATGCATCCTGCTCTACAATAGCAAGGCTGCTGACTCTTCACTAATCACTGCAGAGCACAGAAAAGAATAAAGGGAAAGCCCACAATCAATATCATCTCCTGGTATAATAAGAAATCTCTGCACCTCACTGATCTCTTCCAGTATTCAGCACCTGGCTTCATTCTTCTTACTGAGACAGTCATTAGTCTCTCAAGCCTGCTTATGGATGTCAATGATGCTTCTCTCTCAAATGGATCAAGTCGCCTTCTCATGGCAGCCTGCTTAGGGATCGTCTTTATATGAAGCATGAGTGCACTGGTCAATCCATTACAGCCCATGCATTTACTGATGTGCTAATGCTGTGTGGAGATCGATTTATTCTCGAATAAATATACAGAGTCGGATTCACATTGGAGAAAATGGAATGCAGCCTAACAGATTCAAATTAAAAAACACGCAATAGAAGATACCGTTGTGCCGGTAAGTGGAAGTAAACACTACTGCAACACAACGACACTAATATAAACAGCATGAACACTTGCACTAAAATCACTAGATGCAGTGCATTTATACACCAGACAGGATCTCTGTGTATGAAAGTGAAGGGTTAAAAACGGCCAGATACCTTCTTACAAGCACCACTCTGCTCTCTCTCTCTCTCTTCAGTGGCACCACTGAGCATGACATGTGGGCGTGGTCAATTACTGATGACTGGGCAAATCAAAGCCATGCCTCTGCCAGAGCCTGCGTATTGCTAATCTTTATTAATCATCAAAGCACAGGGGCTGATTCCATTGACCTGAGTGTTAACTAAAGCATCTCCGTCGGTTCCTCGAGCACTGCTGCCCAAAAGGACCCCTGTTATCACTGGAATCCCATCACTCAGTCTTTGGAATGATGGACTCTGGGAAGAACGTTCTTGGTTACAAGACCAATCTCAGGGCTCTATATGCCTTGAACATTTATATACAGTGCCTCATCATGTGCAGACCTGCACATCAAGGTGCTTTGCACAGTTTTTAAAAAAATACAGTCTTTAAAAGAGAAATAAACAAACCAATCATAAAATCAGGACAAAAACCAGATTTGGCCATAAAAGCTTCTCAAGGGCCTTAACCAAATTCAAGACCAAACAGATAAGTCTTAAGACCTTTTCTAAATCTATCAACTGACTGGCCGTTCCTGATGTCAACGGGGAGGTCAATCCATAGCACAGGAGCCAGGTGGCTAAAGGAACAACCAGTGAGACCAACCCGTTTCACATCAGGAACAACCAGCGGGCCAGCCTGGGAGGATCTAAGGGTATGAACCGGCTGGTAAGGGCAAAGTAATTCAGTGAGGTAAGCAGGACCAGAGCATTGAGTGAGCGATACATCAGGAGAAGTAGTTTAAAAGAGATTCGATACTTGATAGGAAGCCACTGAAGTTCAGCCAGGACTGGTGTAATGTGGTGGTACTTTTTCATCAGTGAGAGAGAGAAAACGTTGAACTTTGGCAATCTTCCGTCAATGGAAAAAAGATTATTTGACAACAGAAAGAAACATGTGCCTCAGAAGACATTGTGGCGTCTAAGTGTACCCCAAGGCTTTTTACAGACGCTGGAGGCTGCAGTAGATAGGTACCATAACTAAGCTGAAAAGAAGTGAAAGATTTCAATTGAGCAATATCAATTAGAGGTCTCTTCAATTGAGCAATATCAATTAGAGGTCTCTTCAGCACTCTCAAGTTGTTCATTTCTAATTTTTGTGACATTAATGTTTTTTTCTCTTTTTCAAAATTTAGCAGTAAATTAAAGACTGGACCTTTGAAAATAAATTCCAACAGCCAAGCGAGTATGAAACAGACGTCCTGGTGTAACCTTAGTGGTAAAGCTTTAGGAATGCTCAGAGACCGCTGGAACATGTCCTTGTGCAGAGTGTTCAAGGTCCTGTGAATTTCAGGGGTAGAGCTGAGACCATGCACTCGGTTTTTGGCAGAGTGTTCAAGGTCCTGTGAATTTCAGGGATAGAGCTGAGACCATGCACTCGGTTTTTGGCAGTGTGTTCAAGGTCCTGTGAATTTCAGGAGTAGAGCTGAGACCATGCACATGGTTTTTGGCAGAGTGTTCAAGGTCCTGTGAATTTCAGGGGTAGAGCTGAGACCATGCACATGGTTTTTGGCAGTGTGTTCAAGGTCCTGTGAATTTCAGGGGTAGAGCTGAGACCATGCACATGGTTTTTGGCAGAGTGTTCAAGGTCCTGTGAATTTCAGGGGTAGAGCTGAGACCATGCACTTGGTTTTTGGCAGTGTGTTCAAGGTCCTGTGAATTTGACCATGCATGTGGTTTTTTTTAATTTCCTTTGTTCCCGAACTTCTTTTATTTGTATGTTATTTGTGTTACTCCAGTGTTTCTGTACGTGTCTGTCTCTCTGTTTGATTATTTGTATGTTATTTGTGTTACTCCAGTGTTTCTGTACGTGTCTGTCTCTCTGTTTGATTATTTGCATGTTATTTGTGTTACTCCAGTGTTTCTGTATGTGTCTGTCTCTCTGTTTGATTATTTGCATGTTATTTGTGTTACTCCAGTGTTTCTGTACGTGTCTGTCTCTCTGTTTGATTATTTGCATGTTATTTGTGTTACTCCAGTGTTTCTGTATGTGTCTGTCTCTCTGTTTGATTATTTGCATGTTATTTGTGTTACTCCAGTGTTTCTGTACGTGTCTGTCTCTCTGTTTGATTATTTGTATGTTATTTGTGTTACTCCAGTGTTTCTGTATGTGTCTGTCTCTCTGTTTGATTATTTGTATGTTATTTGTGTTACTCCAGTGTTTCTGTACGTGTCTGTCTCTCTGTTTGATTATTTGCATGTTATTTGTGTTACTCCAGTGTTTCTGTATGTGTCTGTCTCTCTGTTTGATTTGTTATGTGATGAAAAACAGATGTGTCTGTGACTGAAAACAAAAATCCACATGAATAACCAGCAAGCTTTATTTCAGTCCGAAGCTCTGGCCGCACTTCTCATCCCATGGGCCTGTTTTAAACGGCCTTGGCCATCGTGGCAGGTTGTCATTCATTTACTCTAAAGACATAAAAAGTGATGTATTAATGTCAGTTTTGACAGCTAACTGAAATTGTTGTGGTCTGCCTCCTTCTCCGCTAATAATCCTAAGAATTAAGGTGCAAGGAAACGAAACCTTTTTATAATCTATTTGCATCTGTCACATTTATTTAAGGGAATGCAATGAGGGCCCAGTGTGTGACTGTCAGTCTTGTTTCAGAGCGCCCCCAGTTCTGCTGTGTATGAATTCCCAATTACAGTCTGCCAAGTTCAATCATCTGGATGTTACCGATTCCTATGCGCTACATTCTCTAGAGATCAGTATCATTAGCAGTGTATTTGTGCTGTCTTTCTGCATGTGATCTATTATAGTCCTGGACACTGTATATCTGTGCATTGCAGCTCCCCATTCTATAACCTGTTCAGCCCACAACAATGAAGCAATACCAAGTCCCTGGGGTTCATGTATTTAGGCACTGAAAATGTACTTGCAAAACTGAGTATGGTTGTAAAACAAACATATGTAATTATTGTTGCAGTTTAAACTATCATCTTTTTGATAGTCGGTCGGTTTCTTTGATGGTTGTATTTACTAAATGCGACATGCATCCAAATACCAGGCAGTGCCAGTAATCCCTCTAACTGCCACTAGAGGGCGAAGTGCATCGAATCCTCCATGGGCTTGACTGGTACCACTGCTTATTTTACCTTAGGGAAAGACAGTTTACAGTGATTCCGTTTTCAGTTGTGTAAAAAGAAGGCCACAAAGATAAACACCCATGTTGGAATTAATGTGGACAGTTTCAGACAGTGTCTAAACATTCCCAGCGTGCATTGTAGGGTTTGTAAGAAGACAGTCGTAACTCTAGGGATGACAGGGGGACGTCATTGTCTCTTCAGACCAAGTGTTTTATTCACTGGATCTGCCTGAAGCTAAGGAGGTCTTTAGCTTCCCAAGTCATTCATTTTATTAACAGATCATTTCTTCTCATACCTCACAGCTATACTACATCCTATTGCCATGTTCTTTTCTATCAACACGATAGATTTCCACAGCAAACATAATAATACATAATACTATATGCTATTTTAATAATGCATGGAAAAGTAAGTGTACTGAAAAAAATATTTAGTGTACCATGACTGTAGTTATACCTATGGTACACATCTTTAACTAGTTTTAATAGCCATTCTGCAGATATACTCTCATTACAATGAGCATTAATCCAGGGTGGCAGCCATTCCCAGTTCCAACCCCCAGATAGGTCTGCAAAATCACTATCAACTGCCTTCTACCATAGGTAGTTTCTGAGGCCCCTCAGTTTGATAACGCCCTAAATGTGTCGTCTTTTGTAGTATTATTGTTATTGTATTGCTCTGTTACCGTTTCACTGTTACTGTTTTGCTTGTTTTTTAAAATGGGTTTTAAACACTAACCCCATTGGCCCTGCAGAAGATCCACTACTGCTGGGCAGGCAGCTCACCACCAGTCAGCAGCTACTGACAGCAGCCCCCTTGAAGAATGCACCTCATGCCAGGGTTTGGTGTGCTGTTCCACCCTGGGACTCTGTCACTAGGATGTGGTGCATTATTATTATTATTATTATTATTATTATTATTATTATTATTATTATTATTATTATTTTTTTTTTTTATTATTATTATTATTATTATTATTATTATTATTATTATTATTATTATTATTATTATTATTTATTTTATTTTTTTTATTATTATTATTATTATTATTATTATTATTATTATTATTATTATTCAATAAGATGCTAATGTTCTACAGATCTGGCATCAGCATTGCTCCACTGTACTGTGGCAAAAAATGGAAAGTTTAATTTAAATATAGAAGCCAAAAGAAAAAAAAAGCAAAAGACATTGAATTTTAAACTCTCCCACATAAAGCTTTCAAAAGGATTCATTCCGTTTTCCAAAAACAGGCTTTGAGGAATTAGTTTCATAATTTCCTCTTCGTGTATACCCACATAAAATGCATGTGTATGAGTCATATGCTTTTGGTGACTTTATAAGAGTAGGCAGAGCTAACTAAATTATAAAAGGAAATTAAAAAGTGGTTGTTTGCCAACTGTTCTGTATTTGTTTTGCTTTATTTTCGAGACAGTTAGATGGAGGGTCATGCCTGTCACCAAACTGCTGTTAACTGTGTCCCACAACCCCTTGGGGGGAAATGCTGTGTTTACTTCTGATCACTAAGTAAAGCAACCATCTTGATTGAAATGGATAAATGTTTCTAGTTTAGACCAGAATCTGTAATGATATAACAGGGATCCCCCATCTTCTAAATAAAACGACCTGTACAGGTCAGTCATACATGATGCATAATGCTTTATTTTACTGCCTGCCATCTTTAAACAAATGCAATATCTCTTCAGGAATCGGGTGCCTTAAAATAGTCATTTTCACATGCTGTAAATGTTTCAATAGCAGTGTGTGAAGGGACACATGGATCTGATCATGGTCCAGAACTCGATGATATCACTGAAACATGACCTGCAAATAACTGACGTGCTGCAGGCGCTGAGTCCCTGCTTCAAATTCTGCTTGCCTTTTCTAAATGCTTTGCTTAACTTAGCGTTCCCAGCAGAAACATATGGGTACTATTTGCAAACTCCTCTACCATTTATTTTTTTTAAGACAATTGCATTCTTGAGCTAAATAAGACCAGCTATTGTCCTGTCCAAATAGCTGCAGAATGAATCAAACTGATTCTAATGGGAGTCTCATGGATGCTGCTAAACTTTTCAAAATAGATGTCTAATATATAGCCCCCCCATGCCAGAGTTGTTGAGCGGGGATCCAGGGGTTCATGGGACCATGGAAGATCCTGGACTATTTAGCTTGCATGTGAACCTAGGGAAGGTTCTAGTAATGAATGGTTGCAGATTAAATAATAAATGGTGTCTGTTTATGATGTGCTGTTCTATTACACGCTGTTTGAAGTGTTTGCTTTCTAACACAATCCTCTGTGTTCTTCAGAAACAGACAGGCACTGTGATTCAGAAGCAGACTGTACCAGGACTAAAGAAACACACAGCACTCACAGTAAGAGGCACTGCTTGGTAACTAAGAACACAGGGACACAGGATCTACTTTAATGATCGAAACAGTGGCAGGTTTAATACTAACACTACATGTATACACCTATTGTGTAGACCTCTTTCCAGTGTCTTTAGTGGTGTTAGCAAGGGGGGGCAGCAACATACCACTGATAGAAAACCTCTGCTATAAAACAATACTTGTGTGCTGGTATGAAGACATGTGCTGTTCAGATCTTTAAAATAGCCCCCTTTCACCAATGTTGCACCCATATGTGATGAAACCCTGTAACAACTAAGTGTATTAATCACACAACAATACTGTGAACTGTGGTGTATAGTAAAGGGCTGGACTTTATTAAGATATTGTGAGGGCTGGTATATCTAGGAGCCCAAATGATTTCTCTTCGTGTTATTAACATGTAATAATACAACATGTGGTAACACTGTGGCACTGTATGGTGCTTTCTATGTAGTCTCGCTCATGTAGCTCGGGTACAGGTGTCCATAATAACAATTGACAACAGTGTGAGAGCATAGCGTGCAGTTTCTACACTTGGGTTCGCTAATGAAGAACTGCCCCATCTACTTCTAACCAATCAGAAAACAGAAAAAAAGCAAGTCACTCGTAACTTTATTAGAATATTCTGACCCAGTAACAAAACAGTGCAAATACAGCAGTTTAACACAGCACGTTTCATTTGAGAGAAAACGTTGTGTTGTTTTTTTTTTCTTGTTTAGAGACAGCACTTGTTTGTTTTGCCTAGTCGGACATGAAACACACATTGTGTATTATTTATTTATTTTGTGTTATTATTTAAACATTTTGTTTAATTTTTACCCGTGTTTTTTTAAGTGCATAAACGATTTTGTATTACCGACACAATGTATCAAGAGAAGGTGCTACTTTGTATGCGTTTAAGGTCGAAGGCGTGTGCTCCCGTTGATTTATATTGTTACATTAGGAATCTCTTTACAATTAATCCATCGTTATAGCCACCATAGTACAGGACCGGTATTTAAATCGAGTGCATACAGGAAGCGTGCATCTCACAAAATCTTATCTAGGGCTGCAAGAATTATTATTATGATTATGATTATGATTATGATTATTATTATTATTATTATTATTATTATTATTATTATTCAAAATAGAATATTTTGGCTGCTGCATTCAACAGCAAAAGTACGAGTTTGTGCTCGTTTCTGACACTGTTCAAAATGTGAAACTCATCTAAAAATGATTTAGTTGGATTACGTTACCTTATCGGACTGTGAGTTTGAAATATCACTGCGTCTTTATGCGTGCTTTTTAGAAAGATTCTTAAATACATCGGGGATGCTTTGAAGCTCGTTAAATATCTTGGGGCTGTGCATCTAAGCTTTAGCAACTGTAACCATGGTAAAGTGATCTCGTTGATTAAAGACGAGCTCCCTTGGATATATTTGGCAGACAGTTAAAAGACGCAAGCGATGCAAAGGCAGATCTTCGGACAGCGTTAGAAAAGTTTTGCTGGTGAAACTGACTACATTGTTTTGTAAAGGGATACGGTACATTTAAGATAGACCGTGTCAAAACAAAAATCCACACAGCCCCCCCCCCCCCCCCCCCCGGGTTAAACAAGAAAACCGTTATTAAATATTTAAAAACATTTGTTTAAAATAGCAAATTATGATTTAAATAGTACACCGCTATTATGCTTTAGTATAATTGTTTATCAGAATACAAACCCCAAACATGAAATGTATCGGTAGTTATCGATCACAATAACGTTAAAAATCGAAAATCCATTCTCGCTGGAAATAGTCATTCAAGCTGTGAAATATTTATAGAAAAATATCATGGCAACACAGATTTGATGTCTTTCTACCCGCAGCTGAACTGAAACTGTACAACCCTCCTTAACAGCGGAATGCATCTGTGATCTGGGAGTGGCGAGTGGAGGGGCAGGAAGATCAGTGGGTGGGGATAACCCTTTTGAAAAAAAAATCACGTGTTGGGAGATCAAAGGAGATCCGCTTTGTAGCGCTGGAAAGAGAGAAAGAGAGAGAGCGAGCGAGCGAGAGAGAGAGAGAGAGAGAGTGGGGAGCGCAGAGCGCAGAGCAGAGCCCAGAGCTTTGTAATTGACAAGGCTGCAATGGTGAAATAAACACGTTCGGTCCACGATGATGAGCTCTCTCGCTGCACAATCAACATACTAACAAGATCTGCAAACAGCCAATCAACTTTATTTGTTGGGGATTTTCTTTGTAAAATCAAACAAGAGCTTTATCCCCCCCCCCCTCCCCCCTCCCCTAAAAAAACAACAACTGGAAATTATGTTCCAATCGGCGCGGATCCAGCCGGCAAGATGATGATTTCACCGAGGAGTGGGGTACACTGCGTAACGGATTCGGTGGCGGTGGTGGTATTTCTCGTGGCTGCTTCTTTGGGGACTGTCTTGGCCAAGGATACTGCTTTTGTGGAAGTGGTGCTGTTCGAGTCCAGTCCCAATGGAGATTATACGACTTACACGACTGGTTTGCAAGGACGATTCGCAAAGGCTGGAGCCGTTATCAGCGCAGAAGGCGAGATTGTGCAGGTAAGGGGTGTGTGTATAAAGTTTGTGTAACTCAGGATTCTTGCTGTACCTGGTCTGTTTCCTTTGATCGTGCCCTGCATGAACTTTGCTGGGTCGGAGTTGCAGAAGTTGTGAAGAGAGGATGGTTTATGTGATCACAAGATGGCTCCTATGTAGAAGTCTAGTAGTGGGGAGTTGAGTGGACTTCAATTCACAATAAAACATGCACGTTGAAACTTTCTATTTGTTTGTATTGCAAGTAGGCGAGTTGGCTGCAGCTTGGTTTGTTTTGTTGAAGTTTGCCATGAATTCAAAGAGATGCCTTGGGTCAGCTCCAGGGACGCCAAATGTGTGAATGAAACAGTGTACCAGGAGCGGGAGTCCTCCTTTAACTTTAAAACGTGTATTGTTATTGTCCATAATAAGTTGGAAGACTGGTTTTAATTTCATTTGAAGTTGATCGCAGCAAGAAGGTTGTTCAGGTTACTGAGAACTCCGTTACATACCGCAGGGTAGAGCTGCATTCTGTGGTGCGGAAAGTTAAAAAAAAGATCGCTGTATTTCACAATCTAGTTTTTTTCATCTTCTTTTAGAGCTCGCTTTTCTTTTGGTTTTATCAAGACGCATCGTTTATTTACCCATTGTTTATTTACAAGAAAACGTGTTTCATCGTTAAGACACTTAGACAAGATGGGGCAGCAGTGTGGAGTAGTGGTTAGGGCACTGGACTCTTGACCGGAGGGTTGTGGGTTCAATCCCCAGTGGGGGACACTGCTGTTGTACCCTTGAGCAAGGTACTTTACCTAGATTGCTCCAGTAAAAACCCAACTGTATAAATGGGCAATTGTATGTAAAAAAAAAAAATGTGATAACTGTATAATGTGAAATAATGTATAATGTGATATCTTGTAACAATTGTAAGTCGCCCTGGATAAGGGCGTCTGCTAAGAAATGAATAATAATAAGAGTGAAAATCCGTGTTAGCTGTCATGTGGCATGCTTGTTTAGAAACGTCTAAAATACTTTGACAGACACATTCTCAACCTGTTGTAAAACCAGCGGTTACTATCTGCACTACATATATCATATTCTCATGTAAAGTTTCACATGCAATTTGTTTTAATTGACAATTACTTTTCAAATGTATATCGCCTATAATCAGATTATATTTTCTAAGCACTTTATTTGTTTTCTGAAAATTGCCATCAGATAAAGATTAATCCCCCCCCCCCCCCCCCCCCCCCCCCCGGGCTATAGTTTAATAAGCATCTTGGTGCATTTAGAACGGCCTTCTTGTTGTGCCTTCAAAGGATTTGACTAAATCCGGTTTGTCTAGACGAGTTACGAAGTAATCCTAATTCAAACATCAAAGCGAAAGAGAGATTTTTTTAAAAAAAGCTTTTCTTTTAACTCCGTCGCTTTGCGTTACTGTTGTACTGGGTGTGACATGCACCTTTAGTTTATAGCACCCCTCACCCCCGCCCCTGATACATGCACGCTGTGATAACATAGGCAACGCTACAATATTGCGCTTGAATCCGGGGAAAGAGGGAATGTAATGGAGGGGGGGACTGTGAGTCTGCCATCATTAAAAGGAGCGACGGGAGGAGAATTCGTTCACAAAAGCATTTGCCTCCAAGATAAAAGTTGAATTGTTAACTAGCAAACGTGTGCTGCATGAAGTGGGAGAGCTTAGTTAGGGGTTGAGGATTTTCAAGGTCAGCTTGTTATTTTAACACCAGAAAGCCTGTTTATATGTGATCTGTTAAAATAATCCATTCGGTTTGTCTCTGATCAGGAGTTAGTGTTTGAAGTTAGCATTCAGGGATAGTCCTCCTCGGCTCACACAGCCACTTTCTAACGCTCGGTTCTGACGACCCTGCACGCACTTGTCGTTAATTCTGCCTTTTTGTTTGTCGGCTTCCTTAATCAGCGACACAGGGATTTTTCTTTTAAAAGAAAAAAAAGTCTGAGGTGTGCTCACAACATTTGGTTTTCTGTGCTTTTTCTGCATGTCATGTGAACCCATTCTTGTGAAAATGACCTAAAATGACACTGCAAATTAGGAGACAACAGGCAAAAACTAAAATATATCTTAATAATATATAATATATTTATGGGTTGGGTTTCTTTATTTCCTACTCTCACAAAAAAAAACACACAAAGTATAATTGACGTTTAAAAGATGGTGCAAGAACACTGTTTCTAATCAAGTTCACAGCAATCCATTTACCAGATGAACCACAATAACACAATGCTGAAAAATAGGGACTTTCTCAATATTAACACTCAGCCCTAGCTATCATGTTGTCAGTAAAATGTTAAATAGTCAAAAGTCCCTGTTAGAAATGCTCTTATTTTTTTGACTGAGCAGTTATGTGTCAGAAAAGAGAGTTCAGGATGTTCCTTATGGGACCATATTGTTCCTTTTGGGCTTTCTCTGGGCCCGCATACCTTCTCTTTGTTATAAAAGGTTTCTGGAAATGTTGAAGGAAGCATGTGGTTCAATGCCCAGGAACCATTGTTAATAATGTATTCAAAGATAACTGTTGTGGTAAACCATGCTTATAGCTTATGTATATGGCTTTGGGTAAAAACAAACCGAAGTTCTGGAGAACACTTACAGCACACTGAACATCTTGTATATTCCTTTCCTTCTCTGAGTGTGTACACAGCACAGCATGAAATCCTGCTAACTTGAAATCAATCAGTGGATTTCTTTGTATTCTTTAACCTGTATCCAGACAGCTTTCATAGAATCTGGTACAGAGCCTAGCGTAGTTCCCTGGAAAAGGGAAGAATGGACTTTAATTTGACCCCCCCTTTCCCCTTTTGCACACGTGTGAAAACTGAAGAGGGAAGCGGAGCCAAAATAAATAAATTAACTTCATTTTCAACTCCCTTTACATTACATGAAAGCGCAATGACTTATTTTGGCAAGTACACAAGTCTTTTTTTTTTTTTTTGGCAAATCCTCTAATTGATTCTAACTGTGCTTCATAAATGACTGGGGATATCTATTTTCTTTTAACATCACTGATGTACTTCTCTGCTGTTTGCTTCAGATACACGTCTCATTTGTTGAGTTGTATGGAACGTTATCCTGACCCAACTCCCCATTACACTGGTGCCATGTGGCACAGCGGGTTTGTCCTCCGAGAGCTCCTTGGTGCATCCATGCAGTTTCTTTTCTGTTCTGCAGTATTCATGTGGATGAGGGGATCAGTGACTTATTCTCTGCTCATTCACACATTTCAAAACAAAGTTTCCATCTTGAAAGTCCTGTTTCATTGGTGGACTTCAGAGAGTATCGGAGCAGCTGTGTGAAATCCCCCCATGAGCTTTCGGGACTTTCCTGATTGCTTTAGGTATCATTTTATTCAAAAGCTGATGCTTAGCCCCTGGTAATAAAATATTATATTAAACACCAGCGAAGTGCTGAACTAGTTAGTGTTCTTAAACAGCTGTTTGGAGTCATTAGGGTATAATTCTATACTACTGCAATGTCTGCTGCCCAAACTAACCATTTCAGCGAATTGCATTTGGTGATTGCTAAGCCAATGATCTAACTGATGCTCCCCTTTTGAAATGCAAATGATTGCAGATTACAAGAAATTGATTAGCAGCGCCATGTGAACATATGAATAGTAAATTGGTACGCTAATCCCTGCGTTGCTGTCCCCGTACCGTAGCCTAGAAAACTGGGGATGCTGCTAATCCATTTAATATAAGGGATCTGTTCATTTACATTTGAATGATTGTGCAAGAACTCTGTTTCTCAATCAAGTCCCTGAGATGCACTTTATAATGTTTCATTTGCAATGGGATTTTCCACCATAGCACAATGAAACACAGAACAGTTTTAAAAGTTGTTTTCACAGGTGGTGGAGCCAGCAGAGTGGAAGTTGTAGTATTACCTGGCTTCTCAAGAAGACAACCCAGTGTGCTTCAAGTCAAGCTTGTTACAAACAGGGCTTGTGCTGTGATGATGAACACTGTGAGTGAAAGTGTGAGAATCAGTACTTTCTAGGTGTTGCCTCAGTCATTAGCGATTAGGAAGAGTGGGGACAGCGGTGTGTTAATCACCTGCCAGCTGCTCGTTTTAACAGGAAAGCTGTCAAAGTGGGAAAGTGACGGCTTGAGGCGGCTTGTTTGTGAGGTTCAGAAAACTGGGGAAAGCATTCTGTTACAAGACAATATATTTCTTACAACTGAGTAAGACCAAGACATTTACCTGTAAATTTAGCTGCAGACATGACCCCTTTTAACAGAGGAACTCAGCCACTCTGTTTTCTAGCTCTTATTAAAAAGGAGCGCGATCGATGGCTTCTCTTTTCGCTTGTTCCTGGAAGAGCCGCATGTTGGTGCTGGAAGCGCTAGAGGCTACTTTCGGAATATATGACAGCGTTTATAATTTAACAGGACCAGCTTTGATGTTTAAAGGCAGTTCCAGCTCCCTCCACTCCTTTTATTCATATATATATATATATATATATATATATATATATATATATATATATATATATATATATATATATATATATATAATCTATCTATCTATCTATCTATCTATATATATCCCCTTCTCCCCTTCTCCTTGGACTTATATTGATTTGTTGTCAAGTCAGAGTCAAATAATATGTGCTCATCCTGTGGGCTGAAAATGCTTCCTACAGGTCACAGCCACAGTGTTTGTCAAGGTAGGAGCCATGTTAGGTGAATTGATTTCAGGAGACCTTCGCTACACCTTGATGGATCACATTTCCTTTCAGCTGAAAATACTCAAGCCATTATCAAGCCGTGTCCGCTCATGTAAAACAAACACAAACAAGTTTTAAATACAAGTTTAACGAGCTGCAGACTGTCCTCCCAGTATGGAAGGGATGCAACAGCCAGGTCAGTGTGTAGTGATGGGCTATTTAATGATACTGTAACATTGCTTTAATCCATAATGTTCACTTGCACTTGTGTTCTTATGGTAAAGCAGAACACATGTTGCAGGTCTATTTATATGCTATAATATATATATATATATATATATATATATATATATATATATATATATAAATACTGTGTATATATATATGCATGCTAATGTAATTCAATGTTAACACTACTAGCTGCGAACATGCTGTTCTAGCTGTTAACCTGAGCTGGTACTGTGCAGTCTATCCTGTCTCCTCCTGTTTCAAATCAGACCCAGCTCCAGAGGAAACTTGTTTTTGAACTGCCCAGTGTGCACTTTGTCCTCCTTGAATGGTCGGCAGGCAATTTGAGTGTTAAAAACAATTGATTGTGTTTGTGCAATTCATTTAAACTTTGAAGCAAAGTTATAAGTAAATGACTTAAAAGCCTACCTTCCATTTCTTTTCATCCTTTCTCTCTTTTTTTGTTTAACTTTTAGTGCCATGGCTTGAAATCGGCATGTGTACCTAACATTGAAGAACAGACTGTATTGTTGTTTAGGGTGAGGTGTTGCAGCGTGGTGCACTTTGAGTGAATCAGGATGCTTTATTTCAGGGTCTGCTGTGCTTTTTGCAGTGCAATATATTTATGGTAGAATTCCTCAAGTAAAAGGAGTTACTCACATACTTCATTGGTCATTCTCTTTATAGTAATGTACAATACATACACCTAGTCTGATACACTGTACTAAAAAAGACTAGAAAAAAGACTACTTGAGCTGCAGGTAATGAAAATGCGTTTCCTTTAATGAACCCCAGTGCTGTTTGTTTTAAAGGCCCTATTCTGTCTCTGTAAAAGAAAACAGGGAGCATGTTATCTTCAGCTGAGCTCTGTGGAAGGGGTGAAGTCTACTTTAAAGGCAGCTGGCCAGTTTACTCCTCTTCTTTACACCCATTGCCATGCTTTACAAAAATCCTCCTCTTTTGAAATGTTCAGCAGCACTGCGGCTGGAGCCAAAACACGGAGAGCTGCGGATTCCGGACTGGATCAACATTGTCAGGATTCCAGACTAAACACACAGCATTGTGGAGCTGGGCCTTTCTGGTGATTCATACACTGGCTGTGCGGTGTGGCTCCTCCTCTTCGGGAAATGAAAGAAACAGGCGTTTTATGATATTTTTTAATCAAAGTGCATTGATGTCAAGCTTTTAATGACTTGAGTAGAAGAGATAAATGCTGTAGCGGTTAACCTGAAGCTACATTATTATTATTATTATTATTATTATTATTATTATTATTATTATTATTATTATTATTATTTCTTTATTTCTTAGAAGACACACTTATCCAGGGTGATTTGCAATTGTTACAGAATATCACAGATAAAAGCAGTTATAAAGTACAGTGTATTACTTGTATTGTAACACTTGAAATGTATTTGCTTACGATTGTAAGTCGCCCTGGATAAGGGTGTCTGCTAAGAAATAAATAATAATAATAATAATAATAATAATAATAATAATAATAATAATAATAATAATAATAATAATAATAATAATAAAATCAGTAGAAAAGAAAAAAGAATGAAAATAGCATATGTATCAACAATATACATTGAACAGAGTATTAAGTCTTCTGTCTTCTGAGATCAATCAGCTGCTAAGAACTGGATGAGCTTAGCTGGGCCGAATGGTACATGTTCTTATTATGTCTTTGGAGAGACTGCTGTTCTTATTGTTATTATTGAAGTGGTTTATGAGCAGCATTGAGGGAGGGGACTGTGTTGCTTGCAGAACAGTTCCACACAGCTCACAAAGAGACGCTAATATGTTCCGCATTGATAAATTCCTTCATCGCGGTTAATTAAAAAGCCCCCGCCCCCAATAAAAACCAGTTCTAAAGAAAGTTCTGGCATAACTGTGCCTTCCAGTAGCAGGGTCAGGGGACGGCATGCATTGGTGTCGGTCTGGAATGTGCTGAATAACGGCACATGCTGTCCAAAATGCGGGCTGCTTGTTGCTGTGATGAGCAGAATGGGGCTGAAACTAGGTGAGGCCCAACCAGTGAGGGGGCTCTGGATAACACAAGCTGGATTGGAGCCTGCAGGGTTACCTGACTATCCAGTTAGGAAGCTCTGGAAGTTGACATGTGTGCATTTTATGTGCAGTGTACATCCACAACCATCAGAAAGGATGAGATATTATTTCAAGCCCTGAAAAGCACCGGGTCAGGGGCCAGCTGACTGAGGCTTTTATTACCTGTCCGTTTCCAAGTCTTTCTGAGAGCTTCTTCCTAATGCTTCCTAAAGGAGGCTGCAGGTTATCGCAAAGCTGCAGGATGATAAATCGCTGTATCCTTCTTCTTTGCGCTTAATTCTCTAGTGATGACATAGAAATGAATAGCAGCTTCCAACACATTCATATGCATCAGTCATCAGTTAGGAAAATGAGATCCTTTTCCTTCAGGCACTATAGTCTCCTCCTCTGTATTCCCAATGAAGCAATCTCTCAATAGGTGGCATGTATTAATCAGGAGGTGCCAATCAGTGTTTCTGAGCGTAGTGTAAGCTCTGTGCTTTACACAAACCTATCAGTGCTTCTGAGCGTAGTGTAAGCTCTGTGCTTTACACAAACCTATCAGTGCTTCTGAGCGTAGTGTAAGCTCTGTGCTTTACACAAACCTATCAGTGCTTCTGAGCATAGTGTAGGCTCTGTGCTTTACACAAACCTTGCTGCGGTAAAGATTAACAATATATTGAGTGGTATTTCTCATCAGCTTAATTTTCAGTGCAATTTCTCAGTCAAGGAAGCGTAATAATTCTGCACTTCGATAATCCACGCCGTGTTGATTAATTCAGATGTGACCGATGTACTTTTCCATGAGACAAGGAATTGTTGTGATCTTTGCAGTAGCATCCAGATTTACAGGTTCAGGAGCTCTGGACCTGCAGTATTTAATACTGAGTGGATCATTGCTTTAGGTGGTGTTTAAAAAATAATAATAATACATTCAGTAAAAAGGTGTGTGTTATTAATACTGTATAATCAGTGTAGGAAACAGTAATGCCAATGATTTATTACAATGCAACATGTCAGTAAGTGGGTTAGGACTCTAACCAAACTGCAGTAAATTCTTTTTTTTTTCTGCCTATAGACAAGTGCAGCCAGTCAGTAGAACACATTGCTAACACTTTTTAATGTTGAGATATTTCAAGTTAATGCCTGGGAGTTCTTCATGGTGTGTTCTCTGTGCCTCACAGTGCTAAAGCTGCAGCCAAGTGAGTGAGGATTTGAACTGGATTCTAAAAGTGATGCTTCTCACAGTCCCATTATTAGATTTGTTTTGGTTTATTTGAGTCGATCACAAATTGATTATATTTAGCCATCTCGTCTATCTAAAGCTTCATTTATATAGAATAATAGTATACATAAAAATCCATATCAAGCGCCCCCCTTCTCTTTAATCCCGAGCCGCAGAATTCTTCCCGTTTTAAACGCGCTGGCAGGGATGGGCTAGGCATGAATGGGTGCAGGAATCCTGCCGCAGGGCACCACCCCAGTGTGCACAATCAGTAGATATTATCACCTGGCCCTGAGGCTCCACAGTGCACAGATCAAAGGAAAAGCACAGCCAGTGAGGCTCTTCAAAGTAACATTTGAGCACTGCATGATTGATGCAGAATGCTCCAAACTGCTGGTGATGTAATCATATCCTTCAAGAAAAACACAGCTTAGACAAAGGCTGCTGGTGTGCATTGAGTAGGTGGAAAAATCCTTTTTAAACTATGGATTATTTTTCTCTTTCGCAGCGTGTTTACAAATTGTTCCTCTCTTTTTGTGTGGGGGATGGGGGGATGGGGGGGTGGGAGCTGCTTTTACAGACGGGTAATAACAGTGGGCGTCGCCAAACAATACAGCAGGTGAAGAAAGTTGACTGCCTCCTGTATAAAGTTTATACAGGCTTCTTGTTTGCACTGTAGCTGTGCTGAATGCACTGCAGATACAGGACTCAGATAAGCACTGCTCTGTACCAGCGCTTTTATTGTTGTAATGTACCCAATGTGTATTGGTGTGTCTACACACTTAGCAATACAAGAACTAAACGAAATGCACCGTTTCTGTAAATGCCTGAACTGCCGACCAACTCTAGAGCATAGGAACCCCGAAGGCAAGGGGGGGGGGCGCACACAATGGAAGCAAAGAAGCAATACACATTGTGAGAGTCATCTGCAAAGGCCAGTAAAGATCTGTCTTCAAATCGAATGCCTTCCTGTATGATGACAGATTGAATCAACGTGCCTAACATTTTACAGAAGCACTGCATAGTGTTTGGTGCTGATATTTAAGTCTTGATATTTTCAGGTTAGTTTTAAATTTATGCTTTTTGAAGCATTTGATATTCTGACCTTTAAGTTCAGTGCCAGAAGTTTAGCTGTGAGAATTCAGAAGGATGGATTACTGTTGTGTATGCCAGGTCGAGTAAGGCACAGTGAGTCGGGGATTACTCTTTAGAGAATGAGGAATCTGGCTTGCCTCTGTGTGGTATGACTGTAAATGTGACATGAGGATAGTTGTGACATTCTGTTACCTGGATGCCGCCTTCTCATCCCAGAGATGAGATCTGAGCCATTGCTGGTGTAAATGCCAGTGCCATTCACATGCTTGGAGGGGCTCCACCCGCCTTTCTTCCTTGACAAAACTGTTATTGAGGCCATTTGGAATAGCTATACACTAATGTGCAAAACAAAAAGGCAATACGCAGAATTGTAAAGTCTGGCAGTGTTTGTGGAAAGCGGCAGTATTATACTGTAATCAGCGTGGTGTGGACTGTATTCAAAGTTGTGCCCTCCAGTCTTCCACATGTAGCTCACACAGTTTTGAATGTACATTTAAGGACAATGCTTTGGAGGCATCCTCTGATCCAGGAGTTAAAATTTGTGCTTGTTTGTTTTCTGGAACCCTGCACAAAGCTGTGAGGGATGAATCCGCCCAGTGTGTGCAACACATCAGGAGTAATACTTGATAGGTCTCGCTTCTTAACAGCCAGCATGCAGATTTAACAGCAAGCAGGGACACATCTGCTCAGCTCAGTGGCTGCTAGTATTATACTTGATTTGAAGGAACAGTCAGACAAGTCAAATCCCTGCAGAGTTCTGTTATCCCTGGGAATGAGCTTCGGATTACAAAGGAAGGTGTGAAATTGGGTGATCCGGTGGCCTGATCCGACTTGAATGAAATTGTCATCCTGTATGTAGCTAAAGCCTAATAATGTGATTGTGTTTGTTAAAAATTGAACACCTTTGTAAGCTGGTGGAAATGAGTTGGCTGTTCATGTTCTTGCTCAAGTTATGAAGGTACATCCGTAAGGATCAGTGGCTTGCTTGCAGTGCTTTTGCTGCTTCAGTGTCTGTATTTCTGCAGTTTAAAGGTAGACGCGGCACTGCTATACATACTGTCTTACTGCGGGTGCTTGTTTAAAGGTAGACCTGGCACTGCTATACATACTGTCTTACTGCGGGTGCTTGTTTAAAGGTAGACCCGGCACTGCTATACATACTGCCTTACTGCGGGTGCTTGTTTAAAGGTAGACACGGCACTGCTATACATACTGTCTTACTGCGGGTGCTTGTTTAAAGGTAGACTCGGCACTGCTATACATACTGTCTTACTGCGGGTGCTTGTTTAAAGGTAGACTCGGCACTGCTATACATACTGTCTTACTGCGGGTGCTTGTTTAAAGGTAGACTCGGCACTGCTATACATACTGTCTTACTGCGGGTGCTTGTTTAAAGGTAGACTCGGCACTGCTATACATACTGTCTTACTGCGGGTGCTTGTTTAAAGGTAGACTCGGCACTGCTATACATACTGTCTTACTGCGGGTGCTTGTTTAAAGGTAGACGCTGCACTGCTATACATACTGTCTTACTGCGGGTGCTTGTTTAAAGGTAGACCCGGCACTGCTATACATACTGTCTTACTGCGGGTGCTTGTTTAAAGGTAGACCCGGCACTGCTATACATACTGTCTTACTGCGGGTGCTTGTTTAAAGGTAGACGCTGCACTGCTATACATACTGTCTTACTGCGGGTGCTTGTTTAAAGGTAGACCCGGCACTGCTATACATACTGTCTTACTGCGGGTGCTTGTTTAAAGGTAGACCCGGCACTGCTATACATACTGTCTTACTGCGGGTGCTTGTTTAAAGGTAGACGCTGCACTGCTATACATACTGTCTTACTGCGGGTGCTTGTTTAAAGGTAGACACGGCACTGCTATACATACTGTCTTACTGCGGGTGCTTGTTTAAAGGTAGACCCGGCACTGCTATACATACTGTCTTACTGCGGGTGCTTGTTTAAAGGTAGACTCGGCACTGCTATACATACTGTCTTACTGCGGGTGCTTGTTTAAAGGTAGACACGGCACTGCTATACATACTGTCTTACTGTGGGTGCTTGTTTAAAGGTAGACACGGCACTGCTATACATACTGTCTTACTGCGGGTGCTTGTTTAAAGGTAGACGCTGCACTGCTATACATACTGCCTTACTGCCGGTGCTTGTTTAAAGGTAGACTCGGCACTGCTATACATACTGTCTTACTGCGGGTGCTTGTTTAAAGGTAGACGCTGCACTGCTATACATACTGTCTTACTGCGGGTGCTTGTTTAAAGGTAGACACGGCACTGCTATACATACTGTCTTACTGCGAGTGCTTGTTTAAAGGTAGACTCGGCACTGCTATACATACTGTCTTACTGCGGGTGCTTGTTTAAAGGTAGACACGGCACTGCTATACATACTGTCTTACTGCCGGTGCTTGTTTAAAGGTAGACTCGGCACTGCTATACATACTGTCTTACTGTGGGTGCTTGTTTAAAGGTAGACTCGGCACTGCTATACATACTGTCTTACTGCGGGTGCTTGTTTAAAGGTAGACCTGGCACTGCTATACATACTGCCTTACTGCGGGTGCTTGTTTAAAGGTAGACACGGCACTGCTATACATACTGTCTTACTGCGGGTGCTTGTTTAAAGGTAGACTCGGCACTGCTATACATACTGCGGGTGCTTGTTTAAAGGTAGACTCGGCACTGCTATACATACTGCCTTACTGCGGGTGCTTGTTTAAAGGTAGACACGGCACTGCTATACATACTGTCTTACTGCGGGTGCTTGTTTAAAGGTAGACGCTGCACTGCTATACATACTGTCTTACTGCGGGTGCTTGTTTAAAGGTAGACACGGCACTGCTATACATACTGTCTTACTGCGGGTGCTTGTTTAAAGGTAGACGCTGCACTGCTATACATACTGTCTTACTGCGGGTGCTTGTTTAAAGGTAGACCCGGCACTGCTATACATACTGTCTTACTGCGGGTGCTTGTTTAAAGGTAGACGCTGCACTGCTATACATACTGTCTTACTGCGGGTGCTTGTTTAAAGGTAGACACGGCACTGCTATACATACTGTCTTACTGCGAGTGCTTGTTTAAAGGTAGACTCGGCACTGCTATACATACTGTCTTACTGCGGGTGCTTGTTTAAAGGTAGACACGGCACTGCTATACATACTGTCTTACTGCCGGTGCTTGTTTAAAGGTAGACTCGGCACTGCTATACATACTGTCTTACTGTGGGTGCTTGTTTAAAGGTAGACACGGCACTGCTATACATACTGTCTTACTGCGGGTGCTTGTTTAAAGGTAGACCTGGCACTGCTATACATACTGTCTTACTGCGGGTGCTTGTTTAAAGGTAGACACGGCACTGCTATACATACTGTCTTACTGCGGGTGCTTGTTTAAAGGTAGACTCGGCACTGCTATACATACTGCGGGTGCTTGTTTAAAGGTAGACTCGGCACTGCTATACATACTGCCTTACTGCGGGTGCTTGTTTAAAGGTAGACACGGCACTGCTATACATACTGTCTTACTGCGGGTGCTTGTTTAAAGGTAGACGCTGCACTGCTATACATACTGTCTTACTGCGGGTGTTTGTTTAAAGGTAAACCCGGCACTGCTATACATACTGTCTTACTGCGGGTGCTTGTTTAAAGGTAGACTCGGCACTGCTATACATACTGTCTTACTGCGGGTGCTTGTTTAAAGGTAGACGCTGCACTGCTATACATACTGTCTTACTGCGGGTGCTTGTTTAAAGGTAGACCTGGCACTGCTATACATACTGTCTTACTGCGGGTGCTTGTTTAAAGGTAGACTCGGCACTGCTATACATACTGTCTTACTGCGGGTGCTTGTTTAAAGGTAGACGCTGCACTGCTATACATACTGCCTTACTGCGGGTGCTTGTTTAAAGGTAGACCCGGCACTGCTATACATACTGTCTTACTGCGGGTGCTTGTTTAAAGGTAGACCTGGCACTGCTATACATACTGTCTTACTGCGGGTGCTTGTTTAAAGGTAGACTCGGCACTGCTATACATACTGTCTTACTGCGGGTGCTTGTTTAAAGGTAGACCCGGCACTGCTATACATACTGTCTTACTGCGGGTGCTTGTTTGTGTACAGCATGTTCCATTGGAAAGCATTTAGTTTTGGGGTGTCTTGTTATACAAGTGCCTCAGGTAGGTGTGCTTCTTTCTTTCAGGTCTCCTCTCACCTCATAGTAAATCTATTTGCATTCTGATGTTTGTATTTGTCTGGGTTGGGGACTGGTCTTGTCTCCGCAGTAGATCCAGTGCATCTGTGAACCGATGACATCTTCAGTAGCTACAGCAAGGCTTTACAATATGTGCTGGTGCCAAAGCTCAGCAAAAAGATGGGGGGAAAAAGTCCCTTTTGGATGATGTAAAATTGGCTTTAGGTATGGTTTTGCTTTGAAGAAAGCTGCAGTCTACCAAGTTTTGTGTAAGGGCCAATCCACAGCTGATTGGAGGTCAGTTTGAGTTGATGCTCTGCAGTATAACGGCTCCTCATGCTCAGCTGCTGGAAGTGCTGCTTGAGGCATGTTCTGTGTCCAAATTCTACTTTACCCAGAAGGGACACGTCTGCCGGCCAGGTAACAGAGCACCTGCTTCATAGTGCTAGCTGTGGATACAGTCATGAATTCACTCATCAGGACCCCAAAAACAGTGCAATCTGATCTGTGTGCCTCTGGAAAGTTTAAACTGGGGCGCTCCGCACTGCAGGGAGATACTTTGTGAATATAATGTGAGCGCGTATACTTTAGAAGCATCCTTGTCATCATTGCAAAATGCTTCTTCAGGGTGAGCTTTTTGTTTTATTATTTTATTTTATTTGCAATGGTTTTGTGCCACTCAAGCTCTCCATTTAAAAAAATAAAAATGGTATCGCTGAATGTTTCACTGTATGGTGTATGTAATACAATCGGTATAGAAATGATATCAGAAACAGTGAAATGGTCATGCAAGTAAAGGCTTTCCCCTGTAGTTCTGAAGAGGAAGGCGGTGATAGCAATGTTTGAGGAGCTGAAGCTCTGTGTTTAATTGTAGCTGGAGGAGGATGATTGAGTTCACATGGTTTACCAGCTCATTTCCTTTACAGAATTGCAGAAGGCTGTTTTTTTGGTTAACCCTTTTTATGTTTACAAAATAGTTACATGATGACATAATGAGGCAATCTTTTGTTTTATTCTACGAAGAGATGCCTCTGTTTCCTGTAGAGCTGCGTTTAGTGACAAACTATACCGTCTTTCCTTGTTTCTTTTTTATTGTTGTTTGTTTTAAATATTTATGCTTTAAAAATATGTCCAGCAGATAAGCATGCTATACATGTCCATATCTTTAAGGATGGACTAGGTTGATAATAATGGATATATAGCACTGCATCATTATAATTATGGATGTATAACACTGCATCATTATAATTATGGCTCTATAACACTGCATCATTTGGTTGCAATGCGTACTTATAGATAAGGCTGCATAGTTACAAACTTACACAAAATGGCGTGTAAATCTTGAAAACCATGCAGTTATCAGTTGTGAAGAGCTTTTATTGTAGTGATAAGCACCTGTGGCATATAGTTCAGTCTATCATATACATTTTTTATATGCTTTTCTCTTGCAGTCTGCTGGTTAGCATCATTTTGCTTCTCAGCTCAAACCTTTTAAGCTTGATCTCTTGGAGGGAGCAAACCCCTTGTCTCCTCCGGAGCTGCAGCATTAAGAGTTGCTGTCTGGCAAGCTGTGTTCCTCATCACAGTTTGTATTTGCTCTTGTCTGCATTCCCTTTATGGGAGCCCTGCACACATGCCCTGAGCCCTGAGACTGATGCTATCACGGGCAGGGTATTTGCAGCAGAGCATGCAGTCTTTGGCACATCAAAGGGCCCCGTCCTCGCCCAGCAAAGCAAAGCAAAGCAAAGCAAAGAGGGGCGCCAACTGCAGCCCAGTGCGCTGCCTGCATTCTGCATGATCGGAGGCAACGGACTCGGGCTTGGCTTGTGTGGGAGGAAAAACAAAGGCTGCCCCCCCACATATTTATAAAAAGTGAAGGGAATAGACAGAGGGTGCAGTGAAGTAAAGATGTGAGATAAGCAGAGACAGGGAATGAATACAAAAGCCAGAATGAGATCTCCTGCACAGATCTGATTGGAGGGATGCTTTGGATAGCTTGGTGTACACTCTCCTCTTTGTCCTGGGCAGTCTGAACTGAAGGTCCAGTTTGATGAGGGGTGGTGGTGGGAGTAGAGTTGACTGGGACTGCCTTGAAATGTATTTAGAAATAGCAGGGAGCTGTAGGGGTGGTTTGTGGGGATTCCTCTACATGGAGTTGTTGGGATCCTTTTTGTAAGGAATGTTTCTTTTAATGTAGCAAGGCAATAAAAAGTTAGCCTTTTTTCCCCCCAGAGCTAGCATTACATACACTATGCACAGACTGTTGGGTGGAGTCTATGTGTGGAAGCAGGACATATTTTCTGCTATACCTCACATGCTTTAAATATTTAAACCTTTTCTTTTGCTTATATTCTAGGGGCTGTTGAGCTACATAAAAACCCTTTCTAGAATTCAATGTGTTTCCATGGAACATGTTTTCTTACTGTGAATTTTGGGTCGTTTTTCTTCTTCCTAACACACAATGCTGTTTAATATAGAGACCTGTCCTGCAGATTAAAATGTGCACTGGCCTTTTTTTATTTTTCTCTCCATGACTGAAAATGAAGTGGTGCTGCTAATATTTGACATTCTTGCAGGGTTTTCTAGGCCAGCTTGTTAAAACGTTAAGCACCTGTTAATTATGAAAGCATCTCTAGGTTCTGAGCTACAGGTTAATGAAAGCTTTTAGGTTGCTTGCCAAAATGTGTTTTTTTTTTTCCTCCTCATTACATGCAAATGGTTTGTGCAAGTGTTTTGAAGTTCATTTTGTCTGGTTGAAATGCAAATGACTATGCAAATGCAGGCATTTCTTTCCTTGTTATGTCGAGCTAATTGATTTGAAGTCAATATTCATTTTAACGTGTGTTTTTTAATAATTGTCCCTGGTTTTTGTTTGGTTTGTTGCAGGGTGACAGCAGTAAGCGAGCCCTGATTAAACAGAAATATTTCCTTTAGTTCTGCAGGTGGTGAAACGTTTCTCTGGCAGCACGTCGAGTGGTTATCTGTGGATTCTTCAGCTCTATATAGATCGTCTGTCTGGGGTGTAACCCTTAGCTGTTGAGTCACTCCAGGTTTTAATGCTGGCTCAATAAGACACATCTGAGATTGTAAGCCATGAAGGGTGTCTAATTGAGTACATGGAAAAACCTGGAAGGTCTCAAACTTCTTTGTGTTTTTGTATGTCTGTTCTGTGCCAGAGCCTCGAATGTTTACTAACTGGCCATTGACTCTTATCAACAGTCCTTTCTTAATTTCACTTCTTATGATTCACTTCGTAGTCAAGTACCTAAGACTGTGCTTTGTAAAGTGATTCACTTCCTAAAGGCCTACACGTTGTCAGCAGCACAGAACCCTTCTTGTTACACCAGCTCTCAGTCTAGTGGGTAGTGGGCTTCTATCGAAAGAACAAATCTGTCTTTTATAGAATACTATACAAGGTAATGGAATTATTTCCACACCAATTAAAATTTCTGTCTGTGCTACCATTCATCCATTGGTTTTGTTTGCTTAGGAACTCTAGGGTGCCATGAGCATATTTAATAATTAGTCTTGTGTCACATTTCATAGCAAATATACTGAATTCTGAACGATTTTATTAGTGGTCGTGGAAATTTTAAAAGTGTGTGTTTTGTAAAAGGGTTCTGTCAACTCCAGAAATGCTGTAGTTGTGTAGGTCACTACATTGACTAAAGGTTTGTGGTGTTGAGTGCTGAGTGCTGACCACTTGTTGCTGCAGTCCCACCTACAAGAAGGAACACAAGATAATAAAGCTGTATCGAACCCTATTCTGCAGACTTGTCCTTGAAATCTGCTTGAGCTTCTACTGACAGCAGTAGATAGTGAGTTAAACCCCACATTCAAGGAAGTGAAGTACAGTAAACAAGAACCCTAAAGCTTCGGACAGTCACAATTTAAAATCGCCTTGTTTGATTTGAAAAGTCGTTTTTGATGTTCAGTGCTCTCCAGAGCCCAGCAGCTTTTATTTTGTCGTTGTTGTTCTCAGTTATTTCTTTGGCCTTCATTTGGTAGCACGCTTTGGGATTCATCATAACTGCCTGACAAACAAGCTTAATTCCTCAGTGCTGCGACTGGGCTAGGTCACTGATGAAGCCTCACATTGAAATAACCCTTTTTCATGCAGTTCAGCTCAGCTGACCCAACACAGTGGGAGGGCGTTCTCTGTTAGAGCTGATTTATGGATGTTGCAAACTAAACAACAGAGATGGAGCCTTTGATTTTTTTTTTTTTTCCCTGACTCTAATTCAGATGTATGACAACCAAAAGAGGCCTGGGAGATGGAAGCTGATTTAATAAATTGCCTGGAATCCATTCCAATCGTGTCATAAAACCTGCCTGCCTGCCTTATACTGTAGAGAGTGCTGGGCCCGAGGCTGGCCAAATGTAACATGCATCTCAAACGACCCATTAAAGAACTTCTAGAGGCTCGAAGCAGCAGGGCGAGATCCTCTGGGCAGGGTTTCTTTTCAAAGTCTGATTTATTTGACACTGTTTAAAATGTTTTGATTCGCTTTTGTTTGTTTTTTTGCTGTTGTGAAGTGTTTATTTTACATCTTATTTTAATGTATTTAATTGTTATTGTAATGTTTTTGCTGTATCGCTGCCACTATTTAAGATTAAGGGGGCAATTGCTTCAAGCAGGACTGAAAGCTGAACAAACAGCACTCGTACCCCAGCCCTGTCCTCCTGTACCCCAGCCCTGTCCCCCTGTACCCCAGGCCAGCACCTTTCTCACTTTTATCTTCCCGTTGACAGAGCGTGGATGAATCAGGAATTGTTTCCCTCTGGTGTGCTTTGCGGTTGAACAGTAGCTGCAGTCGTCTGTGTCCCGGGAACAGTGTTTCTTGATTTCTTTCTTTTTGGTTGGGGGTTAAGGCTGTGCTACATTGAGGGAAGAGGGGGAAGGGGGGTTGGTCGCCTGTCTTCCTTCCTGCTTTTATCTCACAATTCAAAGACTTCACATTCTACTGGCCAGCTGCCTGCCAGCTCCTTTCATTGTCCACTTTATGACCCCAGGCGCAATGAAACTGCACCTCCACTGGGCTCTGCCAGCCGCTTGATGTGGACATTGTTACTGCCCTGTCTCTCCCTCACCCCGGCAACCAGGCCCTTTTGTCCAGTAGCCCTGGCTGTCTGCCTGCAGTCTCTTTCTCTTCCCGCGTTATGGATGAGTCGAGTGTTTGCCGGTTGCTGGCAGGCCCGGAATGGAGTTCCCAGCTCCTCATCTCGTGTTTGATCACTGCAGGGAGATGCATTGCGGACTGGGCTTTGATTCGCTGTCTTCCCAGCTGTTGCACTTGGACACAGCTGTGGGCTCTTTAGGAAAAGGTCATGCATTCATTAAATGTGTGTGGCTTTTTTAAATTTATTATTATTTAAGTAGGGAGAACATTTGGGATTGTAACGCAACAGTGTTTTACCTTGAACACTTACAACTAGTAAGCAAAGTTTCACATTTTGGAATATTAATGAGGAAACCAATTGAACCCAACAGGTATATGTTGGTGTTTAAGAAGCACCACAGCCACCCAAGTGTACACCAGTGTGCAGACACAGGCCTCATCAAAATAACTGAAGTCTCCTTTCATAACGAAAGCTTTTAGTTTTACTGAATATGCGATGCTGCAGTTCAGCTTTATCTGATTTGCCACCAATGGCAGTGACACATACACTTTGTATAATCCGCCACAAATCTCTTGTTTCTTTGGTGCAAGTTCAGTTTTGTACATTTATTATTTCATCTATTTTCAGAAGGTTTATAAAAATGAATCAGAGATGTCTCCATGAAGAAGGGAGACGCATGGCTTGACTTGAATGCAGTTCCTGAACATTATTCTGTATTATAGCAATATAAAGTCCTTGCATATCATTTGTGATGTTAATACCTGTGACATGCCATCTCAGATAAGAGCACATACGCCTTGAAATAATAACAGAACAGCAGAGACAATGCATAATCCTCATATATATATATATATATATATATATATATATATATATATATATATATATATATATATATATATATATACACACACACACATATACACAGTACTGTGCAAAAGTTTTAGGCAGGTGTGAAAAAATGCTGTAAAGTAAGAATGCTTTCAAAAATAGACATGTTAATAGTTTATATTTATCAATTAACAAAATGCAAAGTGAGTGAACAGAAGAAAAATCTACATCAAATCAATGTTTGGTGTGACCACCCTTTGCCTTCAAGACAGCATGAATTCTTCTAGGTACACTTGCACACAGTTTTTGAAGGAACTCGGCAGGTAGGTTGGCCCAAACATCTTGGAGAACTAACCACAGTTCTTCTGTGGATTTAGGCAGCCTCAGTTGCTTCTCTCTCTTCATATAAACCCAGACAGACTCGATGATGTTGAAATCAGGGCTCTGTGGGAGCCATACCATCACTTCCAGGACTCCTTGTTCTTCTTTACGCTGAAGATAGTTCTTTATGACTTTCGCTGTATGTTTGGGGTCATTGGCATGCTGCAGAATAAATTTGGGGCCAATCATTTTCCTCCCTGATGGTATTGCATGATGGATAAGTATCTGCCTGTACTTCTCAGCATTGAGGAGACCATTAATTCTGACCAAATCCCCAACTCCATTTGCAGAAATGCGGCCCCAAACTTGCAAGGAACCTCCACCATGCTTCACTGTTGCCTGCAGACACTCATTCGTGTACCGCTCTCCAGCCCTTCGGCGAACAAACTGCCTTCTGCTACAGCCAAATATTTCAAATTTTGACTCATCACTCCAGAGCACCTGCTGCCATTTTTCTGCACCCCAGTTCCTGTGTTTTCGTGCATAGTTGAGTCGCTTGGCCTTGTTTCCACGGCGGAGGTATGGCTTTTTGGCCGCAAGTCTTCCATGAAGGCCACTTCTGACCAGACTTCTCCGGACAGTAGATGGGTGTACCAGGGTCCCACTGTTTTCTGCCAATTCTGAGCTGATGGCACTGTTGGACATCTTCCGATTGCGAAGGGAAGTAAGCATGATGTGTCTTTCATCTGCTGCAGTAAGTTTCCTTGGCCGACCACTGCGTCTACGGTCCTCAACGTTGCCCGTTTCTTTGTGCTTCTTCAAAAGAGCTTGGACAGCACATCTGGAAACCCCTGTCTGCCTTGAAATTTCTGCCTGGGAGAGACCTTGCTGATGCAGTATAACTACCTTGTGTCTTGTTGCTGTGCTCAGTCTTGCCATGGTGTATGACTTATGACTAGCTGAGTTTGGCTGTACCTCACCCAGTTTTATTCCTCCTACACAGCTGTTTCTGTTTCAGTTAATGATTGTGTTTCAACCTACATATTGAATTGATGATCATTAGCACTTGTTTGGTATAATTGTTTAATCATACACCTGACTATATGCCTACAAAATCCCTGACTGTGTGCAAGTGTACCTAGAAGAATTGATGCTGTTTTGAAGGCAAAGGGTGGTCACACCAAATATGGATTTGATTTAGATTTTTCTTCTGTTCACTCTCACTTTGCAATTAGTTAATTGATAAATATAATCTATTAACATGTCTAACATGCCTATTTTTGACAGCATTTTTTCACACCTGCCTAAAACTTTTGCACAGTACTGTATGTATGTGTGTGTGTATATATATATATATATATATATATATATATATATATATATATATATATATATATATATATATATAATATATATAATAAATAAATAAATATTGTAATATTCTCCTCCTTTGATATCTGTAGCCATCTGTTACAGACAGCATCATGTCCCTAAACAATAATAGTGAATGCATTTCTGTATGCCGTTTTGGATAATACTTTCTATTTCTAACTTGGTTGGTTCACAGGACGTCCAGTCAAGAAAGAGGCACAATTTCAGTTCCCACCATCTCAACGTTCTTTCTATCAAGGTTTCGAGCTGCATTGCATCCAGAAATGTTGCTTACAGATGTGGAACCATTTCCTCTGACCTGGGCTGCTTTGCTGTGCTCCGCTGCTCAGCTCTCTAATTAGCTGCTGGAATATAACCCTGATCGGCAGTTTCCCTGAGCGCTGACGACAGTCCTGCCGGGAATAGCTGTGGTTTTACTCCTGACCTCTGGTTTTCTGGCTGTGGTTAGGAGAGTGCTGCAGGGTACAGGGAGAAGGGAAGGGGTGAACAAGGTCAGCTGCAGATGGACCAAAGAATGTCATCCTTACTAGTGTACAAAACCATGAGCTTGTAGAAAGAATGCAGTGTTTTTTGATTGTTTGCTTTGCTGTGTTCACCTCACTATATTGTAAGTGACTTTGTGGGTTGAGGTGAGACATGAGAGCTGGGAAATGGGGGGGTCAGCATTGTAAACCCAGAAAATAGCTGGAACAGTATTTGCTGATATTCACATAGACCTGACATTTCCTTTACATGATTACACATTCATTATTTAGTACTTTTAGCAGTTGTGGGATTCCTGCCAATGCAGTGTGTCTCCTTGAAAGACTCCCTTTGTAACAGTAGCACGTATTTCAGACGGTTCGAACACCTGACCTGACGGCAGCATCGATGGTAGTGATGACGACTATGTTGAAATCAATATAATAATAGTTTGCACGTTGTGTTCTGTGTTTGGGTGGAGTCTGTTATTAGTGTTTCTACATATGCATTGTACAGCGTTATAATGGGATTCAGTCTCCTGTATTTCCAGCTGTGCAAGCCCCAGTCCCTGCAGATAGGAGATTAATGGCCCACTCTATTGCTGGGCACAGCAAACTAAACTCCCGACCGGTGGGTAAACACTGATGAGTCATGCGCTTTGTGAGGCGCTCATTGCTATTCTAATCCAGGTTTTGCCCTTTTAGGAAAGAGGGCTTTACTTTTTGTCTCTGAAGGGAATCGTGCCTCAGTAATTCCGACCTCCCGGGTACATTGTGGGGTGCAGGAGTGACTGCAGTTCAATGACGTTTTCCATCAGGCGTGTCCTCGGTTAATGCAGTTTACTGAGAGTTATTATAATCAGTAGTGCCGCAGGGTGGTTGACTGGTTCAAATCTCCGATTTTTATTAACCTGTTTTTAATTCCATGTCCTCTCTTTCTCTGTTCAGTCATGCTAAATACAATCTTGATTAGGAGGACACGCGCACTATAATACATCTATAATGCACTTCAATACATCTGTTCAGAGTTTAAAAGAAATGAGCACGCATTTTAAATGCTTATGTAAAGTTATTTTCCACCCCTGATTTTAGGGGTACTGTTTTGTCTCCTGATTTAAGATTTATTGGAGGTTTAATGCATTAAACTGTAGCTGTTGCTACTTTTTAAGTAGCATTGTAATAATTTGTTCTGAAAAATGTGTTTTGAATGAATTAACACTGCGGGTCCCTTATCTTTAGCAACAAAGAATTTCTTAAGTAAACTATAAATTTGTTTTCATTCCAATCAGGATTAAGGCGCGGTGTGCTGAAAGCGTATTCGTCAGGTGAAATACTGAACAAAGTCATTGTAAGCTTTGACTTGTCCATACTGTACTGTAGTTGTTGGCAGCTCATTTTGTAATAATGTTTTCTGGCATTAGCTGGGATTGATTGAGTCCCATTGGAAGAATAGTGAGTTGACATCTGCTTGTTTTGTATCTGGTCATTTTAGATGGCCAAAGTGATTTGGCCACAAGCTATCTCCTCGCTTTCCAATAGCTTTGATTTCCTTGAGTGGACGAGAGGGAAGGATTTAAATTTGAACTGCAAGTCATCTCATGAGCTGAATTACTGTGTAAAACCAAACCAAACCCCAGGATAAGTGTACTGTACATTTATACAGATGGAGAGCACACATATAGTGTGATGTAACATGCACGAGAGGTGTAGTGCAGGGTTGGTGTGTGTGAATAAAGCTGTTGCGCGAGTCTTTTTATCTCTATGGTGTACCTCCCAAAAACAGTGAATTTGGAATCCAGAGTCTTTACTGCTACCTGTTTCTGTACGTACAGATCTGGAAGTTCGATTTATGAAAAATTATCTTTTAATTTGTCTCAGTGGTTGCATAATAAATAAAGAATAATGTCAGGTTTGGCACACAAAGTCTTTCCTGCGAAGGGTTTGACATTAACCATGGCTCCACGGCCCGGGGCTGCTAGGGATCGCAGTTTATTATAGTTATGAAGCACCACAGGCCCAGCTGGGCCAGTAACATTTTTTAACTGTATAATGTGTATATTGTACAGTGCACATGGCTTTGGTACCGTACACATTACTGAACATACGGAAATAAAAACCATCAGGAAAGAATATGCATGCGAGCGAAAGACACCCCCCCCCCCCCCCCCTTTCGGGTTTTTTCAGGACCGAGTCAGTTTGTGTTCACAATGCAGTTTGCAAGTGCACTCGGCTCGTTCTTATGGTGTGTGAACCAGATGTTTACAATATCCTGCAGGCATATTGAAAGATGGCAGCTATTGATGTATTGCTCCGGTTTTTGCGTGTTTTAGATTCTTGCATATTGCTGTAGAAGAAAGCTCTGCTGGAGCACTTCACTAATTTAATGAATACATTTCTTGAATGCCTACAGCAGGAGAATGCAGTTTACAAAATTCTGCATGGTTCTTCTAATGTCGGCATTAAACAAAGTAATAGGAAAAAAGATTGAATATATTTTGTGAGTTTTGCAAGATTTTGGTGTCTGACCAAAATTTCTACCAGAACTTCAGTTTCTTGCCCTATCCATGTAGTTTAGGATTACCAGGTTTCCACAGTGGAAAAACAGCAAGGTGTTGTTTTTGTTTTGTTTTGGGGTTTTTTTTGCCAAAAATAACATTTATATAAAATAACACTAATATTTTAAAAATTAAACATTGAGTGACTTTATTGCAGATATATTGTCATCTAGTCAAAATATGTTCAATGTACAAAATGTCAGATTTAAAAAATAGATCAGCTGTTACCTTTTAAACATATAGTATACACATAATCAGAATGGCTAAACAAATAATCCATAAGATTGTTTGTTTGTTTGTTTGTTTGTTTGTTTGTTTGTTTGTTTGTTTTATTTTTGAATGGCGCTAACACACAACCGAATACATTACTCTGCTATTAGCTTACAGTTTTGTACTTATTATTGGGCCAGTTAAAATTGTATCCAGGCCAGTAAAAACACTACCTCAGTGGCCCAAGGGGCCAGCAGTAAAAAATCTAAATGTAGAGCCCTGCAGCGCCAAGCACAAAAGAAACATTTAACCCTGTAGATCCCTTGAAGCATCAGAGGCCTGCTTTAGAACAAGTGGCTGCTGGGTAAGATCAGGGCTGGCCAATCCGGGAGCAGAGGGCAGGCTCTGCTGGGCGCTGCAACTTAACCTGGTCGATAGATGGGATCTTTTTTTGCTTTTGAAGATGGTCATGGCATTGGCTTAACTGCTTAGCTTTGAAGAAAAACTCTATTACCTGCTAATTCTGGGAGGAAAAAGTTCAAATTGAAATCCCTGGCGAGGATTTTGCTAGTGACAGAATGTAGCATGGACACACAGCGTCGTCCAGTATATTGGCTCTTACTTCATTCATTGTTAAGGGTTGCTCTGTGTATTCACAGCAGTATTTTTATTTGATTGTTTTCCTCTGGATCTGAGTAACAGCACTTCCAGTTTTGAAGTACTTCCACACAGTTTCCGGAGTTCCTGGTCGTGTTGTCCAAGGTTCTCCCTGAAGGAATAGAACCCACTTCCCTGCTGCCTCCATCTGGAATTCCAGACAATCGCTTTGCTCTGTTTATTCCCATTCCCATTTCCTCTTCAATATCCTTAGTGAAATTGGAGCCCCCTGTTTTCGTGATAATGCCGTCGAGGGTTTTGTCTTGGATGAGCTGTGGAAGGAGGTTTCCCCGTGCAGTGTGTTGCAGCAGGCTGTGATTAGTCTGTGGATGAATTGGGACCCCTTGGACCACCATTGCTGAGAAGCAGTGTTCTCCAGAAACACGACGGATACGAGGAACGCTGGAACAGCTCTGTAGACGGGCCGGGCTCTCCTCATACTCCAATCGCTTCATGCTGTTCTGTATTTTTCACATTATTGTTTAATGCTATATTTTTTCTGCTGCTTTACAATTGCAATATTGCATCCTAGCAGAACTTTGCTATTTTCAATAACTGCATTCTTCTGAGCGTGCAGTTTAATTTTCTGATTCAAAGCTTTGTGTAATGTATTTGCTTGTAAAACAGTGTTTCAGCTGAATTTAGGGTGGATCAGTTTTAGTCTAGATTCTCCCAAGCTAGCTAACACTTTGTAAACAACACAAGTCAAACTGGATTCCCTGCTGTAATCTTCCATTGCAAACCCTGCTTGACCTTCTAGGTTTTAACAAGGCAATGGGGACTGAGAAATGAGGTGCAGTCCCTACAGAGGATGATGCAGCTTCTACTGACATTCAGACTTCACATATCTTCACATCTCGAAAGTGTTACTGTAGCATCCTCTCAAAGCTGCCACAAGGATCTAGGGACTGGAACCTCATTACACACACATTTTCTTCATATTGAGTTTCCCCTCCCCCCCCCGGACTGCTTATAGTTTCATATTCTCTTAATCACACACTGTTGCATTTTATGGAATGAATGTGAATCCATTAGGAATACTTCCTGCAGTTTACATAACACATGCGCACACAAACACACAGGGTCAAAATCACAACGCATGTAGCTCTGTGCTAAAACCAAAACCAAACCTATAACTAGCAAGAAACATGAATGCAGTGCATACTGTGGAAGAGCCTAGGTTATTGGTCTGAAGCTTTTTAGCTCTTTTTGGGAATAGCATGCAAATATGGCATTTATGCTGTTTGTTGCAAGGATGGCGGTGTCTGAATATGTGAGTTTTTTATTTAATAGAATAATAGACAAAGGTCAAGCTCAGTTTTAATAGTGCTGCAGGTGGGGTGAGCCGCTGTAGCGCTGGCTCTGAGTGATGTTTATACTCTGTCAGCTGGAGCTGTGCTTGGATCAGCCTCGCTCTGTCACAGATACCATGACAAAATGACAGGCGAGCAGGAGGGAGAGCAGCTGGAAGGAAGATACACGGACGCATCTTTAGTACTCCAATGTGGAGCCGGTGCTGTAAAAACCGTATGATATAAATTGCTGAAATGTGTCATGTAGGTTAGCTGAAGACATGAGAACTTGTAACACTGGAAACCGTGACGATCGGCCTAGAAGGCATGATTTTTGATGTGATTTTTTTTAAGCAGCTAAAGAGGAAAATGGTCACCTGAAAGGGTTAAAGGAAAAACAGTCAATATTATTTTCCTGAAGAAAGAGGATTGTAAAATATGAAACGCTGCGCTTTCCAGCAGACATTGTGTCCTGCCATTGCAGCTCACCACTTCTTAAAGAAGTGCAGCGGCGTGACCTTAGTAGGGCAGACAGGAAGTGAGGCAGGTGAATGTTTCTTCCTCTGCAACACCAGCACCAGTTAGTGTTTCCTAAAGAAAACAAGCGTGGGAGCTGTGAAACCTGAGCTCTGCGGTAATCAGACTGCCAGCTCACATTCAGCTCCGGGCAGTCGGAGGCCAGCTTTCCTTAAAGACAAAAAGGGCTCGGGTCTTGTGTGCAAAGCCTGTATCTGTCCCAATCTTGAATGATACAGTGAAGGTGTTGTATTGGTGTTTGAGTCGGAAATCAAACCTTTTTAAACTTGTCCTGTCAGGGTGTGTTGCTTCCCAATTTCTAACCTTAAAGCCTGGAAAGACAACGCTTGGCAAGGCCTGCAAATAATAATAATAATAATAATATCTTTATTTTTATGTAGCGCCTTTCATAGTGAACCACCATCACAAAGCGCTTTAGAGGTAGGCTATGAACTGTGCATTATATGCAGAGTCACTTACAATAGGACATTGATTTAACATCTCATCTGCAGGATGGAACACAAGGAGGTTAAGTGACTTGCTCAAGGTCACACAGTGAGTCAGTCAGTGGCAGAGGTGGGATTTGAACCAGTGACCTTCTGGTTACAAGCCCTGGACTTTAACCACTGGAACACACTGCCTCAAACCTCAAACCCCTGAGTCTGTCAAAGGCCTCAGTTTTATCATTTGAGGAACATTTCCACATTGAGACCTGTTCCATCTGATAACGATGCTGGGATGTTGGTTTATGATTTTTGTTAGTTGTCTGTTAGATCACTGCAATGCTTTGTTTGCAGACCCGTACCCGATTTTACGTCCTGTTTTTGAACTGGTTCAAAATGCTGCAGCCAGAGTGCTGACTCCCACACGTCGTTCACAACACATTACTCCGGTTCTTAAATCACTGCGCTGGCCTCCTGTTTAAATCAGGATTCATTTTCATATAATGCTTACTACTGTACTTCTAAGGCCCTTGATGGTTTGGGGTCTTTATATTTACAGGAGATGTTGGTACCGCGTGCTCCTCGTCACACCTCAGGATCAAGTGAACGCTGAACTTCTGATGGTTCCTAGAAGCCGTCTACAATCAGGAGGAGCGAGGGCCTTCAGGTGCTCTGCTCCCTGCCTGTGGAACTCCATCCCAGGGCATGTCAGGAATGCTGGCACTGTCAAATCTTTAGAATCAAATTTAAAAACAGATTTGTTTGGTTTAGGTTATTGGTGAGCTGTGTTGATTGGCCGATGGATTTAAAAAACAAAACAAAAAAAGGTTTGATTGTGAAGTGCCCTGGGATGCTCTGCATGAAGAGAGCTACATAAAAGCAAACTGTATTGTATTGTATTGTATTGTATTGTATTGTATTGTATTGTATTGTATTGTATTGTCTGATGGGTCTCAAGCCATCCTAGCTGCTTCCACTGATATGTTAACCTATGTGCTGAAACGTCTTCAGATTAGGCACGGGATGGGTCTCTGCTGCTGTGCAGTTACAGCTGTCACTGTGAGCTCTCTGAGGGGGAGGGATGTCCGGGTCTTCAGACACATATTTGTCTTGGGTATGGTTTTTATTTAATAAGCAAAAGGGGGGGGGGGGGGTTCAGAACCAGCTTAGTTCAAACAATCAGTACATTATTAATGTATAATTTATGAAATATTGCAAAACTCTTTCAGGAGGAAGGGTAAAGTTGTATCATTCATCATGGTCCTGTTTATTTTTAAATTTGTAAACTGAATTCAAATTCCAAGGCCATAGGGGTTCCAGATTTCTCAGAACTGCAGCAATCCTCTAGGAAGTTTCAGAGGTGTAAACAAAGTCAAGTGGAGTGTAAATAGTTGTAGAGTGGATCAGGGCAGTATCCAGTAATCGCTAGAAACACATCATTGAGTCTGATGCTCTCTAGCGTGGGGGGTTTCACAATGAAAGCATAACTGCTGCATATGCTGGCCGTTTGGAAGAGACCGTTTCGACATGTACTGCATGCAGTGATCTGTTTAAAATCCAGTGCTGGCACATCAAAACAAGCCTGCAAAGCTCATGACAAACACCAAGGATTTGGAAGTGACTTTGAAGTGAGGCAGTAAGCAATATCACTCTAGATTGGCAATAACAACTGCTTTGGATTGGTTGAATATACATTCTGGGAGAGGTTTGTTTGTGTTCAATGTTCAGCATTCACAGAAAGATTGGTCTGTGCATACCTTGTGACAGCCGCTTGAGAACTAAATGTCTGGTGTTATTTCTCAGGGTGAGACGCAGGGCAGAAGAAGGCTTTTGCCGTGGTCATTTGGAACCATTTGGAATTTGTGAGCTCCAGCGAGTCAGTAATGTCCTTTTACTTTTCCTTTAATGCTGGTGCCCAGGCTTTTCATTCCTGGACCCAGAAGAACCCCCAGTGGGGCTGTGTTCTAATCGCATTCCGAAAGGCTAGGCAGCAGCTTGTGCCACATTCCACAATTCTGGGGGCTTTCCAAGAGACGAAGGGATGGATTTCTCCTAGCAGCAATGTTCAAAGGGAGGGAGACTTCAAAGGGGATTCAGAAGCGAGGTGTTGATGACTTCTGTCCTCCAGGGTACCGATTTAGCTCGTTCTGGACTTCAAGTCATTTTGTAGATCTCTCCCAGCCTTTGCCTTCCTATGGCATTACTCACATCCTATTAATGCAGACTTTAGCTTTGTTTTACACTGGCCGATTAGGCTTCTTTCCGTTTGTGCTAAAAAAGCAGAGCAGTGAAATTGCAAAGAAGCTTGATTTTATATTTTATCAATAAGAAATGGTTTTGTTAAGCTTGACGATATAAAATGTGAGTAGGCTGCCATGAATACTGTATTAGGCCGACCAAAACAGTAGGAGCAGCTGCTATCCCTGCATCCCGTTGTCAGCCCCTCTCACTCTTTTTTTAGTGACACCTGCAGGCATTATTTCTGTCATGCAGAGAGAAGGCAAGATTTACAATTAGAATTAATTTATCAGAGCTCAGATAATAAAACGTGTGTGTGTTTTTTTTGTTTGTTTGTTTTTTTAAACTCGGTATAACAGACGATTTCCTTGTGTATGTAAATCACCTGCAGTGTGTTTTGAATAAGGTAAATGACATCCCGTCTGTGGAGGAAGGAAGTGGCTTCATTAGTTATTGTTAATTAAGTGCTTGTGGGAAACCTTTCATGGGTAATGAGGGTGTTTTATCAGAAAGGGCTGTTTATTTGTTAATTTGCACCACTTTGAGGAAAGGAGCAGATGGTCGGAAAAACACAAAAGGAATTTTGCAATTCCCATTTCTGCCAGACAGTCTTGTTCACTGAACACGCTTGCTTAACAAGCCTGCTGAACTTTCGACAGTAAAGTTACCGTTGTGGTGCATAAAGCTCTGTGAAGCTGCTTTGTAGAGCAAACGCAATTCTTAAATATACATTTACCATAAGCACGGCCCAACCTAATGATAAACAACGGGAAGAACTCTTGTCAACTCTGGGGGGGGGGGTTGCACTGGCCCACTTCCATTCATAAACCGTTGCGCCCTAATATTGTTTTCTTAACATTTTGTTTGGCATAAACTAGTAGCATAGGTCACTTTGGCAATATCTGCATGTTTATTGGTTGGGTACTCTATGTTTTGAATAGAGTTCTAGATTTCTAATGATTTGCAACCTGTTTAATAGTATTAGTCACCTACGATGAATACATATTAACACCTATTTTACACAGATCTCTTGGTATTCAAAGCCATGGAAAGTGTAATGCATGCTAATAACATATGATTGTTCTGTTTATTGTTGCTGTGGAGCCAGAAAGTACTGGATTTCAAACTAGCAAGCACCACAAATGTTTCCTTGATGGATACAACCGAGCGCTCTCTTTTTGAACTTGCTGTACACGATCCACACAGGATGTCCTGTACTTCTGTTTGAAGTGCAATATAAAACCTTGTTTAGTGTTTCCACAGCACCCTGCCAAAGTATACATGACGGCACCCCTAGATCTGCCTGAGCCTGGGCACTGGGCTCTCTTCTGATAACCCATTGCTTTAGAGAATTGTCTCCTCCCTGCATTTCTTTTCCATAAATCTTGCTTTTAGGAGTAGCTATGGGTTTCCTATTGGCAGCTATTCTCAGTCTAGCTGCTTTCAATGTCTGCATGTGTATTGTGATTTCCTACAAGAAATAGCCTTCTGTTGATGTAATACAATTTTTTTAAACACAGATTGAGTTTTTAGAAGTTGTTTAAGGTGCCCAATTAAAGCACAGAGTGGTCTAACATTTTCACACACAAGTGCCTATTGTTTCTATATCACTGATTACTGACCGAAAGTTGAAATGCTCACACCTGTAGGTGTTCATGCAGGTAGGATAGGATATAAATGATCATTCATGAGGTGTTCTAATAGATTTGCACACTGCTGTATGTTGTGTGTGACATGGAAATTCCTAAAATCCAATCCCAGCTTTCAAGAAGACCTGCGTGAGGCTCTGAAACTGTCGACTGCAAGCCCAGCAATATATATTGACATATTTCAGGGATATTAAGTGTCCATTCGAAGTGTCTGCTTGCAGTATTGAAATCGCAGCAGTGTTTGCTTACATGGTTACCATGAGGACAGCGTCCAGTTGTAATTTCACTGAAGGCTGCGTCAGGGCAACAAACCTCCAGATGACAGGTTACTTGTGAGATTATGTTAACAACACCATTTTCCACATTTCTTGCGCTCATATTTGATTCCTAAATATGTCTTAATGTACGCCTCCCATGGTGTAATTCATAATTTGTATGTTTGAAAAAAATGTAGTGGTGATTTTAAAAGAATAAAAAAAAAAAAAAAAAAAACATCAGATCTAATGCGTGTTTTTCCAGGTAACCATTGTGATCTGATGAAGACAGGTAGTGATTTTTAAACAGCCAGAGAACATCCCTGTCGCTGCCAGTAGGGGGGGTAAGTGGAGTAAAGTCCCCCCTCTGTACAGTAAATAAAACACAGTGGCTATTAAGTTTAGAAAAAGCCCCAGTTCCTACGAGCAGAAATGCTGTGAATGCTTTTCACTTTTGTCACTGTGCCATCCTATCTGTTCTGTTGCGAGGACAAAAGAGAGGAAGTTTTGTTTTCTCTTTCTTTCTTTTGTTTTACTCAACGGAACCTTTCTGAGATAATATTACAGAGGGAATGCTGCTTCCACCTGTGCGGCTCTCCCAGCTGCGTTCTGTAACAGTAGCTGTGCCGTTCAAGGACACGCCGCCCTTTTCAACTTATTTCCACCACTTGGGGACCAGGCAGAGAGATCCTGTAACTGGGAAAGTCCAGCTCCACCCTGCCTACATTTCCATTTGTGCAGTTCAAACACTACAGTGCTTCCCCTTTATAAGGAGACCTTTTATACCACAGGTTTTGGCTCCCATTAGCCCCATAATTACGTTTCATTCCCATTATAAGGTGGAACACAAGCAGCATGGTCTGGTAACTAGCGAAAGCAACAATGGTGTGGTTTTTTTTTGTGTCCTAAGCTTGATCAAGGGTGGAGAGAGAGTGATCTCCCTTCTGTACAATCAACTGTTCAATCGTCTCTCTTACGAATTTGGATTTTCGGTGGGCTCTTTTAACAAAGCAGCCACAATTTCAAAGAGCTCAACACGCTGTCAGCCCGGGAGCTTCAGAAAGACAGCTTGGGTTTGCTTGGCAGGGGACACTTCACTCTTTGCCTGAACATGTTCAAGCTACTGGGCTCCCTGCTATCTGGGGGATGTGCTTCAAGCAGTAAGGGTGCACAGTTGTTCAAATAAAATATGTATGATCAATTTGACAGTGTGTCTGTTGTTAAGTTAACATAACATTGAATGTGTAATGAGCCATCCTATAAACCGATATTGCTGTAGTTTGTTGTCATCGTCTTTTACTTTGGAGAGAATATACTGCTGTCTCAAAACTGTAAAAAACCAAACAAAACACACACAAACTGTGTAAAGCACTACAGCTATTGCATCACCCTATAGAATGAACAAATTGTGCTATCATTTTTTATTTTATTTATTTGTTTATTTAATTCTGTATCAATCCTAAAATTCTAGGTGATGCAAAACGTTTGGTCATAGCTGTCTGTCCTTTTCAGTGACATGAGCACTGTTGTGAAGGGGATGTGATAGATTAAGCTGCTACAAGGCTAGTGGCATCCAGCACCACCCTCTCTGTAGCACCACTCTCCCAGTAAGTCTCTTGTGGCAGTTCTTCTAGAACACGGACCCTGTTTTCCACACAGTGCTGTGTTTTGCTTGTGGTTTTCTACAGCTGCTCATATCAAATGATTTTTTATTTCCTGATAGCGCAACGGGAATGCAGATACGAGACATTTTCTTTCATATCATTTTCCAAGCTGCCACAATGGCTGGCAGTGTGTCCCAGGGGGACTGTTTGCTCTCAGCGCTGTGCTGTTTGTTCAGTGTGTTATCATTTTTTATTTTTTTTTACACACAAGGAAGTGTTAAAATAGGTATGTTGCCTTTCAAGACTCGCAGATTCACAGCTGAACTATGTGCAGGCATCTCAGGTTAACCTAAACAGAGGACAGTAAATACTTACTTTAAAATACCTGGGCAAACAACGGCTGAGGGGCCAGTTTATAGTGACCAACCCTTCACGTGGGAAGGCCCTCCATGAGATTGGGAGTTGGGGTTTTATTGCACCTGACCTGTTTGTAAATCGTTTAAGTTACAGGCCTTGAGTTTTTGGCCAAATCTCCAGCTGCATCAAATTCTAAGACAGTGTTGTGTAAAATGAAAATGTTTTGGGGCCAGGACTTGACACCAGGATAACCCCTTGGTAACGATTTAATTCCAATGTAATATTGTTTTAATATCAATGGGTTAGGAGTTACCTACTGTATCATTTCTCTCATCAAGCTGTGGTATAACCTCAACAGAATGTGCTGGAAACTAGTCGTGACAAGCTGAACTTATTTAGCTTTTCTCCTTTTTTTTTGTAAAAAAAAAAGAAAAAAATGTGCTCAAATGCTGCAGTGCGTATTTCTGTATTTATGATTAGCTCCCTCAAACAAACAAAACCCAGTTTGTTAAGTCATAGAGGTACAAATAGAGTTTTGGCTGATGGAAATGTAGAGGAGTTTGAAAGAAAGAATATAAAGTGGTTGTGGCAGAGAGCATCAGAGTGGCAGGGGATTGTAGACGTGACAAAGAATAAGGGACTGGGTGGTGTGGCTTGCATTCTGATTCACTCCCAGAGGAAAACTCCAAAGGATCTCTATAGGCATGTTCTGAATCCCTTAAGAAGGACAGTCAGGTTAATCCTATGGGATGATGTATTTTTTATTTTTCTTGGTCCCAAAGGTTTGCTCCTTTTTATTCCTTCTAAGGAATCTGAAAAAAGGTCACCTCCTCCCGATGTAGCTCCCGTTTTATATTTTGTTTTACAGCTTTGGTGTGACACATTAAGAACTGTTTTAATAGTTAAAACCTTGGATACACACACCTTTTAGCTTTCCCAGTGACTGACTGATCGGATGTTGTGTCCTGTTCTTTCGCTTGGCGTGTTCCTCTGTTAGAAATCCAATTGCAAGCCTCCTTTGGAACCAGTGCCAGCTCTTAGACGGGGATACTGGGAGGATGGAAGGTCTCCTCTAGAGTGTCAGGAATGGTCTCAAAACCACGGGACAGGCGAGGGAGACTGCTCCTCAGTGAGCAGCTTGTGGGGCCTTATTGGGAAGGGGGGGGCGGCATTTATCAGAACAAAAGAGGTTGTGCAGCAGCAGGCATCGAGTAGAGAATGAACAGAAAGCAGCACCCGGGTCCAAAGCATTCCCCCATCTACGATGGGCTGTTCCCCTTTATAATCCCAGGGGCCAAAACATAGAGCAGTGATCCAATGACCAGTGCAATAACCAGCTTCTAAAAAAAAACAAAAAAAAAAACGAATTCTATGTAAGTGAAGGCGAGCACAATGGGGCAGTGTGTGGAGACCAGGGTGACAGGCGGAGCTCTGACATTCTGTTAGACTCCAAGCCAGAGATCACAGCACTATTTACTTCCTGTCCTTCTTTCCATTGGCCAACAGGCTTTTCAGTGTTTATTTGATCCCCCCCAACTCCCAGCCACCACCCTGCTTTGGATATTCAGAATGAAATGGGTTTAATCTTTGTCTGACTCGCCCTAGCTCTGTTCCAATATGCAATATATAATAGACTGTTCAACAGGTTCTAGAAACATTTGATTTTGTGAGTGCTGTGTAGCCTCGTGTTTTAAAAAAGTTTTTTTTTGTAAACGCATAGTCAACCTTTTTAGGACGGTAAGCGTAGGCGGGTAAGCAAATACATTTTAGCATAGTCTGCAGAGCCATGAGGTTTATAGCAGCATATCGCTGATGGCTGTTTCATTTACCAGCACAAGGATTCCACAAGATGGCAGGGATCCTGCATCTTTATCTAGGTTCTGGTCTATTAACGTTAGAGACATTGCTGTAGAGATAGGTGTATACTTTACTGCATGTTAGAGAACGGTGAGGAGGGCTGTTGGTATCAGTGGAAGTCTCTCGTGACTCTGCATCTCAGCTCATGTTGAAGGGGGTGATGCGCTGTTGGTACGCGTGTCTGTGCTTCACATTGCCTCTCCTCTATGAGGACGACTCAAATCCTTTGCTTGTGTCTCTGAGGGGATCGGTACCTCCAGGCGTGTCTGCACTGGGGATTTATACAAGAAAGATTACACGGCAGAGAGTTGGAACTGTCCTGATGAAAGCTGTTGAGATATTCTCTCTGAAATATTTTCAATTCAATCAATCAACCCCCAAGCAACAATATTAAAATGAATTGCAGATGCTTTAAAAGATTGGATCACACTTTGGTACAGTAGGAGACATTCCACTTCTGATAAAAGGCAGTGGATCAATCACTACAGTAAAGAGATGTTAATATTGATATTAATGAACAAAATGTACTCTCTGCAGATATTAAGCCAGGATGGCAGCTGGTGCACTTGCACAGAATTCATATCCAGAATGTTTTGGTTAGAAGTCTGAGATACTAGGGAGTTTCCTACGACAATGCAGTGAATAGCCCTGCATGTTCATGGTTGCCATGTGTTATCACAGTTTAGTTTTTTTTTTAAAGATGAAAATTGCAGCTAGATCTTGGCTCTCGTATGTTTTAATATTTAAAATGGCTAGACAGGAGTTCATGTGATGATAATGAGCTCTAGTGTAACAAACTCTCAGACAGGCTGCACTTGTTCTAGTCGGGAATGCCTGGTTTTGATGGAAGATAATCGAATACCTGAACTTGTCTTTTGAATTGGGGATGTTTTTGTTATCCTCTAGCTGGAGGTATGGTGTTTATTCCCCCTTTTTTATTGAAGCTAGCAGAAATGTCTGTCAATTCTACAAGCATGCACAGAACTTGTTTTGTTGGGTGGAGAATTTCTTGTACCACCCTTTGAGAAGTTTTAAAGTAAAAACCTCTTCTATAAAGAAACTTAAAGCTAAATAGCTTCATCACAGTGTTCTCTTCCCCAGTAAGGAAAATATACATTCCTGGGGCAATGCAAATGCTACACTGGTATGCACACCTGTTGCAGTACCATCAGTGGGTTCTTGAAAATCTTTAAAAGACTAAATTGTGGGAATCTCAAGACCGTACCATAAAGCCAAGGCGTTCCAGGATGTAAGACAAACACTCCAACACTATGCCATGGGCAAGGAGGTCATGCAGAATATCTTGTAGCCCAACAAGAGAGAAAGAGTGCAGGGCTCAGAAAGAGAGAGGGCACCTGGGTCATCCCTGCCCGGAGGCTGCAGCCATGTGTTGGCGCCAGAGTTTCAAAGCTGGTTTATTGTAGGGGTTGGGGATTGTTTGGTCACTGGACTAATAGGATCAATTGGGCCAGGTCATCATCTTGGCAAGTTTCATGCAGATGTGCGGTAACGTTTTGTGGTCTTAAACCAGGGAGAAGGAAATCTGGGAACAGAAGGCAGCTTTAGCCATTAATCTGCTTTAGAATTAACAGAGTATTTAATACAATTTGTTTCATTAGTTGGATTTTTTTTTTTTTTGTACCAGCTGGTAATTAGAGAATGTTTTTATTTATATTGTTTGTTTGTTTATTGAGTATGGCAGATGTATACATTTTTCTTCTTCTCTGAGATGATACAGTTTTCTTAATGTCTGAGCGTATGTAGCTTCTAACAGCACCTACAATGCATCTGTTAATAATGCACACAATGTGGTGCTCCCCAGTCTGTTTGCATCACACTGGATGCTGCCCTGGAGAATATGCTACAGTTCAGCCTTGCTTTAAATAATTTATACAAATCCTGTGTTCTTCAAAGCTAGAAGTTACTGAGGAGTATCAAAGGCAGGATCCCATTTATTACATAGCAATGGTGTTTTTGTTTTACATTCACGACAGGGTACTGCAGTTGCCATCCTCCCTGTTCAGTGTCATTGTATCGGGTTGGTACAAGTTTGAGGTCTGGAGTAAAGTGCTGCTCCTGTAGCTGGGAATGAAGTTAATGCAGTTCTTCCATCATCTCCATGTCCCTAAGATTCAGTTTACTACCCGTTTTTAACATCCTGCTAAACCTCCATTGTTTCAGCTTGGATCAATGTTTCCCATGCTTCAGAACAATTACTGAAAAAAACATCATCTTCTGACAGACTCTTCAAGCCTGATTGTGGGGGAATGGCTTTGACAATGAACCACTGGAAGAGTCTCCTGTCCAAGAAACCACTCCCCTTCTTACTTAATGTACCATGCAACAAAATTACAAGGAACTAGATATATATATATATATATATATATATATATATATATATATATACTGTATATGTGTGTGTGTGTGCATAATTTTATTTTTATATATAATTAAAGCTGTTCTCTAATTGTGTCTTTATTAAAATACATCTGCCCATCACGAGTCTCCTCAATTCAGGTCAGTGGTCATTCTTTAGGTACCATGTCATAAACAGCCCTGCTTACAGAGTCCTGTATTGAGTTTGGGGGAGTGCATTGGATTGTACATTGTGTGTAAAGCCCTGATTGCAGAGGAGGGAAAAACATTGTGTTATTGGCAACGGTCTACCCTTCCAAAAAGATTTGGGGAATAACAAATCAGTTGCATTACTTAACTGCATTGCAGGTATTTCTCTAACATTTCATGTATAAATGCAGAGGAAAAAAATCTTATTATTATTATTATTTATTATTATTATTATTATTATTATTATTATTATTATTATTATTATTATTATTATTTGGCGAAAGAGAAATCAAGCCGTCATCCTTTGTTGTGCCCAAAATCATTATTTTCCTTACGGTTAAACCAATGTGGAAAATGATCGAGAAGCGCAGAACATGTTGATGTAACTCTTCTGCTTTGCCATTGGGCAACGCTCCAAATAAGCGCCACTCTACACTTTGGGAGAAGCGACTTGCTGTTGTTAATCATTTTAAAGTTGAATATTCAAAAGGATTTCAATCTATTGTAAAAGCATCTTGACTTCCTTGTTTTTTTTAAAAGCGGGTTGTTTTAGATTGCATTCCCAGTCACTTTGTTTATCACATCTGACAAGCTGGGTTTGTATTTAATCAATCCAAGGTAATCCTGATGATGATGATGATCCCATTATTTGCAGTTTTGCTATTGATGAGATGATGTTCTAAGTACCGCTATTGCTGATTTTTTGTTTTCTAAGCCTTTTGTAGAACATGTTGATTTGAGTGTGGTATGACACCCCCTCCAGGGTATAAATAATATGTTCATTTGTGACAGCACTGTGACTGCGATGTTAACTCTGTGTGCTCTGCCTTGTTTCAGATGCACCCTCTGGGACTCTGTAACAACAACGATGAAGAGGATCTCTACGAGTACGGCTGGGTGGGCGTGGTCAAGCTGGAGCAGCCCGAGCTGGACCCCAGCTGTCTCACGGTTCTGGGGAAGGTAAGAAGCACTGGACACTGGGCTGGGGCTGGGCAGCAGCACACCATGGCGAGCTCAATTTAATCCTCCTTGCACAGCACACTGCTTCTCATCGGAAGTCATGGGAGTGATCATTGCAGCCACAGGTCTCTTGTAAACACGTATGCCTTCAGGGAAGCATGGCATGACACAGGATTGAAAACCACGCCTTTTTTTTTTCTTTTAACAGAATTCAGTCTGGTTTTAAAGTTATAGCAAAAGTAAGTGAGGATGAGTTAATGAGCTGACGGTGGTGCCAGAGGGATTGCTAAGGGGATTTCTAGAGGGATTCATGTTGATAGCTGCCTTTGTAATCGGATTGGACAGTGGAGAAGATATGTCATTGTAATATGATCTAGAGTTAGCATGTAATTCCTTTTGTAAAATGAACAAATACATCAACCATGCATTGCAGTTTAAAGTGATTCTAGTTAATGAAGTAATTCCATAAATCTTTCCTGTCTTTCCCGTTTGCTATAACGTGCTTATTTTTTATTTTATTTTTTTTTCAAACCTACATGGCGTGCAGGACAGGTAAGATGTATGGAATCCTTCCATTAGCTTTAACACAGTTTAATGGAATAGTCACAAGAAATCAAGGCTTAATGGAAGGGTTGTCCGGACACACAGATTGGTGTCTAAACTTGCTTGCAAGTCAGATGCTAAGAGTGAAGCTGAATATTTCCACAGCCATGCAAGGCATTTGTTTTAAGCTGTGCAGCAAAGGGACCTTGAAAAGCACAATTCCTGGAGTGCCTCAATGCACAGCTGGTATGTGCTTCATTAGTCAGTATAAATGAAAGAAGTGCCATTCAGTCTGAAAGAATGTGTCTGCGCAGGGTAACTGCAGGTGGGAAGGCAGGTGGGATTTGCTTGTGTGCTCCAGGAAGCCATTCATTCATTTCATTAATTGCCTCTTAATCTAATTGAAGTCTAGTTTCCTGGTAACAGATTGATGACCAAGACTTTAATGCAGGTTTTGAAGAATGATACCTTCTCAGTGTGTCGATCATATCTGTCCTGCTAGTATTATTTTGTTCACGTTGTCAGCAATTAAGATATTCTATATATAACTATATAAAAAGATGTGAATGTATTTTGAGACGCTACTCTGTTTTAGGCTCCTCATTTACAATATACACTGACATGGATCATACTGAATAAATATGAAGTGGATGGTTTGCAAACTGTGGTAAAATACGCAATCCCTGAATCAGGTATTTATCTCTCCCAAACAGTTTAATACGGTACCATTTGAAAGCAAAAAAAGTCATTCTAATCCCTAACCTCCTGAGCAGGGCCATCTTGCTGTTCCGGGGATCTTCGACTGTGTAGCATCGGAATTCCGGTACAAATGAATAAAGCACACTCCCTCGCTTCCTCTTGTTCTCACTGATGTAAGGCATCTTTAGCGACCTGCTTTTAGATGCGTTTGAAAATGATCTTCATTACGCCACCAGCCTCATTAGAACAGACAAAACGGTTTCCTTTTTTTAGGACAGTGCTATAATTAGAGTGGAATTCGCTGTCACATCTTGACAATCCCAGGCTGGGACCCACACAGCTGGGGGCTCTTTTCCCAGGCACATTTGCCAGATGCCCTAATCTGCCCCTGCCAGACTTGAATAAAGCTCCACTACGCCAATCAAACTCGGGGGGGCTACTGTAGCTAGTGCCCCTTTCCTGAACTTTCACCAGCGTTTTCAGGGGCAAACAGTGAAATAGCAGCGTGTTCTAAAAGTAGAACATGGATTTCAGTCATTTCAAGTGAGAAGTGCAATGAAGCAGCGAGCCAAAAGATGCCGTACTGTACAAAGCAGAGTTTCAGCTTTTGAATCATTCAGTCAGAATAACAGCACACCACTAGTCAATTAGCTTGCTGTGCCAATATTGTTTTTCAGTAGCTTGCTTGTTGTCTTCTTTACTGGCTTTTGCTTACATCCCAGTTTATGATCTGATGAGAAATATTAGCATATGCACAAAGTGATATGGATTAGAAAATGATCTACAGTTCCTGTTTTTTATTGACTTATCATAAGATGGGAGTCTAGCATCAATACACATGCTAAGAAAGAAGATTTTTGATTCCTGCTGAATCAAAAATTTGATTCCTGCTGAACAGCAGTGATTGCCTATCTACGGTACCATGGTGTTAGATTGAGAGTTGACACTTTTAATTCTGTACACCTCCCACCAGGCAAGGAGAACTCGGGAACACTGTATGAGAGATTTTAAAGCTCGGAATTGACGTATTGCAGCAAGATTTCAACCTCATATACGTTGTGCAGTGTAGACCCCCTGTGAGTGACCTTGTATGTACAGTAGTTATCTTACACAGAACGTGAGTCGGAATGGTAGTGCAGCTCTTCTGCTTTCTTCGTTCATGCTGTCAGAGTGGTGTGGTTTCTTCCAATGGTTTCACTGTAGTGTAACTGGCACGCAAGACAGCGACCTCGATCTGGAATACTTTTCCTGAAATGTGTCCCGTACATTTCTAATTACACTTGCAACTCATGATGACAGGACATATGTGTCAGTATGTGGGGATGGGGTTGTTAGTGTTAATCAATGTGAGCACAGCACAGCTGCACTGGGCCCTGGCCGGCACACTGTGGACAGTAGCATCCCCAGCAGCAGCAGCAGGGACTGGTGATCTCCGTTGTTCCCATGTGAATTTGCAGGGTTCCAGGCAGCTGTGTTAAGAATGCCTTTCAGGATGCCCTGAGGATTTCCATGCTCTCTGGCGGGGCCATCTGAGGCCATCAGAGCTATTCATCAATCACTATTAATTATAGATCATGTACTTGCCTGCTTCTGAGGGTAAGCGCCTCTGTACAGTGTGATGCATGTCACGGTGAACTCGGCGTGTCTAATGAGGAGGAAAAGCAAACAGCTGCTCCTTTTCATAACCAAGTGGCTTTCAGATCGTGATCTCTTTTGGCACAAAAGAGCAGAGACAGCAGTACAATAAATAAATACATACATACATATATACAGAACTAAAGGAGATGTCTAGTACAAGCTCCAAGGAATCTGGTTGGCCACATGTTGCATTTTACACAAAAGACTGCTTCACTTCTTTATTTCACATTGCTCTTTTGAACCAGAAGGCAGAAAACTCCACAGTGGACTTTCTACTCTATCTCCAAAGTGCGAACTTGTGAAGTGTGCTGGTTTTTAATTTTTAAAAGTTTATTTAATAATGAATGCCGGATAGCTCTAGCATGTAATCATGCATTATTAGGGAGCCGTTTGGTGGACTACAGGTTGCTATGTAGGGTGTCCTCTATTCTGATCCTTCATCACAGTTTCATACTGTATATCATGTAAAGGAAGCATCCTGGTTCATGGGTACACGGTTGAGAAAGAACCAGTCCCTGTCTATAAGCGGTAGGAAGTTCACACCTAGAAGTGTATTTACAGTAATCAAGGCCCTCTTCATCCACTCTGTGTTTACATCTCTGCATGACACAAGTCTCATTCTGGTCTTTACCAACCCAAGCCCTTTTAAAGTTATCTTTCAAAATGTTTGGCTCTCCAGAACTATAATTAACCAGAGTCTATTTTCCAAATCTAATCTCTCTGCCCCCCCCCCCCCATCCCATCCCACTCCCATCTATAAAGCTTTCTAATCATCCATCATGACAACCGTGACTCTATAATGACTTGCTATGAAGGCCAAATGCCATCTTGTAAAAATAAAGAGATGCTTTTCTAATGGTGCAGACAAGAAGAGTGTGTTCTTAAAACTTTACTGTGGCAAGCTGCCGACCAATATACTCACCCTATTTCTTGGATGTCTCCCAGTCTTCCCTAACTGGGCCTAGTGGATTTATTGGGGGAATAAAACTAGTAGAATCTCAGCAATGGAGGGGAAATGCATGTCTGTAAATTACAAAGCTTTGGGCTGGCAAGTCTGCATGTAAATGTATAGCAGTTTTCACTAGGACTAAAATTCTGCGAGATTTCCCATTTTTTATTCTACATGTGTTTATATTTGAAACCGTTTGAACAAGCGCTCGATTCCTTGTGTACATGAAGGGGATATAAACCCTGCTGCAGCCTCTTTAGGCTTCCATGGGTCTGGGAATGGGAACTCCTCCTGGGTTTCGATGGGACTTCAAAGCTGCCAGCATGTTATCATGGAAGATGGATTTATTAATATCTTTTATGTAATTCATTCCTTTGTAATGCTAATGGATGGTCTTAATGGTTGAGTCTGGAAATGTATTTCTTTAACCTTACTGGGTTCATTGTTGGTTAAGTGGGATAATGATGATGTTAAAGGTAGATTTTTATATTTTATATTTTTTGGTGGGAATAATCTGCTGTGATTCAGGGACCTCAACCTTGCGTTTATTTACAATTTGGTTTAAAATGTATTTACCATGAATGTCCCAAATAGAAACATCTAAGCCTCCCATTCTTTGTGGTGTGTAGTGATGTTAAACTAGTAATGCTCAAGGTCGTGTACGTCCCAGTTTGGCCTCTTTTAAAAAGGCAGCTTGACCTCCAGATGTATTTATCTGATGAGCTTTTGAATAGGTCCGTGGGTATCCGGACAAAAGAAGAGGTAGAAATCTGAAAACCCCAAAGCAAAGGATCTAAGGAGGGAGCCGTGCCTCTTGGGCTTTCCTTTCACATTTGTGTGCGCCTGAACGCTGCGATATTATCTCGCCGGATTTTCCTAGCAGGGTGTCATCCATTTTCTTGCCAGGCTGAGGCTCTCCCCATAGGCCGCGTTTTGTCCGCGCGGCCCTGTGTATGAAATCATGGGTTCCCAGGCTGGGAACCCACTGAGCCTGTTGCCATGGTCACTGGGAAGCTCCCAATGTCATGTGGCTCAAAGTGAGCCGCCCCCCTAGTAGAATTACTCCGCTTTCAATGGGAAGCACAATGGCCATTATTATACCTCGCCGCCCGGGCCTCAGCATAAAAAGAAACCATGGGGCTTAAAAAAATAAGAGCGGGGTGAGAAAAGAATAAAAAATGAAAAAGCACAACATGCTGCTACTGAGGTAAACTTTTTAAAGATAAAAAAAAAGTCTTCAAATGACTGGTGCACACAGATACTGTTTAGTTTATAGAATGATCCGATATATTCACACACGTCTTTGTCTCATTTATGGTCTTCTGAAGTGCAAAAGCAACAGGATTTTACTGGAAGATCTGCAGGAGGCCTTTATTAAAATATTTAACGTGCCTTCCTTTCTTCAAACTCTCTCTGAAGCACATTGGCTCAGAGATCTGGTAGCTGCCCTCAGAATGGACGCATACACACTTGGAAGATGTCTCACTGAGAGCTCGTCCGGCTGTAAATGATATCAGAGAGATGGAAAGAGCTTTGATGAAGCAGCGAGCGCACAGGTGGGGGAGTGAGATGGGGGGCAAGGCAATAAAGAGAGAAGTTTAATCCATCTTCAGTTCAGTCGCGGGAGATGCTTTCAGCACAGGCCAGAGCTTTGTCTTCCCCCCGACTCCCTTGCTGTGAATCCCTGTCGCGTTGCCTCATTCATCCCGAGTCCTGGTCCGTGCAAACCTGCTTCACAGGGATGGATTCCCCAGGGGAAGAGGGCCTGTTTTTTAAGCCCCTCTTTGTGATGCAGAGGGGAGTGGGCAGGCCAGCTGTGACCTGGGAGCCTGAGCTCATGGAGGAAGAGAACATTGAAGGATAAAGCGCAAGCACACCTGGCATAGTGGAGAAACTGGGATTTCTTTATTTGGGGTCCCACGATGGAGGGAGGGGCCATGGTACAGCACATCACCCGATTGTCTCTTTGGGGAATGAGCTTTTTACTTAGGAAAAGGAGGGGGGAGCATATTATAATATACTGGTGTCTGTTTCATTAGTGTAAGGATCTCCAAGCCTAAAACAGTACTTAAGAGGGAACTAAAATTTCCTGCGCAGGTTCACAGGTTGAGGTTACAACGCCTCTGCCAGCCTTCACCCCATTATTTTAGTTTTTTTTAACCATGCTAGCCATTCCTCTGTAAACTGTGTAACACCACACCAGGGGTAAATGTTTTTTGTTTTTGTTTTCCATACTCTGATCTGCTGCCTTTGAAGCTGTTTTCATATTCTATGTGGATCCTGCTTGAGGTAGCAGTGCCTCAGGGGTATCTCCAGCAGTTCATTCCAATTGGAACCCACAGATTCCTCACGTAACTGTTTATTGTTGCTGTAATAAAGTGTTCTGATGCTGGGGAGACCATAAAACCTTTGTGCGCACTCCTAGATATAAGAACACCTGTGGTGATCTCCCAGATCACTTATCTTGCTGTTGAAAGGTCAGGCGGAGCTGAGATAACAACTACGGCAAGGCAACCTCAGTGGATTGTGGTAAACACGGTGTGTTTGGCTTACCTGAAGAATAAGTCTCCTTTGCCAAGCTTTTAATTAAGAAGGTGATGGATCTGTTTGGCCCTCGTCCATCCTCACTTACATAAGCATGTAGAGATTTGCATCCGTGTTTTTAAATTAACCTGATTTAAAGCAATATAATGTTGGCTCAACTCGTTTTCCCATCTAGTTTTAAGAACAGTGATGCTCCACCTGTTTGGTATTCCTGTCTCCTTATTATTTCTGGTACTTTTAAATTAAAATGTTTACCCCACATTCTTTGATCATTAGATCTCATTGTCTCCTTTTTATATGTTGTTGCCTCCATGATGAACTCATGCCAGCTGCAAAATAGACATGAAACAAGATGTTTTTTTAAAAGATCTATAGCGATCCATTGAAACTGTCTGGATTGTGGAAAAAAAAACCCACACACCTCCACCACCACATTGCCCCCTCTATTGAATTGCTCTGACTATGTCCATAGCGATACATTGTATACGTGTTATTTAGACTCCATTCTGTGCTAGATAAACAAACAGATGTTAAACCGATAATAGTTTGACGCAGTTTTTACAGAAAAAAAAGAATTACATTTAAGCGTTCAAGTTGTATAATTGTAGCAGGCAATTTGGAGCCCCTAATTAAAGGGGGATACAGCCTGCCGCCTTCTTCTCCTAATCTTCTCCCCTGGAGCAGTCCAGGGCGCTCTGTCTGTGCTTGCATGAAAGAGGCTCCATGTCCTTTGTAATGGAATCCGCTCCTGGGAGGGAGGGCTCTTCCTGGGCTCTCAGCAGCTGGCCAGGACGCTGCCTCTGGAAGTGTCCTCTTTCCTGGGAGCTGTTAACTCCTGAGGGGCCGCATACATCTCAATAAGGAACCCTGTCACTTTTACAGCAGAGTAGACAACAATCCTGTCTAAAAGAGGGTTTACTATCTGTCTCCATAAACATTCGGACATGTGTAAGCCTCTCATAGAGACATTTGTATTAGTTTCATTCTGCATGTATTCAAGATTGCTGGGAGTCTTCTGTAGTACCTGAAATTGTTCCCTCTACATCTTTAAACACATATACAGGTCAGTTCAGTCTACTGCCGCCACCGTTTCATATATTAAAATACACTTTGAGAGATGCTGCTTTGTCAAAGTTCCCCTTCTTTTAAATCATGGCTGTACTGTATGTCATCCTGTGGCCGTTTTGGTTAAACTGAATCTCTGTCTTTTTACATCATCTTAATGGTTCATTCTTTTTGCAATACTCTATCAGTTTTAAATCCTGCATCCCTGAGCTGTTTTGTAGATTTATAATGTTGTTTTATGATGACATTGCATTAGAATTAAACAGTATCCAAGAGTCAGATTAATAGGATTCACGCTGGTAGGGAGCGTTCATTAAAAGCAGTGAAACTATACTGTAATGCGGCTGGAGTCCACTGGCACTGCTGTCAAGACTTAAAGAAAAAACACAAACAAGTGCAGTCTTTGATGTGATTTAAGATCTGTATTAAAGAGCCTCTCTGTTATGTTATACGTTGCCTGCTGAAGGTAACCCTTCCCAGCTGTGAATTGCAGTTGCTCGGGGATTTTCTTTATGTTGCTGGGTTTGTGAATTGGAAATGGGATTGTAATCTCAGCCTGGATCGATGTTGGCACAGTAGCTTCTGAACTGTACATTAACAGGTGAAAGTCCCTGATCTGTTAATAAGACACTTCTCCAGTTAATGCAGGGACATTGGAGGCAACACACACCTTTACAAAGCTGGCCTTTTTAATTTGTATTTATTTTTCAAATGAAAGTTGACATGATCTCTCAGGTTTCTGTGCACGGTTGTTTTAGCGGTCCAGGGCTAAATATCTGTTTTTCAGGAGAGATTTTTTTCTAATAACAGGAATGATTGAAAAGCATTCTTACTTGGTTGTGGCTCTGCTGGTGTAATGTTAATTGCAGTGCAAGCAATGCTCTTCTTTTTGAACAGAAAAGGGTTTTGAAAACGCTGCTATCAAGCACATTCCAGTAGATTATGTGCTTATTTGATGTGCACATTTAATCACATCACAGGGTTTGCCCAAAAGGCATCTCTCGCAGTTCAAAGTATCGTTGCTGGCTGAATTGCATGAAGAGTTTATTCATTCCTGTAAGGTGATCTTTTGGTTGTATGGAGAAGACTAGTCTTGCTTAACAATTTACTGAGGCCATCTTTTTACTGGGAATTCATTCCAGTCTGCTGTAGGCAAATGATTTTATACTGATGAGGAAATGTATTCTTGATGAGTTTTCTTATTAAAGAAAAGGGATAAGAGCATTATTTTTATTATTTATTGATTTTTTCTTATTTTTTGGGGGGGTTAAAAAGTTTCAAAGTGTTTCCCAGTTGTCAATGTGTTTTAAAATCATTCCTAAACCCTTTGTTCATAGTTAAAGAGTATGAGTAATCTGTTTAAGGTGGAGCAGGTCTGTCCGTTATCATAAAGAAACAAACAGGAAGAGCTTGTTTGGTCCTTGAACACGGGGTGGTGGTGGGGGGGGGGGGCCTCCAGAAACACAAGAGGAAATTTAATTAGCAGTTGTCCATTACCGGCTGTCTAGTTTCCATCAGGCCTCATCAATTACCAGTTTAAGGTCTCTGCCCAGCCTGATTAGCAATTGTTTTGGAATCTCGGATTGGGATAGAGGGGGGTGAGGGGGTGCTGCGGCTTATTTTTATATTCTTCTTATATCCAGTTTGAACAGAGGAGGACAAAACAAGACTCCTTTACTCACTCACCCACACACCCACACACACACACACACACACCCACTCCATAAACACACTGGAACCGCCCTCTCGTATGTAAATTATTTAAGTAACTGTTTACTTCTCTTGTGCTCAGTCATGCATAAGAAACAGGGTTGAACTTTTAACACAGCCCACAGAGTGCACGGTGGGTGACGGCTCCGAGAGGCATTTTCTTGGCTCCAGTGTGAATCCCCCTCCCATGAAAACACATTCCAGCACCTTTAATTAATGTAGTGCTGCCTGAGCCACAGAACGGGGCTTCATCGAGCGAGACAACGGCAGATTTTATTTGGTTCTACAAAAAAACAACAACACATAAACGGCTTATTTAAAGCGAATCTCTCAGAAATCCCTGTTTCTAAATGGCCTTGTGCTGTCAATTGATTTTTAGCTGTTCTGCAAGCTTGCCTAATATGGGTGGCATCTACATATTGAGTGTAATCGTTCATTCCTTCTTTTCCCTCAATCATGAATTTATTATTTCCTTTGTCTGTAATCAATGTTCTGCACCTTATTTCTCAGCATGGTATTCTAGCGAGTGCCATTTTCATAGAGGTGGGGAGGGTAAAATCTAAAATGAACGAGATGCTAGTCTTGCTCTTACACTGAAAAGATGATTAATAAGAAGTTAAATCGTACATGTGCTGTCGCTTATGGTGCAAGGTCGCCTTATTACAACAAAGACTGAACCGGGCACATTGCCATCCACTCATATAAACAAGAAGAAACATGGTCCGCGTGCAGCTTCTCTCCAGCAGGAGTGTATTCTCACTGTAAAGACTTCAGAAACGTGGTCAGCGTGCAGCTTCTCTCTAATAGGAGTGTATTCTCATTGTAAAGACTTCAGAAACGTGGTCAGCGTGCAGCTTCTCTCAAGTAGGAGTGTATTCTCACTGTAAAGACTTCAGAAACGTGGTCAGCGTGCAGCTTCTCTCCAGTAGGAGTGAATTCTTACTGTAAAGACTTCAGAAACGTGGTCAGCATGCAGCTTCTCTCCAGTAGGAGTGTATTCTCACTGTAAAGACTTCAGAAACGTGGTCAGCATGCAGCTTCTCTCCAGTAGGAGTGTATTCTCACTGTAAAGACTTCAGAAACGTGGTCAGCGTGCAGCTTCTCTCAAGTAGGAGTGTATTCTCACTGTAAAGACTTCAGAAACGTGGTCAGCGTGCAGCTTCTCTCCAGTAGGAGTGTATTCTCACTGTAAAGACTTCAGAAACGTGGTCAGCGTGCAGCTTCTCTCCAGTAGGAGTGTATTCTCACTGTAAAGACTTCAGAAACGTGGTCCGCGTGCAGCTTCTCTCCAGTAGGAGTGTATTCTCATTGTAAAGACTTCAGAAACGTGGACGTACTTTGTTACTGTGTCATACCCATGCCATGTGTCTGAGAAATCTGGTAAGTAGAGTTCTAAAGTCATGGCTGTTGGATCCGTTCCTGGGTCCACTTTTTTTAATGACTCTTTGCTTGCCAATAGCCCTCGCTGATGCCCCTACTGCACATGCAGGGTGAAATTGAATGGTATGATTGTTGATTATACAACTGCAGTTGAATAGCAACATTACATGGTGTGCTTGGGCCATGGCAAGGAGAGGAGCCATGCCACTATTGAAGGCTGCATCAGAGCCCTCCTGTGGTCAGCCATGTGTCCACAGCAGCCCAGGCAGTGCCCTGGGAAATGTAGGGCAAGTCGCTGGGCAGTTGTAAATAATTACTCCAGCATTCCTCAGATTCTTTTTAGTCCAACCTTTTTTCTAAATAAAAAAAAAAAACACAATAATTTGTTTTGTGAAGCTTGCTGATTTAACAAGCCAATGCAGAGGAACAAACTGGTAAACATTTAGTACTGCTGATAAGAAAAGTGCAGTTTTCTTTCTTTTTTCTTTTGTTTAATGTCTTTAAAACAATTGTTATCTGTCACTTGGTTCAATTTCTGACGGAAGACAAATCCACTGCCCTCCTCCCCACTTGTAAATGCATTAACGCATCTCCAATAAAAGAAAAAGAGAAGAAAAAACCCTTTTTGGCTAAATGAGTGCCCCCTGTCCCCCCTGCAGGACTTTCCAAGCTTGTCATATCCTCCTGTCAGAGTGGAAATGTGACACTTCTAAAAGCGCCTGATATGATGAACAGCCGGTCCCTCCCCTCGGAATGCATTCATCTCTCTCCCTGTGGAGGGGGGAAAGCTGGAAGAGTCTTTCATTAATAAATTCCTTGTGCTTTTGATGGCGAGCAGCATTTCCCTTCAAGCTCTTTGTTGTATTCACAACACGTACAGTATCCCTCTCAATGCCAGGGCTTTGTGACAGCTTTTTATTTAATAATGTAAATCTTCAAGGGTCTGTTTAGCCATGACGGCTGGTAGTCCACGCTGGCATTAGGACTTGCTCCACAGCTCTCTGGTTAAAGTCTTGGTGCTTGGCCAGTAATTATTGTTCATTATTTCTGCACTACTTCACAAGGCTCCAGCGTGATTGGCACCTCATTTGGATGTGTCAACAAGTGTAACAGGCCAGTGGGATGAGCAAGATTAGAAATAACTTTTATAAATGTAATACGATGCCTCAAAGAACTACTTCAGCAGTCCTGGCGAAATGTATGAGGACGTGTTGCCATGTTTTGTCATTTGTTTTTGTTAACATATTTCCCATTTAATATTTTTTTTTAAGAAAATAAATAGGATGAGCTTCATAGTTTTGTTTGTTTGTTTGTTTGTTTGTTTGTTTGTTTGTTTTACCTGCATCCCTCTTTTCTTCACCTCTGTGGGGGAAAAGGCTAAAAAAAACCCTCCTGTCACGTTTTGTAAGCGATGTCACCCCACTGTATCCATTGATAGTGACATGGCTGCCCTTCACAGATAGTGTTCCATTCTGCTGTGTTACACAAATCGGGGAGAATCACTATCAAACTACGTCATGGCTTTTTTCCTTTTTACAGCTTTTTAAAGAGCCAGCAGGGCCCTTTTTTTTCGAAGGGGGGGGGGGGGGGCTGAGGGGGGGAGGAGTTGATTCAGCACAATGAAACTTGCATTGCTGTGAATCCACAAATCAAGGGCTGGATCTTTTGCATTTAGGAGCCATGTGTGGAATGACTGTGATTGTGCTGCAGGTGCAGAGCGCATGTGTGGAATGACTGTGATTGTGCTGCAGGTGCAGAGCGCATGTGTGGAATGACTGTGATTGTGCTGCAGGTGCAGAGCGCATGTGTGGAATGACTGTGATTGTGCTGCAGGTGCAGAGAGCATGTGTGGAATGACTGTGATTGTGCTGCAGGTGCAGAGCGCATGTGTAACTGATTGAGCATCGCAGTCATGTCATTCTGATCACATTAGGTCGGCTGGTGGCTGTCAGATATATAATTTTTTTTTTTTCTCTGAGCATCATTGTTATTGTGCCTTTTCATCACAGCACACCAATCTGTTTTATAAGCTTCGTTCCAATCAGCAGTCATATTTTAAGGTGATTTGAGTAGGTGATTTGAGTAGGTGTGTTCCCTGTAGAAATCATCAGTTACTTTGGCAGCTCAAAGGAGTTCTGGTGTTCCTGGCTGTGGCCCTACAGAACAGGTGTCCACCAACACAAACTCCTATCACTTTTGGCACAAATCAACTTGCTTGTTTGACCAGGGCTGGATGAGCATGGAGACTGACCAAGTCCAGAGTCTGTACAGAGCTTGATGTTTAAAGAGCCTCTGCTGGAGAAATGACAATGCTTTGAACCCCTTCTGATTTCCACACTGCATACTGAACCTCATGCTTCTCTTCCAGAGCACGGGTCCCATAAGAAACCATGGAATAGCCACTATTCTGTACAGCGCTTGCTGTACTATGCAGACGCACAAGCCTTTACAGAGATTGGATGGTTACAGCTCTGTTCTGCACAGATGGTTGTGTCACAAGTGGTTGTAGGTTTAGAGGTTAATGGGAGCTTAGCCACGCCATGGAGCACTACCAAACAGTCAAAGGGACCAGCCCCTCTTTATATTATTAGCTTAATCTTGCTGAATCCAAGGCCACTCAAAGTCCAGGTGGTTGTACTTGCTATTGCATCAGAGAGTAAACTCATTCTGTTCTTAATACTTTATTATAAACCAAACCGAAATGAAACAAATAATAGCAATGCAGCTTTCATGAAATATCGCCCCTTGCTCATAAAGAGATTCGAGGTATTTCTCTCTCTCAGCATTATGCTCTGCAAAACCATTATAGTTCAATAAATAGAAATGTTAAGGCAGACCTGGGACTGGGACCAGTTGACATGTCCGCTGTGTTGAGCGGAGTTATTTTTAAACTGTATTCCTTTACAAACGTCTCTCTGTTTCCCTGGGTGCAAGAAGCTGGAGGATCGAGAAGCCTCGTTAGCAAGGTTCTAAATGGAATATTTAAGTTACATGGCTGTATCTACTCTGACAGTTCTGCGCAACCTTTTAAGTGGTATAAAAATGTACGAGGGGGGAGGAAGGGAGTAAGGTAGGTAGGTGGGGAGGGAGGGAGGGAGGGAGGGAAGGAGGGAGTAAGGTGGGGAGGGGGTTGTATTGGTCCAAGAGGGGGGACTCCATGCAACCTTAAAGAATGTCTACCCCTGTCCATTATGTCCTAACCCTCAATTTCACTAACAGTACTAACCAATGCAATGGAGTTTATTAAGCACTATTTAATAATGGCTGTACATGCGTGTGGAGCCTGCGAGTTCTGTAGTGAGCCAGCATAGTGTGTAGCAATAGGCGCTGAAGCAGTGGCCTACTGTAGGTACTGTGTGTGCAGCACAGCACTGACTGCACTAGTCCAGGGTTTTTTTTATTGGATTTTGATAGTTCAGCCTTTGGGGACACATTCAGATACTGTGCAGATTAGTGTTCTTACTGGATTTGAGGGCTTTCTTACTTCTCTAATGCCCAAAACTTTATAAAGTGGTTACAATGACACTAAAAAGCAAATCTCTCAAAATCATCTTGCTCTATTTATTCTTAAACTTTAACATCATTAAAAATTGAGCGATTTTGAAAAAATGTGGTCAGCAGTCAGAAGGTTTTTGTTTTTCTAACTAAAATTGTAAAAGTTTTGTGTGTCAAAAGAAAGTCTGGTTGGGCTGCTTGTCCCCACACCTAAGTCTAATTAAAGTCGAGTCATACGAGGGTAACAAGTTTCATCCTGTGTCTGAGAAAAACCTTTTTATTACGAAAAAACTAAACATGAGAGAAAAGGGTTAATTACAACGCTGTAAGCATTGTTTATTCACAGCGGGAGAATGTAAATAATACCCCGGCCCCTATATGTGTATATTTACAGTATAATATATCAAACCCTCATAGATAAGACGTGACTTATACAAGTTCACCTTCATCTTTTAATACACAGAACAGCCAGGAGGCAATATATAATCACAGCTTAATGCCCTCATTATACCAGTGGATAGAGAGTGAGAGAGAGCTGGATTTTAAAAGCATGCTTGTGTGACTAGAAGCTGAGTGGTGGAGGTGGAGGGGGGGGGGGGGGAGGAGTGGTGGAACAGTCCATTATTGTGGTGTGAAAGGAATGTGCCGTATGGCACAGCCTAGCAGACTCCCCCTCCTCCTCCCCCTTTCTGCAGGTGTGTTTATACGCAGCTAGTTTTCGGTGTGCGAGATTAAAAAGCACTTCAAGTGCACAGGCTGTGGCCTGCTCGGTTTTCTGAAAGAAGGGGTGTGTGTTTTTAAAGAGTGTGTGTGTGCGCGCGTGCGTGTGCAGAGGGGGAGGGGAGTTGACTGCATTCTGTAGTGAGTGAGTTTGCAGTTTAACCGCTTTGATCTCCTGCCAAGAAAACCTGGAAGGTCAGCTCCGGCTGGAACAAAAGCATGGAGAGAGAGTGAGAGGGACACAGCCTTTGGATTCATGTCATTCTGAGCTGGGTGAGAGAGGAAATGTTGCAGCTCATATGCGCTCAAGACACAGTGTCATAAACAGGATCCCTCAACTTCATGGTACTGGATATGAGCTGTGGTGTAGTGTTACTACTGCAAACTTTACAACCCCCCCAAGAACCCCTGCCTACACATGCATGTACATACATTATTATTAGTGTCAGTAGTAGTAGTAGTATTGTTATTTTAAGGAGTCATTTTCTATACAAAAGTGTATGGTTACACCTGTGTTGCAGATACAAAGAGTAGTACAGAATCCTAAATGAATGTAACAATGCACAGGTTAAAGTAACTTCTCATCAGATCGTCCATTTGCCTTGTACAGGGCAGCTTGGACTTGGAACTCTGACTAACTCTTTCCACTCTGCCGAAAAATATTGATTTGCTTACAAAATGGTACCCGTCCCTGAACCCTCTCCCCAAGCACATCTCCACACAATCCCTCCATTGGAAAGGTGTTGGTGAAGGAACGAGCCAGAAAAAAGCAATGGGTGGCCTGGTAGGTGCCTTCAGGGAAATTGTTGCTGTCATTCGGCAAGTCCCTGCATCAAGGGGCTGCCTGAAAGTGGATTTTCTGTAAGATCTTACCAAGAGCTATTCATTATTAACCAAGAGAGCAGACATGCAAGGGAAGTGGACAGGCAGTGCTCGCTGGCCTCCAGCAGGGTAAAAGAGACATACTGTAGAGAGGCTCTCTCCCTGCTTATTAATTATCATTACGTATATCAAATACAAATAAGAAGAGTGGAGCAAACATTCATTCTTTATGATGATAGCTTATTCAATACAACCGTTTGCCTAACTTTGAACCACTAGCGTCAGTGCTGTGGTTTTTCAGAGCCGACCTTTTTAAAATCTCTTACTGATGTATTTCTATTGCCGTCTCCTCATGTCAGGTCTTGTTGGGAGGATGGAAGTCACAAAGCCTCCCCAGTACAGTTGCACTCCCTGTAGCTCCGCCCCCTCTCCTTCACTTCGGATGTCTAATCCCGCTGAGATTATTGACATATCTGAGGTCTCTGTGGTTATTATTATTTTTATTCTTATCGTTCTACCAGCTAGATGCAGTCTGCTCAGCCAGAGAGCGTTGGTATCTCTGCATTGTGACATTTTAAAGGAATTATTCATGAAAAGCTGCACTACACATTAAAGCATATTTCCATCCTGCCTGACATTTCAGAAGCTGGGCTAAAGAACCAAACCACATGGGATGGGGAACCACAGTCTCAAACACTAAGAGCAAAACTCTATTGAACAGGCACAAAAATACACTCAATTAGCATCTTGACAGTGCTGGAGTGTTACGGCTGCAATTCCTTATTCAAGCAGCAAATGAAACGTCAGTCCTGGAAATCTGCACTACGTATTGCCTGCTAATTTCGAAGGCATGCTGTAACAAATCCATTATAAAATCTGCCTCCTGACAGACACAACTCATCATCCGAGTGATAAGAGAATGAAGGCTCTTTGAACTGGAAACTACAGTGTGTAGGTCTGCTAGGTCTGAGCAATGAAAAGAAGCTGTGCTTTAATAGTTTTTATTGCATTGTGTTCCTCTTTGCACTCTCTTTATTACACTTTTTGTTGCGAAGAGTAAAAGTAGAATTTAATGAACGAGTCTGGATGGAGTGACTTAGTTTGAAAAAAGCAAAGAGTGACCCCTAGTGGATAAGATTGGGACGTGTTTACCTCAAAAACTTTGGGCCAAAACTTGCAGACAGTAACACTGGTTTACTTTTTCTGCAGTCTATAATTACGAATGGCATACAGATCATACTTCCTGACCTGATGCTTTGAGACCAGTATCTTCTTACCCGTCGCCTTGACTTCATTTGAATATTGCAAAGCAGCGCAGTTCTCACATAGCATGGTATGCAGCAATGTATCTGCATGGCTTTGAAGTGCCAGCCTGAATGTATCGTAGAGAATGCTGACTCTGAATCTGAATAAGTAAACTGGAGAGAGCAGCAGGAACGTTTCATGTTTTAAGTCTTTGTGCTGAACTGGACTGTGCTGTTACTGAACTATGGGATTTCCACTGTGTACTGCAACCTTCACTATTACTATTGCACCACCAAATTTTTACTTTATTTTCTGCAGGCAAAAAGAGCAGTCCAAAGAGGAGCCACTGCAGTGATCTTCGATGTCTCTGAAAACCCTGATGCGATTGATCAGGTGAGCTTCTGCACCGCGTGCTTGCGTGCTTGTCTGTGTGTGTGTCAGTCTAGTAAATTCAGCATGCCTGGTCTGACCTGTTGTTCATTATGGTTTAGTTATGCAAACATGATACTTGTCTCTTGGGGCATCCTGTACAATAGGAGCACAGTGTCTGGAGGCAGGTTTAACACAGCACTATATGGATCTGCATCATTCACAAGGGGATATCCAGGGACGCTCAAGTAGTTTTCTTTCGTGTTTTGTGATTCCTTGCATGTAAATTAAACAGTTTATTGTGTACACATAGTAGACTGTGATACAACACAAGCACTATTTTACCTCTTGATTGGCTTTTCAAACGATCCCTCTGACAGCCACATATTGATAGTTCTTATGTTCTGTGTACTACAGAATGTGACTACGCTTCGTGGATATACACACGCAGTACACGCTAACCCCATGCAGTATGTAATTACATGTGGAGACACGCCATTGCTTGAGAAAATATCAGTCCACTAAGGAAAATCTATTTGCCCTTTTTGCAGATTTGGTTTTGTTAATCCATCTTGGCTGAAGCTCAGCTGTGGGAAGGCGTAACAAATCTAGAAATGAAATGCCCTGCAATACAATGACTAAATGCCCTTGACAAGTTAGTGCTGCAGCAGCTGTGTGATGATAACCTACAGAGATACCCCAGAGCCAGAAAGAGCTTGGCTCCTGTGATAAAGTAATATGCATAGAGGAGAGGAATGTTTTGAAACAGTTTACATTTTCAAAGGCAGCATTGTTAACATATATTTAAAAGATGAATAAACGGAGACAAGCTTTTTTTCTAGTCAAAATGTTATGTAAAAGAAACAAGCAATATTAACTGGTGGCTGTAATTTCTTCTTATTTTTTTTTGGAAGGAAGATGAATTTGAATGAAGAGTTTTTGCTCAGATCGTATATTCAATCCTGACTACCCCTGCTATCCAGTCCTTGGCCTTTGCCATTGCGTCTCTTCTGAATTGTATTGTGGTATTGCAATGTTGAATATTGAACCGTGTGAAAGCATCTTGCCAGGTTCGAATGTGCCTCCCAGCCCCCTTTCCAGTCCAGTTTCAAATGAACATATAAAGCCTTGTAAACAAATCGTTGAACTGTGCCTGAATCTTTTTTTCAACTCTACTTTTGTTTTTCTTTATTAACTTAAACTTTAGTTGCTGTTAATTTTAGTGGGCCAAGTCCAGGCAAGTGAAATGTTGGGAGCGGTACTAATTAAACACCCAGAATCATTCTTCCAGCCCGCTCCAAACACTGGTACAGCTGAAAACACACAGAGCAGACTGTCATTAGCTGTGTGAGGCTTGCCTTCACAGCTCTTCCGGGAGCGGCCCTTTTATTTCCAGAGAAGCGAACTCACTTAAACCCACTAAACAGGTACAGCATGAACAAAGCAAGCAGGAGAGAGAGAAAGTGAGAGAATTACAACAATGTGTTGAAATAGAAACCCAGCCATTGAAAAGCCTGCGTTTCCTTGATATTTTCCCTGGGGTTGTTTAATTACAGACCTTGCTGCAAGACTCGGCAGAAGCTTCTGTTTCTCATTGCAGAAAATGTGCTTATGTGCAGACTCCGTGTCCGCGTTGTGTCTGTCGGAGAATCCATCCCCTTTATTCAGAGCGGAGTACCGTTTACTAAACGGTCTGTCAGAGAATCCATCCCCTTTATTCAGAGCGGAGTACAGTTTATCAGAGCTTGTTTATTATAGTGTTATAATCAAGGAAGCAGCATGGCTCTGCCAGTTCAATCTGTACCGTGATAATGTCTTGAGGTGGTACTAGCTGAACTTATTCATTTATAAAAATGTTACAACTTTATGGAAAGTAAATGAACGTCCATGTGTCTCTCGGTCAGTAGAAAGAATGACTCGGGTGAAGCTGTAAAGCAATACCGAGTGCTTCTTTCCTTTGATAAGTGTGGACACTGCTTCACAATGTGGAGCAGCACCAGTTACTGGTGCACAGTCCAGTGCAGCTTGCTCTGCTCACACAGCTGTTTGTTTCGATGCTCCTTCTAACATCCTGCCCTTTGCTCTGCAGTTGAACCAAGGCTCAGAGGATCCACTCAAGAGGCCTGTGGTGTATGTGAAAGGAGTGGATGCCGTGAAGCTCATGAACATTGTGAACAAGCAGAAAGTGGCGAGAGCGAGGATCCAGCACCGGCCGCCTCAGGTAAGAACTGGACTGTGCACAGTGATCACAAGTGATCCGGTACCAGCAACTGCTCATCTATAGAGATCTGCACATTGCATATGAACTGGACTGTGCACAGTGATCCCAAGCGATCCGGTACCAGCAACTACTCATCTATTGAGATCTGCACACTGCATTGCTTCAAACATCCAGGAATAAAGGAAAGATTAGGGTTCCTGTTCAGAAGTTTAGAACCTTAAAAAAAAAAGTGCTTTTATTAGCTTCCTTTTTTAATACTGTGCTCCTTCAATTATTTCATTATTTGCTAGATCATGAATTCACGGTTAGTCCATATTAACAATAACTTGCATATAGTTAGTTGAAATCTGACAGGTAGACTGGCATCTGCAGGCTTTTTGTTTCTTGTTTTGCTCATTTAAAGAGAGTCGGCTCCCTGGGAATCATGGGAAAGGGCGCCCTGTGGGGAGGTGTTGCCGGGGGCGACGTTCAGCTTGCAAAACAAACGGAACGAACAAACAAACACACACAGGCTCTTTGATGCTGCTGGAAGGCCGCATGCTAGTTTAAGTCATCTCTCAGGGTACGCGGTCTAGAAGGGGTCAGCAATCGCTGTCTAGAAGGGGTCAGCAGTGTTTGTAAAACCAGGGAATGTGGAAAGAAAAGAAGGCAACGGGGAGAAGGAAATTGTAGAAGAACCCCAAAACTTTGAGACCAATATTTGCCCCCTGTCACAGCAAGGTTAGAATAAAATAAAAGTAGGTAACAGTTAAAGCATGCTAAAACATCTTCTTTTTAATGGTCTAGCTTCAGATAAAAATGTCTGAATGTTAATTCTGGTGGTGTTTTCCCCCCTGTATTTTATTTTTTTTATTTTTCAGTGATCTAGCTCTTTTTTTTTTGTGGTTTCATTTCTGCAGACCCTTTTTCGTAGAGAGCGGATTGATCCTTTGTTTCCTGGCCAGGCTATAGAAGTTGTGAAAGTGTGTTCTTCTTTTTTGTTCCTTTTTTTATTATTAAATCCAATCGTGTCTGGATAGCTGTGGTTTTCTTTTTGCCATGGGCCCTGTTGCCCCCTCTGTTTGATTTGATAAGAAGGATTGAAGATGAAAAGAATCCTTTTCAAAGTAGTGGTTTGGAACAGACATGAATTGCCTGTGCAAGCTTTGCAGTGCGCTCAGAGAGAGAACCTTGACACTCTGAAAGGGGAGGGGCCCCCAGCGCCTCCTTTGACTGGTCTGGAACAAGCAGGAATTGGAATGCTCACATACGTTTGGGGGCATCCGATTGGACAGGATCATGAGACACACATATGGGCACTTTACTAAATTGTGAGACAATCAGGCCAATTTGGAATCACGCTTTTAATCGATTTTAAAGGGATTTCTCATCCTGGATTCCTCTAACATGATAGATTTTTTTCTCTCCTTAAACCCATATGTTGTGTAAGTATTGTTTCCACACGTGTAGGTGTAGGAATGTACACGACATTTGTTGCTGTTGATCGGTTGTAAAACATCCAGTTTATTGACCACAGACCCAGTGAAGCCCTTCTCTATATAGACAGTGCAGGGCTCTGAAAGGAACAGTAAAAATAGGCAGAGCTTGTGAGCTCCAGTAATGCTGATCCCACAATCCTATTTCTCGGCTTGCAGTTGTTTCATCTCCCATGGGGTGCAAACAAGATTGCAGCGTTCATGTTCTGGATGTATAGGGTTCTACTATTTCATGGTGCTCCGGTATTTGGAGAGTGTGTCTTTGATGGGGGATATATGATAATGCATAAACCCAATGGCCACAGCCAAGTACACACAGTGAATAAAATAGAGAAAACACAAGCCTTCATAGGGAGATGCAGATTAGTCTCTTCTGGCGTTTGCTGACGGATCTGAAATCATATTTACAACAGCATCACTCATGTAGTATAAAATCTATAGCATACAGGTTATTACATTACCCTGCAGTTAGACAGAGACAGATACACATTATCGGGAGGGCCTGGCAGCTACGTCTCACTTGTTGTTTCAGACAGTGTGAAAAATTCACACACACTGACAGTAGATTTATATGGAAATTGGTTTCCCACCTGGAACGCAGAAATAAACGGCTGTGACAACAAGTGAAGCGTGTTGATGACAGCGTGATCATCTGCTAATCTTATGCAGGTGTCTGGTGTAGCTACAAACTGTATTTGAAAGCCTCTCTTTTATTACTTGTACATCATTCCTGGGCCAGCGTTACAGTGTTCTAGCAAGTAAAAGCATTGCTGTCGCCGCTGTTGTTGTTCAGTTCATTTTTTTAGCAGGCTCACAGGGAGCACATTAGCTGGATTAGCTTGACAAATCCGATTTTTAAGAAACTTTTTATTTCTAAGCTATTTGCTGGCCACTGTTAATATAGAATTTATTATTAAGCCTCTAAGTCCAACAGCTTTGAATTGAACACACACACACACATGACTCCAGAATGAATGTGACTTCTCTCCACTGTGGTTGCAGCACACGCACTCCAACAGGCACGAGGGACTGAGTGTATAATAATAAAACCGTATTAATAAATCCTGCAATCTTTACTCCTCCCCCAGTGATCTGGCTGCCTGTTTGGTGATGAGTGGATTAATGCACTTGCCTTTACCTGTGGGTTAAAATCCTGCACATTGCAGGTCACACCAATCAGCACTACACAAGCCCTTCCAAAGCACCACACCGTTCAACCCACTTTGCTACTCTTTGTCGTAGACTGACCAACAGACTGGCCACTAGACTGACCAGTAGTGAGGTCCTCAGGCCTGGATTGTGCTGCAGTGGCATCAGTTTTGTGAGTGCTGCATTACTCCCCCCACTGTTCTTCCCTGATCTTGACCCCTTGTATTTTGTGAGCTCTGAATTCATAAACACCTGACGTGAAAGACCAGAGCAGCAAATGAAGCAGTCCCCTGTTCTCTTCACCAGCAACCCACAGAGTATTTCGACATGGGGATCTTCCTGGCCTTCTTCGTGGTGGTGTCCCTGGTCTGCCTCATTCTCCTCATCAAGATCAAGATCAAGCAGCGTCGGAGTCAGGTAAGGCTTCTGAAGACCATCAAGAACATGAATGTGTATATTACTGTCAAGACGTGGCTTGGGTGCAAATGTAGCCCGCTCTTTGAGTTTAATTGTATAAAGGAACCGTAGCGTCAGCTTTGAAGAACGTTGATAATCCTGATTCTCATCCACACACCGTCTCTGCTGATTTTGCTCCTGTAGTTTCAGATGTTTCTGCACAGGAGTGTGGAACACAAACAGTATTTGCGACAAACCTTGAAAGGATGCTTAGCTTATAATGAAATAATATTGTAAGTTGGAGGGTTTTTTTAACCAGTGTTTGAATGTTTGTTTTGTTTTATGATGCAGAGTTCCATGAACAGAATGGCTATCCAGGCGCTAGAAAAGATGGAAACAAGAAAGTTCAAGTCAAAGAGCAAAGTTCATCGAGAGGGTAGCTGCAGCGCCTCGGACACACTGAACAGCAGCTCCACTGCCGACTGTGCCATCTGCCTGGAGAAATACATTGACGGAGAGGTAGGGAGGACATGTACTATTCTACAAGACATTGAGAACCTGAACCCATCACCTGTCCATTTGAATTCTGAGCAGCAAGACCCTGGGGCCCAGAGCTTGTGATTTAATAACAGAAAACAAGAGCAGGTTGATCATTACATCCCTCTCTTTTAGAGAAAGCAGAGCAGCAAAGACACAGTAGAAGGATTACGTTGTATTTGCAGATCCTTTGAGCTGGCTGTTTAACACTGCATCCTTACTCTGGGGGTGTGATAAGTATATAGCAGTCTAGCTCTGTAAGTGCGATGTGTGTGTGACATAGAGACACAGTTCATTGTCTAGATGGCTTGTGTGTTGACATTACGTTTTTTCTAAATGTTCCCAGCAATCATCTTTGAAATACAACCGTTAAAGTGATAATAACTGGTAAAAGCAGTGTATGTATGATGACGTTGGCCCATAAACGGAATATCCCACCGTGGGCCGGTTTGATGGCCAGACAGCCATGGTTCATAGAACTCAGTTTCTTTTTGTGGTCTGGTGTTGTCATGGTCAAAATTTTAAAAAGCAACAACAAAGAAAAGGAAAGCAACAGCAGAGAGGAAACATAAAAGGAACGAATAGCATCAAAGAGCTAAAAAAAAAAAAATAAAAAAAAATTACAACAGGAAGATGCGATGAGTCGTTCAGTGGGTCTCTGAGCCTCTAGAAACCACACTGGCAAGCTCTGAAGTTGGCTCCGTGTTTTCAGAGGAGAACTGCCACATCCCAAAGAGCTGCTTTCGGCTGTGCTCAATCTGTTTTCCCTTGAAAGCAGAGGAAAGTTCACGTTCAGATGCCCTGTCTTCTCACATTATTTGAGGGGCATGTTACACTGTCACATGCTAGTAAATAGACATTATCTCTATCTCCCCTCCCCTTTCACATCTGCACACCCTTCGTTGAGACAGTGTTACAGTGTAATACTGAATAACTCTTCATACCATTAGAGGTAAGCTACTTACTATTGCTTGGGCATCCTCAAGCTGTAAAAGGAACACACTGAAAATCTAAGTAAAGAGTTGCAGTCAGTTTTTCCAGCCTTCTGAAGTGAGGAAGAATACCACTTACTTGACAGCATTGTTTTCCTAAATACATACTAAAAACTGTATTTTACTTTTTAACTTGTTTCTTTCGTTATCCAGACTCTAAACCAGTTTCCATGGAAACCTGACTAAATCCAAGTAGATATAAAGGAAATCCCCCCCCCCCCACCACCACACATTCACAATGAAACGATTCTAGCAGCATTCGAGGGATTAAATTCACTTGTTTTTGTTAATTCACATTCAGTCTTTGGATCTTGTGAAGCACAAAGAAAAAGAGCACAATGTTGAAGCTTGCGTGAGGAAATCTGGGTTTAAACTTCTAGAAGTCAGGAGAGACTCTGACTGATCGGATTCCTGTAAATAATAAAGAGATGGACACAAACACCTCAAGGGACTGCTAACCAAGGAGCCACGTTCTTACCTTACTTATTTGCACTAGCAATATTCATCTTAAAAGCTTTCACATAGATTACTATCCAGTGCCTCTTGTAAAATCCTGTTATTACACCATATCTGAAGTGGCATGGCTCATGGATAAACCTCTATTAGTTGTTATATGGTTGCATCGCAGCACAGACCATTCTGTGATGGTTACATCTCAAAGCGCATTTCCCAAGAGAAAGACCTGAGCTCCAGAGTTTGTTGAATTTGTTCTTTGGCCTCGTGCTGTGATCACTAGCCTGCAGCTTTAGAAGTAATGAATACACGAGATATAAATATGATTGAACAAAGGAAATATGAAAATAGAACGGGTGTGGATGAAACGGCGTGCTTCAGAACGTCTGTGTGGGCTTTTGAACTTAAAAGTCAAATTTGGAAACACTAGCTTTTAATTCATTCTGAGCCACAGAAACATTTTAAGTACTTTCTTTTATTTGTATTGTGGAGTGACATTTAAAACAAAAAGCAAGCACCAGGATGAAAGGGAGAGAAAGTGGCTGTGGTGAGCTTGCGGGCTTGTCCCTTGAACCTCGAGCCAAACACTGTCTCTACCAGGGCAGTGTCTACAGCGGCAGTTTGACTGGTCTGTGAACCAGAATGCCAGCACTAGAAAAGCACATCTTTGAGCTTTCTCTTTCTGTATTATTATGGATGACTTGGATCCTAATGCCACTTTCAAATGAACTGAAGCCATCTGAGTGAGTAATAAAAAGAAACAAAGTGTTTAAGAACATTTCAATTAAACAGAAAGAATGCTGGGGTGTTTTTTTTTCGTTTGATTCAACACTTTGATAAGAAAGCCAAATAAAAAATAAAAAAACATTCTTTATTTCTTAAACCCCTTTTCCTCAGTACATCGAATCAGACCCAAGGAACGAAAACCTCTGTTCTGAGGAGTTTGATTCTCTGACTTTTACAAGACAAGCCCTGCGCTCACACTGCTAGATCATTTGCTACATGTTTAGAATGCTGCTTGATTCTCGGACTTTTACAAGACAAGCCCTGCGCTCACACTGCTACATGTTTAGAATGCCATTCAGCAATAGCATTTTGGGAAGTGTCCTGTGTGCAATACGAGGGCTCGGCTATCAAGTACCAAGTTCACATAGTTATTTTTTCTGACTGGAATTGATCCACTCTGCTCCAGAAGCAATCCGTAGAGGAGCACTTGGCACACAAGTGTAAAAGATCTTGTGTCATTCCCAGGAAATTCGCTAATTTAGGAAACGGCAGATGGCTTGAGAGCCTGTGGTAACCATGCTAAGCCAGAAGTATGCTAAGAAATGAGACAGGAGTGCTGCGGAGGGTTCCCGGGATGGGATAGAGGAAAGATAGGACTGCCATGTTTCTCATCTCGTTGCTGTTGTGTTTGACAGGAGCTCCGAGTCATCCCCTGCGCTCACAGGTTTCATAAGAAGTGTGTGGATCCATGGCTGGTGCAGCATCACACCTGCCCGCACTGCAGACACAATATCATTGGTGAGTCCACTTAGTTACACACGCAGCATTTACTGAAGAGCTGCACACATTGGCTTAGTTTGCTTGTTTTCTGGGAATCGTGTTGTTTAGGTGATTTAATTAGCTAAATTTAAACCAACTTCAATGTTCGATAAATCAACTATCCCAAGATTCGACGTACGCATTCTTCTATTTTATTGAATTGAGCCGTATTAATAAAATGCTGGTGTGTTGCAGTGGTGTTATTAAATCTTTATCTCTGTTCACAGAACAGAAAAAGGGAAACCCTGGACCCATCTGTGTGGAGCCTGGCAATCCTCCCCACAGCCGGCAGCAGAGGGTTGTTCTTCCGGTCCACTACCCCGGGCGAGTGCACAGGACCGGCCCGATCGCCTACCCAACCCGGACCAGCATGGATCCCCACGGAAACCCCATCACTGTCCTGACAGTGGACCAGCACAGGGAGCAGAACCTGTACCCGGCACAGTCCTCCGGCTTCGTCCAGAGCTACCCACCCATCCATCTGGACCGCTCTATGAACCCCCACCACTGCAGCGGGGAGCACCGGCCCGCCTACCCCCAGCCCCACACCTTCAAGAGGCGCAACTTCTCTCGGCCTGCCTGCTTCTCGCAGTACGAGACCATGTACCAGCACTACTTCTTCCAGGGCCTGAGCTACCCGCAGACTGAGGGTCAACCAGGAACCGGACCACACAAGGGCCCCGCCCAGGCTTTCCAGCAGGGCATGCTGTTCCCCACGGTGGTCCACATGGCCCCCGCCACATCTTCCCACCTCGGGGAGAGAGGCAGCACCTCCAGCTTCAGCTGCTACCACGGGCACCGCTCGGTGTGCAGTGGCTACCTGGCGGACTGCCCTGGCAGTGACAGCAGCAGCAGCAGCTCGGGGCAGTGCCACTGCTCCTCCAGCGACTCCATGCTGGACTGCACCGAGGTGAGCAACCAGGGGGTCTATGGGAGCTGCTCCACCTTCCGCAGCTCACTGAGCAGCGATTACGACCCCTACGTGTACCGGAGCAGGAGCCCCTGCCGGGGGGCGGCTAGTGAGGCTGGGACTGGCTGCCCACCCGCTCCACAGGACGATCCTTCTGCCTCTTCCAGCCATGACTGCCTCCGGCCCCCACCCCGGGCTACATTTTTCTCAGGGGACCAGCTGTCCGGCTGTAGCCTGGAGCCCAACTATAGCAGCCTCTCTTCTCTGGAACCCAGGGAAACCAATACCACTACCTCAAACAGTGCCCTTGAGGGCGTTGAGCCAGAGCTCCAAGGCTGGAAGAAAGGGGCTGAAGAAGGGCAGCAGGGGCCAACCTGTAGCTGCTGTTTCGAGATCCCACCCACTGCTGCTGCTGCGGCCGCCTCAGAGAGCAAAGGGATGGAGGTGGGCAGGGCCTTGTTTGTAGACGGGGCTCGTTGCAGCCGGGGGGTGGAGCCCAGGACCCATTTAGGTTCCGCCCCTCAGAACTTGTACAGCGTTAACATGGACCACTTGTGTCGGGCAGAGCCGGGGAGTTCTGAAGGGCTGCCTTGCTGTTTCTATGAGGAGACAAGCGTTCACCGGAACAATGGGGGCTGTTACACAGAGGACTTTGCCATGAGTGTCCAGTACCCACGGACTGACGTGGAGCCCGCCTCCTCACAGAGCCAGCGCATACCCATCATCCCAGAGGACACGGACTGTGAACTGGGTCAGGGACCTGCTCAGGCAGGAGAGGGCAGGACAGGGGCCCGAGGCGATCCCAGAGAACTTTACTTCCCCTCTGAGACATTCGGCAGCCGGATGTGCCCCCTTGAGGAAGAGGAGAGGGCTCTTTTTCACAACAACCGTCACAGTTTCCATGAAGCACAGGGGAATGCTGCAGGTGAGAGCTGAGCCTCATGGGGACTCAGACTCGGGGGAGCTGCGCAGATTACAGTAACCACGAGGGTCTCCTGACCTTTATGGAGGTCACACTTATAAACATGTTTCAGCTTTTCAGCAAGCTAACTCCCATCCACATGATAGTCAATCACCTTTAACACAATGAATGCACTTAGCTATTGCCATTCTGTAGGGGAAATAGCAGGGACAACCAGTGCACTTGAAACAAAACTTTCATTAAGCAGTCAATGTGTTATTCTATTCCACAGGTCCAAGGTCAGTTCACTCCAGCGCACCCACAGTAACCATTTAGCCATTAGGTTGGGAGTTTGCTGCTGCATTGATCCTTTGCTCCTATACTATACATGCTGCTAGTCTGACAAGTGATGCTTTAACAGATATGCTTTGACAGATACCAGATATATATTGTGCAGCAGTTGACGGATTGTCTGGTCCTTCCTAATTAATCATGGTCTCATTTGAGGGGGTGGGTGCTGGGTAACTGCTTTTTAACTTTCCTTGGATTGATTGCTTTAACATTGTTTGACCACAAGGCGGCACACATGCTTTGCTAAAAACTTTTTTAGAGAAACTGCAGTTCTTAGATACTGCCACAAGGTGGTGCCTAAGAGTCCATGGAGTTTCCTACCACTTTTTTTTGTACCAGACTGAACACATTTTTGAATGTTTGATTTAGTGTTTCAAGTTCTAGTGACTAAAATGCAGCTTTAAAGCAATTATACCCATACTACGGAAACTGAGTGTGTTTAGCTACAGACAAAGATCATTTATCACTGTAAAGTTCTGTGTTCTGTGTTGCTGGATCCCAGTCCAAGGAATAATCCACTCCTGTGCATTCTGCAGGGCGTCGCAGCCTATCAAAGTAACTGAAAAGGGAGACCGCACAGGAAAGGTTTGAGAAGGACTGGTCTGGGAGGTGCTTTCTTCTATTGACCTCCCTTTTCCTTTGCTTTCAGGGTCATTAACATCACACCCATTGGAGGAAGAGTGCCCAGCAGCTCCCACCCTGTGAAAGTGCAAGTTCACTCATACAAGATGCTTTCAATTTTTTAATAAGACTCCAGCTCTTAGGGTTTATATTTTTGTTTTTGTTTTTTGTTTTGTTTTTTAGCTTTGAAAAAAAACAAAAAAAAGTGGTAATATGGAGAATTTCCAAAATCTCCCTTCAGCCCGAAACTGTGCTCCCATCTGTCCTCGTTTCTGTCCTCCGTCCCGAAACTGTGCTCCCATCTGTCCTCCGTCCCAAAACTGGGCTCCCATCTGTCCTCGTTTCTGTTTTCTGTCCCGAAACTGTGCTCCCATCTGTCCTCGTTTCTGTCTTCCGTGGCTTCTAGGAGACCAAGTCGTACCGATGTGCTCTCCTCGTTTCAGAGGGAAACTGAACTGCGAGATGAAAAAAGGACCAGGCCAGGACTTCAAACTTCAGGCTTCAGGCTTTCTTCAGAGAGTCTGGGCCTTCCCATGTACACTCAGGGCTACAGTGGCCTTAGTAGCTAACCAGCAATTCATATTGTACACACAGAGATGTGGAATAGTCTAGTTCTGTTAGGGTCCTCTCCATGTGAACTGAACAAGCTCTCTGAGCTAGGTGCTTTCACTGGTCTGATTGGGGATGGTCAATAATAATAATAATAATAATAATAATAATAATAATAATAGACTATATATATATATTTTTTGTAAGTGTGATTGCAGAATAACATCTTTCTGATATTTTCTAAACCAATGGAGCCTGCTGCCCCCAATCTCCCTCCTTCTTTATGTATGTTTTGTGCTGTTGTAATAAATAGGAACGCAACTTTGGATCTGTGTGTGTTGGAAAAAGGGACACAGTTAAAGAAATGATGTAAACGGTAAGAAAGATGAGAACAAACGCTGGCTTGATCAAGAAAGAGAACAAACGCTGGCTTGATCAAGAAAGATGAGAACGAACGCTGGCTTGAGCAAGAAAGATGAGAACGAACGCTGGCTTGATCAAGAAAGAGGAGAACGAACGCTGGCTTGAGCAAGAAAGATGAGAACGAACGCTGACTTGATCAAGAAAGAGGAGAACGAATGCTGGCTTGATCAAGAAAGAGGAGAACGAACGCTGGCTTGATCAAGAAAGAGGAGAACGAACGCTGGCTTGATCAAGAAAGAGGAGAATGAACGCTGGCTTGATCAAGAAAGAGGAGAACGAACGCTGGCTTGATCAAGAAAGAGAACGAACGCTGGCTTGAGCAAGAAAGAGGAGAACGAACGCTGGCTTGATCAAGAAAGAGGAGAACAAACGCTGGCTTGAGCAAGAAAGAGAACGAACGCTGGCTTGATCAAGAAAGAGGAGAACGAACACTGGCTTGATCAAGAAAGAGGAGAACGAACACTGGCTTGATCAAGAAAGAGGAAAACGAACGCTGGCTTGAGCTAGAAAGAGAACGAACGCTGGCTTGATCAAGAAAGAGGAGAACAAACGCTGGCTTGATCAAGAAAGAGGAGAACGAACACTGGCTTGAGCAAGAAAGAGAACGAGCACTGGCTTGATCCCCAAAAGTGGATTTAGAAAACAGTGTCTCTCTGAAATGCTTGTCAGTGTTAATACTGTTGTCTGCTTATGCCTTTCTTGTTTGTTCTGCAGACTTGTATACTGTTTCTATGAAATGTATCCAAGCTGCAAAGAGATAAGCAGTGAAATCCCCCTATTTAAGTGACCTGGAATTCACTAGTATATCGTTTTCTCCCTGGCTAAACCTGATCTCACCTGTTGCTTATCCTTCCTGCTAGATAATATACAGTTCTGTTGGGTTCTTGAGGCACCATTTCATTTTTATTTCTTTTCTTTTTTTTATTTGTAGCACTTAAAGGATTGTATAAAAAAAATGGTGTACAAAAAAGTTATTTTATTTTCTCCTTCATTACCATTTTTTGTGTTTTATGAAAGGCTAGAAAATCAATGTGTGTATATTTGTGTATATGTATAACAGCACATTTCATTTCTGGAAATATGTTCTCGGAATATTTATTATTTACTAATATATTTATCTTTAAGCCATGTCTTATGTTGAGAGTGTATGAGCGTTATTGAAATCATTTTATCTTTAAGCCATGTCTTATGTTGAGAGTGTATGAGCGTTATTGAAATCATTTTTTTTTTTTTTAATGAGAAATCACTATCATGAGACTTTGTAAATACATAATAATTGCACACAAAGATTAAATATTCTCTGACCAAAAAACTGATTTTTAAATTTTAGTACTATACAGTTTTGTAACAAAGTGTACAAAGGTCTGTAAAAATACAGTTTTATTCAAGTAAAACCAAGTGTGGGCTCTTTCCTTTTATCTTTCCTTGTACTAGAGTGCAGATTACATTTTGAAGCAAAAGTTTGCCCAGTTTATCACTGAAAAAACATTCTTTTAAAACTAGAAAGAAAACAGCTTGGTTTTTTCTTGCTCTCCGGTTGTGTTTTCACATATCCAAGCCCTTTTGGGCTCAGATTCCGATCTCATGCTGTTTGAATCCGGGATCATTAAACCAGAATGCTTTTAGTCACCAGCAGAGATCTACAGTGGTCGCGTTTGATCTGTTTGAGATATATATATATATATATATATATATATATATATATATATATATATATTGCACATTGCCCTGTAAAAGGATTAACAACTAAAGCAATAAGCTCTGTTTTAAGGAATGCTTTTGTTAATATTGTACCACTACATGTGATCCACAAGGTGTCAGTGTTTGCACATTTGTATCTGTCAATTGAAGCATTACCCACATTCCTTGCATTTGTTCATGTTATAAAATAATAACCAAAAACAAATGATCACAAATACAGAGCATGCCTGACTTGATGGAACCTGCCCGAGTCTAGACTTTTATTAGACAGTGAACATTCCCATGGATATTATTCAATGAAATGAGACTTTAAATAAATAAAGTTAAAGCATTGTGACAGTAATTCACGCTGTCATGTCATTACTGCAAGGTGATTGGATTAATATGATTTTTTTTTTTTTTTTTTGGTTGAAAGCCAAACTGTTGGCACCCCTGACCTCTAACGTGGGTGTGTGCTGTACTGCACTTCAGTCTATGGACAGCAATGGCGATGTTTAAACTAAAGCTTACTCTCTGGGTGCTTTGCATGTCGTGACAGATGCCTTTGAACCCGCGCCTGGCCGTACAGCTAGGGGAGGAATATGATGGCTCGTCTTGATTTGATTTCAATGTGTTCTAACTTGCGATGCTCCTGTCATGAGAAGGACTAGATCCAAACCAGCCAGCTCTGACAAAGACCCGATCGGCTTGTAGTGCACAAGTTGGTTTCTGGTTCGCCTCTACATTCAGGCTAACAGCTGTCCCTGATGATGCTAATAGGTAATGCTAAGAGGTAAATGTGTGCCTGGCTTTGAGCTGGACAATGTATTTGTGGGAGTGGTGTTATTGTTATAGCACTGTTACCCACTATATTCAATGTGTGCTTGATGGCAAGGTGTGGCACCTACACATTAACAGACAGTTTTAACAGTGTGGGTTACAAATGTCCCTCCACAATCAACTGCACTCACCCTTTATTTTGTTATTAAGTTCTGCTCATTCATGTTTGAATTGTGCTTTTCTGTGTGTATTTTAAGCCAATACTGTTTGACTTTTATAAAATACCCCCTGTCAACATCTCCTTTGTGCTCACACTTTGCATGAGGACTTTTTTTTGGTGTTTTGTGCATGATTTGTTGCTCATTAAGAAGTCATTTGTAAGATTTACTTGTTTGTCTTGGTGGTTAATTATATTTGGACATTGTTACCACAAAGAAAATAAATGATCCCTCTGTCATGAGTAATTGCTGACAGAATACTTACCTTGAAATGCTATGCCTCCACTGAGCTGGCATTGTATTTAAGGTAATCAAACGGATATTGTTAACATTCGTGCAACTCCTGCAAAGCCAAGACATTGAGGCTCTTGTGCTGCTTTGCTCCCCAGCGCCTGAGTGCTTGCTGGCAGCAGCGCTAGCTTTGCCTGTTGAAGGATAGGCGCTCCTGTTGGTTCATCAGTAATAATGAATTAGTGGAGACAGTACAGTGCTAGGGGGGGTGAAAGTTTACATCAGAATAGAAGCTTTGCACAAAGTCAACCTGCTAGAAGTGGAATCATTTCTGCTGCGCAGCTTCAGATTCCACAGCTTGACACAATATAAAAAACAAGGTGGGGGTGTTGCTGCCTGAGATAAGAGGAAGGTGGCAAACTGTACGTTTCCACCACTTGCAATTCTCTTTTTAAAATAATTGTTTGCCTCTTCCCTCAGGCAGCAACACGTTGACCTCCCACTCTCCTCCCTGCTGGGGGGGCTTTGTTTCGTTTGTGACTTGAACTGGATTCAAAGCAAAACTTATACGTCTATAAGGTACATGAAACAATATGTTTGAAAATGAGACCAAGCTGCTTAACTCCCTTGTAAAATGCCAACCAGTACTTGAATTAATTCTTTGTACCATGTGTAGGGGCAGATTGAGGCTGGATAGTAGTTTTAACACACAAGCCAGGGCCTGAACCACAACTCTGGTGTTAATTTATCAATTTCTTGCTTTTGTTTGTATCTCTTAAGCAGAGAAAATCAGTTGTGTTGAGCGTTTGTGTTGTTCTGGTTGCATGTATTTGTTCCGATTCCTTCCTGGCTATTTGCTTCCAGAACTTGACACATTTCAGTGCAGAAGATGTTCTGTTACTGTCCACTAGGTGTTGCTCATTCACAGTTTTATATTCCCATAAAAACGTGAGTGCTGCTCTTCTAAACAGCAAACCCAAGAGGCAAGACAGTACTTTAACATACAGAGTTGTGCTCTTGATGAAGCAAAATGCACTTGAGGCTAAGCAAGCTGTCTGCTCTTTCATTTGGGCACAGCGTATGCAATTTCTTGCTTTCCCACAACACTCTGTTTGGCAAGGTGGCAGATGTTTACCTTGTATAACTCCAGCCACGTCCATAAAGTTATTAGAAAAAACAAACCAAGCATTATTATAAACAGCATTTTCAGTGCATTCCTGCATAGAACCCGTTTCTCCACTAGGGTGTATATCGAGTACATCCTGTCAATATTGTGTGAAAGCCTTCTCCTCAGAGGTACACTTTCTACAACAAAATTCAAAGAACAATAGGACACTATCCTGTGGCTTTAGAATACTTTGAAACATTAGGGAACCCTTGAATTCCTAGAACCAACTTCCTGCTTTGGACTTCAATCCACAAAGCTCATGGAATTAGCTATATTGTTGCAACTGCAGAGCCTTTGTCAGGTACACTGTCCTTGAAGCGCAATGCTTAGGTGATACTACAGAGCTCCAATTAGGTTTCATTTCCAAGCACAGAAAAGAGGTCTGACAGTGTGAGCTGAAGTCCTCATCGCCTCCGCATGATCTGGCAAGCTTTGTTCCCCACTGTGATGTGATTGGCTGCCCTCAAACTCCCCTGTTGACACCAGAAACCAGGTGTATTGTGGAGTTAATCATGTTGCGTTTTATTCCGGCACGGAGAGCTGTGCTCAGAGCTTTGAGAATCTTGGGTTTCTCTGTGGAGGACAGAAGGATGATTGATCATTGCTGTCCCTGGGGAGAGATATTGTACCTGCTGCCCTTGGTTGGGGAAGCAAATGTCCCACAGTTCTCAGAGTTCCAGGTATTCATGATTGCAGGCCGAAGGGCTCGGGTTACAAGCTTGGTGCCTGGCTGCTTTCACCTCTATTGCAGGCAATATCACCTTTGGACATAGTGTGGGAATTAGAGAGCAGGGCTTGTGCTCATTCCTCTGAGGGTCTGATTTGTTCAGAATTGAAGGGGTGCTTGATAAGATGCAGCAGATTCTACAGTATAGAATGGCAGATAGGATTCCGGTTCTGAGGGTCTTTTTTTTTTTTTTTTTTTTCAGGCTATAACATCAAAGTCAGGTTTCAGGAGTCCACGTCTCTTTCATCTTATCAAAGGTAGCCAGGCTTACTGAAAACCAATTTAAACCCATGTAATCTAGAGCTGGTTGATATAGAGAAGCAGGTGAGGCTACCTGCTCAATTTAACCATCAGGATAAGGTGATTGTGTGCTTTCTTGACTCAAATATAGATTGCATTTTAATGATCTTCGGTGTTATTTATTTCATTTTTTTTGGTGTTGAATGAGAGCTTAAAGGGGAAGCCAGATTCAGATCCCCCCCCCCCCCCCCCCCCCCCCCCCCCCCCCCCCCCCCCCCCCCCCCCCCGGCATGTATTCCCATTCCCACCTGAGTATCTGCACAGGTAGAGACAGGTAAAGAGGTGGGACACCAGCACTTAGCCCTCCACCCCCCCAGCAGGTGCTGAGGTGCTGAGGTGTGGCACAGCGAGGATCTCTGGATTAACAGGGCCCTGCAGGGGATATTATTCACCCATCTCCCATTACTAGAAAAGTAATCGGATTGAAAATAATACAAAAATAACCACTCAGAGGAGTTGCATCTGTTTCTACAGGGGGGCAGCTGGAGCAAGGTGTTCAAACTCAGAAATGTGTTAATGAGATTCACATGCCAGTAAGAGGCAGACAGGGATCCATACACAAGATGAACCAGGAGGGTTTTAATAAAATAGGCAAAACACATAGAAAAATGCAATCCTTATAAAACATGCATATTTATTTTACAGTCACATTAAATAAATCTACATTTTAACTTAACTCGTATATAATGTCCCATTCACATCCAAAATAACTGAATAATTTACTGTATAAATTAAAATTCTCACTAATTCTATATATACAATTCGGTCAAAAATAATAATAATAATAATGATAATACAAGCTTTATGAACTCAAATTTCTACATTTGTTCCTCGCAAAATCTGTACATCTAATCACACCTGCAATCGGTATGAAAGAGCATGACTGCTGTTTAACCAGGATCAAAAGCACAGGGGGCCTCATGTTGAAGTGTAATCCTATCTGAACTGAGGAGGGCTTGGATTGTAGTCAGTGTGCAAGCTAAACTCCGTGACCTAATCAGGACCGCACTGCTTTCTATGCATACATAACAGTCCACATGAAGAACTAGCTGACAAACAGTTAAAATGCAACCACATGCCTCCACACAGTGATACGTTTGCTGTACAGCAACATTGCTCGACTCACTGAAGAAGACAGTATGACATCACAGACAGAATGGACAGGTGTAGTGAGGTCACAAGGACAGCAGTGTATGGATCCGTGCAGTAAGCAAAAAGAAGTTTGAAATCACGCTATTTAAAAATAACAATCTGCTCCCTCTTATGTTTCATTGTACCAAACCAGTATTTTAAAAACACACTCTTCAAAAGACAGGGTCTAATTTGACATGCAAGCACTGTGCTGGACTTCTGGACAGTGCTAATAGATAGAAGTGACTAGTAAGTGCATTTGTATTGCTATATTCATGTTTTATATGTACAGTATCAATATAAGTACCACAATGGGGGCAAGGTTTCCAAAGTCACCATGCTGTGGGGAGAATGTTTTCACTCTGGTCACTGAGCCTTTTTGTTTTTAAAACGTTCATTTATGGAGGAACGTGCTGTTACTGACTTGGAATGATGCTCAATTTAATGTCCAAAGAGATATGAATGAACACGATAACTGGCTACATCAAACTGAAAAGACAATACCTATGGTGTTTATAGAAGTCCTCTACAGATGATGAAGCTAGTCAGAAAGTGTTCTCTATCTAAAGTGATTAAGCCCCAGGATTTGGGGAATGCTCTGCTCTTTGTATTTACAGCACATACAAATGGTTTCAAGAAGTCAGCAGACTAATCCGGCACTACATGCTCATGGAAGCGGTTGCATATTTAAAAAATCTGAATATCCTTGAAAGTGTGTCCTGTTGAGAATCCTTCTGTAGTAAATCTTTCTTTTATTGCTGCAATAGCTGTTGGAAACTCACATGCATGGTGAGCACAGGGTCACATGCACGTCTTCTTACCCTCCGTTTGAGGGTTCATTGAACTAGTAATGCCCTCTGTTGCACCCGCTCTACAAGCTGTTTGATGTGACTCTCAAAAGCTGGTTATACAAAACCCAAGAAGCATTTTCCAAAGTATGTGCATTCCTGTCTCGTCATGTTGGGTATTTCTCCCGGGAAATACTGTGGCGTTTACCTTCACACCAGTGACTGCAATGAACTAGCAGTGCACCAGACAGTGTGACTATAAAACTAGCACGACACCACGAGGAGGAGCAGTTCACTTACTGTTCTTGCTTGCTTTATACCTTTCAAATTATTATAGTTTCTTTCTGAAAATGTACAGTTTCTTGAAAATAGGACCCATTAGTGTTTCTTTGCTTGAAAACAGGTCTTGATTACTTCAGGTTTTATCAGCCTTTAAAGCTTAGCATGGGTTTGTGAGCTTTTACAGAGGTGATCTGAGTCTGAAATTCTCCTCTTTTCATAGCTTGTGGCTGGATCTCATTATTGATGGTATCAGTGAGATCTACATGGTTTCTACCAGGAATAAGAAATCGTTCATCCTAAATGAGATCCTGTTGGACTTTCCTTGTTGTTTTACCCTTTCCAGGGCAGTAATATTACCCTTGGGAACAATGACATATTATACTGTCCTGTTTTGTTTGTCAATGCAATTCAGCACCTTGTTGACTTTCTCCAGCTATTTACAAAAAAATATATATATATCAACAATTTTGTATTGCAAAATAAAACTGCAGACTATTGGACTGTGTTTAAAATGCAGTCCTTGTGATGTCACAGTGCAGACACAGTATAAGTGCTGGAAAAGAGAAACGTGTTACTGTGTGTGAATAAACTATCAGAGTGGTTTTAACTACAGTGTTCGCCTTGTTTAGATTCACTGTTTGTATAATTTTCAGTCATCACATCCCCTGTAGTCTCAACATACCTCTCGTAATCAAGTCTAACCTCCAAGAACGCCTGGAGTGTGACCTTTAACCCCCTGTGACACTCTAGTGGATGTAAGAGGTATTACACAAGCCTGACCCACATGTAACTAAAAATGAGTTTATAAAGAAGGTGCCTCGGAATTCAGACCTCAGTGAAATGTAGTCCCGTGCCAATCGTCCGTTTCTTTTTATCCCCGATCATTTTCTCAGAGGTCCTGTCGTTGTAGTCCCGTGCCAATCGACAGCGTCGGTGGCATGTTAGAATTGATATCAGCATTTCTGGGGTATTCGCCTCAAAGCAATACCAGCCTTTACAATAATGAAGCATTTGAAGGTATACATGGAAATGCATATCAGTCAACGGATGACGTGGTTATTTGACATCATCACGGCGCTGATGACCTTTGGAAAAGAAGGTACAGTGAAATAAAAAGTCACTCTGTGGTACGATTTGTTCTTCCTCCATCTTGCAGAAGTTATTTACAAATCATGCACAAAAGCGCCCTCTCTGGCCACAGCATCGCATTTCATTTTGAATTTACAGACTTTCCTTGAAGAATACTAGTCCACGTCTTGGAGGTTACGAGATGTACTTTGCCTTTGACCAACTCTGAGGACACCTCGTTTTGAGTCCCGTGCGAATCATGCTATAGATGCACTACGTAATTGTATTTTTCTTACATCCACTAGAGTCTTTTTCTTAATTGAAATGGATTTTGCAGATCAACTGCATTTGATTTTTGACTGACGTGATGACCAAGTTTTGCAGTCCTTGGCTTTTGAGACACAAATTAAAGGGAAGCTCCCTAAAACCCCACCGTGTATTATAGTTGAAGCTGTTTCCTCTCTGGTACTGTCTGTTTTATTATTATCCTCAAGGCACTTGAAGGAGTTTAAGCAAAATGCTTACACTTCCCAGCAGTTACAAAGAAAGAATGGAATGTGTCTAGATAAGATCTAAGGTTGTTCTAAACGTCAGTCACTTAAATAAAGACCCCCCCCCCCCCCCCACACACACACACACACCATGGTCACGTACATTGTCTGTAGTTCCAGAGAGGGGAAAAGCTTGTTATTTGTTGAGAATTCTCTAATTGTATCCATTTGGCACTACAGTCTGTGCCCAGCTGAGATAATAGGCATTTGCTGCTGCTAAACTACTGGCCCTATAACAAATAAGAACAAACCAAACATTTGGATTTTTGGGTAACAACAATGGCAATGACCTTTGTGTTGTCCTCTGATCCCGACTTGCTGTTGTTAAGTATGCTGTTTTAATGGATCCCAGCTCTTTCTGTTTTCTTGTTTCCTGGAGTGCTGTGTGCGATCGGCTGTACGATACACTGTGAGAAGTTCTGTTGCTATGGGAAGATTTCTCTCTTAACTGCTCTGTTCAAACCCATCGGCCTCTGGTGTATTGGGTAAGTGCTCCGTTTGACCCTGGGAAACCATGCATGTCCCTCATGAGTTTAAGGCACAGAAGTTCAAAGGCAACTGTAATAAAGGAAGCATGAAGTCTAGCAGTGATGCCACCACTGTAACAACTGCCTGTGTTCCAGAAAACACTGTTGAGAACCGATTCCCACATGTTTTTTGGACCAAAGATTGTTCAGTCATTCAGTTGATTGGGTGTACGGTTGATGCTGATGGCTACCAGTCTGGTAGATCTGTCCTTGATTCTCTCAAAAGTCTTAACATGGTGGGCCTGTGCTGTCTCTTTCCTCGTGGAGAGCATTTCTCCAGGTTTCTCCAGCGCTTAGTTGCCGACGAGGGGACTGAGATCTCCATGGTGGTTCTTTAGCTTTTTCTTGAAGAAGGAGATGGTGGAGGGCCTGTAAAAGATGATCCAGGGTTCGGATGATGTATTTTGGTTGCAGTCTTCAGAGCTGGTGATTGGTGGTGATCTGAAACACAGAAGCCCAATGGTTAAATAATAGTGGCAAGGAACAGTTTAACACAGATTTGTACATTATAAACGATGAATTGAATCAATTAAATATGAACATGCAGACCAGATGGCACAGCTAATGGATAGATTTTATGAGGGACCGGCTGCCTAAAAAATTCTCATTACCGTTGGGTTGAAACAGAAACACAATTTCTTGCCTTCTCTCATATGGGGATACTTTACTTCTTTATAATAAAACAAAAGTCTGTATGTAATATTCTGTACACCATTTTTCAGCCAAGCAACTGAAAACCCTGCACTTAAAAAAACCTAAAGACTCCTCACTCGTAGAAATGTGTGTTTAGTTGCCATAGCTATCCACTTGGAAACGTATCTGGCAGTGTCAATACTTACTTAACAGTTACATGTAGAAGCATCTTTGCAACCATCGCTATGACAGTCAGGATTAGAAGTGTAGCCAAGGCATAGATAGTCCACACTGCAGCAACAATAAAAAAAAAATATATATATATATATATATATATATATATAACCCATAATACATCTATCAGAACGTAATATATCAGCAAACAATGTCATAACAAAGAGATGCTGAATCTTGCACCTGTCTTATCTGACTTACTTCATGCTTCCCTTTAAGGATTGCAGCAAATACCCAGCAAGTATGGAGTTTTTGCTGCCCAGCGTGGCCAGGAACCGTTATGTTTAACCCTGTATAAAACGTAGTGTCTGTAATACAAACCCCCTGTTAGCACAGCTTGCAGGAGCAGCAACTAACCTGGCATGGGGTGATCCTGTTTGCTGGGGCTGGAAGTAATGACATAAAAGATCTGTGAGGATCTTCCAGAATTCAAACTCAGATTGGAGCCCTCGGTTATCACTTCCGACTCGGGTTCAGTGTGATTGATCTTCTCCTCGATCACGTTCGGTGCCTGAGCCTTCATAGCTGTCAACACAAGACAAGGTTTGAAATACAATACAAACTGGGCTCTGTCTTGACAGTATGGTCAACAGAGAGGACAACTGTCCATCACTTTCATTGACTACCCCTTATCAACTCTTGATTTGTACAGATCCTTAAACTAAAATGTTGAATAAGAAACCCTATTTTCAACCATAACCCAAGGACATTTGTGAAAGGGAAGCTATGAATTCAGCTGAAGAGTGATGATTTAGAAGACTGAACCAACTGAATCTCAAACCTACACAAGGACAACTTAAAACATCAGCTATCACTGGTGTGGACAACAACTCCTCAGATCCGACTGCCACCCACATGCAAGGATACATCCTACCAGTGCTTTCATCGATCGGTTCATTGTAGTCCACAATTCTTTTTTGAGTTCATAAGAAGTATGCTCAAGCAAACCTTTTTTGAGAATGAGTCTTTACTTCACAGAGTTGAAACGAATCTGAAAATAATTTGATACAATGGTTGATTGCATTCCCATGGTTCTCCACCATCTGTATGCACTGCCCTGTAACACACAAACATGTGCGTTCTCAAAATCCTAATTCGAGGGGTGCAATTAGAGTAATTGAAGTGCAAGTTCTGGCATTCCCATGAAAGAAGTAAAAGCATGTTAAATATTTAGCTTAATGACACAGATACACTGACTTGTTTTTATCGGTGATCACTGCTGGCGGGCATATGCCAGGTCTTTAAAGTTGGTATTTATACTTTTCAAACATTTATTTGTACTAGGAATTCTATCCACAGCACTTTAACTAGAAAGAACCTAGACAATTTAGAAACCAAAATGTCTAATGAGATTATAAATTACTGATTTCTATCCAAATCATATTATTCCCTAAAAGCCTGATAAATCTTTAAGTGGGTTCATTTCTTTATGCTTCAGTGAATGGGCTTACCATTATCCTTTACATTGACAAGAATGATCCTCAATGACGTAAACAGTCCCACATTCATAATTAACAATACCCTGCTAATCCATACTAATTCTTGTATACATTACAGAGTTTTTATTCACTGTTGTTTCGACCGCGGGGAGGTACTGTAGTACAGCTCTGGACAAAGGTTTTGCATCACCTAGAATTTTAGGATTGAAACCTAGTGGTCTTGTTGTTGTACAGTATTTAACACCATCATAACAACAACATATTAGAAATTTTGACAAACTGCCTGAACTCAAGAGTGCAATTTTCCTATAGACTATTGGATTGATCTATACTAAAGTGGCTCATAACCTTAGTACACAAATATCTAAACAGTAACGACATCTTGCAGATCCCAGAGATTGCTATTCAATCAAACAAGGCTTACCTTGGTATAACATTGCAAATCCCTGGGCATGGTTGATCCGATCAGAGTAAAAGTACAAGATGACGAAGTCGGATGAAACGTTGACGGCGCGCTGGGGGGGATTGCTGCCGTCGAACCGAGCCTCCACCTGATTGGTGTACCCATCCAGCAGCTCCACCATGTCCGAGGGGTCCCTGACATCAAAGAACGTGAAGTTGAAGAGGATCAGCGATGAACCCGGAACCTGGATGGTCCAGTAGCACACCCGACTGCTCCCGTAGTTATCCGGGAAATCCGGGGAGTAAATCACTCCTGTCTGGCTGGTATAGTTTCCTCCACAAGCTCCTACTAGTGCTGAGAAACAAGCAGACCAAGACAAATACGACCGTTTTTAAAACACTGACTACCAGTGAACATTTCACACTTGAGAAGGGCAACCGATGTCACGTTTTTATGGTTTTTTTTTACAACAGATCAACTAACAAGGCAACAATGCCTGAACATTTTTTTTTATTATTAAAGTACAGCTCGTTAGGTTTGTAAAATGTGTGTCAGCACGTATGTGGGAATGTATATTCGAGCACGGCTCTAATGTTTTATGACCCACGGCAGTGAATGAGGAGTCGAGGGGTGTCGGTGTTCGAGACTCACTGTCGAAGATGATGACTCTCCCATCTCCTCCGCAGGGCTGGGTATGATCCCCGAAGCACACGTGATTGCATTCCGTGCTGGCAGCCTCCCCTTGTCGCTGGTAGTCTGGATTGTTCCCACAGAAACAGGCATAGCCGGACTCCATCCCTGCAAGCTGCAGCAAGTCACATTCACATCACCACCATCAGGTGGAAACACACAGTGAAAGCTAACACAGTAAGTTATTGTTCTATAAAATAAGCTATATTATAATATTTATAAAAATATAAATATTATTTGTTTAGAACAGCCAGACACTTGCATTCTTCTAGCTGTCTGTTGAGGTTCAGGGACATTTTTAAACTGACTAGTGACTGAAGTCTACCCACATAGCGAGTATTGTGCAGTTCATTCCTCTCAGCTTAACCACTAGGTTACAGTGAACGTCTGGATACCATATGCTTGTTTTTTACCATATAAAAGCCTGCAAATTCATGAACACTTAAAGCTGTTACAGTGGGAGGTCTGTGAAGGTTAACAGTTGCATTGTTTTTTTCTAGTTACCTTGTATCTTTTGCTTCTGCAGAAACTGATGCAGTTCTGAATGGTGAGTTTGTTTGAAGTCTCGCTGCTGCCTGTCAGTGCAGGAGGGTCCCCACTGTCCTTGAAGCAGCCCAGGTTTCCTGGCACTAAGAAAAGAAGTGGAAAGGAACGCGTTAGTATTATTATTGTTGTTGTTGTTGCATGATATATTTTTGTAATGCTAATACAGGGCCACTCTAGTGTGCTGTAAGTCTGTTGTTTATTATTATTTGTCATATTTAAATATCTGTATTAGAGACTACTCCAGTTGTCAAGTGACCCAGTGCCTCCTTGTTATATTCTTAAGGGGGCTGCATTATCTGCAGCCACCTGTGCCCACCTTTTTGGGGACTGTGTAGATTTTTTTTTTTAATAATAAACACAAAACAAATCAGTCAGACAACCCATTTGTACAGTAAAAATCACCAGTACAGGACTACACACAAAACAAGACAAACCACCTGCACTGCAAACATCACCAGCGCAGGACTGCACACAAAACAAGACAAACCACCTGCAATGCAAACATCACCAGCGCAGGACTGCACACAAAACAAGACAAACCACCTCCACTGCAAACATCACCAGCGCAGGACTGCACACAAAACAAGACAAACCACCTGCACTGCAAACATCACCAGCGCAGGACTGCACACAAAACAAGACAAACCACCTGCACTGCAAACATCACCAGCGCAGGACTGCACACAAAACAAGACAAACCACCTGCACTGCAAACATCACCAGCGCAGGACTACACACAGAACAAGACAAACCACCTGCACTGCAAACATCACCCGCGCAGGACTGCACACAAAACAAGACAAACCACCTGCACTGCAAACATCACCAGCGCAGGACTGCACACAAAACAAGAAAAACCACCTGCACTGCAAACATCACCAGCGCAGGACTGCACACAAAACAAGACAAACCACCTGCAATGCAAACATCACCAGCGCAGGACTGCACACAAAACAAGACAAACCACCTCCACTGCAAACATCACCCGCGCAGGACTGCACACAAAACAAGACAAACCACCTGCACTGCAAACATCACCAGCGCAGGACTGCACACAAAACAAGACAAACCACCTCCACTGCAAACATCACCAGCGCAGGACTGCACACAAAACAAGACAAACCACCTGCAATGCAAACATCACCAGCGCAGGACTGCACACAAAACAAGACAAACCACCTCCACTGCAAACATCACCCGCGCAGGACTGCACACAAAACAAGACAAACCACCTGCACTGCAAACATCACCAGCGCAGGACTGCACACAAAACAAGACAAACCACCTGCACTGCAAACATCACCCGCGCAGGACTGCACACAAAACAAGACAAACCACCTGCACTGCAAACATCACCAGCGCAGGACTGCACACAAAACAAGACAAACCACCTGCACTGCAAACATCACTAGAGAAAGAAAACCGATTCTTTATTTATTTTTCTCTTTAAACAAAGGATGTGATAAAAGGCAGAGAGAAAAAAAAACAACAGTGAAATTCAAACTAAAAATAAAAAGGGCAGAACAACAAAGAGATTGTGCGCTCTCACTCCTCAAATGGCACGAAAGCCCACAGCCTGTTTTAATTGCTTGCCCCTCCCCCGCTCTGCACAAGGTTTCAACTAATTTAATTTTTCAAAGTAAAAGGAAGGAAAACGAAATACAAATGCCTTTAAAGTCAAAATAAATTGTAATGAAATAAAGTGTGTTTAAAAAGAGAAACAAATAAAATAAAACACAGAGAACACAGAAATGTCCCTCCTGCACTTGCAAACAAGCTGGGAGAGAACAAAAGAAAAAGACAAAAACTAACTAAATCAAATATTTTTTGACAAAAAAAGGGGCACTGCTACTTTAGAAAACAAAAATATACCAAAAGATTTTAAAAATAAAAAAAAAGTTTAAAAACGACTGTTTTTCTTTGGCTGGGTAGCACCAAAAACATTTGACCTCCCAGTAGTATTATTTGATCATTTTGAAGAAAGCACATGGATTAAAGAATATGGCTTTTGAACCAGACTTCTATGCTGACAAAGGAAAGCTCCAGTCTTTCCCTTGCATATGCAGTCAGATGGACACAAGAAGCCACCAGATGGACGCTGCAGACAGAACTCATGGACTGCCAAGCAGCACTCCAGCCATGGCTTTGCTGCCTATAGCAAGAGCAATATTGATAAGCTTTGAGTGATGCTGAGCGCATCTCTGCTGGCTGGCTCCTCTAAAGGAAAGACATGTGACGCACAGAGAAGCCCAGCGCTCATACAAGAAGGGGGATTACTAACTAACACAGAGAAATACTCACAAAACAATGCACAAAAGAACATACAGTAACTGCTCGAGACTTTGAGGCTTGGTAAAGCACAACCTCACGTCGTAGTGACATTGAGAAAAAAACAAAAAAGCCAGAATCGACACGGTGACCAGCAAGCCACATTCAGCCGCGCTTCATGCATGTTTGGCTAGAGAAAAAGGAAATGGGTGAATCCACAATCTTTATCAAGTCACACCTTCAATTTATGAGCAAACAAAGCAGCGTTTTGACCTTTGAGTTAAGAGTGATTGCAAAATGGCAGTGATTGCATCTGGATGTAAAAAAAAACACTTCCAGGTAGAAACCACTGACAAAGAACATGCTGTTTATTGTAATGGTGTTATTTACACTCTCAGAATATGCAAACCCAGTATCGGGTGTGTAAACGCCAGCTGGCACCGCAGTGCGGGATTGGGTTCTATCAATCACCCTCCACTGCATGTGAAACATATTAGTTGTTTCTCTTAGAGTGTTTATACAGCTTCCTATAAAGGCCTCACATGTGCTAATTGCCACTTTGCCAATGCAAACTATTGGCTTATACAATGCATTCTTTAAGTAAATAATACAGACTGCAGTCCATTCAGTTGTGTAAGCTGTGTAAGAGGAATGGTTGGAGGAGTGTACTGTTGGTAGCAGACTGGACGTGGTTTGCTTACCTGGTTTATGAGAAAGCCAGTCTAAGACAGCTACCTTCAGAGAATCGCAACCTTATTAGTATGCACCTATTGAACTCTTTAACTATGAACCTTCAAGCATTGGCAAGACTACAGACAAGTGCAGTATGGTTAGCAAGCACCAACCCAGAGAAATGATTCGCTACCAGAATAGAATGGTATCACACGAGGGGACCGAACACCAGGAAAATAAGGACCAGCGCCAAGACTAGGCCTTCTTAAAACCAAAAACACACAAAGAAAGCACAAGCCGGAAAACAAACACGACAACATCAGAAAGGGCCGGCTTGGCAAGCATGGCGGTGCTTCTGGCAGCATTACTGGCCTAACATGTCTGCAGTCAGCCTCCTCTGTATTATTAAAAAGAAAAAAGGTAATTACAGACCTAAATTCTGTTGACATCTGGAGAGAGTTCTGCGGAAGACTGTGGGCGTTTCTCTTTTAAAATACATTTCGCTAAGCAGGCGGCTTCTCAAGAGTCACACCCAGGTTGGGCTGGCAGGGCTCAACACATTTTTTGTAAAGAAAAAAAAGGAAGAGGAAGAAGAAAAGAAAAGAAAAAAAAACTTGTTTCTGTATTTTCTCTTATCTCGGCAAAATATCAGCAGTGAATTTGTATGCAAGTCCGTACTGTAAATGTGTAGTTTGTCTACTGCACTGTATGCTCATCTCTTTGTTATATTTACTGCCAATGGAACTTGACCAGCTTTGAAGAGGAATAAGCCTCGTCAGGTGGTTAGTGCAGAGGTTCAGAGCCAGTCTGAATAACATAACAAATAAGAGTCAAAACTTTGTAGATATTCTAGTTGAGGATTTTTCTGTTTTTTTGTTTACGTTGTGCAAATTTCAGTCTGTAACAATGATACTAATCTTGTCTCAAATAAGACAAAAGAAACGTAAAGGATTGCTGGGTTGGGTGTGGCAGTCGCACTCTCCTTATTGGGATGTAATAAGTGTTGTGGAACAACGTGCATGTCGAGGGTGGCAAACAGACAGATCTACATTTTAAATGGATTCATCATATTCATATTGTCCTAACACCATTAATAAACTCTGCAGAGGTACCGAGCTGCCATTGCAGTCAATGATCTATCCAGAATACCTTATCATTGTATCAGAGAGACCAGTATCCTGCTTAATTCACTTCCTAAACACTGACTCATTGTTGTGATGTATTCAATTCACATAATGCAGGGTAACATGGTGAAGAATGCTCTTATTTTATATAACTCGGCTCAGTCAGGTCATGTTGTCAGATTATTTTCCTTGCTTCGGGGGATTCCGTGAATGACTAAGTGTTTAATTTGAAAATGAATTATTAGACAAAGCGACAGAGCAAGGGAGTAAAGAAAGAAAGAAAAAGAAAGAAAGTGCATTTTCAGTTTTGAAACTGTGGTCTCCCGATTTGTGTCAGAGGAATTTAAGTCTGGTCTGCTAACGATCAGCTGCTCCTTTTTGAATTCCGGTCTCAACAAAAGGGATTTACTCTCTGTTTCATAATGACTTTTCAATCCCTTCCACCTGCTTTGAGGAACTGTCACAACTTGATGTATTTAAGATCTCTGCTGCAGGATAGACAGACCCCTCTGAGGTACCAACACATTGTTTTAAAGAGGGTCTCTGTGTCAGAGAAGGGGCTGCCAGGAAGACAAAACAGTCACCTTTATATCATGAATAGAAAAACCACCCACCAGTTCAGCTTTTATAAACTAGTGCTTTTCTTTTTTCTTTCAGCTTTTGACATCATATGATATTAAACTCAGCACAGTTGCACTTTGTAAATTCAGACAAGTGCAGTAAGTGGTCAAATGTGGGGCTGTTTTCACCTTGTGGTGCAGCAGCTGTTCAAAGGGACTGCATCAAATGAACCCAATTCAACAAGCACTACACACACTCTAACCCTAATCTCAGTCTACCACATCCATCTCTGCACTGGAGAAAAACATCTACACAAACATCTGTAGAGAGCATCCAGTTTGGCTAAAGCAGTCACAGCTTGCAGCTTTCTATTTACTTAGTTAGCCCATCGTCGTGGCTAATCTGTATACAAACAGCTCTTCACATTACAACACACAGCCCTTTCAAGTGTTTTAACCACAAGATTTACTTTTAATGCCACATCTACCCAATTTCTGTGACCTTTGTTAACGTCTCTGCTTAGATTATATCCTGCCCTTCCCCATAGGCACTGAAATAACAAAGGAGGCACAAAAAATAAACATCACAGCGTAACAGACTAACGGGCGTTGGGTCGTTTCTCCTTTCAACAACGAGTCTCTTTGATCAGGGAGACGTGTGGCATGCCTGTGCACTTACTGCCTTCATAGACGAGCCTTGACTCAACCTGCCCATTGTCTTCTTGGGAATACTTAACCACACAAAAGGGATCAGCCCTTAATGCAATGAACCCTTCACTGCTCTGCACTGCGTTTCCATGCAACCCTTCCATGTATCCGTGTTTCTTATTTCTGAATGCCCCTTTGAGCAGATACTGTGGGTGTTTGAAGACACTCTCAAAAACCCCAAGGAGGACACAGATCGGATGGGCATGAGGGAGACTCTACAATCTCGACCCAATATGGAGCTCCCTCTGGGGCAGGCTTGAGTCACGATCACGGGGCTCTGAGGTAAGCTCAAATGTAAAAGTGAATCATGCCAACAAAAACAGCAAACAAAAAATAAACCAAAAGGGTATTTGCGGATCCCTGCCTACTAGGATCATTTTAAGACCAAATCATTTTCTTTACTGCTTCATATGAAATCATGTTACAGCTAAGCCCCCCCCCCCAGTTCCCCGTCCTTTCCTTCACAAAATAAGCCTTCCTTTGTATCGGTATGTAAACAGTCAGACATTTCAGTGCTAGCTCTGTAGTTTTAGGTTATGAGGTTCTGTTTGAAATCCCTACATGCACCACCACCTAGTTGCTTATCCAATCCCCAGCCTCCATGCAAATGTCCTCAACATCCCAGAAGGGTGTAGATGGATGTGTACTTACTTCTGAGCTAGCAAGGAGGACCCTTGTGAATACGGCACATTCCGAAAATGATCTATTCAGAAAAAAGCGATACACAGTAGCTCCACTACACTGTGTCTTACGTTACAATACATTAGTATAAACACTTTGAATGTATAACATGCATGTTAGAATACCGAATGCCAACACAAAAAGGTAGAAGACGCTAAAGGTTAATGCAGTTTGTGTAACGGAGAATTGTATGACTTCAGGGCAGAGAATTTTCAACAGTGTGGGGGGAAAAAAAAAAAAAGAAAATGTACAAAAACATTTAAACAGCAACTCAGTGATGACTTCAGAACTGTCTTTTACATGTATTTATAGACACACACACACAGGGTGATTAGAAAGTAAGTAAGCATGGTGCTTTGATGTCGTAAACTTTCTAATCACCCTGTATATATATTTTACATTGCAAGACATTACAGAAATAGTATTATATTTAATCATAAAGATTTAAGAAGCATTTGGAAATATTACTTTTTTTATTTCTATTTTTTTATGTCTATAATTTCTTATTACTGAAGTGTATATGAATATAAATATAAGTTTGAAGACACAAACCCAAATACAACTTCTGCCTTTTCCAGTCTAGTCTATACAGTAATGTGACAAAGACAGAAAGAAAAGGCTTCTTAGTCAACATAGGGACTTGTTCAAAGTAAGGGGTGAAACCAGATTTCTTTCTTGCACAGATTTCACCTCCTTGTGTTTTACAGCCAGTATAAAACCCGAAGGGTCCATTCATTGCATTCCTGGTTTTCGTTTTTTCTTTTCTTGTCGGTCCTGTTGTCTCTTGTTGTTGTTTCATTAGTCTGCTCATACTTGCAGAGTCTTCCAATACCTGAGGCAAGGAACCTGATCTCACACGACCTGTTCACTGCCAGTGACACAGTGCTAGGTAATGATTCCTTTAAAGAAGAGGCAGAGAATGTATTCAATAAGGCTGGCCTTTTTATGAATGAAGATTCATGAAAGTAAGTGAGGAGCTAAAGAGTGCAGACTGGTAGGTAGGTTTTAAAACACCAAAAGCCAGAAAACCCATTACATAAACTAAGAACGAAGAGGGTTTAACTGTTAGATCACAGTGGTATACCAAACAAGACCAGAGAAGCTGTGACTCAAAAGGCGAAGGACAGTCCAAGCTGCGGAACAGATTCAATTCGTAAGCAGACACAGTTCCAATGGACCTCTAATTAGAGAAGCTGTCTTATAGATTGAAGGCAGTCATACAGTAGTATATTAGGGAATGAAACCTGCAGATGGATTGTAACTGATGGTCCACGCTGTTAGAAAAGAGTCATGGGATGGCTGCAGCTCAGGACAATAAGAGCACTTGAGTTTGTTAAGAGGATAATAAAAAGTAAACGAGAGACCATAAAAACAGACGACCGTGGTAGAACATACAGGGGTGTATCACTTCTATCAGTGGCCTTCACTTGATGACACAAGTCTTGCACTACAAAGACAGTTTATGATACCCATGACGTACAATAGAAGGTTGGTGTAGCCACAGAAGAGTCTCTGGTGGGGCTGTGGCATGAGAAGAAACCACAATTAGAGAGGAACGCTGAAGGAACCAGGGATAGCCTCCTGCACTTCAAACTGCGGTCCAGACACAAGGATGTAAGAGATACCTCCAGAACAGAACCGGGGAATACCAGAGGAAGCATGGCAGTGCAGCCAGCGTGCTGTGAATCTGAGGACAGACCACAGACAATGGGACTGGTTTCTACTAAAACACGCAACAGCAGCAGAAATATCACCCTGCTATATCTCCTGCATGGGGCTAATCTCACAGTTTCAACAAACATGGGGATCTGATAACCAAAAATGAAAAAGGGCACTTGCGTGTGCGAAGTAGGTCAATTGTAACTGTAATTAAAAATGAAAAATTGGCCCCAATACATTTGAAATCCTCATTAATGATTGCGTGGCTGCACGGATGCCAGCTGGTGCAGCGCTGATAACAATAGCAATGCAATCTCTGTCCAGTTCAGATCACTGAGTCTGCAACAGTGCCTTCCTTAGCAAAGGGCTGGCACAGATTCCTCTTGGAATGAGAAGAGCGCAATGCTGACAGCAGACAAAGAGTGGGACCCCCAGCTTTACAAAACCACAACAACCGGGACCCTTTTCTTAGTGTGATGTGGCTGTCCAGGGATAATGCTGTATTTTCCACTAAGGGTGGGTGGGTGATTGGGACACTAATTTGAAGTTAATTGGTTTTGCGAACTTGAAGTAAGGAATCAAGTTCACACACAGCATTCAATGGGGGCTAGGCTACAAGGTATCCCTGCCCAAACAGTAGTTTATTTTATTGGGGTTACAGCTAATGCTTCAAACTTCATGATATAACAGTTTGAGAGGATAAGTGCGCGCATTTTGTTCGACTGAGTGCTATCCTCCTTGAGAATCATCACACGGGGGTTGAAATAAAGGGGTGTTGTGGTTGACACTTACTCTGGCATGTGGGAATGTCACAGTACTTCCAGTAAACACTGTCCTCGTGATCGGCGATGTAACACCAGGGCCTGACGTCTCCGTCTGGGTTTCTGGGAATGGAGAAATTTTAAAAAGTTAACAAAAAGAAAATTCTTTATCTAGCGCAATACCCTGTTTTTTTTGTTTTGGTTTTTGTTTCATTTTCTCCTGGACGGTCCTCTTCTCTTCCTCTTTTAAACCCTCTCCTCCCGGCTCTTGGGTGCCCAGTCATCCGTGTCCACCTCAGAAAGAGCAGCCCAGAGAAAAGGCCCTTACAGCCAGCTGGGAGCGTCTTTGTCAGCAGCATCAGGGGAGGCGAGGATTACAATCAGAGCGTCAAAGGGGCCTTTGAGTTTTCTAGTATCCTTAACCCTTCTGTTCATTGCTAATCATGAACCCTTCTCTGCTCAGTCCTAGTTTCAGGTCCAGACTATTCATGACCTATAGTCTGCAGCTTGGGGTTTATCTTTGATCAGCAAATCCTTCACTTTTGTCCTGAGCTACTGAAGCCAAAGCTGCAAGGTGAAAGGCTACTACTTGAATGTGCTGCTTTACGGTGGGGATCTTTTGTAGTGCAAGCATGAGCAGGTAGACAGTAGATTAGGAAAGCTGTTCATGACCCTGGGCTGAGAGAAGCAGTTTGAATGATAGTAGGGAAAAGCTCGGGTAAACTCCACTGATTCTGTTAGTGCATGAATATAAAACACTGCTGTCATCTACCTTAATCCCTCAATAAAGGAAGACAACCAGGTTCTAGGTTGAGTTTCAGAGGAGGGATTATGTTATCTCTGGAGGTATATTTAAAGAAGGAGGTAATGGATCTGGACAGAAGGCTTGCCAGGTCTCTACTTTTTTAAAGGACGGTGTCTGTTTCCCAAGAATTCATTCAGCAGGATTTAGGACATTTGGTTACCTCAGTCTAATCAGGTTGAACCGGCGCTGCTCAGACCAGGAAGCTTGTTCATCAGTCAGTCAAAAACACAATTGATGTTCCAGCTACTTTTGCAAAGTAGATCAAAACTTGCTTTAAAACCTGGAGAACCAGAAACCAGCTGCTTTGAATCAATTTCTCAACAGCAATTTCCATATAGATGTATTTGTTTTATTTTGCGGTTATCCCCACTTTTTGCTCCCTTGAATGTTGTAGCATTTACAGACTTTTTTGGCTTTATGTATTTTATGACATGCAATAAAAATAAACTATGAAGGCTATTATTGTTTTTCTTTCAAGTCAAACAGCTTGAGGCAAGCCAACAATAGCACTGCGATCTCAATGCTCCCCCAGGAGATTTTCAGTCGTATTCTTGCAATAAACACCAAGGCTAGCTCCTGCCTCTGCAGATTTACACCTGTGAAGGGATCTTGGGTTTTGTGCTGCCGTAATCAAACAGAATTGTTGGGACTTCATTCGGGGCTAAACAGCTGTACTCCCATTCTTACAGAATATATTATTTAAAGGAACTTTAAAAGCTATGTTATATTGCTATATTTGCTACACACACAATACAGAAAGTGTTGAATCATGTGCTGAGATATATTCATTGTATTGTTTCTCTGTATACACTTGCATCAATACGCTGCCCAGTGGCTCCTCTCCCAGGAGAGTATCATTAATATCCTCCTTTTTAAAGGGTGGATGCGCAGTGGGAACGCTCTGCCTTTTTCAGCTGTGGTTTGATACAGGGCTGTGATGCAGTGCGAGGGCCTCAGCTCATGACCTCATGTTGTCCTGTGCTGAGCCCCACACCGACTCATCTCATTGTCTGTCCACCATTCAGACTCTTTCATTTCCATCATATTTATTCTGCGCTATTTTCTCTAAATCCAAGCCTGTGAAAACACCAGGGTGCCGCACTCCCATTTTAACGTTATGGAAATAACAAGTGCCAAATGATTTAAAAAAAAAAAAAAAAAAAACAGCTCTCCATCTGGGCCCCAGCTTCACATTCATCAGACGGCTATGCAGTGTTTTTTTTTTTTTTTGGATTACATGGTCACTAGTCAGAAACTGAAAAGATGTATTGCTAAAATAAATCCTCCAGCAGTCACCTGCTGTGCTGGATATTGCTTCCTGTTGGGAGGGGCTTGTTTTAATGTTCATTGTTTTGCAGCAGGTATAAATCAATAAGAAAAAGCATTGCTGCCAAGCAGGGCAATGGTTAACGGTGTTGGAATTAAACAGCCTCTTTTACACTGAGCTTCAATACAGAGTCACACAAAATATCATTTCCTATAGAAATGTTACCGCTCGGAATCTTAATTTACCAGAATCGGGACAGTTTATTTCAATGCCTTTTACAGCATCCTTAAAGGGGACTACGTGAGCTGCTGTAGGTTTGAGTCCTCTCTCATATAAATAACGGCAGCCTCTCCAGATAAGTGTCTACAAACGATGTTTAGAGGTTTTACACAGAGCAGATACAAATCAAATTTCTCTCCAATATTATCCACTGAAGTTCACTAAATCAGCTAATCTGCGAGCCATTCAGGTCTGGAATCCCCCCTGCTTTACACAGGTTATAAACTTGCATACCTGGCTGAAAAAGCTTTGGGCTGAACCGAGCTCTGTTTAACTTTGACAGTTCTGGTCATCAGTCAAGTGGCCTGTTCTTGTATATTTTGCTCAAGCAAATCTCTTCTATTATCAATGAAAGTAGATACAGCAGGGAGCTAACTATAAATACACCTGCCTAGGTGTACATTGTGAACAAAGACGTGCTGTTGACTATTCCAGTAATTTGTTTAGATGCAATTATTTATCACATTTGTATTAACAGCCAATTATTAAGTAATAAAAGTCCTAAAGCTTTGCATCATGATGAGTTTAAACTTGCGGCGAATCCTCTGAATAAAGTAGCTAGTTTCAATGCCTGTGGGTCTGTTTAAATGAGCTCCAGCATTTCACACCTTACTGGATATTCTGAATTTGCATTCTGCACTCTTCAGAACACAATATGGACGATCTGAAGGGAACACATGGGTAATCCAAAACCACTGGGCTCAGCTTCCTCCTGTGTATGCAGTTTACTGAAATCCTGTTATGTACTGAATAGATCCAGTATCAAATGACCAGAAAAAATGCAAATATTTACAAAATAGGAAGACATATTTACTATCTAATTCACTCATATTCACAAGCCCTGAAACATGACACACTGCTCCTCTGGACTGGCTTTCTGTGCAAAAATAATGAACCCTTTCCAGGCAATGAAACTTGTGTCGTGCCGTATACAGTAAAGACTGCTTATTCATATGAATTCCCTTTCGTGAGGCACGGAACGGGTCTGAATTGCACTGAATTACCTGCAGTAGTTGTGTTTCCCAAGCCCACCCTCTCCGTTGGGGTATTTCATTGTGTTGTAGGGATGTTGGAAGGTCTCATTCCAGTACAGACAGGGCTTCCCTCCTTGAAGACAGGTCTGGTTCTGCTTGCCTCTGTAATCTTCTCCATTCGCCGTGTAACACTCTGCAGAACAAGGTGCATGCAGCACAGGTCATTAACCTGCCATGCAATGACAATGCAATGTGTGGAAAGGTGTGGGTCGGGGATCACTTAAAGAAAATAAGGAAACACTGGGGTTGCAAAACCAAAAGAGAAGCACACATTATCAGACCGATGCACATGTCTGTACTGTAGCAATACATATACAACCTCATAGATTATACTGTAGAACACCAAATACATTTATTTAAATAGATTTTAATAGATACTGTATGTTCATATAAGGCTGATTTATATATTTTTTTATCTTTTCACCAACCACGCATCATACAGACATTCATCTCCCCCACATTAGTTTCCACCATAACCAAGCTAAAAAAAAATAAAAGAAAACATCAAAAATGAAAGCAGCATGTAATGCAAGACTGAACTCTTCAAAAGAATGGAACTACAAACATATGGGAACTTGATAGCGCTTCAATCCATTCCACCCAATACCTGGTTTAAAATGAGATCCACTGCAAAGCAAGAAGCCAGTCAAGCTCATAAAATACACACATCCCAGCACAACAAAACGCTAATTACACACAAACAGTGTTTGAAGACAGTTCACTGCGCTTGGTGCTTTTAAAGGACTGCGTAGGAGTTTGTTACAGACCAAGGCATGAGAAATCTCTTGTGCTGTAACAGACTCACTGTGGCAGAAAACAACAGAAGTTTCTTCTTATGTCACAAAGTCTGACTTAGATCTTTGAAAATCAGATCAGATCGTTGAGAAAACGATATCTCCAAGCTGCTTAGCTGCATTTCCTTTGAAGGCTGAGGAAGTTAATCAGTAAAAGACAGGCTTCAGGGTTTTTTGGCTATGCGATTATTTTACAGATTGCAAAGCAACATATTTTCTACTAAATCAAAAACAGTTTGCCTCCCCGCTCAATCCAATAATCTGCTCATGGTATGAATCAGAATTCCACAAGCATGTGCTCTACCACACAAACAAATTGCTTACTATCATATGAAGTTTACATTTCTATAGTTCAAGAGCTTGTTTGCACTTGAGTGCCACTTTAGAGAGAGTGAGATGGCATGATTACTAAAACCTAAGCACTGTCTTTATTTGGGTGCTTAATAATCTCGGTTCCAACAAAGTCTTGCTTAATAACAGTCTAACAGCTGAAAAGACCATGATCAGCACAAAGCAAGTGGAGGAACCAGGACAGGACCGTGATCAGCACAAAGCAAGTGGAGGAACCAGGACAGGACCGTGATCAGCACAAAACAAGTGGAGGAAAAAGGTCTCAGACCTAAGAACTTCCGGCTCTGGATCAGTTGTTTACTGTGATCATTTAAGATGATTTTATACCAAAACTAACACTGCACTTGCACTAGAAAAACAAAACGACCTCCATGGTTTGAGGATTCCAGTAGCATGACTCACAAATCCTTCAAGAAGCCACAGGTTCAGGACTCGTACCTAGAGGGTATTTACAGCTTTCCTGAAGAGTTCAGAATCGAGATGGTCTGGCAGCCAACACACATCAATCCTCTGTCATTCTTCGAGCCAATGCCTTTTTTATTCCTTAAGCCAAGCTTTGCTTTCTGTCTGCAGACTGCCTGAGGAAGCGCTTGTTAGTTGCCTTGCCACCCCCTCTGAAAGAGCAAGCAGGACTGCTTGTTTGAAGTCCTATCACAGGTTAACCCTTTGAGCTTGATAATGATTTAAACATGGGTCTCTATCTCCAAGCCAGAGTTAGGTAAGTGAGGAATATGATCAAAAGGTCTGAGGTCATTACCCCAGTTCATCTTTATTATATAATTCTTGAGAAGGCTCCATCCGAGTTGGGTGCGTTATTTAAAGGACAGTAGCTCTTTCTGCAGCGCATGGGCTCCTAATTACATTCAAGGAAAATGAGAATACCTGACGGCTCTTCTACAAAATCCATAATCACAGCCACCAATTCATACGAGTTCAAGTGAATTACTAGAAGGATGTTTGTTTAGCATGTAAAATCAAGCCAATGTATATATAAGAATATATACACAATGCCAATAAATGCATAAGGAATTCAACGTGAATAGCATCGTGTTGAATTCATTATGCAAAAAAAGAAATAATAAAGTGCAATGCAGCCTAAGAACTTATATAAAAAAGTGGAACTGTTCTATACATTTAGATGACATAAACTATCACCATTTAATATGAACACATAATGCCACTGATGTTTGATGTCACTCTTCTTGAGACGCCATGCAGAGTGCTGCCTACTGAACCTTTGACATCTCATCGTTGGAAGAGCTGAGAGCCCTAATTAAAGTACCAGTGATTCAGCCTCTTCACAGTCATGACTCTCAACTCCTGACAGGTACTTCTCTGCAATCCATCACCAATGCACAGATATTAAGTTTCAATAATTGCAGTCTGCTAACATCAAACAAACCGTCACCCTCCCCTGACAATTTACAGTCTCCTCTAAAAACAACAGCTTATGTTGCCTGATGTGTTTTATTAGGACTTCAGGCCTGCATCTGCTCCCCCTCCCAACTGTCTATTCAAAGTGTTTATTATTTACTTGTGGCATGGATAGTTCCCTGTCTATGAGTTCAGAAGTCTTGTACATGGAGCTGAAGCTGGAATTCAACCCTCATCTGTCCTCTCTTGTCAGAATGTGCACAGTACTGCCATAGTGAACCATTACTTTATGCATTATTATACAAATGAACGATGGCCATTACATCTTCTGCATGGTAAGAGGCGGCCAATATTAATCTTACCAATGCTGAGCATGCTGAGTGTTAATGGTCTGGATCTAATGGTGCCAATCCAAAGCTCACTTGCTTGCTGCAGCAGTGGTTGACTCAGTACATGCCGTGACTTGCCTTGATTTGGGGACAGTGCAAGCCAATGTGGTTTCATTGTGGTGAAGGAGAATCAGCAAAAAAAAAAACAACAATGTGTGGAATAAGTATTTAGCCTCCCAATCCCCACACACAAGGTGTTTTTTTTTTTTTTTTGGGCTCTGTTTGCAATAACTCTGCCTCCGATTATTCCCTTCTATCATAATGTGATGGCTTTGTTGTGGTTTGATCAGAGGCCTTGATTGAAAACAGAACTACCACCGCATGAAGGGCAAAATCCCTCTGAAGCATTTAAAACTACAAGCAGCAAAGATCAAAGATGAAGCACCAGATATCTACAACCAAGCCGATCAAATGAAGTGGATTCTTCCTTTGCATCTAATCGCCTGTAATTATTTTCTTGGGATTACAGCTAATTATTGCCATATTATAGTGTTGTTTTTAAATTGGTTTCTTGAGTGAAGTATGGGGGGGTAGTTGCTGTCCTTGTCAGGTTCTTGCAAGATCAAACAAACAAACTAAATAAAAGCTCTTGCCTGCAGCTAATTGCAGAATACTGTATGCTTCCCCATGCTAAATAACTGCCATGCTAAATAACTGACAAACAAAGGAATCAGAGGCCTCTCCTCAGTCTGCAGCAGGATGCCAATTGAAGGAATGCCAGTAGTCCCAAGTTGCCAGTCAATGAGTTACTGAATTCACTCACTGGCAAGCATTGCTGGTACTGCGTAAGGAATATGAAAATGTTTTGTTGTCAAACACAATTATTGTGTTCTCGTTGATGAGCACCAGTTTGTTCTAAGAATTTAGAATTTAGAACACGGCCCCCCGGCCAGACTGCAGTTTGAGAAGGATGTGCAATGAACATCAACCACTTGTATCCAACTGCAGCAAAAACAAGAACATCAAGTAAACTGTTTTTCTTTTAAATAAACATCCCTGATCTGAGGTGCCTGCCAACGATGGAACATTTTAATTTCCATTTCTTTTTGTAAAGGAGAAAACAAATCAAAATAAATAACATTCTGTGAAAGCTGATAAAAAGGAACTTCAAATAAATATGAGAGGTGAGCGTGACGGGTGACTTCAGCTTTTTAAACCCCATTTGAAAAAGCCTTTGTAGTAAAGCTCTTAGAAAGCACTTTTAAAATGGGGCTGGTGGCTGTGGCAGCAGTCAAGTTATTACAGCGGTTATTGGGCATGTGGGTGCTGTGGTAAAAGATATGGGTGTAATGTGGCTAATGGGTACTAATGCAGTGGATGTGGGTGCTGCAATGGGGGCCCTGCAGTGATTAAGCAAATGGTCTATGAGACAAAAGATAAAGATGGCAGCAAAATTGAAATTCTCTGGCTAGACCCCTGTCATTTATATATTGATGTCTGTAGTATCCAATTGTTGTGGTGTTAAGTTTCACTACAATTAATAACATACCGTTTCGCCCTTGGTAGGTATTGTTCCAGACCTTTATAACAAGTTGGGCTGCATGTGTTCTCCCTGAAGCTGAGCTGTTTGTCAGCTGAAGAGGCAGTTCAAATCCATTTTTCATGTGTTTCTTTGTTTTAAGAGAAGTCATGTTCTTGACCTTTGCACTGTATGTAGCATCTCCCTGCAGCACATTCAAAAAGCCTGGTATGGAGGAAGAGAAACAATGCCTGGTTTCATAACAAATGCATTGCATGACAGAGGCTTGCTTTTTATAAACTCCGGGACAGTTTTGGTTTAGTGTCAGTAATTCAAATAAAATTATGTATGAACTAACACGCCTCCTATTCGTAAATTCTGGGTAAGTTCAATTGGTGATATTTTAAAACGCATGCTTATCAGTCATGAATTAATGTTAGCATTACGGTTCTGAATGAATTGTGGTTTGCTTCATTTGAATCCAATAGTAAAGATTATGCTGAGACCTCTTTGTGTGGTAAGTAACAACACAACCCTATTCACCTGAAGCAAGAATGCAATATCCAGGGCATTCTGCTCACACCTGGTTTCAATATTTTCAACAGTGTTTTGGCGTGATAGGAATTCAACCTGACCATGGCTTCAGGCTACTCAGGAGGCAATGTTTTAGTAACTGACAGGCCCTCTAATTGTAAGAAAGGAGGGCCCTCCAGTTAAGGGAGATCATTTTTAGGTCTACTGTGATCTGTGGACAAACAGATGGCTTCAGTCAACAGGGCTGTCATCATATTACCTTTCATGAGGACTGCATCAATTAGAAAGATGCAATGAATAGAAATGTATTCTGTTACACGCAGTCATGGGCATCTTCCCATCCTCATTCAGTAGCAGTTCAAAACATGACCAGTTTGCACAGCATATTCTCCACAGATGACAGTGAGATCTTGATCTAAGCAGATCCACTGGAGAAACGGTACCCTGAAAATGATATGCTGTGTGGTCAGGTCAGATAATTAGGAAGCACGGTGCATGCTGTTGATACAGACAGTGTAAATCCCTCTGCATTGCCCTGCTCAATACAGTGCGCTCACTACATGCATTCCAGCTTTTTAAAGACATGCGAATTCATCATTATTCACCAGTGTCTTATCAGTTCACAGTGAAACGCCTACAAAGCAAGTCCTTTCCCAACAAATGAGCTCCTCCTGTTTGTTTTGTCTATCTCTATAAACTACCCGTAAAGATAGCTATCACTGGACTGAGCCATCTACAAACCATCAGAATTCCTTGCTGCCATCAGATTGCACCCAGCTATCATCTTAAAAAGTATTTTCTTCATATCGAAAAAAGAGTGTTTATCTCATGTGATGTGTAGCATTATTGTGACAGTCCTGAAGGCTGATTGCAGGGCAGCGTATTGAAGGAAACTGCACTGATATGCTGAAGGCTGATTGCAGGGCAGCATATTGAAGGAAACTGCACTGATATGCTGAAGGCTGACCCCTGCGCGCTAATTAACAGTACCGCCTTGTTTGAACTGAGAATCCATACCTATTCTTCACCTCAGGCAGCACAGGGGTAAGTACGGGAGCTGCTCTTGTCAATATATCTGCATGTCTTGTGATAACTCGATTACTTGAGAAGGACTGACAATAATAACAGGCTCAAATAATAATTAAAAAATATGTCTATGATAAAGAAATGAGAAGCCAGAGGATACCCAAAGGATCTTCCCCCCTAACCTCAGGGTCCCTTACTTCAGATCTGCTGCCACAGACTTCTTTTTTATCACTCTGAAAAGGGAAGGCGACAATTTGCTTCTGAAACCACAAAGTGGTTCTGTACTCTTATCAAGAATGAAAAATTGTAGCAAAGTGGCTTTTTTATGTTTTGAGGCCACCTCAACAGCATAACGTAGTGACTTTGTGAACTCAGCAACTTTTGTACATCTATTCAGAAACAAAATTGCACTCATTGCAGCTTTGTTATTTATCTACAAGTTTTAGGTTAATAGAGAACTAATACTAAATGGAAAGCTTACTCCTGCCAGACCAGACCTGTCACTTGCTATATTATAACGGATCCTGAAACTACATAATCTTATATACACTAGGATGTACGTTTAGTACATTCTGAATGATGTAACTATGAATTAAAACCAGACTGTTCCATCCAGGAGGCTAATTCTGTCCCATAAATACTGAGATAATTACATTTGGGAAGCAGGGTAAGGAGATTGTCAGTTCCCATGTACTAAACACATGATGATGACCTCTTTAATGATAGTCTCATGTAAACTGTCATACCTTCTAGAGTAAACCAAGAACCATATGGATGTTTGTTTTGTAGACAGTAACATACGCTGGCATGCATTAAACATTCATGCTCGTCTCATATGCAGCACAGCAGATAAGCGGTTCTGCTTGCCAGCCAGCTCTGCTTTGACAACAGGTGGGGGAAACTCTATCTGTTGAAACTGGGGGACTTAAAAGTGATGAAAACCAATCACTCTACCCTAATAGGGGTGTAGTGTTTGATCCCACAGTCATGGGATTCTTATTCGCAGTACTCCAGTATTACTAAGCCCCGAGGTCTAGCTGGCAAGGTGAAGCAGTACGGATAAGCCTTTCAAATCATGGTTAGGTCTCAAGTGAATTGAGGGGGATGATCCCGATTTGGCCCCCAGTGGTCAGTCCATAATATAAAACCACCTGAACAGGGAAACTGGACTGACAAGAGGGTGGATAACACACAGATCAGTGCTTACATCTAAACTGCACATATCGCTATGGGATATATACATTCATTTAGACTTTCTTAACATGAAATTTCTTACCTGCGTAACTTCATAACTTTAACAACATCTGTTTACTATTGTAACAGGGGAGATCTGGACTGACTGTCTGGCACATCCGTATTACTGCAGGTAGAGGGCAGCAGTCTCGTGGGATCCGCCTGTCGGTCATGGCAATGACACGGAGAGGTGGGGAAGAGGGTGTGTGTGCTTTCCCTCTCTCTGAGTGGCTGAGGGGCGGGCCTTGGGAGACTGCTCGGCCCATAAGATCTGGTTTGGTTGGGTGCTCGGGTGGCCGTGTTTGGGGAATACCCAGTGACACTGACGAAAGACGTCAGTTTTAAAATAAAACGAGGCCAAACTGGCTGAGAGAAACAGCCGGCCTTAAAATAATTTATCGAAAAAGACATAACAGAAATCACCACGTACCCGAGGGGACGTGCTTAGTTGTACGGGGAACTCCGGCCATCCCAGTGTATAGAGGGTAATTGAGCGTAGGACGGAGGCCCGTTCTGACCGGCTTAGCGGCAGTGGGGGCACTGCGTAAGCAGCACTTTTTGTTTGTAGTTTTATTACTGTGTTTTATTTTCCCTTTTTCTTTCGCCTTTGGTTTTCATTATTATTTGCGAGCACTTGTTGTGCCTATACCTGTATTGGTAAACGCCGTGATTCTGGTTACTGTTGTCAGTATCCAGAACACGGACAACAGCGCCATCTACTGCATCAAATAAATCAGTACGCCTGAGCGGCGCTACAAATAAAGTACTGTCTCCTTGTGTCAGTGAATTGCCCACCACCCTTCCACACGTGGTGTCAGAAGTGGGATTCACTGGCACTGCCCACATAAAGCAGTGCAAAATCAGGGAGCAGAATGGATCCCCAGCAGTTCACCACCTTAATGGATCTCCTGCGGGAAACCCTTACTGCGGTGGTGCAGGAGAGTGCAAGAGCTGCGGGGCCAGACCCATGGCTACAGCAGCCCACGAAAATGACGGCAGAGGACCGACCAGAAGCATACCTGGAGGTATTTGAGGCGATGGCGATCTCTGCCGGGTGGGCCCGCGAGCAGTGGGCTAGCTACCTCCTGCCCCAGCTGACAGGGGAGGCACAAGCGGCGGCGAGGACCCTGGATCCGGCGGCAATGATGGAGTACCCCACGCTGAAAGCTGCCATCCTCAACCGCGTGGGTGCGACTCCGGAGGGCTACCGCCGCAAGTTCAGGGAGGAGAACTTCTCGGCAGAGGAACACCCCAGGGTCATCGCGCATCGTTTGCAGGATTACGCGCGGGGATGGTTGAACCCGGGAGCCACCACCACTGCCAGGCTGGTGGAGGTAGTGGTGGTCGAGCGGTTCCTGCAGTGCTTGCCTCCGGAACCGCGGGTGTGGGTGCAACGGCAGGCACCCGCCACCCTAGAGTTGGCGATCCAACTGGCAGAGCAATACCAGGCAGCGGAACCAACGCCCGCTAAGCTGCCTGGAAACCGTGCTACACCAGCATCACCCCCTCTACTGGCCCCATGGAGGGCGAAGGGACTGGGGGGAAGGGGTAGCAAAGTCTTTGGACGGAGTGTGGCGGTGGGAGCTCCCGGCCCGAGAACTGGGGCAGAGTGGGGTCACCCACGGGCTGCTGCGGTGTTGGACCGGGGTCTCGCGCGGCCACCCTACCGTCGATCCCCTTTGATGGGTCCTGTGTTTCGACCTCCTGCTGAAGCTTCATGGCGAGAAACTAGTTCACTGATGTGTGGAACAAGCTGGGAGGTGAGCCACATCGACCGGGATTGCCCCGCTATGGGATGTGACGTCATTCGACCAGGTAAGACTGTTCCATTACATCAGTCACTCCAGCAGACGGGTTTTGTGATTCCTGTGTCAGTGGATGATACACAAACCCAGGCTCTCTTAGATTCAGGGTGTAGTCAGTCCCTGATACAAGAGAGCTTAATCTCACCGGGGCATAAGCAAATAACGGGACAGGTGCATATAAAATGTATTCATGGGGATGTGCGCACTTACCCCAAAATGTACGTAAATCTGAAAATTGGCCAGCAGGTGACGCGAGTGCAATTGGGTTTGTGTCCTCGGTTGCCGGTACCGGTAGTTCTGGGACGGGACTGCGAGCAGTTTAAAAATTGGTTGGCTGCTGTGGCGGCCCCGTCCTCCTTATTGGCTAAGAAAGAGGAAGTAATTGGCGAGATCTTTCCCTTTCGTGACCCGGATTGCTATTGCCACAGATTTAGACCCCGCAAAACTAAACGGGAACGCCGGGCCGCTAAGAATGAGGGCTGGCAATGGAGGGAGTCCGAGAAGTTTCAGGTGGGGGCGATTGGTGAAGAGACTGGGGGGGAGGCCGCGGAGTCAGCGCAGGGGACTGGCTCTGCTGCCTCCGCTCAGGACCGACCTGATCCCGAGCTGGAAGCCATGGGAGCTGATTTTCTAGCTCGTTCCCGTGACTTCCGACTCGAGCAAGGGCGTGACGACGTGCTGGGCAGGCTCTTTGACCAAGCAGCGGTGGTTAATGGTCGTGTGGTCGAGCCCAGACGCGCCGCCACGTACCCTCACTTTGAAATTGATCGAGACCTGTTGTACCGTGTTGAAAAATTACCCAGGACGGGGGAAGTGCGTCACCAGTTGCTCATTCCTCAGCCCTTTAAGGAGGATTTGTTGCAGCTTGCCCACGCTATTCCCCTGTCTGGTCATTTGGGAAGGGACAAGACTAAAGCGAGGCTTGTGACACGGTTCTATTGGCTGGGGCTGGATGGTGACGTCAGACGTTTTTGCGAACGCTGTGGGGAGTGTCAGAAAGCTAGCCCTAGAGCCGTCCCACGAGCCCCACTGGTGCCATTGCCCCTAGTGGAAGCTCCGTTTGAGCGTATTGGAGTAGATATAGTGGGACCGTTAGAAAGGAGTGCGGCGGGATACACACACCTATTGGTCATTTTGGATTATGCTACCCGTTATCCAGAGGCCATTCCCCTCCGATCTGCGTCTGCTAAATCTGTTGCCAACGAGCTCGTGAAGGTTTTCTCCCGGGTGGGGATCCCCAAGGAAATACTGACCGACCAAGGCACCAACTTTATGTCCCGGCTAGTCCGCGGAACATGTAAACTTTTGGGGATTAAGACCATTAGGACCTCGGTTTTTCACCCCCAGACTGATGGTCTTGTGGAGCGCTTTAATAAGACCCTCAAAAACATGTTGCGCAGATTTATTAGTAGTGACGTGCGTTACTGGGACCAGCTGATTCCTCCCCTTCTCTTTGCGATCAGAGAGGTACCCCAGGCTTCCACGGGTTTTTCGCCATTCGAGTTGCTGTATGGTCGGAGACCCCGGGGTGTGCTCGATCTGGTCAGAGAGATGTGGGAGGAACAGCAGGACAATTCGACCAATACTGTCCGGTATGTGTTGGACCTGCGCAAACGTCTTGAGTCTGTGGGAAAATGGGCGCATGACAATTTGCAGCAGGCTCAGCACAGACAGGAGACCCAATATAACAGGGGGGCTCGGTTGCGCACGTTTCAGCCGGGGGATAAAGTGCTTCTATTGTTACCCAGCTCTGAGTCCAAACTTCTGGCGAAGTGGCAAGGACCGTTTGAGGTTACACGCCGGGTTGGGACGGTGGATTATGAGATCTGCCAGCCGGAGCGACGGAGAGAAAAGCACATTTACCATGTAAACCTGCTGAAGCCTTGGTTACAGCAGGAGGCTTTGTTAGCGGCGCCAGCAGATGACGTCACCGACCTGGGACCTGATCTTTCTGTGTTGGCGAAACAAGGGTCGGTACAGATTGCAGATAATCTGACACCAACACAGAAATGTCAGGCGCGGGCGCTGGTGGCGGAATTTCCTGATGTGTTTTCTCCCGTCCCGGGGCAGACTCGAGTAGCCCACCATCACATTGAGACTGAGCCGGGGGCGCTAGTTCGCCAGAGGCCGTACCGCATACCTGAGCGCAAAAGGCAGGTAGTAAAAGCGGAGATTGACGAGATGCTCAGACTGGGGGTAATAGAGGAGTCCCAAAGTGACTGGAACAGTCCGATTGTTTTAGTGGATAAGCCGGACGGGTCAACTCGATTTTGCATTGACTTCAGGCGGGTTAATGAAAAATCGAAGTTTGACGCTTATCCCATGCCTCGGGTAGATGAGTTACTGGAGCGTCTGGGCACGGCTCATTTTATGACGACACTGGATTTAACGAAGGGGTACTGGCAGATACCCCTGACCCCGGAATCCAGAGAGAGGACGGCGTTTTCGACTCCCTTCGGGTTGTACCAATTTAGGACCATGCCCTTTGGGTTGCACGGAGCACCAGCCACTTTCCAGCGGATGATGGATCGCATTTTGCGGCCCCATCAGCAGTACGCCGCTGCTTACATAGATGACGTGGTTATCCACAGTGAGGACTGGCCGAGTCATCTGTGTAAGGTAGCGGCGGTGCTGCAATCCTTGCGGGAGGCTGGGCTCACTGCTAACCCAAAGAAATGTGCCATTGGGAAGAGTGAGTCGGAGTATTTGGGGTATCGAGTAGGGAGCGGCCAGATCAGACCGCTGATTGCTAAGGTGAAAGCCTTGGCTGACTGGCCGGTCCCTACGACCAAAACCCAGGTGCGCTCTTTCTTGGGACTAGCGGGCTATTACAGGAAGTTCATCCCGAGCTTCGCCACGCTCGCTGCTCCCTTGACAGACCTCACCCGGAAGGCTGCCCCAAATACGGTTCAGTGGACGGAGCCGTGCCAGAGGGCCTTTCTCGCTCTGAAGCGAAGGCTGTGTAGCAAGCCAGTGCTATGCAGTCCTGATTTTAGTAGGAGGTTCACCCTGCAGACGGATGCGTCAGAGACAGGTCTCGGGGCAGTGTTGTCTCAGGAGGTGCGGGGAAGCGAGCACCCGGTCCTGTACATCAGCAGGAAGCTCCTTCCCCGCGAGAAAAACTATAGTACCATCGAGAAGGAGTGTCTCGCAGTAAAATGGGCAGTCGAGTCACTCCGGTACTACCTCCTGGGGCGACACTTCACCCTGATTACGGATCATGCCCCCTTAGCATGGCTTCACCGGATGAAGGATAACAACGCCAGAATCACGCGGTGGTACTTGGCCCTGCAGCCCTATGCCTTCAGGGTAATCCACCGAGCAGGGAAACTGCATCAAAACGCAGATTTTTTCTCTCGGGAAGGCATGGGGTTGTAGGATTTTCGAATGGACCGGTGGTGCCATTCTGAGGGGGAGGATGTGTAACAGGGGAGATCTGGACTGACTGTCTGGCACATCCGTATTACTGCAGGTAGAGGGCAGCAGTCTCGTGGGATCCGCCTGTCGGTCATGGCAATGACACGGAGAGGTGGGGAAGAGGGTGTGTGTGCTTTCCCTCTCTCTGAGTGGCTGAGGGGCGGGCCTTGGGAGACTGCTCGGCCCATAAGATCTGGTTTGGTTGGGTGCTCGGGTGGCCGTGTTTGGGGAATACCCAGTGACACTGACGAAAGACGTCAGTTTTAAAATAAAACGAGGCCAAACTGGCTGAGAGAAACAGCCGGCCTTAAAATAATTTATCGAAAAAGACATAACAGAAATCACCACGTACCCGAGGGGACGTGCTTAGTTGTACGGGGAACTCCGGCCATCCCAGTGTATAGAGGGTAATTGAGCGTAGGACGGAGGCCCGTTCTGACCGGCTTAGCGGCAGTGGGGGCACTGCGTAAGCAGCACTTTTTGTTTGTAGTTTTATTACTGTGTTTTATTTTCCCTTTTTCTTTCGCCTTTGGTTTTCATTATTATTTGCGAGCACTTGTTGTGCCTATACCTGTATTGGTAAACGCCGTGATTCTGGTTACTGTTGTCAGTATCCAGAACACGGACAACAGCGCCATCTACTGCATCAAATAAATCAGTACGCCTGAGCGGCGCTACAAATAAAGTACTGTCTCCTTGTGTCAGTGAATTGCCCACCACCCTTCCACAACTATCTATTCCTGAAAAGTCTTTTGAAGGCTGATTTGCTGGAGTGAGGTAGGCAGGTACTGCAGGGAGCCTGTGCAACACTGATCTGCCTCCTCAAAAGAAAACATAGCATTGAGGAGTCTTTTCAGAAGCAGGCTTTGCCAGGTATGATCACAGCAGAAACAACAGTAGAGAATCGTAGGGAACACTGGATTTCAAACATGAAACTCAACATCAGGAAAGTGCATCCTGTAAAGGGTCAGGTTTCCGAGACAATTTTGGGGAAAGCTTGTTCCTCACAATGAATAACAGAGAGCATTTCTGCTTCCAGTGCTGCTAATCCAGAACCTTTTTAACTGAGAATTCAAATCCATCTCTAAAATCTAAATGTGACAGCCCTGACACAGACGTGACTCCAGAAACCCCAGCACATGGTTCGTATGAGAGAGAAGACGGGCACACATGAGCAGCAGACCCTCTCCTTCCTCTGAGATCTCTGCCCTGTCTCCACTGGAAGCAGTCCTTCCTAGTCCTGAACCTTTACTCACAGTCTGTGCACACATTAATGTGAAATGGCCTGTGATTATCTTCCAGAGATCTGTCATCTCTGAAACAAAGATGCCTCTGTTTCCATTACCCAGAATCGGCAGGAGGACATCCGTAAATAAAACAGGCTTGTAATTTAAAACAGAGATCTATAATCGAAGACAGATTCTGTGGATTAAACGCGGAGCAGCATATCAATCCAAACAGCCAATGGTCCTGAGACTAAATTGGGTCAATGCACTTATTGTATGGTGCGTACTCCTTGGCCTCCTTCATAGGTGCATGTACTGTAAGGGTGTTTCTGTGAAGATACTGGATACTGTCACGGCTTAGCTCTCCGATCCCTGATTAGCAAGCAGGATTCTGCAGTTTTCTTAACAAATTAGAATAGGAAATAACATGGGTCTTAAGTGTTGTATATTGAGACTGAATCCATCGCCTCCAGGCACACAACCTGCTGCATACCTCCCTAGATGAAGACGGAAATCTCAGTTCAAATTAATCCTACCTGAACCTCAGTCCAATAGACTTAACAAGACTGAAAAGGGGCTGCCAGATATACAGAGTAATATTAACCACAAACTCCCTTGCTACTGCTACAAATGCAGTCATCATGTTTCTCTGTCGGTTCAGGTTCTATGGGAGCTGTACTTGATGACACGCTTCCCTTCTTCTGCTCTGGATGAGTTATGGTGAAACGGGACAGGTTCAAAGACAATCCTGGTCTTTCAGATACAGAGCAGAAGGAAAAGCACCCTGGAGGAAGAACACGTGCTCCCGCCTGTGCTCCCCCGGACCGGGAGTTTCAAAGCACTCTGGAGGAAGAACACGTGCTCCTGTCTGTGCTCCCCCGGACCGGGAGTTTCAAAGCACTCTGGAGGAAGAACACGTGCTCCCGTCTGTGCTCCCCCGGACCGGGAGTTTCAAAGCACTCTGGAGGAAGAACACGTGCTCCCGTCTGTGCTCCCCGGACCGGGAGTTTCAAAGCGCTCTGGAGGAAGAACACGTGCTCCCGCCTGTGCTCCCCCGGACCGGGAGTTTCAAAGTGACTTTCACTGGAGATTAGAGGAGAGATAATCTCATTTGAGAGTTGTCATCTCACACGGAAAAAGCCTGACAATGTGTTGCACGTAATAAATCACAACGCATTAGTGTAAGTGTTTGCTATGACTCTGTCTATAAGACATAAGAATATATTAGCTGTCATACACAGGCTGGCACTGTCTGTAGATTGATGTGAGCAGGGTCACTTTTTAACGATGAAGCACTTATGAAAATAAAAAAAGGAAAGAAGGTACAATGGAAGTACGGTACGTGAGCACATTGCTGTACTACATACTAGAAGTGGCATAACTTAACTTGGTGTGCATTAGAGACACATTCATATAGATGAAGGGCTCTAGGGGTCAATTTCAATTAGATATGTCGGTGCAAGGAAGCATCAAAGAAAATGATATGTTTAATAACAGAACAAATGGAAAACTATACCTTTTAGGTTTCAATTAAGATGTGATGTTTAGCTCTACATCACTGCATTTTTAAATCTCAACAGATTAGTGTATTTTTCATTAAGATTGCTGTAGATGGATTTAGTATCTCTTGTGCTGTGGTAAGCTTGGTGATACTGGGGAGATGCAATTATAACAAACTTTTCTGCCACTAGATATAACTGACCAGACTTTGAAGAGCTGTTTGGAGGGTTGAACGTGGTCTATTCTTTATTATTATTATTATTATGTATTTCTATTCTTGTCAAACAAACTACATTTCTCTCTGTATAATATTAATAATTATCCACACACCACCCTTAAAATGGCACAAAGTTACCAGAAGCCAAAATACAATGTAACAATCTTTTTAGGTGTTGAGGTGACATTTTCTACATTTGTATTGCAATGGTAGCAGCACAGATTACATTGGCCCTGCAAGCGAGAAGCAATCGCTGTGTCTCTAACGAGTCACATGACTGGAGCAAGTGGCAAGCTGCACAGATTCACAGGCAGAGCTGGGGATTTTTAAGGACTTTCTGCTGATTATAAACTATCATTATGAAATGGTTCTGTTCTGATTTAAAAAAATAGACAAACATGGTGAATGGCAATACATTCAATACAAGATTTGTGAAACTATTTTTTATTTTTATTTTAGTCCTGCAAGTGAAAGCGTACAGTAAACCACAGCTTGTGCTTTTTGTTTAGTTTTTCCTGTCCAAAACGCTGCATTCCTCTTGAGACTTGGTCCACTGGTTAGATACAATGCTTTGTTTCTTGCGATTGTGTCTCTGGGCTTTAAGTAATTAAAATAACATCTGGAAGAGTGTTTACTAAAAAAAAAAAAAGAAACACTTTTCGACCCCTTGAAACAAACATGATATATAAACCAACATTGATTTTTTTTTTTTGGTTGTTTTTTTCTTATTTTTCAAATGAAAAGCGAGCATTCAAGGACACCTCTGTGAACGGGGGTTTTATAAGAATCGTTCGTGGGACTCTTCATGGAGAATTTACTGCAAAGCTGCTTTCGTCATAAATTACAGTCATTTCTAATGCGCTGAAAAAGGAGTTCCTCTTCTAAATAACACTCACAGGTTAGGTTTCCAGACAGTTTGTGTTTGTGTCTGTGTGAGTGTGTGTGTGTGTGTGTGTGTGCGCTTGCTCAAGTCTACAGTAATATTTTTTACCACCTCAGTTGTGTTTTGCTTTGTAATGATACACTTCAGAACTCAATTACAATCCGTCTGCACCAGGTCGTCCTTCTGTAATTAACCGGGTTTCTTTTTATGCTGGTGGAGGGCAGATTCCGTTCAAGACGCTCCCAGATTTTCAAGTTTCAGCACTCCATAAACCATACGAATTGCGTTCATTTAAAAGAAGCTTGGTTGACCTGTGTTAAAATTAAACTCAGCTTTTCTTTCTGCTATGCTTCTTATTTAACCCTTTAACCTAAGCAGTCTATTTCATTTACCAATGTATGTTCTATTTGTTATGAACCTCAGATAACTACAACACTTTGCATTACAGGTCCAGTCAGACAGCAGCCTACAACAAACACGTTCACTCCGGGAAACACTGTGAATATGTAGGTGCAGATGGCAGCACTCGCTGCCCAGATGGTGAAGTCTCTCATTTAAATCAAAGGCTATATAATTAAGTAACAAAAAAAATTAAACAGCATAGCAAAGAGATTTGGGTTTTAAACATGAAACACGACGTAAACTACAGCAAGAGAACTTTGGTTAATGTGGTCTTTTTTAATTTTTTCAGTGCACATATTTATTTCATATATATATATATATATATATATATATATATATATATATATATATATATATATATATATATATTCAGTACCATGTGTGTAATTTGGAAAAGCTAACCCAGGGAGGTATGTTCATGCAGTATGACTGAACAAAAGATGAAAGATGATATCTGGACTGACGGATTGAATTAGCAAGGAGTAAACAGGGGCTATACAGTATATGGGCATTACAGTTCTTAACAAACCATCAGTCCTGTTATTGATTGGTTTTGATAGCTGTGATCTTGTAATAGGCCTGGTTATTACTTGTGTTTGATGCAGAAGTAACAAACTTTGCTGATTGAAGCTATAAACTGCATGAAGATTTAAAAACAAAAGCACTCAATCCATGCAGGCATTTTCTTCATTTGTAATCATTTCTCATTTCTAGCTCTAATTATGTGTATGAGGTGTGAATTTACTTCTCTTTTTGTAATGTATATAAATCTGTTTTTTTTTTATATAACATGGATAATCTTCAAACTTAATAAAAAATACAAGATTTACAGTATAAGCTAAATGAAACAGTGTACAGTAAGTACAGACATGTCAAAATTACTGGGGATTCCACTGCGGTCTTGGCACATACAACATACATGTGTGAAATAACAATGATCATATAATATAGCTTTATGATTTTGACTACTTTTGCTAATAGCCTATTTCATATATTCGTCAATAATCACACACATTTAAACGGATATGCAAACTGCAGTTATGTATCAATTGTGTAGCTTGCGTAGCCAACCAAAAAAAGTTGCTGCTGCTGTCATAAAAAGTTGCAGTCTGTCCGTGTCTAGTTACTGTACTAAGCGTGGTACAGAATAATAATGTACACGTTCGAATAGCCTCCGCCGTGTCCTGTCTGCAGAACAATCTATTGAAACCCGTTCATGTGAAATGGGTCAGTGCTGTGACATGCGATGCACGTTTCTGTAAAAACCAGAAAGAAGTGTTTTAACTTACCAGTTTCAAACTGTGCAGCAGAGAGTGCGAGCATAAATCCGGCTAAAAGGAGGACGGAAACTGTGAAAGAATCCATCTCCAAATTTCACAAACTGCAGACTTTGAAGACACCGACAGCTTGATCTTCGTAATGGTTTTTGAACAGGAGTCGCCGCAGGTGACCTGTTACAGACGCAGCACTGCCCTGATCTGAAAGTCAAGTTGCGAGCGATTTAAGTTAAAGCTACCTCTAACCACATCTGGTCTCTTAACTTCACTGCGGATCGGAATCATAGAGACACGAGAGATAGTAGAAAAGCAAGGATCCTATTACCAACCATGTGACAGGAAATCGGGGCGAGAGCTTCAACCTGCAAGCCTGGGCATGGAACATGGAGCACTCACAATGCCATGCGCTGCTGGTGCCGGCGTGCAGAGAGAGCTGGCAGCGTTCAGGTGGGAGTCACTGCAGTGAAGTACACGAGCCTTCTTTGGTCAGCTCTGTAGACCTACATTGTTCACCAATACCGTCGTTTAAAAAAAAAAAACACGATTACGTTAACGAAACAGCTTGACATTAAAAGTTTGATGGCTAATGTTTATTTTCTTTAAGAAAAAAATACTTTTTCGTTCCCGACGAATTTGCTGCAGTTTTTCTGAACTCGTCTTAGGGGTAACTGTTCCATGTTGTAAGGGACTGAATGTCATTGATATACCGGATTTGTATCTACATGGCATGCAGTAACATGTAATGAACTGCAGACAATATCAAACTACCCGACTCCATTGCAAATGCTCACACTGCTCAGTACTTTTTGTTGTTGTGTTGCTGTTTCTCTTTCAGAAAGATACAATAGTTCTGACCCTTACAATTAAATTCGTATAGTTTCTATTTGATGCATAATGAAGTATGCCGACATCCCCTTCTAGGGAGCGAGAACATTGACTCTAAGCACCCGGGGGTAGGTGAGCGGCGGCGCAATTAGAGGGGAACTGCTTCTTAGAACCACTGTACTTCTCCGATTTCAAAGGGTTTACAATACAGGGTGCAATTATGTTTGGATCTGGAATGGGAAGTCTTTCAGCTGCAGAGGAGTTAATAATAAAAAAAAAGATACAGTAACCCCCCCCCCCCCGCGTGTTTAAATAGAATAAGACACTGTATGATACAGTAAGACATTGCTGTTGGGTCGGCTTTTCTAAAGTTTCACTTCAAGATAAAAGGCTATACATGAGTTAATGTTAACCAAACTAATAATAAACCATGCAAGCGTTTTCAGCTTAACCTGCTGTGCTTGTTAACACCTTCTGATTCTGAAGCATGTATAATGTTTTGTTAGGAGTAATTGAATCCGTTCACGAATGGAATACAACACTGTTCAGTAACCCGACAACAATCCTAGTCATATTCAAAGATTTGCGGAGCTGCGTGCGGTTTTAATGGAAGCTGCCAAACATTGTCCACTGCTTCAAGTCTCCTCTGGAAACAAAGGGTTACGTTTTTTTTAAATAAAGAGATCATCATAGTCAAAGTGTGTTTTCTCTTTTGTCAATTTGATCAATGTTAACCGGCTACTACACAAGAGGCACCATAGATCACGTTGATTAGATAGATATACTTGAAGCACTTGCCTCTGTTTACTTCAGTCAATACTGCAGAATGGCACCCTCTTGTGTTCGTGTTTATGTTATCCAAAAGCCTGGGTGAAGAACTGCAGCATCGAAGAAGTTTAAGTGCCCAAATGAACTATTGTAAGAATGAATGTTATTGTTTGCACCCAACAGACAGTGGAAATACTCCCAGACAACGAAGCATTACCTCATAACATAGAGTAAGGAAGTCTGGAAAACAAAAATGAAAAAAGGATTTGTTTACAGCAAGACACAGCTAATATTATTATTTATTTCTTAGCAGACGCCCTTATCCAGGGCAACTTCCAATTGTTACAAGATATCACATTATTTTTACATACAATTACCCATTTATACAATCAGGTTTTTACTGGAACAATCTAGGTAAAGTACCTTGCTCAAGGGTACAGCAGCAGTGTCCCACACATGGGATTGAACCCACAACCCTCTGGTCAAGAGTCCAGAGCCCTAACCACTACTCCACAGTGCTGCCCACAGCTATGGGTTATTGAGTAACAGGTGAAATATTTATAGCAAAGTGCAGTGAAAACCTGGTAAAGCTTAAGCAGACGTAGTATGTTCAGAGATACTGGAGAGAACTTCACAAAGAGGCTGGTGGCTGGACCTGAATCGACGCTGAATTATAACAGTTACATAAACAGTGTAGAAAGGAAGAGAAGCTAGCACATTCAGGAGATATAAAATGCTTAGTTTTTTTTTTTTGTCCAGTAATTAATTACAGTATAATGGCTCAGAACTTGTATCCTGCCATGAAAGGGCAGTCCAGCATTTTCCATTGCAAACACAACATGCCCACTTCAGAACCACACTTTCTGTTCCATAATCAGGCTTCTCCTTCAGCGGTATCTGATTGCACCACAAGCCGCGTCGTTCCTTTGTGACCCACTTCCTTAATGTTGATTTTGAGTTTCTTAAACCATCTGTTCTGGTCTGCATCCATTTACTCAAGGGCAAAATGTCACAAGAAATTACAGAAGATGTCTGCTGGCAAAAGAGGTAGAGGCAATGCAGCTTGGCAAAGGAGGGGGGCAGTAAGTAACTGTTTACAGAAAGTGGAAGGTGAGGTTTGCCAGCAGTGTCATTCACAATGACAATCAATTGTAACGTCCCTACTGCACCAAAAACTGCGCCTTTTTATAATGTGTTATAAAGAGTGCAGGTTCAGCTGCAGCAGCAGTGTTTGAATGGCACAATATTATGCATTGGTGCCATCTTCCCCCTTTCCTATTTACTCGCATGGAGCAGAGCAAATCATACCTGTAACAGAAGAACAGACTTCCCAGTATCAGCCAAAGGGGCTGCAGAATGTATCATTTATAGAAACATGTTAAAAGGTAATTAAAAAGGCTGGCTGAGGCATGTTCAAAAGGAGTTTCTAAAGCCAAAGGGCTGGACTTTGTAACATTAAAACATTTGGGGCTGTGCTTGCAGTAGCGGGTGTTCCTTGTGTCTGTGTAGCTGGACTCAGTTCTGAAAATTAAATATGCCCTTAGATTTATTGAAACATTTCCTCTCTGCTTTTCAAAAGCATGCAAACGCAGCTGACTTAGGTGGCCTTGGCAACTCTGTGTGTTTATATGACCTGCTCTCTGTAATAATACACCAGCATGCCAAATTCAATTAATTTGCACATCTTTCTTTGGTGCAAGCACAAGCTCTTAAAGAGCCAGCAAGGTGGACGCTGTCACTAGAGCACGTAAATACAGTCCTTTCGTTGCTGAAGACCTGTGTTTACTTGAACAGAAAGGCCTGCCTCCAGGGAGCATTGCTGTACTTGCACTTTACTAAATCAATTATAGCAGAGAAGGGTGTGGATCACTTCACTCGGGCTCTGGAAGCTGCTGGAGTGCTAAAGTTCTTAATGAATGTGTTTATTTGGCTGCATCACCTGCACATAAATCAAGATAAATGAAAGAGCTAGCAGTGGATAAGCCAGCATTAGCTCATTCATGTTTTTAGTTTCTATTTCGTTTTTCACCCAGGATATCAGGATGAAAGTATAAAATAGTAAAGGCTCTCTCTTTTCCATTTCTCTGGCTCAGCAGGTAAAGGAAGATCATGCTGTGGCAGCCCAGTCATCCATCACAGAGCGAAGCGCTCACGTCATCCCATCCTGTCAGGCAAACTCTGGCAGTGTATTCATTATCATCTCTACTGAAATCCCCTGCTTAGGCAAAACTCACCGCATGATGTGCTAAGGGTGGCATCTTATATTTAAAAAGAGACCTTGAAGCAATAGATTGCGATTTACACTAAGGATTTATGCAAAGGTCCACAAAAATTAAAACCATTTGGGGGTGGGGGGGGACACTCCTACTCTAAGATATCATTGATGACCTTTAACCCCTTTAACACTAATCGCAATTTATAATGTTTTATTTTCATACTATATTATGATCTTGATTCACAATTAAAGTGGTAGGTCGGACTATTTTAAGGTCATCAACATTTCTGATTTCGTCAAATGTCATGCGCATTTAAGCCCAGTTGCCCATATTCTAATATGTCATATTTAATCATACGTTGCTCATCCAGCAGGGTTCGCCGTAGCGCCATGAGGAGAAGCAGTCCCTAATGGGAGCGCCAGAGCCAATGAGACGCTCCTTGTGGAATCCCCAGTGAAGACCGATGACTTCGCACAGCCAGGAACCTGCGCTCCGGACTGTCTGACTCACCCTGCGCCCCACGCGGCTGTGCACTTACCAGGGGAGCCACTCTGGGAACCCTCTTTTTATTTTTTTAATGGAATCTATCCCCTAGGTATGTTAATAGCTCTTTCAGTACAGCTGGTTGAGGTTTTCCTACAGTATTCCACAGAATTGTTAAGGACAAAACGCTAAAGTGTCCATGCATATGTTTTGCATTTACAGTTTCATGTGGCAATCCGTGCAGCACTTAATTATATCTTGTCTGGATTGTGTTTATTGCATTTCTGAGGAGTCCATCATTGTGCTCTTTAATTTCATTTCCATAGACTTGGTTAGTTCCTGTGGAGAGTCCGGATGACATGGATTGAAATAGTCACATTGCTGCCTGAGCACAAGTGAACGTCTGTGCATGAGGGCTGTTCCAACGTGCTACTCTGCATGTTTATTAAGGCTGTGTGTTGTGGTGCTGGAATTCGCTCACTTGATTTAAAAGTAAATGTCACAAATACAGCTATTCTCATGTTTAAACTTGAAATGAAAAGCTTGAAATTATAATTTCAAAGCACACAGAACTCAGTGGTTACCATATTAAGAATATTTAGAATTAAGGATGTCCTCAGTGCAAACATTTGTTTTCCGAGCCACTTCTAAGATCACGGACCAGCACAGGCGCTTTAAAGGGATCTACAAGTATTTTCTATCGCAACTATGTGCATACACTTGAAACATCCTAATAAAACAACTTGTGGAAATGAACCTTCGATAGCTAACCTCAGTGTTCCAAACATCACTCTGTTATGAAAGAACATTTTAAAAAGCTTCCCTGTTTCATGTGGAAATCCCCCCTGTGAAGACAGGTTGCTGCAGCATGCTAAGCAGCTGAGCATTACCTGGAGGTAGAAGAGAAGCCTGTAATTATAGAGCTGGAAGCTTAGCATGAAGTAAACACTGCAATGTGCTGCCAATACAATGTTCAGGCTGCGTTTCCAATACCAAACGCTTTGCTGTATGTCTTTCACTTTGGGAGGTCTGTGCAGGCAAGCCTCCAGTTGTACACAATTCACACTACTCCCCAGCAAGCACCGGGACACCAGGTAAAGACTGAGGCTGGTTATTCTTGACAGCGGACTTTAGCAGCAGTAACGGCAATGCCACGAGATAGTATCAGAAGTTGTATAGTTTCCTATGATATAGTACAGTATGTACAGCGTACCACTTTATATTTTTAAACAGGCTAGTACTTTAAAAGGAGAATCTCTCAGTGATGCATTTCAGAGAACGAGACACAACACCCCCCCACCACCCCACAAAAAAAAAACAAAAAAAAACATTGGCTTTAGGTTTTGCTTCAGTGCAAAAACCACAGTATTTATTTAAAAAATAAACTTAAAAGGCTGCTACATGCAGCTAGTCAAATAAAACAGATTCTTTTTTTGTGAGCAAGCTTTGCACTGAAGCCAGCACTTAGTGAATCTGTCTCTCTGTTCTATTAGGGGTTCATTTTCCACAGTCTGTTTTCTCTTTCCAAAGCAATGTATAGCCATGCTCGTTCTCCCAAGACCATCAACCAATGTTGTGGTCCAGACAGACTGGTGTCCCATAGAATTTCCAGTTCTTGACCTCACAAAGAAAATGCATTCCGGGAAATGTTCTCTAAATGATGGCATTCTATCCCCATTGGATTCTTCTCCCACACCCCTCCTTCTAGTTTCCATGAAGACTACACGTTATACTGCTACAGTAGTTATCTGGATAGCACAAACATGGATGGATATTAATGATATACTGCAAGTGTAGAAAAACATTTTATTGTTTCCCTCTGTGGCAGTTTGCAAAATAACCGTGTAATGCATTGCAGATATTGAGAAAGGATAAGGTAAAGACATAGCGCCGTGCATTCATCCAGCTGCAGGGAGGGATAAGGCAATATCTGGGTTAATGTTCCAAACGCATGGAAAAAGAGAAGAAAAAAAAACACAACTGTAGTTTTGTTCTGGTAGTGGACGGATGAATACCATACAAGTGTGACACTGTTCTCCCAGTTACTGGAAACAACATTCTTAGCAAGGTATCGCTTTAAGAGAGCAGCTGGGAATGAGGGTTGCATTTATTTATTTGAATTTTATTGTTTTCTTTGAAATACCGAACAATATGCAACTCGTGTTAAAATGCATCCCATTCCAAGACAAAAATAAAAAAGAAATATATCCCTATAGAATACTACCTTGCACCCTATTATAGTGTATCCACATAGACTCACACACTGTACACTCCTCTCATGACTGAAGGACTATATGCTTGGACAATTGTATGGCTGTTTTCAAAGCTTTTCAATAATAATAATAATAATAATAATAATAATAATAATAATAATAATAATAATAATAATAATAATAATAATGCTGCAACCTTTCAGTTACTTAAAACTGGAATTTCATAAAGCCATCAACACAGTATTAAACATCTCTACAGGTTTTATTGATATTGTAAATACTGATCAGGATAGAAAACATTTTGCAAACACCATTCATTGACAGCTGCATTCAAACTTCTTCAGGTTTCAAAACTATTTGAATGAGCGTGATTGAAATGAGAAGGGGCTGAACATAAATGACAGGTAAAGCCAGCTTCACATGCCAGTGTGTTCTGTATGTATCATGAATGACAGGTAAAGCCAGCTTCACATGGCAGTGTGTTCTGTATGTATCATGAATGACAGGTAAAGACAGCTTCACATGGCAGTGTGTTCTGTATGTATCATGAATGCCAGGTAAAGCCAGCTTCACATGCCAGTGTGTTCTGTATGTATCATGCTTCGCTGCTTCTTATTAAGATATTTGCACACTATTCCTTATATCCATGTGCATAAAAAAGTTTAAAAAGTTCACAAAAAAGTTAAAGGCGGCAGTATTTATGAAAGCTGCCAGTTAGATCTTTAAAAAGATTTTTTTTGTACGGCTTCAAACAAAAGTGATTTCATTAGAAACAGCCTCATACTTCCACAATAAATCACCACTCATCACCCCATCTATTTATAAGAAACAACGAGTGACATGCAGTTAATGCCTCCTGTTGTTCACACGACTGGATTGATTCAGAACCCTCCTTTCACTTGCAGGGATTGGAGCAAGGGCCCTCATCCAGGTGGGTGTTCTGGATAGAGCAACCTAAATATGGTTTGTGTTATTTTAACATATACTGAACCAAAACACAATTACGAGCAATTAACCCATTTTCTCCAAACAGCTTTCAAATGGAAACAGGAGATGTGTGCAGCTGTATAATAGCAACGATCCATCAAGAGCCATTCATATTGTACCAGCTGCTGTGCTGTACTTTAAATCAACATTGATGCACAGCTTGCACACAGGCATCGTGATTAAGTTTCGTTGACATGTGAGGTTTCACATTGTGTCATACATGGACAATACCATTATTACAATTTCAGTCAAGTTCATAGTCTGGGCTGCAAATAATTTGACCATAATGTATTGCATAGGCCAACATGCCATTATTAGGCAAAGGCTACTACAGTAGTCTCAGCGTACAGGAACACCTCCTAAGAGAACACTTTGCCTAAGGGAACACCCTTATGGTGTAATGGATTTTTCCCATTGTAAATGCTCCGGCTAAAGGAACAGGAACTTTGCTTAAAAGAACACCTTCTTGGCACCGATAGCGATTCATTCACAATGGATACAGTACGGTTTTGTAAAAAAGCGACTTGTCATAGCGAGAGTGTCTTGAGGGACACTGACTGGTTTATTCAATCTTTCCAGAACCGCTGTCATATCATTGAATTGTTTTGTATTCTGATTTCCACGAGAGCTCCTCATCGCTATAAAATGGCATGTAAACAAACAGCAAAATGCGCCGTTGTTTCTCTTGCTACACAAAGTTGGACATTTTTAGAGCTCTTGAAAAAAACCTGAATCAGACACAAGTCGCCGAGCAATTTGGTGTTTCCTGTTCTGGAGAGTTGCTTCTCCGTTCTGTTAAATAATGTACATGTCTTGTATATTGCTGCTGCATTTTATAATGTGTGTAGGGGGGCTGTGTTAATTTAGTTTGACAGTTTATTAAACACACCTGGCAGCTAATTTCATAGTACATGGCAACTGAAGCTTTTTGACCATGTTGTTTTGCTTTAGTTTTATTAATGTTAGCTTGTGTGTTACTTTATTATTATAGTTTATTAACATATTATTATTATTATTATTATTATTATTATTATTATTATTATTATTATTATTATTATTATTATTTATTTCTTAGCAGACGCCCTTATCCAGGGCGACTTACAATCGTAAGCAAATACATTTCAAGTGTTACAATACAAGTAATACAATAAGAGCAAGAAATACAATAACTTTTGTTCAAGCAAAGTACAAGTGTGACTAAACACAATTCAATAATACAGCAGATAATAGTGATAGTTACATCAGGATATGATTAAATAGTGATAGTTACATCAGGATATGATTAAATAGTGATAGTTACATCAGGATATGATTAAATACAAAATACTACAGGGTAAACACGTGGCAGATTAAAGTATTCTGAAGTACAGGATTAAATGCAGTAAAATAGGGGGCAGATAAGAGCAAAATAAAGCACATTTAAATGAAGGGTGATAGTGTCCCAGGATACAAACAGAGGAGTTCTACAGGTGCTGTTTGAAGAGGTGAGTCTTAAGGAGGTGCCGGAATGTGGTCAGGGACTGGGCAGTCCTGACATCTGTAGGAAGGTCGTTCCACCACTGCGGAGCAAGGGTGGAGAAGGAGCGGGCTCTGGAGGCAGGGGAGAGTAGCGGAGGTAGAGCCAGTCTTCTAGTGCAGGCAGAGCGGAGAGGTCGAGTGGGGGTGTAGGGAGAGATGAGGGTCTGGAGGTAGCTGGGTGCAGTCTGGTCAAGGCATCTGTAGGCTAGTACAAGAGTCTTGAACTGGATGCGAGCAGTGATCGGGAGCCAGTGGAGTGAGCGGAGTAGTGGAGTAGTGGAGTAGCGTGGGCGAAGCGAGGCTGAGAGAACACCAGGTGGGCAGCAGAGTTCTGGATGAGCTGGAGCAGCAATATAAACTTGCCTATTTTGCTTTTACTTATTCAGTTCATTTCATATGTTGATGCACGTGCGTCACGACAAGTAATACATATGTATTTATTTATTGAGTGATTCGTATTGTGTCTGGTGCCTAACTCCATCTTAGAGAACACTTCGGCTATAAGAACACTTTGTTTGCTTCCTGAGGGGTGTTGTCTTAGCCGGAGACTGCTGTATATCATAGACAAAACCAAGTAATTGGGTTTTCTTTGTTTTTCATCAAGGTGTACCGCAGTCTTTCTTCGGACTGAAGATTTTCAGCTGCATGGCGGAAGGGGTTTGACTTGATTCATTCAACCGACTTTGAAAGTAAGCTTCTGGGGTGTATAAACCACTCTCTCTGGGATTCCTAAAAAAACAAACAAACAAACAAACAGAGAAATAAATAGAAATTCCTCTAATCCCCTTTGCTGAAGAAACAGTATCCCTATCAATGGGAAACCGGCCCAGTCTTTCAGTTAGCAAGTTCTCTCTGTCTCCGGTGTTAGGACAGCAGACAGTTAAGGGGGATGTTTTTATCTGCATGTGTTAATGTAGAATCTATAGCCTCAGTGTGCAGAGCAATTCAAGCCAGGCATGAATCTGCACGCATTCTGGAAAGTCCCTTAGAACCATTATTTTACTGTGCAGTTTGTAGTGTCATGAAAAAGAGACACATTTACTGCTCTTTAGAACAAAATGGCTCCCTTACCCATCAATATTGCCTTTACTAGGGTTTTTTATTTTTTTGCTTTTGTCAACCAAGAAATACAATTTTATATGTATCCCTGGGGTGAAAGGTTGATAAATATATCTCAAATGGATCTCAGGCATTCCAAAACCAATGTAGTTTTAATATAATGATATACAGCAGCCAGACACTGCTCTCACATTCCTATGTTCTATGAAGGGGAGTAATAACAGAACGACAAATAAAGCATTGCTATATTAAAAAAAATAATAATAATCTAATTAAAAATAAACTGTAATTAGGGGCCCTAGAATACCGATGTTTAATATATATGCATGCTTTTAAATTGGAGACACACAGCACCAATTAAAGGGAACATTTAAACACAGGGACTTTCAGCAACTGTATGTTATATTTCTATATTTCATGTCTATTTTAAGGAGTATAACTGCAGATCGCTTCTAGAGGCCTGTTTTACATGGCATATGAAAAGGACACACATGCAGGATGAGAGGATTGGGCAGTCTGGTCTCATGGTTAGAGATCCTGCTTTTGAATGCACCTGCAATGCACTGTAATTCTATCTGGGTTTTGGTGGTACACAGTGATGGGCACGTCACACTTAAGGGTAGGTTTGATTGTTTTTTTCTTCAACCATGGATGCACCGCCAGTCAATCTGGTGTATCTGCACATACAATGCATGAGTCATTTCCACTATGCACTCAGGCATACATGCTGGTCCTATCTAGCATTGTTGCTACATAATACTAGATTGAAACAATACCATTTGTCAACTGCTGTAACCCATGAGGGCTCAGGTGAGTCTGACTCCCTGTTTGATCTTCAATGCTGTATAAAGGTAATGCCTTGCTCCCCTGTGGCAGGCAGCAGCAGTGTCTGCTTGTACAGGCAGGTACAGAAACCCAAGAGCTTCACAACACTGCTAGTATTAGGTACCCCAGAGTGATATCATCAGCGTACAAAGAGAAACCCAATTTCCACTGGGGGTCTGTTCACCTGATCTGAACACTGAGATGGGTTTAAATACCATCATGACAGATACAAATCAGTGACATGTGTTCCATATCGTTAGAGACAGAGACACACTAAAAAGGACCCACATGCACAGTCTACTGAGTGGAAATAAAATGTCTGAAATCAGGGACTAAAAATCCACTGCAATGGAGCGCTGCATTGTTCACATCATGAGACTAATACAGGTGCTGCTTCTCTTCAGTCAGGTTTTAACCCCAAAGGGAGCCCTCTGGTAAGGTTAGTTTAGTACAGCAGGGCTGTGCTGTAAAGCCCTCAGTCTGCACTGTACTGGTGTTTCCCAAGCTACTGATACACCTGCAGATTAACAGGATTTAGTCACTAGTTCTGTCAGTTCATCGCTATTGACAAGTGCTAAATACATGTCAAAACCAAAGATGAATACATCATAATGATGTGAATCTTTCAGTAGCAGAGTATTGTGCGATTACCCATAAACCGACTTCAACATTGTACAGCCACGGCTGCAGTGCTGCACCTGAAACACAGTAAGGTCCAGGCACAGCAGTAAAAGGAGACACCTATCCATGTAACCAAACATGCCTTGTCAAAGTTTACTCTGGCCTGCCATTGTAAAACAGTTTGGTGGACACATAGACAAGCATGGCGAGACTATGGGAAATCCATGCGAAAAATGTACTACTTTTACATGGGGTGTGTCAGTAACATAGGAGGCTGTGTGGTCCAGTGGTTAAAGAACAGGGCTTGTAACCAGGAGGTCCCCGGTTCAAATCCCACCTCAACCACTGACTCATTGTGTGACCCTGAGCAAGTCACTTAACCTCCTTGTGCTCTGTCTTTCGTGTGAGACGTAATTGTAAGTGACTCTGCAGCTGATGCATAGTTCACACACCCTAGTCTCTGTAAGTCGACTTGGATAAAGGCGTCTGCTAAATAAACTAATAATAATAATAATAATAATAATAATAACATAGAGCAAACCTGTGGAACAATGCTTACTCTATAAAACAGCAGACAGTTAGGACATACACATGCACGCACTCACGCACGCACACTCACGCTTGTCTTCCGTCACCATGCATTATCAACCATTGGCCCACATTCCAGTTTTTGCATTCAGCAGGGCAGTGTTCCGCTGCTGCTTGAAGGGTTCATTGACCTCTTACTGGCCCTTGTAATTGAAGTGCATTCTCTTATTCCACACTGTGTTTGACACGCCCATGCTGCATTCCTCCTGCAAGCTTCTAATGAAATCCACAGCGTGACACTGCTACTACACAGGCTTTCCCCTGCCAAACCAGTGCAGCAGGACCTGATACAAGGGTACTGATGGTCCCTGCATTCTCTCCACATTCAACTCAATGTCATCTCTGTCTGCTATGTTACATCAATTCAATGTATCGTGTAAATCCATACCTGAAAGGACATATGTTCTTTATGTTATGAAAATCTGTTTCATCTGCATGTCTGTCTTTGTACCTGCACTTCCCTTGTCTCGCACATGATGGCAACACTGTGCATTACCCTAGACAATATTTTAAACTCATCACAGAAACCAGGACCGGGGCACACAGTTGGAAATTAAGTGGTGACAGACTCAGGAAGGAGGGCAGGAGATACTTTGTTTTACACAGACAGTGGCGAGAGTATGGATTGGGTTACCAAACCAGGTTGATTCTGAATCATGGCGATGTTTTGGGATCTATGAGCTACTAGGAACCGTACAACTACTGACAGACCAAATGGCCTCTTTTTGTTTGTAAATCCTTCGCTGAAAGTCTAGTTTTCAAATCTTTCTGGACACTGCCTGCTCAAGGATCTCAAAGGGTTAAACTCGATTTAAAAGGATGCATTGTGGTTTGCATTCCTGTTTACAGGCTCCCTGGCAACGCTCTATGGTGCAGATAGGTCACAGGTCACTGACCTAGCGATGTGTGGAATGTCAAGAGATTAGTTGACCTAGACATCAAACAGCAGACCACATTATGAGATGATGATTATTATTATTATTGTTATAAAAGTTTAAATGAGGTGTTTAAACCTCAAACACCTAACCATCCAGGTGCTTTCTGTTAATGTCATTAAAAAAAGAAAATCTAAAATGTCAATCAAGACTCAAGCCACGGTTTCTTCTATACAATAGGTCACTCCCTCTGTTTTTTTTTAGATAACGGGAGCTGCGATTCCACAAAGAGCTCTCTCTCGCCTCGGTGTGCAGTCTGTCTGTGCAAGTCCTCTCAGGTTGACATATTCATATTTTCTAAGCCTTGAATTCAGCATGTTTTCTGGGTCCACACTTGACAGCAGGGTGTTGTGGTTTTCAGTGGCCATGCACTTTCTCTCTCTATAGGTCTATGGATTACATAGATCTTTGATGGCTGCAGTGACTATCAAACCTCAACTTGGGACGGGTTGCTCTCATCACAAAAGCCTTGTTTACTCAGAATTCCCAGGATACAGGAAGCTTCACAATCCCACAGGCAACAGGGCTTTTCTACACAAAAGCTGGATGCAAAGCTCAAAAGCATCACATAACCCTTTTAAATGCCTCGAACTTTTGATGGAGTTTTTGTTGTAACCCGTCTTAACCGCAGTCAGTTTGCTGCCTGTAAATCCCTCAGGATATCACAAAGGCAACATGCTTTCCTCCTCAATAAGCTCTTATAGAATATTGACTCTTTTATTTTTTATATATTGTTTTCTAGTTTTTTGGTGTAGTCTCAGTCATACTTTTATGATTTCAGTGTTTGAAATCATAGCTGAAATGATGTAAAGGTTTGGGAGCACTCCTAGATGTTTTCTTGTACGGATGGAGATTTCTTTGGATGTTTGTTTCAATGTAAGCTTGAATTCGCCTTGAAGGAGTAACAGAATTTGCACTGCAGTAACAAACGGTGTATGAGAATAATCATTGCCAGAGCACATTGGTGTGATGTGCTGCAGCAGGCAAACACCCATTGGGCATTGCTGCAATCATCTTAATCACTGACCGAAGAAATTAAACTGGGTGTGACTGCTGATTATGAAGCTGTGATGCTATGAAACTAATATACAGGTTCTGATATATTCTCATGAATCTGAGCCAACCTCGCCTGCTCGTGATACACATGTTCCTGCCTGAAAACATTCAAACTAATTAGACAGCAACAACTTGGGCATCGTAAAACTGAATTAGCATTCACAGACACGCAGAAGAAGCATATGCCAACAATAATAAAGGGAATCGTGATTATCTATCTTCCATTGTAGTCATGACAACAAATATGCAGTAAGAAGAAGATGGCTAAGGGTAAATTTATATATGTGTCAAACTTTACTTTCCCCAGAATCCCTAATGTACTGTAAGTTCAGAATAGAGGACATTCACTTTAAAAAAACAAACAAACTACAAACAGGCAGCTGGAACTGTACTTGGCAGTGCTTGGTCTCTAAAAACAGCCTGGTCTTAGAAGTGAGTTGTTTCTACCCACATTACAAAGACCCTTTAGAAGTCATTGTTCCTACTAATAAAAAGCATCTTTTTCAGGGTATCATGTGGAAAGATTTAACAAACTTTGCATAACTCCCACCACACTCCAGATTCACTTCCTGCGCAACAGGTATTAGAACCCCAAATGAAACACTGTGCACATTAGGTGGTATCAGGTGGGATCCCAATACCTGCTGCACCGGGAGTGATTCTACACGTATCTGTCACCGGATAAATAATAATTATAATAATAATTTCTTTCTTAGCAGACGCCCTTATCCAGGGCGACTTACAAGATATCACATTATTTTTACATACAATTACCCATTTATACAGTTGGGTTTTTACTGGAGCAATCTAGGTAAAGTACCTTGCTCAAGGGTACAGCAGCAGTGTCCCCACCGGGGATTGAACCCATGACCCTCCGGTCAAGAGTCCAGAGCCCTAACCACTACTCCACACTGCTGCCCACTACTCAAAACAGGCCTCCCACAGTTCAATGGGAAAACTAAGTCAATTAAACTAAGCAACAAACAAAAAATGTAATAGGGAATACAAACAAGGACTGCCAATGAGAGTCAAGAAAGAAATGTACTTTAATGTCATCTGTGGAGGCCTGAGCCACTTTCTGCGGGACCTGGTTTGCCTTGGATGCCACCCATCCAAATACACTTCAGGTCCAATCTTAATCTTAATAGACTGCGTGATCTCACAAGAACAGGATCCAAGGTGGTATGACTCCCAGTACTTAAACAAAAGAATGAACTCGCCGCCCATGCTATCAGTAAAGACAATAAATAGAACCAGCAACATGTCTCCAACAGAGCAAATCAATGCAATGAAGAGTAAGAAATCAGAAATCCAATGCCTTTGAGGACCAGGTCCTTCAGACACGGGAGGCTGAAGCTGACACAGCAGACAGGCAAGCTCTCGGGACTGCACTCAAGCTCGTGGAAACCACAGCACACAGCATGCTCTTATTCACCCAGCTGGATTGCAGAACCCTTTGTGAACGGATGGATGAGATCTAAATCAGATAAACCACAGCATGCTCTTATTCACCCAGCTGGATTGCAGAACCCTTTGTGAGGGATGGATGAGATTTAAATCCTGAAATGCATCCAGTAGATTGATATCAAAAGGAAGTTTCTGGCTGAAAAGTAATAAAATATGATTAAAATACGAGCACTCGTCTGCAGCACAAAGCAGATCGGGACATGAGCTGCAATCTTGTGCAGTGCGGTGAGCAGCTGGTTGAAACAAGTACAGCTCTTCAGCTCTCCGTTTCCACCCTGTCAAACAGCTCCATCTGCTGGCATAAGAGGTACAGCAGCTTGGCTTCAGTACATGCCATGAGCTACAAATTCCCTCCACATGCTGAACTATACCTGAGACACATTGGGGGGTGTTGCCCGACCACATGCCAGTGGACAGGCAGGTTTGCTCGGCAGACCCGGTGAGGACGTAGCCTTTGTTGCAGGTAAAGTTCACGGTTGATCCAGCCAGGTATGTCGTGCCCTCCTTCTTCCCCTTCGTAGGAGGAGCAAGCCAGCCACAGGACAACACTAAAGAAACAGCAGCCAGTGTAAAACTACAGAGCATGGCATACTTACATTTCTACAAGCATCTTGAAGTTATTCGAAATTCTGTAAATCAGGCATTTTGATATACTGTCCCATGACACCTCATTTGAAATTATTTTGTAATTAATACCACTTATCCAATTTCAATTGCACTGTTCATTGCCCTATCTTATCTGCAGCTGCCCAGCCTCCCACAGCCCAGTGTAATCCGCGCTCCTCTTTCTGAAGGGCCAGACATTCCATCTGCTACTCACCTGGTTCTAGATCCTTTACCAAGGACATGTGGCTCTGGAAGGAGATTTTGGTTGCGTTCCCCATGGCGAGATTCTTCGTGGTCATTGTATCAAACTTGCAGAATGGGTCCTGACCACAGAGTTTAGACATCTCCCCATACAAGGGGTCGTCTGGGTTTTCAATCACAGAATAAACAGGAACAAAGGCAGGGTCGTGCTTTTCGGCATAGAAGTATGTATTCAGCAGGTCAGCGGTGTCGTAGGTGAAGAGGGATGTTTCATTAGAGATAGCCCCTAAACAAAAAAGCATAATTAAAACTACTCTGCAGTATACTGAGGTATACAATGCCCCACTATTCTTTCCAGTTACTTACAGTCTGCCCCAAAAACAAACAGATCCTCCGGGCTGGAATCCCTGAACAGGACACTTCCGTTTTTGAACACAAAATCATCTTGGGGATCGTTGTTCATAGAGCCGAGGAGGCCAGAGGTGTGATTCAGGAACTCCTCCGGGAGCAGAACGCTCACTGTCATCAGCCCTCCCCTCCCTCGCACTTCCACCCCCGCTCCTGACGGGAACATCACCGAGACGTTCCCCCGGACGGAGGAGTAAAGGAACACTCCTGCAGAACCACAATCAGGAGTGAGGGGACTGCAGTTACACAATTAGAAAATCTCTCATCTTAAAATAGACACAGCCACATTTGCTGGAAAATCAAAAGCACAAGCTTCTGTCGACATTTGAGGCTGATCTCATCGAATCTTACCTGATCTTATCTTATCTTTACAGCTGAAATGACGTACCTTTCAGGTCCATCCAGCTCTGCTCAGAGAAGCTGAGAACTTGCTGGTTTCTCAACACCTCCAAATGGTCAGGGAGACGGGTCGTGCGCACCTCTATCACGTCAGAGCCACTCTCTTGCATGGCCACTGCTGACAGCCTGGTGGCCTTGGCTAAACTCCCTGCAAGTTGAAAATATGAGCTTAACATTCCTGACAAGAATCCACTGCTAGGAATCAGAGTACCATTGGAAACGTGTAGAGATGCTACTACAGTTCCATTCAACAGGGATTCATTAGAGGGCACATCTAACACTTGAAGTAAGCAGTTTCTTCACTCTGGGAATACAGTAAGCAGTTTCTTCACTCTGGGAATACATCTTCAAGGTAAATGACTGTGCAGTGATTTGGGGTTTTTTTGTTTTAAATTAAATATTGCTTTTTATTTTTTTGGTGACGTTTTAATTTTTGTACTAAAGTTTACCGAAACCAAAAAGAAACTACTGACCTGTTTGGAGTTTCTTGGACTACAGAGTAGAAAAGAATGCTGACCAACTTAGAGAACAAAGCTGAATTCAAACCAAAGAATACCGGACCCCGGAGAATAAAAGTGAATTAGTCTACAGTGGCTTCCCTATATAACAGGTACTCACCATTCTCCAATGACACGGGCTCAGTCCTCACTTGAACAGTCAGGGCTTTGTAGGTTGTATTCAGTAGGTAGTACTCGCCTTTCCCATTGAAGGTATAAGTAGAGCCATCCAATGTTATGAAATGGGGGTCTCCGAATACCATGCCTGTAAACGGAAAAACACAATAGCACTGGAGATTCAGAAACAGATTCAAACAGGATTGTGCACTGCTGTGGATGTGCCGAGACCAGTAGGATTTCAATACCAGTCACTCATTCTGCAATCATTCTTGCTGATCTCACACAACCCCTTACAGCATCAGCTGACAAGCCCTGGATCCGTTATCTGTGTTAAGAGATGACGCCACTTAGATCTACCAGCTCACCGACTCTGGGGGGCCTGTAGGTCCTGCAGTCGCTGGACGGACGGTGGGTGAAGTAGTAGTGACAGTTGTCAGACCAGAGGCAGCAGTAGTAGAACGTGATGACGTCGTACAGCCAGTGGGACACCCCGGGAACTCGGGGGGGCTTTCTGTACGGAGGGGAACCCCAGTCGTGCCCTCTGTCTGGAGTGCTTCCTCCAATGGAGTCTGCTGTCAACACCTGGGCCCCTGTGTGGTCATAGCAACACTGCTGCCCTGCTCCATACTTAGGACTAGAAACCACAAAAGAAATGCAAAGATGACATTCCGTGCAGTGACACCGGCAATCAATCTACTACAGGGGTAATGCTGCCCTCGGTCAGCCTCCGTTCCTGTGCCTCACCTGGCCTGGATTGCCCTCACGCAGTGCACAGATCCAGGATGGTAAGTACACACACTTCCCTTCTCAATATCACACCCATAGTCCGTCTGGAATGGAAAAGCAGAGTACAAATAAAAGCAGAGCCATGTAACCCTATCAGGCTTGATGGGTGTCTCGCAGATGGCCTTACATGAAACCTGCCCGTGTCAGCTCTGGACTGGGCCAGGGTACATGGGCAGTCGGCTATCTCGGACAGGAACTCCGGCAGGTCCTGCTCAGTTTCATGCCAGCTAATGCACTTGTCATACGCCCAGGCGGCCGAGTCTTTCCTGAACTTCTCCTCCAGGTGCCAGGCCAGCGCATGTACTCCAGTCCAGAGAGCTACAACATCCCTGAGTAAAACAATCAAACAGTACAGAAAGCAGGTAGAAACAGAAAGCAGTATTATGCAAAGGAGCTGAACCACATCACATGTCACAAGAAGCACCGCGCAGCACCCAAGGCAGAGAGCACCTAGCTGTCTGTTAGCTGGTTGCTAAATAGTTAGAAGCAGAGACTTAGGGTATCAGTTTAAAAGCAGGAGAACAGTGGTCGCCCAACTACCCTGAGCGTCTGCAACTGCAGCTGGGAAACCAAGGACCCCAGTGTCAGGCTTCTTCGAGGAGTGTCAAACACTCAAGCACTGATCAGTACATGTGCGTCTGGAAGGTTGCCAGCAACGTGTAAGAACAACCAGAACATTGCTTTGTATTGGTTTTCAAATTGCCCTGCTAGTGTAGACAAACACGACAGCACCCGCTAGTAAAACAGCACCGCTAGTCATGTTTTTACTTTGAAATCATGAAAATGACGGCTCTTGAGGCTAACAGCAAAGTAAACATTGCTTACCGGTCCCCCTCGTCCTTCATACTGGGGCTAACTCTTAATGCTCCGATTTCCCAGTCCGAGAAGGGTTTCTCAGCACAGCGGGGGACGAAGGTAAAGGAGCCACTGTTGGGAACAGCTTTTCCCAGGGAGTATAAAAATCTCAGTTCTGGGTTCCAGGAGTCTGAATAGGCCTCACCTTAGGACAGAAGGAAGCACTCATGTTATTATTCAGGAATTTAGTTAAATCTTGGAAAGGCTAAAGCTGATGGCTAATTCCACGTGCGCTACACTTCACTGTGTAAGAACACTTTACAAACTCAATACTCAGTATTTCACAATTCTGTGTTAGGTATAGCAGGAGGCAATGCATTTTAAGTGACATCAGAAGTCTGCACTGTTTGAAAGAAACTCTTGGAGGTTTGTTTGCTTCTCATTCTTGTAGATTCTCGCTCTCACTGTAAATATATGCTGCTCGGTTACAGGCAGTAGTAATCGTTTCTAATGTACCTGTTTCTCTGTAACCCCAGAGCTCAACGTTGACAGCCGCAGCTGTCAGTAAGGAGGCGTTCCAGCTCATGGTCAGGGACCCTCCAGTATTGGGTGTCCCATAGTATTGCCACTTTGTTGCATTGTGAAGAGTGATTTTAAATTCGGCACTCACTAATGAAAGAGAACAGAGTTAAGAAAAACAGACATGGCTATTGAGTTTATATAACAAAGGAGTACATGTGTGTATATTGACATGTGCCATTTCAATTAAACAATACCTTCAGAAGCAATAATAAAAACAGTAAATAAAATGAATACATAAATCAATGCATACCTGCGAGCCATGTGCCATGCCGGTTAAATGTTGCTTCATTATCTGTTGACACTTCAAAGGGAATCCAACCACTTTCATACAGTAACGGTGAAACACAATGACCTCTGTTTCCACTATCAACATATCCCTGTGTGTCGATCTCAGAATTAAACCTGACAAAGCAAGTATGTCAGTGCATGTTATCGTATAGTTTCACATCTTTATCTCAGAAAAACATCTTTAATATTGCAAATCTAGTTTCAAGCAGCAGTGTGTTATTACTGTATTTAAAAATACACAGCTGCACCAGTCCTAGCATCTTACAGAGCAGCCAATAGTGTTTAAGTCATGTGACTTTCTAGAGTGAAGGTTTTTAACCCATTCAGTGCCATTGTCCTCATTTCAGGACAGGCTACTTTGTAATTGTTTGGAGCATTGTTAACTGGCATCTACCTGTTATTTTATTTTTCTCTATAACTATATTGTTGTGATAACTTACTTTAATTGTGTTAAGTCTAAATGTAATGTAATATATCAAATTACATAAATGCAGCTTGTGTTGTAATTTTTTCAAAGAAAGAATAATTTGGTACTTAATGGGTTAAGTCAGCATAATAACATTTTAATAACATTGTCTCCTCATATCTCGGCACCGTCAGTCTACTCTTTACTGTGCACTAACCTGCAGACAAGTTTCGAGGCAGGATCAAAGGTTGTGTTCAAGATGACAAAATGAGCCCCGCCCAGGAGAGTTCCAGAGTGTGGAGAGATCTGCAGGCAGAACTGTCGATAATCTGCACAGCACTCCTTCAGAGACTCACAGGTAGCCTGGCAAGAGCAATCCCCGGAGCGCTGGCCACAGCGACTTTCACAAGAGCTCTGAGCAGCTGCAAAGGGGTTTCACAATGCACTGAAATCTTAACAGCTCCACTTTATACAAAGCGTTTCTTCTTGTCATATTTGCTGCATGTTTTACAAGCCTACTTGTGTTTCTTTGTGTGTGTGTAGGTGTTGTATTCAAGTAAACATGTGAGAGGTACAATTCATTTTCAATATAAAGAAAATATTTACAGGCATATCTGTGTTTCTTTGTGTGTAGGGGGTTGTATTTAAATAAACATGTGACAGATGTTAAGTAAACTTGCTGATATGCTATTCTGTTGTATTTCTCTACAGAACAGACTTTTAGAATTCAGCAAGGACATACTGTTGTTATCTTATCATAAGAAAAAGCAATAAATCTTCAGGACTGAAGCACAAGATCCTGTATCTGGGACACACATACAGAGAGACTGCATGCAGTCTAAATATCTGTAAAATGTGTATTGCATCAACATTATAAAAATGCAACCTGCAGGCTCAGTGTGAGGTTAGGAGGCTAGGATTACTGTGTGAATATTTGAGGCTCTTATCATGTTCACAATGTGGCGTGCGACAGACAGAGCACAAGGTGAGTCCACAACGTCAACGAGTCCCACAGGTGCAATCAGTACAGGGGTGCTAGTGGCTCATCCAGGAGACACAGAAGGCAATCAGGAAACCTGATACCAGACATCCAACAGGACACAACCACTGCCCCTTACTAGCTCTGCGCATCAACTAGTGTACAAGGTAGATTATTTTGTCAACTTTAAAAGTTCTGCCTGGTAATATTTAAATGAAAGGTGCTTCAGTTTCTGTATACCTGAATTGTGTGTGTGTGTACCTGGTAGTTTGGTGTACAACATAACACAGTTTGACACTTGAGCTTCAGCTGGTCTCGCAACGGTACAGTTCTGGCTATCTATAGCATGCACAAGTTCACATACAGGTTACTGTCACTGGTTTGCAATATACCACTCGAACAATTTCTATTAAATAATCATACAGCAAAGCATAGCGACTTCTAATAAATAGACTGAATTATAAACGTACCTGATAGCTGTGAAAACCATACAATTAAGACGATCGTAATCATAGGTGAGAACCTCTCCCAAACCGTCTTCCCGTTCATAGCTACAACGGCAGCAGTATAACAACAACAAAAAAAAACCTCTAGCTGCAATTCAGGTAACTTTCTTATGTTGTATTAGTCAGGAGATCTTAAATCCATTGCTGTATGTAACTAACGTTTCCAATGTAAAGAACAGCCCAGCCCTGCGTCTGGGTTTATCAGCTAAGAATGGGTAATGATGATGAAATATGATGTGAGATCTGCACTGACCCTGCGAGGATGAAGTGTGGCAATGGTATCAATGGTTACACTGTGATGAACCAAACATATCACTTTACTTGCATTACTTATGATTGCTAAGCCATGTGGATACAATACTTTATGACATACATGTCATAAAATAAATACACTCTAATAACCTTAAAATACTTGTGTGGCTCGTACGCGCTGATGAAATAGATGCATATTATTCTACAGCAGCTGTCTCTTAGTTTGTATTCACGTTGTTTTTCTGGTCTCGCGTGCTCATCATTGTCAGTCAGGTCAGATTTCTTTTTGCGCGTGCGTACTAGATTGAACTGTGCACAATAGACTTGTTCGTACTTAGTTAAAAAATACATTATGTATTGCCGGTGGTGGTAGTTTCATGACAAGTGCAAATCATACGGCTTGCACAATATAGCCTTAGCTTAGTATTCGTTTGAATTACTGTCGCCTGTGTTTATAACAGCAGCATTGTGAAATGTATGTTCTGGGCACTGTGGTTGCATCCTTGGTTTGTTTTCTGCTTTTGAAATGGACAAAGAAGAGACGATTCTGCCTCGATACAAAAAGACTACATGGCAAGACAGTACTTATCACAGGTGGGCAACTGTTTTTTTATTAAAATATATACGGGAAGACCGATTACTTTCAATTGCATGTTGAAAATAGGAGTTTAGGTACAGGGGTACAGTGAGAAGGACGTGTCACGTGACGACTGTAAATAATAGTGTATATATTTATTACACAAATAAACGTTATTTCACTAAAGCTATCAAGTAGTTTACATGCTAAAAATAAATCACTATGACGACAAGGTTATGTCTATAGTATAAGATCTTGACACAACACGATCTGTAGCTACAATATAATACGAGGCCTGTGCTGTGTGTTACTCCTACAGCAGGCTTGTTTAAACTAGTACATTGTATTTATCAGTCATGTGATGGAAAGCACAGATTTTAGGTTGACCAGACGTTAGGGTTTAGCCGGGACTGTCTCGGTTTTCCATCAAAGGACCCGGTGTCCCGACATTTTGTTCAAAATCTTTCAAAAGTCGCGGTTTTCAGCCACTTCCTGTAGCGGAACACACTAAATAACTTTTGTCAAAATAACGTAAACAACCGCTAGTTTTAGCTTATAGCACCTGCAGTGAAAACAACATTAAATAAAAATAAAACAAAACAAGGCACTATGGTAATCAAGAACATTATTCTTATAAAGTGATTAACACAGTCGTACGTGCTTATTGTAGACTATATTTGAATGGTTTAATTAGTCTTATCGGTTATTTATTTTGTTATATCCCGGTTTTGACCCTACCAGATTTACATAAATCAGTCACCCCGATCCCGATACGGCCAGTATCCCTAACAGCAGTGCATCACACAGCACTGCCTCACATTTAAATCAGGTGTGTTTTTTTCCTTCTCTGCTCTACCCCCAGGAGGACATTGTGGGATTGGGAAGGAGACCGCGATCGGTCTGGCTGTGAGAGGAGCCCGGGTGATTATTGCCTGTCGAGACGCTGGGAAAGCCGAAGAGGCTGTGAGGGAGATTAGGAGAGTGAGCTGCAGCATGAACGTGCAGCACATGGAGCTGGACCTGGCGAACCTGCAGTCCATCCGAGACTTCAGTGAGGCACTGCTGAAGAGAGAGAAGCGGCTGGATGTGTTGATCAATAACGCTGGTGAGAGACTGGCGCTCAGTGCATTGAATTTCACATCGCCCATAGCTACCATCTTATAGAACGTAGTGTAAGTAAATGAAAGTACAGTTAGGGCTCCGGCCATCTAAGGGTGGCATGGCTTTCTGATGACTCTGGATTCCCATAGCTAACTTGGTGTTAAATTCGGAAAGATAGAAAAACGGAGAGAAAACAAAAGCAGCCTCCCTCTGTGAATTCTACATTGAATTGCTGTGTGTGTATGGAAACCTAACGAGTTGAGTAATAGCCTCAGTAAGTTAAAGCTTGATTTTGAGTGTTGCATTCTGAGTATATATTAGCAGTGACTCATCTGTTCAAACACATCACGGCCCATGTTCACAAATCATTGACCTCGGCCCTGATTCTTTCCACCCCTGTCCTTTTCTCAAAAGAAACAAAGCGTTTATGTTACAAAGCTTCCAACAAATGACTGGGTTAGTGGAATCAGGAGCTGCAGCATTCACTTGTGTTGCTTCTTGCTAGCTTTGTATCCGTTTGATTTCATTTTGCTTCACAGATAAATGGTGCAAACTTGTTTTGTGAATATAGCCCATATGCTTTAGAGTAAATCTATTGATATGCGCACAGTAGAGACATGCTCTTCCCCCTGTCCCCTCGTCCAGGAATGCCATGTGTCCTGGACTGGACAGACGATGGCTTCAGCATGTGTTTTGGCTTCAACCACCTGGGTCACTTTCTGCTCACCAATCTCCTGTTGGGCCGCTTGAAGGAGTCGGCCCCGAGCCGTGTCATCAGCCTCACCTCCTCTATGTACAAGTACCAGAAACTGGACTTCCAGGACCTGAACTACAACATCGTGCCTTTCTTCACCTACTGCCGCAGCAAGCTGGCCAACATCTACTTCACTCAGGAACTGGCCAGGATGATGGAAGGGAAAGGAGTGACTGCATATTCTGTACACCCAGGTTTGTTTGTTTGTTAATTCCCATGTCCAGATTATAAAAAAAAAAGTGTTGTACTTTCCATGACATCGTCATTGCAATGAAATGTATTGTTTTAACAGATGATACTTCCTACTTCCTTCAAAACAATCTCTCAGTTAAAGAATTAAGATCAGGGAGAAAAAAACTAATCAGATTTACAAATGTGCAGCCCTTAGAATAAGAATCTTAAAATAGTAACATCCTCTATGCTTAATGCCTGTTGATCAAAAAACATGCTTTTAATTGCAGCTCCTTCCTTTTGAATCGCAGGGTTTGTTCACAGTAACTGGACGTCCCACTTCTCCACAGTGTTCCGCATGCTCCTCTGGTTGGTCATGGTCTTGTTTTCCGTGCCCTGTGAAGCTGCTGCTCAGACTGTCATTCATTGTGCTGTAGCAGATGAAGTCCTACAGCACAACGGAAAGTTTTTTTTCGACTGCCAGCCCGCCAAACTCCACCCCTTCGCGGAGGATGAGGGGGCTGCTAAAAAACTGTGGGAAGCAAGTGAGAGGATGGTAAACCTCACCTGACAGAACCGCGGTTTGATTTGGTGACTGATGATTAAAGATTGGAGTTCAAACCACTGAAGTCAATGGGACATGGTCTTAAGTGAATAACTACCTGGGTTTCATTGCCATCAGTGGTTTACACTCACGGGAAACGCACAGGTTGGAACGCTTCATTCTGTTAAACTGCAGTTTAAATTTACTTGAATGTTCCTGTGCTGACGCAGATCAAAGTGAAAATGAATGCACTGGGTTTGCTAAAGCCTGGATGAATGTAGAGGAGTCCCAGCTCGGAGTCTGCATTTCTTATTGATTCTCAGCCTGGATGAATGTAGAGGAGTCCCGGCTCGGAGTCTGCATTTCTTATTGATTCTCAGCCTGGATGAATGTAGAGGAGTCCCGGCTCGGAGTCTGCATTTCTTATTGATTCTCAGCCTGGATGAATGTAGAGGAGTCCCGGCTCGGAGTCTGCATTTCTTATTGATTCTCGGCCTGGATGAATGTAGAGGAGTCCCGGCTCGGAGTCTGCATTTCTTATTGATTCTCGGCCTGGATGAATGTAGAGGAGTCCCGGCTCGGAGTCTGCATTTCTTATTGATTCTCGGCCTGGATGAATGTAGAGGAGTCCCGGCTCGGAGTCTGCATTTCTTATTGATTCTCAGCCTGAATGAATGTAGAGGAGTCCCAGCTCGGAGTCTGCATTACTTATTGATTCTCAGCCTGGATGAATGTAGAGGAGTCCCAGCTCGGAGTCTGCATTTCTTATTGATTCTCATGCTGTAAAGTTCTTGTTCTTTACACTAAAATGCAAATGAACTATTCCAGCCTGTAGCAATACTGTTTAATGTATTTCTGGACTGTTCCTGCTGTATAACAATAGCAGAGTGAGTTTTTGGCGTGGGTACAGTATGATACATTACTGTAGGAGGGGGTCCTGCACCACAGTAAGACATTCTCAGGTTATTTACAACCCACCAGAATGTACTGTAATTGAATCTATATTGCAGTATGACCTCTGTGCTCTTTATAATAGTGTCCGTGTCTCTTCTCCTATAGTATTCCTTACTTGAATGAGTGGCTGTTCTGCTACAGTATTCCTTGCTTGCAAATCCACAGTGTCTCAGATATAGCACCAACTTTGTATTTTGTTACAGATAAACTACCAAAAAAGAAATTGCTAACTACAGCTGCAGTGGGATCCATATATAATGTACATTCGAATGCATGTGAAGTGAAAATGTTTTAAAATGCCAGTATATGTTGTGAGTTATGCATTATTCTCTTTTTATTTTTGTTATTTTATATAATTCTATGTATAAGCGCACACAATATGACTTGCATGAAATAAAAAATATATTTCTCAGGTTTAAAACTGATATTGTGCGTGGTCTGCTGTATATACAAGTAGAATGTGGGGCTTTAACCTAGTATTAGCAGCAGTTGTTTGTCACATCTATTTATACATACATATCCTTTACACTATTAAGTATGTATTTATTAAATTGGGACTAGAGTATCAAACTTTAAGAGGAACTATGTGTTTAGAGAGAGGATATTCTACCCACTCTACTTTGCTGCAACAGTAATCATTTGTTCATTAACAGCTCTGTCAAGTCAATCCGATCAGTTCTTCCAATGTAGTCCGATCAGTTCAGTGTAAATGCTGAGTGTTTCCATGTCTAGTGCCAGCAGTGTGTGTGACAGATGGTGGTGAGTTGCGAATGAGTCTCCTTGTTCCAGGAGGCACCTGTGGATACCGTCTTGTCTGAATGTTTTCAGTAAACAGATCACGAGGATCACAGAGACGGGGACTATATGGCCTCAGCTTGTAGCTGAGCCGTAGAGAAAGTGATACCTGGGCGTGCCCACGCTGTATTGAAAAGGGCACTGGCAGCCCTCCAGTTGTGTCTGCAATGATTACTTGGCACAGACTCAGGGCTGTGTCATGTCATTTCACAACATGTTGTCTCGGAGTGTCTTTATGAAGCTTCTCAAGGTTTAAAGTGACTTGGTTTTCTCTCCCCTTGTGAAACTGCTGTCTTGTGCTCTATGTAATTTAAAGCGTGTTGTTGTCTTCAGCTGCTGAATTCCAGTGCTCTGCTTGGAGTGCTGCTTCCACAACAGTGTTACAAAGTAGCATACTGGGGTGTGTTTGAGTGATCTAAACAGCAGTGGGGTCTAAATACAGCCACTCTTTAACTGGTATGATTTATCAACCCACTTATGAACATGACTACTATAATAAAAATAGAAGGAAACGTGGTCCTTGGAAAATCAGGATTATAAATCCAATTTAGGACTGGCCACTGTTTAGATCATCACATGAGACTCCATGGACTTTGTACATGTGCTTGAGTCCTGCACAGCTTCCACTGTGTACACTGCTTGAAGCTAGCTTTCAGTTGTAATTAAAGCTTGCCTGAACTATTAACTGAGTCCACTTGGGGGCACTCAAGCACTATGTTGATGTGACTGGAGGATAGAAGCACCCCAGGCTCTATTGTAATGAAAGAATGTGCATGCTGGTTGAGAAGTCAGTGATGTGCGACAGTTTTATCAGCTACAGTCTAGATCTCAGAGCAGCTGCAATTTTACAGGTCAAGGTTACACAAATGTGCTTATGATCCAAATAATGCATATGAAAGGTCTGATAAAAAGAAGTCATTTAAAACAGTATGCAGACAAACCACCCACCCAACTTTCCCATTCCGATTGTGTTCTGATACAATGTAACTGCTACAGCTTATCTAGCGAAGCAGACTCTCTCTGCCTCGGCGCCTCTCTGTGGGAATATAGATTAGAATCCTTTTAATCAGACTCTCTATAAACCCAGAAGCTTCCTGGAGATGGATGTAAATCACTCCAAGCATTGTGTTTGATTGATTTTCATCAAATATTTGAGTTGCATGATGGGTTTTTCATTCAGACACAGACCTGCCTGCCAGATAATAGACTAACAACTTCACCTCTCTGGAAATCAATTGTATTACACATCTACAGAAGAAACCAAATTGGATTTCAGTTTATGTTTGCATACTGGGACGCTGTCGCTGCAGCACCACAGCAAATGGTTTGCAATTAAAGCAAGCTCAGTCCTTCAAACTGGCAAACCCTCTAGTGAGATTGTCGTGCTCTGAAATATATATAAGATTGCATGATAGCTGTAAATGGAAAATGCATTATAATTGTTAACATGTCTGGTGCATTAAAACAGTTGCATATCAGCAGCTGTTGTCTGGGAGTCGTCAGCTTCTCTCCCAGGATGCGATAGCATCTACATACAGGGGCTGTGATCCAAGCAGAATCGCCTCCAGCACACAATGTCCTGCTTGCCTGCAGGTATGCAGCAAGCACAGTTTCTAAAACATGACCAGATATAAAGGGAATTGATTTGTTTATTCATTTTAATCACTTTATTTAAGAACATACTGTGATATTACCAGACTTTTAGAACTGCAGAAGACATTTAAGGCACTGTAAAGCTGACAGCCAGAGGTGTCATTTGTTTAATGTTACTCGGTACTGATATCTTACTAAAGGAAATCCATTTATTCTTCCATTTATCTCTAAATGTTCTTTTATATTATATCCTGTCCTTGGGAATCAGTTGGATCTAATGAAAGCAGACAGGTAATACAAGAAATGTAATCTAGTGATAACAAACTAGTCTTGCTGCTGTCTGAGACTCATCAAGGCCACTCGTTGTTTTCAAACTGCATTCCATGATGAGGTCATGCATTCCATGATGAGGTCATGCATTCCATACACATTGTTTTTTGTTGTTGGTGCTGCTCATAGTTTGATGCTGAGTTGCCTGTTTAATAAGGAAATGGGTTTGGGTTTAGCCTGCATTAGAGAAGAAAACAAAATGGACAGAATGTATTGAAATTGGTGCCTGTTAGTGCAAAGAACTGTGGCTAAAGTAACACAAATAACATTGGAAGCAGAGACTGTTGGGTCCCATATCCTTGGAGATCACCGTGCAGGTGAGTGGTCTCCTGTCTACCCATTGGAAGCAGAGCCTGTTGGGTCCCGTATCCTTGCAGATCACCTTGCAGGTGAGTGGTCTCCTGTCTACCCATTGGAACCAGAGCCTGTTGGGTCCCGTATCCTTGCAGATCACCATGCAGGTGAGTGCTCTGTTGGCTACTCATAGGGGTCCTGCTTCTGTGCATCATCTGAAGGAAGCATGTTCAGCAATACTGCGCTTCATTTCTTTCAGACCAATGTGGTTTCTTTGATAGAAGCTCAGCTCCTCCACAGCCTTGTCTGGTGACATACAGATTTGCGGCCTTGTATATGTGGTCCCATAACACTGTTCACCCGAGCCCAAACATTCATCTTCCTGAGGGAATAAAAACACATTTCTTGTCCGTGACCCCGAGAGTTGAGTCATAATGTTGCTGTATTCGGAGAAGCAGCTCAGCTCCTTGGGGGAATGCTAGCTGTGGCTGCAGAAGGATTTCATTGCAGAGTCTGTGCTAGGGAAAGAAATGATAGAAAGATGCGGATTGGAGGGGAGGCATATGCAGCTTTGAAAAGACAGTAATTGTCTTGGTAATTGGTTCTTCCTGAGTGGTTTTCATGCCACACTGGGTACATTCCTATAGAGAGTGTAGCTGTGAATCTCAAATTCTGGCTTTTCTAGCAGCTTGTTTGAAATCCACACTTTTTCAGCATCCAGCATCATTATATATTACTCAAGGCCCAATCTACTGCAATTCAGAGCCTTGAACAATGTCATGGAAATTGTGAAAACTGTTCCTAGCATGTAATATGATACAATAATACCGTCAAGGGAGTCGTATGATAATAGTTTTCTTTAGAGACGCCTGGCTTTTATATTCAGTTGATTTAACATGGGGGTTTTCAAACACATTCTTTTTCAATAAATGCTCGATTTTCACTGGGATTGTTGGAATGAGGATGCTGCAGCCCTTGCTATGATTAAACAGCTGGAATTAGTGTGGATGCCACTTCTGAACACCAGAGGGCAGTATTGCACTTGATTCAATGTCAGAGCAAGTCATTTTTGTTAGCAATGAAAATATTGTATTTAAGATTACCTTATGTTCACCTATAATTCGTTTCTCCCTCCAAGCACAGTAAAATAATTAAAACATGTCACTGCTTATGCTTCTGCTCTTAGAAGTGACACAGTTTTTTTCTTCTTCTCTAAAATACATGTTATTACCCAGCATCCCTAGCCGCTTGCCTGCATTGGATGCTGTTGTGCTCTGGATGTCACATTGTTGCGTGCGCGTGTTTGCATTACAGTTCTTCAACTAATCATGGAATATAAAAAGTGGCAGAGAAATGGCATGTTGGAATGCAGCAAACCAACATGGGTACTGTATTGTGTCACGATTATTCACCCATTAAACATTTATTTTACATGCAACACAACTATAAGATTGTTACAGTATACAGACCACACATCTCCCAAGGTAATCGCTCATCTACATCACAGTAGTAGAATATCATTTCCATTTGGATTCCAGCACAATATAGACTTCATAAGAACTGGCAACTATTGGAAAGTTCCTACAGAGCTCTTTGTAGTGTGGCGAGGCTCCCTCTCTGTAAAGCTAATATCTTAGGCTTATAACCAACACTGATTCTGAAGCAATGAGTTGTATCCAGTGCTAGCTCTCCAGGGGACAGGCTAAACTAAAACAGATTAGGGCTTCTGTATCCCAACAGCAAATAAACTGGATACAAGCTAAGCCTCCATGCCTTGGTCGTTATCTACAACGCACCTGGAATGAAGCTCAAATGGAGACATCACAGGCTAGAGTAATAGCCAACAAACAGATAAGTATAAATCGAGCAGTCAAACACATGTCTGAAAACCTGGGGCCCGTTTCATAAAAGTCCTGCGATTGCCATGTAGTTGCGATGAGGTTGCAACATCACAGAGGTCTTCACCGCGTGAGTTTCATAAAGCACTTCACAAGTGCTGTTGCTTGAGATCACTCTTTTGCTATAAATGAAATCAATAACTCTGTAATCAATTTTAAGGTGCAGTAACCAATTAGGTAAATACACAGTGGCAGGGTTACAAACGAAAGCAATTCTTTTAAAAAGAAAGTCAGGAAGAAAGAAAGAAAAGTTGCAGATGATCACTGATGCAGTAAACACTGTAGCAAAGAACAGCAGCCTAAATAAGAAAGAAATGGATAGATCTAGCCAGCAGAACAAAATTAAAATCTGAGGCTGTGTGGTCCAGTGGTTAAAGACTAGGGGCTTGTAACCAGGAGATCTCTGGTTCAAATCCCACCTCAGGGTCATTGTGTGACCCTGAGCAAGTCACTTAACCTCCTTGTGCTCTGTCTTTCAGGTGAGACGTAGTTGTAAATGACTCTGCAGCTGATGCATCGTTCACACACCCTAGTCTCTGTAAGTCGCCTTGGATAAAGGCGTCTGCTAAATAAAAAAAAATTGAAATCTATATTGTCACAGTCTCAGATAACGCAATTTAAACACTGGGCCCTGAGGCAGAAAGAAAATGTCCCTTTACATTTAAACAAGAATGTTTAATCCTTTTTTTTTAATACCCTTGCATAATTCATAATTCCTATTTGTATATTCTGAAGGTTAGCTTAGTGTAATTAAAAAGTTACTGTGCATTCTCAGTACAACAGGAGATTCCTGTTTCTATCAGTGTTCATAAGAGACTATCAATCTCAAAGCAGGAATGAGTTGCACCCGAGGGAAACGGATTGAAATCTAAATGCAAACTCCTTGCCCTTTTCAAATTGCAGTAACGTGAATGAATATTAATGAAATCATTTTGCCATGCTGGAATGTGTTTTTTTTTTCTGATGGCTGTCCAAATAAAATGGGTTCATGAATGTTTGTTTATTTTAAACCAGTCTTTCAGCCTTTTTTTAAAACATTAATACATTCATTTTGTTTCAAAATGCAGTAAACTGTGCTGAATTTCAATTTCAACAGAAGGTGTAACACACTTAGGGTCTGATGTTAAAGATACTGTATTTCCTCGACGTCTTCCCAATATTTTATTTCTTACCTGATTCTGAAGGTGAGTTTCTGAACTGAGGTGGTTCAAGAAATAGCTGTAATTTGTGTCTCCTTTACTGCAGAGCGTGTCCATTTAGGAGGCAGGAGCTGCTTCTACAGCTAGACAGTCTCCTCATTGTTCTGCTACAAGTGCAGTCATCAGCACTCCTGGTGCTAATCAGACTCTGGTGAGATCGCTGTCACAGCACAATGGCACAATCTACCCATACAATGGGTTTTTAATGGAATTCAGATTAACTACTGCTGCAATGGACATCTGAAACAAACCTTCTTCAAAACTTCAATCGAGAAATCAATTTTAGCTGAGAAACAAAATATATGAATAAATTACATTTTTTGAAGCCCTTTAATGATTTTCCTCTGCTAATCAATCAGACAGGCACGCTGTCTTTGTGGGTGACAAGCTGTAAAAAAATTACGTCCGATGCAATGAGTTTCGACAGTTTATACAACAAAGACGCGGGGCTGATGAAATGTACACACGGTGACAAGAAAGTAACCAACCTTGTCCATTAATCTCAAGATCGTTGTGCTGGTATATACATCAGGAGCAGAAGTGCTGTCTCAGCAGTTCAAAGTGAGTGTCTGTAAGGCTTTGAAAAGGTTGAAGTATCTGTGCTCTGTGCTGGATGAAGAGCACAGATCAGAGGGACAAGGACACGCTCTTCATCCTGTCACAGTCATTCTCGTGATTAGCAGGAAAAACATTCTTCTTTTTCTGACTTTAGACAGTACATTTTAAAAGGGTTTTGCATTTAGTTAGTGGATCTTCAGGGACTCTTTCTTTTTTTGGATTCCACTTGTCAGACTATTCACGTCACATTTAATGACTGGGACCGTCCTGTAAGAGACTTTTACTGTCACATCAAGTGTCTGTTCAGGTAATCCGCCTCAGCATACGTTATTTTGCCATTACGAGCGACCTGTAAGATGCTCTAGACTTCTGCTGCATCAAGCCTGAATGACAGGTGCTAATTCCATTTGGTCCAAGAACTTATAAAGCTCCAGCCATTTCTCTGCAACAAAAACATTATTTATGAAAGCCTGTAAGTCAATACAACATGTGCTCCTGCTTTGTGATATTTCAATTGTTTGTTTATAATAAATACAGATATATAGATAAGCATATGTTTGAATGATGGGACAGCTGTATTATGTTCCAATAACTATTCAACCCTTTGGGACCTGACACATGAAAGACATAAGACTAGGCATTCTAATATCTGTCTGTTGGGAACTGGGTGTGGGATCAGCCTGGACGGTCTCTCTTTCTCACTTGCTAGCTTTCGAGGACTGGTTTCAATGCATTGTTCATAGAAAAAGCTTTCATGCCTGATTCGGCATAGTTGGAAATTCAGGTTCAGGGTTCAGTTTCGTGCACAAGGTATATAGGAAGCACAGATGGCATTTTAGAAAGTACTACTTTAAAGCAAAAATGATATTTTCCTTTAAAAGTGTAACAAACCCCTTTTGAACAGAGCCTTGTACATTAGTAACAGTTGTAGAACACAAAATGAGTCAGTAAAAGGGTGATATTCATATTTGTACTGGGAGTTAATTCCTGTGCAGTCTCTGTATTCATCACAGAAATATTATCATTTAGTTTATCCTTTGAGCAACAGATTATTACAACTGAGTGGCGTTTATTTAATTAAATGTCCCAAAGCTTTGTTTACGGCTTCTTAATTTCCATTTTTGTTCTTGTAAGGTTATTAGAAAGTCGTGCTGTGTTGTCAGGGAAATCATTCTAATGCTGTAGAAAGAGTTTGCCAAGTGAGCTTTGTGAGAAGAGTTTGTGTACAATCCAATCCTGGAGGACACAATCCAATCCTGGAGGACACAATCCAATCCTGGAGGATACAATCCAATCCTGGAGGACACAATCCAATCCTGGAGGACACAATCCAATCCTGGAGGATACAATCCAATCCTGGAGGACACAATCCAATCCTGGAGGACACAATCCAATCCTGGAGCATACAATCCAATCCTGGAGGATACAATCCAATCCTGGAGGACACAATCCAATCCTGGAGGACACAATCCAATCCTGGAGGATACAATCCAATCCTGGAGGACACAATCCAATCCTGGAGGACACAATCCAATCCTGGAGCATACAATCCAATCCTGGAGGATACAATCCAATCCTGGAGCATACAATCCAATCCTGGAGGATACAATCCAATCCTGGAGGACACAATCCAATCCTGGAGCATACAATCCAATCCTGGAGGATACAATCCAATCCTGGAGCATACAATCCAATCCTGGAGGATACAATCCAATCCTGGAGGATACAATCCAATCCTCGAAGACACAATCCAATCCTGGAGGACACAATCCAATCCTGGAGGACACAATCCAATCCTGGAGCATACAATCCAATCCTGGAGGACCCAATCCAATCCTGCAGGACCCAATCCAATCCTGGAGCATACAATCCAATCCTGGAGGACCCAATCCAATCCTGGAGCATACAATCCAATCCTGGGGCATACAATCCAATCCTGGAGGACACAATCCAATCCTGGAGGACACAATCCAATCCTGGAGGACCCAATCCAATCCTGGAGGATACAATCCAATCCTGGAGGATACAATCCAATCCTGGAGGATACAATCCAATCCTGGAGGATACTTTATATACATTACATCCCAGTCCCCAGTCCCTGTTCACATGCAATTTGTTAGTGTAAAAAAGACCAAACAAACATTCTAGCACTTTACATTAAGCCTCTATAATTACTGTGTATTTACTTAGTAATTACTTGGTAAATACTTGTGTACTGACACATCATTATAATGTTATTATGCAGAGTTACAATGTGCTTAATGTGTACATTTGCATGATATTAACCCTAATCCTAACCCTAGCCCTTTTATTGTACAATTGTGGACTTACATATATCGTGCAGAAATATTTACATGTTAAGTACATTATTAACTATGCATAATAACATTGTACTTATGTGTAGTTACACATGCATTTACTAAGTAGCTACTATGTAAATACACAGTAATTAAAGACACAAAAAGGATTGCATTTCAGAAGCAACCTCTAGAAACCACAACTCAGCCAGAGTGCATGAGAATTACATGAAGGGAAAAAGAGTTAAATATTAAAAGATTGTTTTCAATTACTTTAAGATTAAGGTTTCAGTTTTTATGATTGTTTCCAGACGACTGTAACGAATACTTGTAAACACATTCGATGCAATGGCCTGTAAGATATATCAGCTATGGACTGATATTAAAGCGGTGATACATCTGAACACTTACAAAGCAAGGTGATCTTTAGACAAAAGCCAAACATGAACCACTGAGACAATTCAAAACACTTCTTTGTACAGATACGACATTGCTATGAAGACAAGTACTTTGTGGTATTTAGAAGTTAACATTAGATATTTGTGTCCTTGTAAATGAAGCACAAGACTTAATGTTCCCTAAGGCAGTGCAGGGATTAAGAGAAATAGATGTTATGCAGGGATTAAGAGAAATAGTTGTTAACTAAACTACATGAATGAAATGATATGTACTGTAACTAAGATTACATTGATTAATGTATTATACGGAAGTTCTTGTGCCCATGAATAATGATGTACCCTACATGGTAATTACTAAATGTTAGTGATATTTCCACACGTGTCAGGAATACATTCATCTTAATGGTAACAGAGATTCTTCCTCACATTGCTCTACATGCTGTTGATAAATGTGGTTCTTTGTAAGCTAATGTAACTCGTTTTTAAAGACACTAATTGCTTACAGTTGCTGTAAGTTATAAACTTGTACAGAGGCAGAAATCCAGTACAAGTCACTTAAACAAAGAAATGGCTTCTTTTAAAGGGGTAGCTTCGTACATCTTGCCTTAAATATTATGCCAAACAGTCAGCAGTGATGACCACTGCAGTGTAGAAAGCCTACAGGAAATATGAACAGCTAGCATGTAAGTTGTGTTGTAAATTATACAATAGAGGCATAAATGATTATAATAATACATAAGCACACTTCTGTAAATAAAGGTTCCCGTCTCATATGCAAATGGAATTCGTGTATAACAGCAAGCAGACTTGCAAAGCCAGTCACATTATTTAAAACCCAAAACTGATGAGAAAGAAAATTTGAACTGGAATATAATTACTTTGAAAATTGATATTATGCAATTACAGCTAATCTGCAGATTAATCAAAGCACATCTGTGCATGAAAATGAGGCAAACCGAGTTGATTTACAGTCAATTTTGAAATGGACTTTGAACGTAAATAATTACATTGATAAATTAGCATAAACTGTATACAATGAGAATTGAACTGCTTGATAGCACTAACAACTGCAAAACCATAACTGAGTTCATCAAAATGGGTAAATGCAGCAGCTCATGAAGGTGATCAAAACCATTCATATCATTTGCATTTATAGAGGAGGTTAACAGAGGTCAAATAACTGCAGTCGTTGCAGATTAATGCATGCTATTATTTATTCATTAATATTTCATGTTCTGGTGTTTTACCACACAAGTCATTGTACAATCGTCTGAGGAGTAAATTATAGGGACACCACTTATTATAGTTTCAGGTCTGTGTCTGTTTATCAGCTGTGCACTGTTCAGTGTGTGTAAAAATCATTAGAAATATCAAATAAACAAGAAACATTTACAAGTCAGTCTTTTAAGGGATAGCTACGTTATTATGATCATGAAATCTGTAATCATTTGGCAGGCTTCAATAAGCATGGGGGTGATCAGTTGGACTTCAGGATTGGGTTTTGATGTAGCAGATATAACATGTGAAGTTACAGTGCATTAACATTAGGGTATCAACAGATCATTCCATTAATGGATTTGGACAGAGGAGATAGAAGATGAGACTCGATGTCATTTTAGGAGTCTTTACATGAGCATTTACAGAGTTTATAAGCAAACTACTTTCAGCTCTCTGTTGCATTTCACTATACACAGCATAAGCCACGTCTCCATTAGAGTGGATTAGTTGTAACTACACACACCAAGATTAATGTCTGGAAGCATTGTGCATATTAGGCCTTCTATAGAGACGGCTTAAAATATGCTAATTAACTTTTTAAAATTCAAAATCAGAAGAGAACTAATTAGATTTTGACTACATGGATCGAATAATGAAAACGGAACTATTTATATCATTTTGTCTATATACTGGAAGTCCAAAACCTTCCAAACTGACCGCCATCTTTTTGAGCTTGACCTTACTGGACTTGATTTTGATAGCAGAGGTTTCGCTGTACGTTTATAAACGGCTGTTTTTCTTCCATTGGCTCTGTCTTGACAATAGCATGTGAAGATTAGCTTTTGCTTATCTGTGTGTTATCCTTTTAACTTTTTCTTAGAGTTTAAAACAATATTTGCCAGTCCTCGATGGCAAGGTTAATGCAGTAGTGATGTCTGGTGGAGATGGGTGAATTTCCATTGCGTTTCACCTCTGAAGAGTTGTAGTGTTCCCAGTGAGCTGAGGATCGGCATGTTCAATCTCTGGTAGGGCTGAAAGGATTTCTTATGTTCTTATATTTGCTTGTATTAATCTTTACAAAGCTGTGGCATGTTTGTCTTGCAGTGCTTTTCATTCTGGTAAACAGCGTGGTCCAATATCAGCTGCCAAACACTTTGAGTGGTCTGGACTTAATCTAGTCAGAGCGGGCTGTGTGTTCTGCCTGGTAATGCTGCTTTAATAAAAGCTAGTACAATATAAAGTGTACGTTTCTAAATGATGTACGGCTGTTTGTATCCTGGTTAGCTTCCAAGGTAAGGTAAATCAGTGTCACTGAAGCATAATAAAATACGACTTCCAAAAAAAACAAACATTTGATTTGAATGTGTACAATGCCAATAATTTATTTTATCGTTAGCAAATATTATTAAGCTCTTGTAAATGTATAAATTACAGCCCCAGTAAATGCACAGCATTAATTCAGCCGGCTTCGATTATACAGTTCTCTTGGGGATTAAAATTACACATTCTAATGCCGGTGTACCTGCTTTCCTGAGCATAAATCTAGCGAGGATTAATTATCCTCTAATTCTCCCAGCAAGTGGTGATATACCTGCTAGACAACTGATCGTCTGAGTGAAGCTGCATTATTTATTCTCTCGCTCCCAAGAGAAAGATAGACATACAGAATTAATTTGATAAAACACAGATTTAATTAGATCTTCAAATTCTTTAGCCTGCAGTTTTATAGCTACACCTCTGGCACACATTTCACCTATTAATGCTGAAAGTAATATGCAGGACTATAAAATGTTTAGTCCTCAATAGAGATGGGCAGATAGTAAAACACTCTAAATGCTACCCACAGGTATCTCAATAATACCCTGAAATTCCTTCAAACTATGTAGCACTACCCTTATTATGGCTTGCACTGTTTTGCCTTGAGTCTATTTTATCTACAAACTTAATGGGAAGATGCTAACTTTAAGTAATGCAGTTGAGAAGCGAAGGGGTTCCATATGTAGTGTAATTAGTTATGATCTTACCCATGTTTTATTTCAGCAGTCACGAATTCATGAGATGCACTCCACTGTGTATGAAGCCGTAAGCCTTATCCTTGTTCCAGACCGGATACACTTGTCATGCATTTACTGTGTTTTGCTCTCTGTGATCCATAAACAAATGCTCATGTCCTCAAATGCCTCTTCTGCATTAAACTCCTCTGTGTTTATTAAACACCTTGACGTTGTTGTGCTGCTACTTGGGGGAAGCTGGAATGCGGTCTTGTCTTTGGATCATTATCCCTTCGACAGAGCGTGCCTTTCCCAGTACGAACTACTTGGTATTGCAGTGCTGCTTGCGGCCATGTGGAGCAAACATGGGATGCCCACCCAGAGAGAACGGAAGACCATCCGAGAGGAGGCTTGCTCAGACAATGATTGCCACAAGACACATCGATCGGTCAGCTGTCTGGGAGTTTTGAAGGCTGTAGTGAAATCTATACACTATAATGGGCGGCCATTCCATTTTAGAGATCCTGAACGTGAATGGAAATCACTTGGTTTCAATGCTTGCTGATGACGTAATGTGTAGGTAGTGTGAACAGGGTGTTAAAGAGGTTCACAATGAAACGGTGCTGTATAAGGAACAGAGGAGCAACCTGGCAAGACTGCTGAGTGCTTCTGCATGTCTGAAGGCGAGATTCATGTTGGGACCCCCCTGATCTAATTAGCTGCTACAGGAATCAATCCAGGCTTTCACCTTCCTCCATTCCCCCCCTCTGAATAATACACTGACAACACGTGCTGGGAATGTGATTGTTCAGAGAGAAGAAGGATAAGGCAGTGTAAAAAGTTGGTTGCAAAAGAAAACATCAGGACAAATAGCACTCAAGGTGTTATGGATTCTGTTGAAACTGAGGTCAACACTTTGTCGATATGTGTGGCTGACTGTTGACACACAAACTTTCCAAATCATTAAACCCTCAGTTTAAATCAGTTCGCTTTGTACACCAAGTCGAATGGATTGATTTTTCAACCAGTAAAATCAATCTTGGTTCCTTTTCTTCATTAAGAATATTCGAGCATTACAGAACTTGCTTCATATGTATGTTGCCTCTCTACTTTACTAGCAATAGCTGCAAAGAAAATGTGTTTCTAACATGCAGGAACCGGATCCTCTCAGGTATACGCAGTGCACACATGCAGGAAATGGATCCTCTCAGGTATACGCAGTGCACACATGCAGGAAATGGATCCTCTCAGGTAGACGCAGTGCACACATGCAGGAAATGGATCCTCTCAGGTATACGCAGTGCACACATGCAGGAAATGGATCCTCTCAGGTAGACGCAGTGCACACAAGCAGGAAATGGATCCTCTCAGGTAGACGCAGTGCACACATGCAGGAAATGGATCCTCTCAGGTAGACGCAGTGCACACAAGCAGGAAATGGATCCTCTCAGGTAGACGCAGTGCACACATGCAGGAACCGGATCCTCTCAGGTAGACGCAGTGCACACATGCAGGAAATGGATCCTCTCAGGTAGACGCAGTGCACACATGCAGGAACCGGATCCTCTCAGGTAGACGCAGTGCACACATGCAGGAAATTGATCCTCTTCTGACCACAGACCATCTCTGTACCAGGTCAACAGCTACACTTTGATAGCCACAAGCATCTGAAAATGCATTTGCAGACCATCAATACTCACTCAGTGCTCCCAGCTTAATACACTTATTACAATGATACCCCAATGTTTTCTTGGGACTTTTCTGTAAGGTTTTTGCTTTTAGGTTCTGAAAGATTGTCCCTTTGTGCCTTCCATTGGTATAAATTACTTATAGAGTATATACAGATTACACCCCTACAGTACGTGTCTCTTAATTACAATGTAGTAACAATGTAGTAACACAGGCTTGTCTACCTGAGTCCAAATGCAGCTGATCACAGGGTGGAGATTTTCAGCAGTTTATGCATTTACACATGCGGCTGTATATTTCTTTACAATGTAATTACCAAGTAACCGTGTGTGTAATTGCAGTGTACTGGCTGTGTGTTTAGAGACACTTGTGCTTCTGACATTCATGAGAGCAAGGTTGGTGTAGGTTTGCATGGGTCTCAATATAATATTCCATCCACACACATTGTTTGAGATGTCTCAGGCCTCTAGATAATCTGACTTCTAGCTCACTGTTAGGGGCCATGCTCACTGAGCCGCACTGTCACTCTCCAGCACTCTAATTCAGACAGGCACATCTACCTCTATTTCAGGAGGGGAATAAAGAATGAGGGACAAAGTGCTGATAGAAAAGAGCCCTTTCAGATAGCCAAGGATATAGTGGAACACAGACAGTTTACTGTCCTACACACACACACACACACACACGCACGCAAGCACGCACGCACACACACACACACACACATGCACACACACACAGCTCTGGTCTAGTTGGCATGAAATCCAATTTCCCAGAATAATCCCTACAGTATATAGCATGATTTATTGTATCGATATCACAGCAGTGCCCTGACATCCTGAGCCTTGCATTGATTTCCCTGGTGCCGTACCTCAAGAGGATCTCAGGATGCCACCAGGAGTGCTTGTAAATATGCTGCTCAAGTGAGAACTTACTGAAGTATGAAGGTGCTTGGCCTGTTCTCTTAGTTGATGTGACAGCTGACCTCGAGGAAGGCAGCTCACAGTTTATTTGGAGCTAATAACTTGATCTGGGTGCGGAGCCGAGAAGGACCAATAAGAGGTGAGAGGAATCGCAATGACAGCGTGGTAAAGTCCAGTGCAGTATCAGATTGAGTGTCTTCCATCATCTGTGATGCTTTACCAGGACAGTCCAGCTTTTCCATTCCCATTTTTACTGTATTTATAACAAATGCAGATTACTGAAACAATCTTGACAAGATCAGTGTGAAGGTAATTAGAACACATCCATGTGAAGGTAATTAAAACAGATCCATGTGAATTAATTAAAATAGATCCATGTGAAGATAATTAAAACAGATCCATGTGAATTAATTAAAACAGATCAATGTGAAGGTAATTAAAACAGATCCATGTGAAGTTAATTAAAACAGATCCATGTGAATTACTTAAAACAGATCCATGTGAAGGTAATTAAAACAGATCTGTGTGAAGGTAATTAAAACAGATCCATGTGAAGGTAATTAAAACAGATCCATGTGAAGGTAATTAAAACAGATCCATGTGAAGGTAATTAAAACAGATCCATGTGAATCAATTAAAACAGATCCATGTGAAGGTAATTAAAACAGATCCATGTGAAGTTAATTAAAACAGATCCATGTGAATCAATTAAAACAGATCCATGTGAAGGTAATTAAAACAGATCCATGTGAATCAATTAAAACAGATCCATGTGAAGGTAATTAAAACAGATCCATGTGAAGGTAATTAAAACAGATCCATGTGAAGGTAATTAAAACAGATCCATGTGAATGTAATTAAAACAGATCTGTGTGAAGGTAATTAAAACAGATCCATGTGAAGGTAATTAAAACAGATCTGTGTGAAGGTAATTAAAACAGATCCATGTGAATGTAATTAAAGTCAGGTTCACTGGACCAAGAAATGGAATGCAAATTTTTCGGTTTCTGTGCGTTAGCCAATTTGTTAGATCTCTTCATTTGGCCAGAGAGAAACTGATTTATTGCCGCGGTTAAAATGAAATTCATCATTTCTGTTTTTTTATAGCATGTGTTCAATGGCAGTCGGGATTTCTACTTAGTTAAACAAAAATGAAATTAAAAAGCAGAATGCTTTTATTTCTCGTTCTAGTGTCACAGCTGGGTGGATATCAATTAGATCCTTACAATGGACTGTAATGAAACCAGGAAATCAGAAACAATGTGATACAAGATATCAAACCCCTCTGATTTATTGCAGCACAGCTAGAATACAAAGACAGGGCTCCCAGCAGTGTGAATTAATGACAGCAACAGCGGTCTGTCTTATTACTGCCATAGCACCCATACCTGATCGAGGGTGGACTTCCTTCCACTGCGTGCTTGAAAGTGGTCCTTGAAAGCTTGAAAGCAGTTCTACAGAACAGCTGAACTCAATCCACTGAAGAAGGCATTGCAGCTGGAAGTCAGGATGTTCCAGAGACTGTGCGCTTCAATTCCCTTCCAGGACTGTAACGAACACATCTTGTTTACACAGCCTGAACAGGGAGAAGAATGGTTCTCCCTTAATAAACAGAGGGGCACCATTTGTTCAAATTGCATGTCTTAGCAGAGAGCTGGTGTAGGGTTCTTCCACCGTGCCTGGTGAGACTCTGTCATCAAGGCCTCAGGAAGGGCAGCCTGGCAGGCGAGGGGCTTGGAGCTCACATTGTGTGTAATGTCTGTTTTAAAGAAGAGGCTGTGATCTCTGTGCTCAGTTAAACAGCTCCTGATCTCTTCACTCAGTGCTGTAACAGCGGTACAGTCAGTTCAGTTTTACAGCACCCATAAAAAAAAAGAAATCTCTACAGATAAGGTTATGTGACCTTCCACAATATTTAACTGGCTATTAAAGGTTATCCTTCAAGGGTTATTATAGAATAATAATTGAAAGCACATGGCGATGGCTACGGATGAGATTTAACTGTGGATACTGGATGAGGTCTTTTTTTTTTATTTAAAAAGGAGTGCTCTAGAGAGTTTCTTTTTTTTAACATAGTGAGAGTGATAACATGTTTTTTTTTTAGTTGCTGTTTTTAGAAATGTCTCACTATAGTAAACTATGTTCATTTTACAAATTAGGTGGGCACCAAATGATGGGCAATGTAGCATGACTGCTGTTGTAGGTCATAGAGGGTCCAGAAGCTGGCATTGAGATGTAATCGACTTAACATAGGTCACCAGAGATTCCATCATCAGGAAAGCATGCTTTTCTTACATGGAGGACGTCTGTCTTACTGGCTCAGTAAATCCCCAGGAATTCTGCTAGAATCCCATACATTTTTTTTTTTTTTGCAGAATCATTTTATGCTGACAGTACGGGGACATGTTCAGCTTTTTAAAAATAATTTATTTCACCTTTGAAACAGTTTTAAAAGAGCCGAGATGAGATGAGTTAAAAAAAAAACTGTCACCTGTCAAAACAGTTCCATGTCAATTTGGGTACCCTGTCAGTTTGGAGTTCGTCAAACCTTCTGAGATTCTGGAGAGCCATCAAGGTCCTGAGTTCTTTATGTAACACACAGCACATGAGCTGGCAGCTGAAATGATTTCTCCAGGCTCCCTGTTGTACCATGAAATGCATGAGCACTAGTCTGCCAGGCTTACAGGACTGACCCTTCACATGATGTTCTCTAAAGTACGCTCCCCACTCTTGAGCACATAGACAGCATTTCCACAAGGAAATAGCTCAAGCTCTCAGAATGTGCCTGAATGTGGGGTAGTTTTGTGATGTGGGTTCATATCCACAGTATTCATCTCATTTTAACCAGGAGGGTCTTTAATCAATTGTTCTTGTGGACAAAAGGACTTGGAAAGATCCTTAAAACACATGTTTTATGTTTACCCTGTAAGAGAACATCTTTACATGAATATGTTTCTTCACTAACATGTGTATATATGTATATGTATATGTATGTATCAATATTTATATCCATAGATATATTGATAGATATGTATTCTTATGGGGAATACACCCAACCTTGTTCCTATATAAACCTTGTCTATTTTAGATTTTCTTTATGATTTACTGTTGCTAGATTTAGAAAGGAGATTGCTAGTGTAACTCATGCAATATCGAGCTCATCATTAAATGCAGATAGAGTCTGGAAAGGACAGTGAGCACGAGAGCATTGAAAGGTAATCCCTCGGACCTAAAAACAAACAAACACAAAGTGTCAAAAGAAATCAGGTCCAATCTGGCACCTTATTCATTTCTTAATTAAAGTGATTTCATGTCGGGAATGTTAAGATAATTGTTCAGTAGGATGCAAGGAGGCAATCTGGTAAGGGCTCAATTCACGTAATCCCTTCGCTAAGACAGGAATCTGTTTACCTAATGAAGTCACGGCGGCTCTGCAGATTAAATAATGCTCCCGTAAATGAAAAGTCAATAGCACTTACGTGTTCACTTCTAATACCCTAAGTCTAATCACATGTATAAGTGCCAATTACCTTTAATGAATGGACTGTGTTTACAAGCAAGGCTGTCAAGAAATATTGCATTTAAAATAACATGATATTTGTACCCAGTGGTTTGCACACAGGCCTCAATTACTGTGTGTGAATATACAGTATATTCAACACAAAGATAGTCATGTCTAATGTTCATGTTGCATGAGCTTCACAGGGATTGGATTGCAAACAACAAGGTTATCAAAAAGTGCTTTGTGTAACCTACACATCCTACATGAGGTGGAAGAATTCACAGAACACACATTAGGGTTCAGTTTATCACATTTAGTTTATTTGTTACAGAAAATGTTTTGTGAATAGGGCCACTAAAGGAGACTTATGTAAATAAAATTGTGTTCTTGTTTTCTACTGTGTTAAATACATTTTTAACGAGCAATAATCATGTTTCCGAGGGGCTGTGGGAATAATAATATTTGCTAACAATCCTACAGCTGTGAGTGAATTGAATCAATGAAACTTGTATTTCAGTTACCCGTTTGCATATCTGTTAGAAGTGTTTCTCTGGGGAACAGGCAAGGGAGCAGATTCTGTGCCTCCAAATAAAATCACAACAGTATACGCTGTGAGGAAGGAGATGGGGGGCAGTTTACATGTAGTAAAAACCTTTTTTCAGACTCGTTAGTGTACAATACCCAATACTTTTTTTTGTTAGCCCAAGGGAAACTATACGCATTTGTACAAAGTGATAACAAAAGAGGAGTCTGTTCAGTGCTTAAGTAATATCCTGATACTCTGACACATATTTAAAAGAGTTTCTTGTCTATCTTAGTCTTGTCTAACTGCACTTTTGCCTTGATTTTTTGTTTGGGCACATTTCAGATGTTTCTTTTTTCACTGCAGCATCCTGCCCTTGCCTGACTCAGGTGCCTTGAGTATTAAAAGCCAAATATTGGTCTCCCTTCCCTGCATCGTCCCGGTTTGGCTTGAGGTCAGTTTTACAGAAGCAGTTCTGGACTGTTTAGTAGTGGAATGCTGGCAGTGTTCCAGGGCAATGTATTTAATGGCACAAACAGAGTGCAGCACATTCAAGTAACCCCTCCAATAAGGCATTTGTAGAACGTGCTAGTGTCAGTCAAGGGAACACATCCCTTCTTGAATAGCTGTAAGGAACAGGTGCCATAATATAAATTACACTCATGTTCCCCTTAAAATCTTTTAGCTGCACTTACAGTACGCTTATAAATCTTGTAGATGGGTCGCCTTTTCACAGAGACATAAATTTCATTTGCAGCAAACTGAGTTAAAAAGGTGTTTTTATTGGCTTGTGAGATGTTCTTTGTTCTCTTTATGAGGCCCCCCGCTGCCAGACGGATTCTGTGTATTTGCACAGAGCTGCCTCTTATCAATTGAAGGTGTGTCAAGCCTTCCACACATAAAACACACAAGGCATACCTGACCATCTGTAAGAGGTGAGTCCTTCAGCGTGTCTAATGACACAGCAGTGAAACAGAATGGGGTAAAGCAATGGGGCTTGGAAACAGAGCACATAATTCCAGCTAACTGAGTGCCGCAGCTTTGTGTTGCTGTGAATTGCAATGATATGCAACACAAGCAGTGTGACTGCTTATTAATACAGTGCCCTATACTGTACAGCTAGACTCATCCCACTATAACATGACACTGTCTGCTGAGCTCTGAGGTCTGGTCCTGATTGACTGCTTATTAATACAGTGCCCTATACATTACAGCTATACTCATCCCACTATAACATGACACTATCTGCTGAGTTCTGAGGTCTGGTCCTGATTGACTGCTTATTAATACAGTGCCCTATACTGTACAGCTATACTCATCCCACTATAACATGACACTATCTGCTGAGTTCTGAGGTCTGGTCCTTGGTTATGACTTAGGTTTTATTAAAAACCGGGCCGTGTGTTTGGAAGATGAAAATGAAGCATTTATCTATGTCAGTGATTTCATTTACAAAACCCCAGTTCTTGTGCTGGCCCGAAGCAGCTTTAATGAAAGTGTATACAATGAGTGTTCTTGTTAATGCTGCAGGAGAGAGGCAATGCCATCTCACAGCCAACCTGCAATACAGAAATACAATGGGGCTCTTGCAGGATGAAGGTGAAGGCAGGAAATGCATTAGGAAATGTGAGTAAGAGGTATAATAATAGAAAAATAAGGGTTTGAAATTCAAAATGTACAGTCCATCTAAACTGATCTCAACACAGTCAAATCTAAATCCAGCTCCTGTTTAGGTCATTTAAATTGAAGAAGAGAAGAGCATGTCTTCCACTGCACTCCGTTGCACTCCGTTGCACTGGTTTATTTTAAGTGTGTTAAGAGATAGGAATGGCCTTTATTACTGCAACAGTGGCGTTATTGAGACCTGCCGTTTCATTAGATTCACTGAGCACAGCCCTCAGTGTTATTAATAGTCATCTTTTTAATATTATTCCTTCAATTTATCAATCTGCTGTGTTAGCTGTAGAGGCCTGGAGTGAGATTGTTACAAAGACGCCAATCTGTGGAAACATATTATTTCCCCCTCAGAAACCAGTTTAAACCCTGTCTAGTTCCTTGTATTGCTTATGTGCAGGAGAGTTATACAAACACAACTCAGAAGCAGTCCATGTCTATAGTCTCCAGACAGCCCTTACACAGCGTGATACTGTTGATGTTATTAAATCATTTCACAGTACATTACTCAATGATACCTCCATCTCACACTTTCACACAGTTCTGAAAGCTTCTGACCTCTTTGTACTAAATAAATAACTCCTCATATTCTGCTTCAAAAAGCGTATTTTATAGAAAAGCAATACCCTGCAGAGATTTTGGAATTTCAAAGCATCAGAGAACAAACATATTTCAAGTTTGTATATATATATATATATATATATATATATATATATATATATATATATATATATATATATATATATATATAATGTGTGTTTTTTTTCATTCATGGCATTGAAAGTATATTTGAAGTACTGGCATGTTTTCTTTCTTAAAGTAAGGGTTTAAAATATCATTGAATTTGAACCTCAATGGCAGTGAAATCTCACTTGAAAGGAGTGCTATTTGACAGCCTTTCCCGTGAGTAGTTGATATTGACTCATGTAACCTCATCACCAAAAGGCAAAGTTCCCTTCCATTGAGCTTGTAAGAATCAAACAAACACCAGACTATGCATGCGTTGTATGAAACGCAGAACAATGCTTTGACTTCATCTGTTTAGGATTTGATTTGGCATCTGCCACTTCCCAGCTCCAGTAACTCTTTTCTTACCTCCTTCTTCTATATTTCAGTTTAGTTTCTCTGGCTGCTGGTTATTGATGAACCAGTTGCCATTTGCCTTTAGATTGAACGCTGTAGCCTGTAGATATATGCATGACTGACACTGCTGCATTGAAAACATTATTAAAAAACTGTTTATATTTTCACCAGCAGGTGGAGACCTCAACCCTTTGTAGATAAAAAAAAAAACATAGAAAAATAAAGTTTTATATTTTAATGGGAATCCTAACCCTAACCCCAACCCCCCTAACCCTAACTCTAAAACTAACCCTAACCATCTTCTGATACAACTGTGTACTTACATAAATCGTGCAAAAATATTCACACGTTAATACATTGACCCTTTGCATAATGACATTGTAATGATGTGTAAGTGCACATGCATTCACGATGTAACTACACTGTAAATACACAGTAATTACAGACACAATGTAATGTGTTACCTTTAAACATGCAATAAGAGACACAGGGTTAAGTTAATCAGACAGCATTTTTTTAAAGCGAATCTGCAACATGTTAAATATTCTCGATTAAGAGGGCTGCCTGCAAAATGCCTTTTTTCTGCATAGTGATTTACAGCATAATTATTGAGAATTTATATTAATGAATGATAGGCGGGGATTAAGAAACTACATTTATCAAATAATGTGTCTAATCTCTGCAAGCAATTATAAAGTAAACAACAGGGAACTAACAAAAGCAATGTAAAACACTTTGCTCAGGGATTAGTATTTATTCTTCAGGGAAGTGCTGTCTGCAGTTCAGAAATCTCATTACTAAACCAGAGATGTTAAAATAAAGGTCTGTTTGGAAATTGTAATCTTTTTGTTAAGTTCCCTTGGTACCACTGCAGCAACAGAGCTTGTCAGTCTAAATACAATACAATAAAACATCTGTGCAGCAAATATTAGGTTGCAGCATCTTATAAAAGGGTTGGTTCTGTTGGGAAGAAAGCGTCTTCAGAAAACACAGCACTTTCCATTTTCCATGATGCTATTTACACAGAAACTGCTTACACGTGTCTTTAAGTTTAATTTGAACAAAACAGAGGAAAAAACAAGGAAGAATCTATGGGCTTGTGTTAAGTGGAAAGAATACAACTTTCCTCTTACTGTGGTATAAATCTGTGGAAACTGGAGACCAAGTACAAAGTAATTACTATGTAAAGACACAGTAATTAGAGACACTTCATGTAAAGTGGTACCATTAAATGAATCACTGTCACCAAACGATTGACAGAAGCTACTACAATACTGTCTTTGCAATGTCAGTGCTATAATTGACCTATGAAACAAAGTGTATTCAGACTTAAGCAAATACATGTTTGAAAGCACACACACACGCTATTGCTTGCTCGTTGGTAACACATTTGTCATTTACTGACATGTGTTGTTCTTGCGTTAGATGAAGGATGTTTTTCTCAAGGGAAACGTGTGTTCTGGCTGCTGAAAGAAGCTCTGCCTTCTGGCCATGTGAGAGTATGAGAGAGAGAGAGAGAGAGCAAAATAACAAAGCTACTGCTTTCACTGGCAACATCAATCTTGTAAACTACCTGTCTGAACCACTGAGACTGGCAAAGATAACTTTTGATTTCAGATATTCACGTTATGGGACTATTGGAGAGATAAAGCATGTGCAGAAATGCATGTGAAAGGAAAACCTGGCAAACTATTAACCACGGTAACCTTGTAAAAGAAAGTAGTTTGTGGTTGGTTGCACCTGAGTGGAGTAACAGCTGAATACAGCAGACCCCCGTTAATCCATGCAGATCAGGACCAATTTGAGCCCGAATTAGTAAAAAACACAGATTATCCGAACTTGAGTTTACTGTTTTATTGCGTTATTAATTGAAAACTCGAAAAATGTAATAATACAAATAAAATATAATGTCCCATACAATACGATTTCCACACTAATAAAGAGTGTGAATACCCGCTTCCTCATAGATCAGGTGATTTCTGCACTCTTAATGATAATGTACTGTATTAAAACGCACGGATTGTCGAAACATCGAATTATTGAAAAACAGATTAACGGGACTCTACTGTAACTCATTTCTATTGATAATTAGTAAGATAACGAAAGCCAACTGTAGTCACATATGTTCTGAACTTGCTATATTATAAATACCAGGCATGGAGGCGACACAGACAGAGAACCCTCTAATACCTCCAGGATCATCGTGGACCATCAGTGTATCAGTCTGAGGGCTCTTTCCAGGGGTTCAGGTAATCTGATCAATTGCCTATCTCTGTTAATACTAGTGGCACATATTGTATCTAAACAACAGCGTTCAATGTAGAATGTAATGTGGGTATTTGGGACTAATTAATGATTAGAATTTGAAACATGGTCTGGTCTCATCCTTATATCATAATTGACTAGTTAATTCTGTTTACCTCAATCCATACATCTGACAATGTAAATGCATCCCTTTGTGAATCATTGCAGACTCATTGCAGCCCATCAATCACATCCAGGCAGGATCCGAGTACAGTAATTGAAAGACGTTCAGCATTTCCAGATGAACATTGATCTCCTTGAATACTCATTTCCACAGACCTCAGAAATGAGTTTATATTTCCATCAAACCCAATACTGAGAGTCTGAGGCTTGTTGCAAAGTGGCATTAAGTAAACAGGATTGTGTTTCACACTGTGTATCAGATCCATGAAACATTCCAGTTGAGCTAAAGCACATACCGTACGCTGGCATGGTAACCTTCCCAGGATGGGAAGACATGAGCCATAGCAATCACTGAAGTATTCATTTCAGTGTTGCTTTCACTAGTGTTGGCCACTATATTGTGGATTCAAATGGACCCCTTTGGAGTTCTGCGAACAGCTGCTTCCTATTTATAATATATTATTTTGGCTGGAGTGCAGGATTGCTTTAAATACCACAGGATTGCTTTTATTCTTGTCATGTTGTAACCAGCAGTACACTGGAAATACTGCTACACAACATCCCTCGATGGTTACCAATGGAAACTCATTTTCCGAGCCCCTATATACAGTGCACAATGATTTCATTTTTTCCAGTCTAATCAAAGGGTTGTTTTTGAAACACAAACAGGAAGCTGGGATTGTGCCACAGAAGTGCTTGCAGTAAATCAATACAGAACCATGGAGCTTCATTAAATGTACACAGGGAATAATACTTAACAAGGACAGAATCAATCAGTAAGCAGCTGTCATCTTTGACCCAGCTTCCAAATAGAGGCAATCATTTTCTGTGCCCACTGCTTTCTGTTATGTGCCAACACCTTCCACAGAAAGGTTGTTTTTCATGTGTAGTTTCTGGGCTCTCAGTCAGCACTCACAGACAGAGATGCCTCTGGCTGCTGCTTCTGCTTTCTTTTATGTTTTTCAGATGCAGAAATATACAGGGTGCTGTAAACTCTTGCTATTCTGAACCTGCTGAGGGCTGGAAATGTTCCCAATATTGAATTGTTCAGGGTTTGTAAGGTTAGATTTTTTTAAGGCTTTAATAATCTTTTTAATATTCTTTTTAATATAATTTTAAATATTCTTTTATATTCAAATATCAGTTTAATACACAGAGGTCAGGGTAATACAACCGCGTGGTTAATCTGATCCAGTTTAACACACAGAGGTCAGGGTAATACAACCGCGTGGTTAATCTGATCCAGTTTAACACACAGAGGTCAGGGTAATACAACCTTGTGTTAATCTGATCCAGTTTAACACACAGAGGTCAGGGTAATACAACCGCATGGTTAATCTGATCCAATTTAATACACAGGTCAGGGTAATACAACCACATGGTTAATCTGGAAGTTTAAAAGCAGAGGCAATGCTTGTTTACCTCCTCATTGCCGTCTCAGACTCTGATTTTCTTCTGCATTCTTGGTATGGCGTGTCAAACTGAGCAGCACTGCTTGTCTAGTTAAAGTAAAAAAGCCCCTGGTCTATCATGTAAAACTATTAATCTCATTCATCTTTCATAGACATTATAAAAGCTACTGTGCTAGTGCTATGTTCAAGTGATACTTTTCCTTCTCTAGTCAGTCCCAGGAGGTAAAACATGCATCTGCAGGGGTCTCAAGAGGAGCATCCTCAGCTAGCTGAAGCAAGGGTTGGCATGCTCACAGCTAGTATACTAATTACCAGACTGATTGTGAAAAAAATCTAAAGTGCAGCAATTGTGGGAGCTGGAAAACAGAGGCCAACAGGGATTGTAGCTCTCAGATTCTCTTCTCGTACAAAAGGGAGTTTGTTTTGACCTGCTATCTTTTGGTAAATGCTGCATCAGTCATCCAAACTCCTATCTCCCTTTTCAGTCTTACAGCATTTAGCCTGACATAAACTATATATATACATACACACATTGTGAAATATGCTGATGATTATTATTAACAAGAAATAGAAGTTTATTACATTTAATGACAGATTTCTAATGTAAAGATTTGTCAGGGTATATATCATGTATAAGGTTTCTTATAAGTTATTATTAGTAACATTAATACGGTTCATAACACCCTTTATAACACAGATGCATCTTTAAAGTGTTGCTTGGTTTTTGGAGACTAGACCTGCACTCAACATTGGCCCTAGAGGAGTTAATGTAGAGATCAGGATGCACGTTGCTGTAAACTATGGCTATAGATGGAGACACGAACCATGTCCTGGAAAAATACAGCAGTATCAGTCAAGAATAAATATTTCATGGTTCATCTTTAAATATTAAAATATTGATTCCAGAATGTGCTGGAAAAGGTTCTATAGTCAGGTGGCTTGGTTCAAGAAGTTAGGCTGTCAAATTGCTTAGCTGGGTTATTTATGCCAGCACTGAAATTTAAAGATGTACTTTTCAGACCATAATGAATGTAAGGGTCACCCGCCAGTAAACGACATGCCATTTAAGATGGGGGTTTAGTTTTTTTAAAGGATTGTGATATAATGTTGGTGGTTGAATTTACAATAAATAAAGTGGACATAACAGCCATTACAAAACCAGTGAACTCGTGACAAATAGCCATTCCTCTTAATAAAAGACCGGTCTGCATGAGATTAATGAATGGAACAATTTCAAATGTTAAAGCTGAACATAATAATTAACCCAACAGTGGCATTTGTTATTCAGCATTTAAGGAATCTGGTGCTGTTGTTCATTATTCATTCCTTACAGTTCCTTTCTCTCTGCTCTATCTGGTTGGATAAAAGGCTATTTAAATACAATTAAAGTACAGTTCTGTAAGCGTGTTATTAAAAGGAACTGACGTCTGTACAATTTAACCAAATGATACTCTCCATTCTACTCTGCAGCCCGTGCATTGCCTCTAAGGAAGCCTGTCTTTACTGTCCCTGATCCTGAGGAAACAGCACCTCTCAAATAGCACACTGAACAGCCTAATTATAATTCCTACATAGAGCTTCAACACAGATCAATAGAAATCTGCTTTTAGAATCACGTAGATAAAAAGGCCCTTTTCTGTTAAAAAAAAGAGAGAGGTTCAGAGGAACAATTGACTGAAAACTGAAACACAAATCCATAAATGTTATGCAATGTACTGGAAAGAAAACTCCAGACAAGACTATGAAACCTACACACACTTCCCATGAGTGTGGTACAGCACATTGGACATGCAGTATCCCGGTAGAGAGAATGGATCGTTCCTGTGGGCATCAGAAATATCTGGGAAGCGTAGGCAGTAAATAAAAGGATTGTGTTGTTCTTTTCTTTTAAAGCGCTGCATTGTCATAGTGGAGAGTGTTTGCTCGTGTGTCTCTCGGTCGTGTTCAGTGTAACACAGTGTATTCTGGGATGTTAGAGCAGGAACTGAAAAATGACAGCTTTCATGACATTGTTAAGTTAATCTGCCTAAGAGAATGTCTGACTTCAAGGCTGACAGTGATAAATAGCCAGATCAATTCAAGTGGATGGAATGAGTTGAGACAGTTAATATGGAAAGCTGGTGAGCAGATTTAGTTTATGTCTTGAGATGGGTTAAGATAACAAGTATTCTTCAATAAGCTATTTAAAAAATGAGTTGAGTTCACGGTCCTTACAGGGAAATAAAAATAAAATAAAATAAAATAAAAACATGTGTAGGTACCCCTTTGTTTAAGCAGAAGCTCATTTGAAAGATAATCATCTCTTCTGTTTCTAAGACTCACTAGAGCATGAAGGCCAACTTTTGGACAGTCTGGGACTCCAATTGCAATAATATTTGGGTAACACTTTACAGTGTGTCTCTAATTACTATGTATTTGCATAGTAGTTACTTAGTAAATAGCTGTGTACTTACATGTAACTACAATGTTATTATGCACAGTTACAATGTACTTCATGTGCACATCTTTTTGCACAATCTAACCCTATCTCTTTTCTGATACAATTATATACTTACATACTGTATATCCTGCAAACATAATTCCACATTGAGCCAGCATTGTAATTGTGTGTAAGTACACATGTAGTTACTAAGTAACTACTGTGTAAACACACAGTAATTAGAGACACTTAATGTTAAATGTTACCAATTATTGCAAGAGATGTCATGCATGTAAACACATTTCAGAATCCATATTCTATTCCTAACATTCACATTCCATTTTAGAATTCCCCTGCCAAACAAACCCAAGCTATCTTTCAAGATAGGGTGGAGGGGAAGCGACTTCCATAGCTCTTCAAACTGTCCCAAAGAACCCCAAAAGAATTGCTTCAGATTCATTCCATGCTTCCCCACTGATACTGGTGCCCCTGAACCCGTGCTCGCACATTGCACAAGAAGACTAAATGAACACTATCTGCATTGATCTGTGAAGACATGAGCTCATTTTAAATGCTAACCTAGTCTCAAAGGGAAAAGGCAAATACACCAACTAAATGTCATTACACCTTCTGCACCTCCCTCTCGAAGTAAATTCATTTAATGGACTGGCTAAAGTCCTTTGTTGATTTTCCTGTCACTTCAGTACATAGTTGAGAGAATGAATGAAAGTTTGTATTTTTATTTATTTATTTTTTTTTAATTTAGTCGTTGCCAATCAGTTTTTATTATTTTCTCCCCAATTTGAAATGCCCAATTTTTAGGCTCAGCTCACCGCTACCACCCCTGCGCTGACTCGGGAGGGGCAAAGATGAACACACGCTGTCCTCCAAAGCGTGTGCCGTCAGCCGCCCGCTTCTTTACACACTGCAAACTCACCGTGCAGCCGCCTCAGAGCTACAGCGTCGGAGGACAACGCAGCTCTGGGCAGCTTACAGGCAAGCCCGCAGGCGCCCGGCCAGACTACAGGGATCGCTGGTGCGCGGTGAGCCGAGGACACCCTGGCCGACCTAACCCTCCCTCCTCCCAGACGACGCTCGGCCAATTGAGCGCCGCCCCCTCGGAGCTCCCGTCCACGGTCGGCTGTGGAATAGCCTGGACTCGAACCGGCGACGTCCAGGCTATAGAGCGCATCCTGCACTCTAGCGAGTGCTTTTACTGGATGCGCCACTCGGAAGCCCCGAAAGTTTGTATTTTTAATAGTTTATTTTGCTTTAGAAATTGTATTTGTTTATCAATTCTGACTGCCTGCTATCTCTGTCACTCTACAAAGTGTTATGTTGTAATGTTCTTGCACTGTGGTTCAGTCAGTAATATCTTTTTCTTTCCCCTTCTGTTCCTTGTGCTTCACGCTCTGTTGAGTGGTCCTGGGATTGCTTGTCTAGTACATTACATACAGTACAGCCTTGGTTTGAAAAGAAAAAAAAGACCTTGCTGTGGCATGGCACTTAGTTTTAATATTATAAATCAAGATTTGATTCACTGCCATTAAACCACAACATGTAAATATAACCTGAATAGCATGATAGAATGTTGGCCGGTGGAATCTAATTTAAAAAATCAAGCCAGCAAAAACACACTGTATTTATGAAGGATAGATTGAAAACAGAGATCTGTCAAGTGTATACAAATTACTTTCATAAATCTTTTCCAATTAAAATTCACAAGCACATTTTTCAGGGCAGAATTTATTTAGGCAACCAAGCCGACGCTGATTCTGAAAAAGGGAATCATTTCACAAAGGGTTTATTTCTCTGGTTTCCTCAGCGATATCTTCTCAAGCAGCACATTGGAGGACAGCATTGTATCTCATTTCTGTCTAGAAATGTGCCAGTGCCGTGACGTTATCAGAAACTAACAAGTGAAGTTTATATTTGAAAAGGCAATAACTGATTATGCTGTCTTGTCAGGTAGTAAAATGATAGCGCCTGTAAAATCAACAGCAATGTGCAGCTTAAATCACTTTGAGTGCAATTGAAATAAACCCCTTACAATGGCACCGCCTGAGACTGAAATCAAGGTTGCAAATGACAGATATTGAGTACGCATTCCCTATTGCTCAGAAGTATGGCTAGTTAGATCATGCAGACCTCTAATGGGAAAAAATAAAACAGAACCTGCTTCTGGTCTATTCAACCTTGCCCCAAACCTCACTTCCCAAGGTGAAACAATCACTTAACATTGCAGCTGCAGTATGCAACGAATCTGACTGCTCCCTTAAGGAACCTAGTTGTTTGGAGTAATGAGCAGAGTGGCTACTTTTGAGTCACCCATTAATTGTCTGGTAAACAATTATGTATGTAAAATATGGGCAGTCTGTGCTACAAGTTAAGTAGAAACCAAAATCTTATTAATTTACTATCAATGCTGAATGATTGACAGGGACATCAGTCCTTGCTTTTACTCATCTTTCCACACTGCTGACTGCCAAGACTGGTGCAAAATTCATTAAGAAATGATTAATGAATTGATTCTTATTGCATTTCACTGCAGTGTGCATCGCTGCCATCAGTCACTGTTTATAAGTTGAGAAGTTTGCATGTATAATTTGACCATCTAATGCAAGTTGTACGGTGCTACAAGGAATTGAAATGAAGTGTATTTGCATATTAGAGTGTCAGGAGGCTGAGGTAAATATAATTGCATTTGAAGAGCACTGATCATAGTTCTTTTAGCCCCAGTTAGTCTCTTTGAACTCTCTACTGCCTGATCAAGCCCAGACAGCCTGGAAGTGCTCTGAATGGTGTCCCGAGACTGCTCTGCATTGCTTCTGCTAAGCGACCGATGCTTATTTCACTGGGGCTAACTGTGTTGTTTGTTGGATGTGCATGTTAATATCAAGGTCCTATATTGTAATCATCTTAAGGATTTCGGTTCACGCAGCACAAGCCACCTGGACGGAAATCATTTAGAGAGAGCTGCAAAAGATAATCGAGATGTGCTGTTTGGCTGACAGAAGCCTAAGGGTGAGTTTCAATTTAATGAAATAAGGTATAGTTCTATTCAATGAAACTTCAAGAGACTGGGAGGCAACTGGAAAAAATGTGTGTTCATATTTTATAAGTCTTTAATACACATTGTTGCCATATATAGAGGACACGGACAACATGCCCGACATGTCGACCTGTTCCTATCCAATTTTAAATAACTTTAGCATAACAGAGGCAGAAGTGTTAAAGGGACCAGGAGCTCTTAAAATAAACAAATCCCCTGGGTCAGATGAGATTCTCCCAATAGTACTCAAAGAAATGAAAGAAGTTATTTACAAACCGCTAACCAAGATCATGCAACAGTCTCTTGACACAGGGGTTGTACCGACAGACTGGAAAATAGCAAACGTAATTCCGATCCACAAAAAGGGAGACAAAACCGAACCAGGTAACTACAGACCAATAAGCCTGACTTCCATTATATGTAAACTTATGGAAACTATAATAAGATCCAAAATGGAAAATTACCTATATGGTAACAATATCCTGGGAGACAGCCAGCATGGTTTTAGGAAAGGGAGATCGTGTCTAACTAACCTACTTGACTTTTTTGAGGATGCAACATTGAAAATGGATAACTGCAAAGCATACAACATGGTTTATTTAGATTTCCAGAAAGCTTTTGACAAAGTCCCGCATAAAAGATTAATTCTCAAACTGAACGCAGTAGGGATTCAAGGAAATGCATACACATGGATTAGGGAGTGGTTAACAGGTAGAAAACAGAAAGTACTGATTAGAGGAGAAACCTCAAAATAGAGTGAGGTAACCAGTGGTGTACCACAGGGATCAGTATTAGGTCATCTGCTATTCCTAATCTACATTAATGATTTAGATTCTGGTATAGTAAGCAAACTCGTAAAATTTGCAGACGACACAAAAATAGGAGGAGTGGCAAACACTGTTGAAGCAGCAAAGGTCATTCAAAATGATCTAGACAGCATTCAGAATTGGGCAGACACATGGCAAATGAAATTTAATAGAGAAAACTGTAAATTATTGCATGCGGGCAATAAAAATGTGCATTATAAATATCATATGGGAGATAGTAAAATTGAAGAAGGGAACTATGAAAAAGACCTAGGAGTTTATGTTGACTCAGAAATGTCTTTATCTAGACAATGTGGGGAAGCTATAAAAAGGCTAACAAGATGCTCGGATATATTGTGAGAAGTGTTGAATTTAAATCAAGGGAAGTAATGTTAAAACTCTACAATGCATTAGTAAGACCTCACCTAGAATATTGTGTTCAGTTCTGCTCACCCCGTTACAAAAAGGATATTGCTGCTCTAGAAATAGTGCAAAGAAGAGCAACCAGAATTATCCTGGGTTTAAAAGGCATGTCGTATGCAGACAGGCTAAAAGAATTGAATCTATTCAGTCTTGAACAAAGAAGACTACGCGGCGATCTGATTCAAACATTCAAAATCCTAAAAGGTATAGACAATGTCAACCCAGGGGACTTCTTTGACCTGAAAAAAGAAACAAGGACCAGGGGTCACAAATGGAGATTTGCTTTTTCTTTTTCCGGTGGTCTTCATTGCAGAATCATGTCATGATATTTCCTTTGCGTGTTGCCAGTTTTGCAAGTAAAGAGAAGTGCAGCTGTTCTCTCCCAGACCCCAGATGGTCATCATATAAATAGAAGCAATGCAGAACAGAAGAGTGTCACCTCACTGCTCCTCACCTCTCCTCACCTCACCATGCTCATCAAACCGTCAAGACCCATCATGTTGAGGAATGCATTTGATTTTATTTCAACAAAATGTAATCTTCGCAAAACAATATTCAAATGAATTAACCTTCGACTTCAAATAAATTTCGCAACTTCTTACTCTTTAAATAAAGACAACAGAATAAAAATGTATATTAATATAATATTATAAAACTTTTTTTCTTACTATTGTTAGGTATCCTAAAGTGGCTTGAGCAAGTAGTGACTTTAATGTGGCTTTAGGATTGCTGGCTCAGTGGTACTGTATACAAACCTGGTTTGTTTCATTCCCCGTTACTATTACAAAACAAGACCAAAAATCTTACAAAGGTCTCAAATGTGCAGCTTGTAAGAAAGACACATTACAGCAAACCACATATCAAGTTTTAGAAATGAAAATACATGTGCATTAAAAACAGGGCTTTCTTTCCAAGACTGCACATTTGAGACCAAGGTCAATGGATGTGCACAACAACATTTACAGGGAAGACCAGTGTTTTAATGGGACAGGCTGCATCTGAATGGAATGCACAGATACTTCCGTTTAGAATTTCATCAAAATTCTAACAGCTGACAGCTGGAAACAGACATGTGAAAAACTACTTGCAATATATCTGCCCTCTGGAGCAGTTCATATTGTATTGAGAGAAAACTGGTCATAAGAACAAGCATGGAGGAATGGCCATGCTCCTCAGAGGACATCATGGCACCTACTGGTGCATGATGCTTTGATAATGATAACATTTAGAGTTGTTTAAAATATAGGGCATGTGTCCTGGGAAAAGCTTTCAAAGACAATGGCATGTACATAATACATGAGGCCGATCTTTTAACTGATTCCAAAAACTTGAAAAATGCTCCTAAGAAGCTCAGGTTTTAGTCTTCTAATTAGCCATTGTCAGGTAATATACCAATTTTATTTGCTGGATGCATTTATTATACTATACAGAATGAATCATCCAGAAAACACTCAATAATGGTGCTATATGTAGTCATATGAAAAAGAAACTTATAATGACAAGAAGTCTCTCAACGGCTTTGATTGTGAAAGAATGACTTGCAGTTCTGCATATTCCAAATGTCATTTCGTCCACCACTGATGACACTGGGACAGTTGAAGGGTTTGTTATTTCCACTATATGGCATCAATGTGTAATACATTTGATATTTACAGTACATTGAAAGGGAAGAACAAAATGAGCCTGCCCATAAAGCGTCCCTCCTGTGTTCCCAGCACCACTGTGATTATTGAACCAGTGTGGTAAAAAGCCCCACAGCGATACCTGGGAACTTTCATCTCGTACAGCATTTATTAAACTGCCTCTGCTGTTTGCAGCAAGATCAATTGGGATGCCTATAGGTGTTTAGTACCATTAATCATTAACCGTAATTAATGACAAATAATAATGACTGTCCATTGTCCTCTTTGTCTTTTATTAGTTTCTCTGATGTGATGATTTATTCCTATAGTTAGCACTTTCATTATTTTTCCAAATTACCTGCACCACTTCTCCCATCAAAGTACCGTCCACTTGTAACACATAATTGCTTCTGCCATAAATCAGGTTTTGTCAGTAATGCTCATGCCCTCTCAACAGTTTTCACTCCATTAATATAAACACCTTGTAATTCAGGGTGTTATGTTACTGTTGATACATTTCCTCATTAATTCTGATTTCATAGCTGGGTTGTTTTTGTGATGTCTATGTCCCAAGTTATTACTCACAGCTTTTCGTAGTTAAACTGCAGCGGTTAACATTCTTTCTGTTTTTGTAGTCTTCTGTTAAAAGCTATCCCGTTGCTCTTGGTTTCCAGAGCCCACGGCTCAGTGTTTTAAAATGCAAGCTCTGATTTATGGTGGCAGCATGCAGAGAAATCAAACATTGCATTCTGAAGTCCTGCAGAGGGGAACTCACAAAAGCTACAATTCAACAAGCGCAGACCAAGCTCAAAACCAGCCTGAGTTTCAAAATCCAAAAACTGCTTGTATGTGAGTTGCAGTGTGCAGTGTTCCCCTAATAGGTGCAGCAGATCCATTACGCATCGGTTCAGCTCTGGAGCACAATATCAAGGGATACACGTTCCAATGGTAAATATTACATACAGTGTGACCCCCGCGGAATTGAACCAAACCATTTTTATGTATTTATTTTTTTCACAGAAAAACAATTTTCTAGTTATGTGCGTCGTAAGGTACAGTAAGCTGAAAGCAGGATTCTTCTGTCACTTAAGTTCCTTTTCTATCATGTTTTTGTTTAAATGTTTTTTGGATTTTAAATTGAAAAATCCCAAGCCTAAGTGGTCTCTGCAAATGGGGAGCAAAAACAAAATCAGACAAATGTTACTTTCATGAAAAGTCGATTTATATTTTTGGATTTAAAATGGAAAACTCCTTGGTTTAAATGCTCAAAGTGATCATTCCAAATGGTGTGCAAAATACAATCCGACACATTGCTTTGGGGAAGGGGGGTCTTCATGATGCTTCCTCAGAAGACATTGGCAGCCAAATTCCTACTACTGTATTACTAACACAGAGACATGCTCCGGAGACCACTGACACAAACATGCTGAAACACTGGAAACCAGTACATGGGTAATTATACACCTACCAACAAAATAATGTTGTTTCTTGACGTCAGGTCCAAGAACAATGAAAGAGGATGAGAAGTGATGTCAGAGTTCAGTCTATAATAGTGATGACCTGCTGTCGGGAGGGGGGGGGGGGGGGGGTCTATGCTTTGGAAACAAAGACATTTCATGAAGCCTTCATTGTCTTATCTCTTGTGCCTTTCCATTTCAATATATTGAGCTCCGCTCTTTCCTACGACAGACAATTCCCATTGTGTGACTCTTGGTAACCTTTTGTCAAACTCAAAGAAGCCCTGTTCGTCAAGGAAGTGTGTTATTTGCACATTACCAGCCTAATAACTGTTTCTGATTCTGGATAGTGACAAGCATAATTGGAGGTCACAGGTGCTGCTGACTTGAGGTCATTTTGTATGTTAACAAGATCCTTTAACAAGGCTTTCAGGAAAGATGCATGCTGGGAAAAAACAAACAAGTGAGTCATTGCAGATGGAAATGGAAGGATAAGTGGATACATGTGGCACTCAGTTGAGAACACACCAATCATCATGCACACTGTATCACTATCTCAACACATACTCACATTGAGAAAGAGGGTTTTCCTCCTCTGCAATAATTTATAACAAAATGCATGGACTCGCAGTAAAACTAAATATGATGTTAGCTAAGGATGCTGAAATGTGCATTTGGTCATGGAAGTTTTTCAAAAACCACCACAATATTATTTTACAACAACAACATGTTTTTTATTATTTGTAATCGTCCATAACAGTAAACGCACAATCATGACATATTCAGAAGCTTTAAAAAGACAGTTACTGTTTATTTTTAGTACATCTGCTTTGTTTTCGTTAGTTTTGCATTGTGTTCTATGCTGTTTGCTGTGGTGTTGTGAGCCTCTTGCCAGGTCGTCATTGTAAATGAGCATTTGTTCTCAATTGACGAATCTGAATAAATAAAGGTTTTAATTGATGGATAATACTCACACGCTTGACCTTTCTTATCAGCTCAACCTTAGAATATGAATTTACATTTGATATTCTAAGTGAATGGGCAAACCAATTCAAATTTTTTATTATTATTGATCTCGCTGCCCTTGGACCTCGTGTTATTTTTCTTCTTTTTTTGTATCCAAGGTTAAGTTAATAGCTTGTGGGTGTAGAAACACATTGGGAAGTCTGTGTGATAATCTAAACAAATCAGATCAGGAATCCAAAGACATTGTTTAATGAAGGGGTAAACTCAAATACCCAACAGGGGAGAGGGCAGTCCTTGCTCTGCCACTGGATAGCTAAGATTACCGAGACAAGAATTGGAATTCTGGTAATCCAAATCAACTCCCTGGGTAACTCACTCAATCCTTTCCTGTAAAACTTTCAACATTTTAGAAGAAGACAGCATGTGTTCTAACCAAACAGTAATTATTAGTCATCATTCATGTAGGATTTGAGTATATTTGATCCTGCTCACATGGAATTGTATTTAAAGTTACAGGTTCAGTAATATTTAATTATATAAATTTTTCAGTAAGCTAATTGATATTAATAGCGTGTGTTATTTGTATGTTTCCAATGACTTCCCCAAATTGAGCCTGGATCTCCTGGTTTAGGATGTTATCAGAATGCCTTGAGTGAAATATGGCATTGCATTCAGTTTTATACAACCTCCCATCCTACCAGGAATCCTGTTAGAAGTCTGTCTCTGACAAGAAAGCTGTTTCCAATGTTATTCGAGTCTCCTGATGTCATATCTGCTCCCCAGTGGCATGGTAGTGGAGGCCCAGAGGCAGCCAATGTAATGTTTATCAACAGATGTTTTCATCTCTAAAACCATTGTGGAACAAAAAAACCCAAATCTCTTTCTGGAGGGATGCCATATTAATCCCAGACAGGTGGAAACACTTTTATAAGTCACTTATGGGGTAATTGAGGTTTTCTTCCATTTCAAGCCATTAGCAATCCTCTGTGGCTCATCACCATCGATGTACATGAGAAAATAACAATCGCTCAAATACTATAGCAATGGTGCCCACTATACCAAGTGGAGCAATTAGTAATCTGTAATGTTGTTGAAGCTGACACCCTGGGATCCTTCAAGAAGCTGCTTGATGAGATTCTGGGATCAATAAGCTACTAACAACCAAACGAGCAAGATGGGCCGAATGGCCTCCTCTCGTTTGTAAACTTTCTTATGTTCTTATGTTCTTATGTAACTATAAAATAGGAAGCGACTGAGAAAAAACAGTCAAGAGTGACTGGGTGGAAATATGAAAGAAAGAAACAACACATAACTGGATGTGCATACTGGATTTGAACATGTGTGTCATTGCTTTGTAGCAAGATCTATTTTTGAAGCAAGTGCAAATGCAAAAGGTATATACTTTATTTATCGCATTTGAGTGTATATTATTATTATTATTATTATTATTATTATTATTATTATTATTATTATTATTATTATTATTATTACGTGTACTATTATGTACTATCTCTGCATGTAAGTATTTCTTATTAGTTTTTCTTATATTTCACATGTTATTTGCACTCCTACAATGAATGTATGATCCAGGTAGTGCACACCATTTTCCAGTATTGTACTGTATATCAATGTATTCTATATAAGGGCTGCGAGAAAATGGCCATCAATCTACAAACCAAACCATACATCACACGACAACCTCCAGCAAACCTAACTAGACGCATCTGACCGGCAGTCCATGCAATGCGTGTTACCCCTGTCTGCTTAATGAGCATGCGTGTCTGCTGCATTGTGTGGATTGGGTCAGCCTACTGTACCAATAGAGTGTTTAGTACCAGGGAGAAAAGGCGCAGTTATAATGAAGCCCATGCAACTTAGTATTAGCTGATATCAAGTTCAATCAATGTGTCTGCTCTTTGTGCTGTGTACAAAATAAGAATTGTATTATTATTATTATTATTATTATTATTATTATTATTAGTAGTAGTAGTAGTAGTAGTAGTAGTAGTAGTAGTAGTAGTAGTAGTAGTGAGCGGACATTTAGCAGTAGGTGTGCAGTATCTAGTTGTAGTTGTATATCACCGTTAGGATGTTTTCCTATTTAGAATCCCTACGAGCACGGTAAATTGACTCCGAAAAAAGGTCCTTGAATATTTATGAATGTGCTTCTGTAAACGTCACTGTGCAGCAGTGCTTTGGATGCTAGTGACTGGAAGAGGCGGAGAGAGAGAGAGAGAGAGAGAGAGAGAGAGAGAGAGAGAGAGAGAGAGAGAGAGAGAGAGAGAGAGAGAGAGAGAGAGAGAGAGAGAGAGAGAGAGGGGCAGTGGTTGAAGCGTCATGCAGAAAGCAATCAGCAGCAGCACCAACACATCACAGCATCCAAACACAGACCTGCTTCAACTTTCTGCAGCCAAAAATGAACAAACCAACTGTTTCTGTTGTCGACCAATTGCACACCCTGTGTGATAGGAGTTAGAGGCAAAAAAATACAAAGCAAAAAAAAAGGATCATGTTGAAATCGTAAGCAGTTTGCAAAGGATCGTGTGATTAAAACGCCTCTCTGAGCCATAGGACTGACAATTTTTGATTGCAATGTAACTGATTTTTTTTTTTTTTAAAGCTGGATATGAAAACAATTGTGCAATATTTTTTGCTCCGTGGGTCCAACTGTTCTCTCTGAGATTTGTGCATCGCAATACGGATAGCGGGACCCTTTGTCACAGTGTAAACCCATACTGCGTGCAGGCGAGGGTGTGTTGGCGGTACGGAATTTAACATGGTGGGAAAGAAAAGTGTTTCAATAAGCAACCTCATTCACCTTGAAGTTGTGTTTTAATTAGACAACACGCTGTTTTGCTACAGTCGGAGAAATACGATATTTTGATGACACCGTTTTCACAACCTTTAGCCTTTAAGCGTGCAGCGTGGAACCTCCGGAACGGCGTGGTGCTGAAAGGATAGCGCTCGCTGTGTGCAGACAACCCGACGGGCTGGTGTTGTTGCTTCTCAAGCCTTACCTGGCATAGCAGCTGTACATTAGCTATACATTATTCATCTGAATTGATCGGATTCATCTTCGTTAGTTTGTTTGCGTGTTTGTTTTCTTCCTTCTGCTTCTTAGGCTGTGTACGCCCTTTGGTTGAATGTTTGCCGGGTTTCATGGCGGTGGCACGGAAGATCAAAACTTTGCTGACTGTTAACATTTTGGTTTTCGTGGGGATTATATTGTTTTCGATGTACTGCAGGATCCAGGACCGCTCAGAGGAGCTCGTTCAGGTCGGAAGGAGCTCTGATCAAAGGATCCGAAGCAGGAACGCCAAGGTCGGCAACTTAGTGGACAAACAGTCCATCCTTCAAAGACTGGAGCACCTGGAGGACGTGGTCTACAACCAACTAAATGGTACGGGATTCAAGATTATTATAATGAAATAGTATCATTTAAATATCGAGGTTAGTTATAACAACGTTAATTATAACAAGCTACTGCACTGTACCAGGCAGACTTGTACACTTTTTGTTTTCTCCAGGTTAAGGATTCTGTGGTACTTTGAGGAGACTGGTGTATAAAAAATAGTAATAAAATAAATAAATACAAAAAATGCAAATAATTTAAAGAAATTAAAAAATCTGTAGACTGACACATGTTTCCCGTCAGTGATATTAGTATGCCCATACCAAATCCATGCTTTTGAAATGTGTAGTTTGACACATAAACACATTAAATAACTACAATAAGAGTATGTCTTTGCTACTGTAGTTTTGTGTTAGAGCTCTGGTGGATTCAGGCTGAAGAACATGTTGTGTAGTGTATAGTGCCACACTGTTTAACAAGTATATTTATCTAACTGCAGCTACAGTCAAATATTAAGTATAACATATATAAAATGAAATGTAATTTAGTGCCATAGGGTCATGAATGTCTCCAGAATAGAGAGGACCTTGGTTTAACATGCCTACAACTGAGTGCCCCTTCTATACCACTACACCACCACACCCCACTCACCGGGTACTGTACAAGTTTGGTTAGGGTAACACTGACGTTTCATCCTTAGAGGGTGACATTGTGATCAGTCTGGTGTTGGGATGGAGCCAGTCATCATAATGCTTTGCCATTCCATAAAATACATTTACTGGAAAGCTATAAAACTGCTCAAGATCTAGTGATTGAATGAATGTGAACATTACAGATACACTAGGGGAACGATGTGATGATGTGTGCATCCAATCAAATGAGCCTGCGGCTTATCACTGCTGCTGACCCTGAGCTTAATGTAAAACCTCTCTCTCTCTCTCTCTCTCTCTCTCTCTCTCTCTCTCTCTCTCTCTCTCTCTCTCTCTCTCCACCACTACCCCTGTATATAGATGCTGTCACATGACCATCTGGTATGGTTAATCAATGACCTAATTCATGAACTCATTCCTGAACTCATTCCTGAAAGGTGAAAGCTTGATTCATCTGACTGCATGGTTTTTGCACAGTGTTCAAGAACCCTTTGCGAATGCTCAGAGCTCCGTAGAAGATGTTTGCACTGCTGGTCTCTGTTCAGAAATAGCTTTTTCAAAGCTGATCTGGCATGAAACCCTCTTCCATGTGTGTAATAGAGAATCAGAGTATCTGTATAACAGGAACGCTCTGACTTTTTTATTATTGCATAATGTATCGACTCATAATACCGACGCAGGTTAAAGAAGATGCTTTATGTTCAGTCCTTGACATCCTATGCTTGGCTGGTCCATTCATTTCTTCTCTTTGTCTTCCATATAAATTCACTTAACTGTTTTCTCTGTCAAAGCAGATGGATTCATTTTATCTCTCCTCATAAATTCTCCACTGTATAATGCTAGCTAGATAACCATTGTTACAGCTAGAGTAAATCAGAATTTATGACATTACAATTATGGCCAAGTAATGAAACGAACCACTTATGATACAAGCTTGTGTGTCAATTTACATATATTACCCAGTGCCAGTCAAAGTGTGTGTCAACTCACATATATTACCCAGTGCAAAGTCCATTGCTTTTTGCTTCCATGTTGTTACTGACATACTTGCATATTGTACACGACACAAAATAGGTACTTGGGTGTTCGCCTCAGAAATGCATTCAGCACCAATGGCAACCCACAAGAAAAAGCAGACTGGGAAATGCAGCAACAATTTTGACTGTTTAAAACATGCTTTCAAAAGTTCTTAACAAATGAATGCAATTGTAAGTGTTGCAATTGCCAGCAGCTTTAGTACATCTCATTATAATATTTGAGAACCCTCATTTGCACTATCCCCACCCCTTTTTTGTGAATTTATACAAGAACGCCCATAATTACATATTCATCTAAGGCTGAACAGCAAAGAAAAACTGCTGCCGCAAAGCATTCCCTAAAATGTTGCTAACAGCATTGCGCTTGTTTAGTACATTTCACCCTAGACTTCCGACTTGCTTGCAACTGGTTTGCGACTCGAGCGACAGCCGCAACACTTTAGTACATCTACCCCAGAATCCTCTCTGTTATTCCATTTCATTTGGATTCCAAATTATGCTATCCTGCAATAACTGGACACAGTGCAGTTTGGATAAGCACATGTCACAAAAGCTCCCATTGATTCACAGCACAGCCTGCTGTCGAACAGCTGATTCAGTTGAAGACACATAAAGGCTGTAACTTATAAGGGTGTACTTGGTGACCACCCTTATATTCTTGACAAGGGAAGCATTCAGGGTCTGGGTGAGTGGGACTGGAGGATGCTGTCTTATAAACAGGTTTCAAGAGGGTGGTATGCCTGGATCTCCACTTTCTAAATCGGAACTGCAGACAAAGAAACGCTAGAGACGTTCATTATTAACAGGTGGCTATTAACCTGAATTGAACTGCAGGTGGGGAATTGTTAGCTTGGTGACCTGTTCTCATGGGTTATTGCTCTACTGAGCAATAAAACCATTCTTTATTAAGCCATTTTACTGCCATGAATGCTATATGGATTGGTCACATTTTAGCCACTAAAGAATTCTTAAGGGAGTCATAATTTACCGTTCTTAAACAACAAGATCGCCTTGAGCACATCCATTTCATAAATATTTATCATCTCAGAGAGTCAGGTTTGCATGCACAGATTTATTTTAGCATTGAACAGCGAGGTATATTCTACAGGGCTCATCTAGAGTACAGCGTGTCCTACAAATAGCGAATGCATCCCTCATTGTGCCCCCTCGGGGGAAGCTAGTCTTTTTTAATATTGCCAACACCTTGATAGTTGGATTCTGTACAGAATATGAATGCACAAGCCTTGCTGTTAATAATACAGTGCTGTCACAATCCCAACTTCACAGAGCTCCCTGCATGCAGGAGCTTGTGTTCCTTATCTAATGGTCACACTTGTAAGTAAACTTAACAAGAGTCAGCAATGCAAATTTAATTGCATATGCACTACTTTGTCTTTGCCAAGCAAGTTTGCGATACAGAGTAGTACAGGATGTGAGCAAAGCATTCTAACTTTCTGGGTCATATTTCAAAGCAGAGCAGAGCAAAAGCAAAGGCACATCGAGCTCAGGTGTGTTCTGTTGTTTCTGTACTTTTATACTGTAAAATTATTGGATCCAATTTGCCATTGACTGTGCACTTGCTTCAAGAATATGTCTATGATTATTAAACCTGCTTAGTAATTCTAATTATTACTAGGTTAAGGGTGGGTGGATGAACTACGACCCAGAGCTCTGAACTCAAATCTCAACCAATAAAACTCTGATTAACTGATTCAATCAGAGCCAGGCAGTGGGTGCATTGAAAGCAGCAATAAATCCTGTTATCTAATTTGAAGCACCACATAATCCTGCAGTACTGTTTGGCATCACAGAAGAAGCAGGCATGATCACATCATTGCAAGCCTGCACCCTGTGCCTCATCTTATGTATGATTAAATTCAACATTTTGTTCTAACCTGAAACACCACATTAGAGAGCATGCAACGCCAATGCATTTGAAATAATGACCTGTATGTTTCACATAAAGAAGTACTTACTGTAAAGTGGCAGCGGTCTTTCAAATCCCAACCTGTGTCTTTGTTTCCCCCCTTGATTGTGACTGAGTGTGTTAAACACCCTAAAGAACAGAAGAATGATTTCTATCGCTCAGTTTATTGAAGCTTCAGGAAGTTTTACTGTACATGTTTTAATATCTTTCCCAAATCAATCGTAGTTTACAAAGTATAATCGTGAGCAGAAGCTCTGTAGAGCAGTGAGCTACACTAGCATGCCCTTCAGTCTGTGGAACGCCTGCATGTCTGCTTAGGCTGATACAGAGCCACCTACTGAGGCAGTAACTTTGCAGAACTCAATCATGCACAGTGAGAGGGTCACTCTTCTTGATACAAACTGTGGTGTTTGCCTTCCAGTATCTGGGAGCAATGTATTTGGTATCTATTTTTCACTGTCAGCTGTATGGCTTAGGCCTTACTACTGACAAGGCAATTGAAAGACAAGGGCAGAGGTATAAATGACCTTTTCATAGCTGAGATAGCCCTTCGAGCAGTTACCCCTTGATTGAGAGCTGGAGATCTAACAAAGCTTCGTCAGGGGAAAGAATTTACATTATGGGCAATTGTCAGGCAGTGATTGCCATACTAAATTTGCCATAAAAAAATGATGACGAACAACGTGTGTTCTTGTATTCCTCATTGTAAACCTAGTTAACTGACTGACTTGCCAATAACACCAGTTCTTTCCTCTCTAGTTAGTGCAGAGCTGTGTTAAAACTAAGTGAACCTCCAGAAGGTAAATTATAGGCAATATATTTCAAAGAACTGAATTGTCTTTAACCATGCCAAAAAGACCAAAGACTGACATTGACAGACTGCAGACTAAAGCTCAATTTTGGAACTATTTTATATATAACAAAGGACTATACCTGCATGTTAATTGCAGTACACAACCATACATCTTTATGATTTTTTTTTACTGTAGCAATTCCTACAAATGTAATGATCAACACATTTCACTGCCGTTGACATTGCCTGTGGAATGCTTTGACATTCAACTTGTGTGCTCTAACACCGCTGTGTTCATTGAAGCGGGGATGCTCTGCTGGGATACAGCACTGCAGCGAGTCATTGATTTACAGTGTCATGAAGCATCAAGGGAGACACATGGTGCAGTGGTAACGGACCGTGTTGTGGGATTCTGAACCATGCAGGTCAGATGAGGTAATAAAGCTCTATAGCTGTACAGTGGTTAAGACGCTTTTCAAGCAGGTGGGATCCATGTGACAGATCACTGTGTACAAGAACAGGGAGTCAGATCAATTCATTGTTGGACAAAGTCTCTCTGGTTTGTTTGTTTTTTTTAAAAAAAAGCCAAGTGCACCATGTTCATAAACATTGCACCTCAAAGGCTGTCTAAACTCGTACCATCTAAAGCAAACATTACTCAATCAAACTGTCACGCTCAGCTGAGGAGAGCTCTTTTTGTCAAGAGGCAGTTTGTCAGGATAGGGACCGAGTCAAACAACAGCACTTTACTGGGACGGATGTGCGGTCAAAACCAAGGACTACAGAGCAGAACCCCTCTCCGGGGCCAGGCCAGTGTGCAGGAGTGAGCAGCAGCACTCTGTGATGACACAGATTAATAAAGAGCTGCTGCTTATCACCTGTTGCTGCTAAATCAACATATTGCGTATTCATTGATGCGTTCATTAATATGCTGACTGGATATATCCAGTGAGATATAAAAGTATTGATACCAGCAGAAGATTACATACAATAGCATAGTACTGTACATAAACATGCACACAAGACAATACAAGAACAGCCTTTAAAACACAAAGGCAAGAGAATTCCTCTTCCAGCAGGCTGTGTTTAAGTGACTGATTGCTCTTCTAAGTCTCATATGCCACCCCTTGATTATAAAGCATAGCAGTGACTGGTGTTCCAGCAGGGCTGGCACTTGTTTTTATGTACTGATTGAGTGCCAGTAGACACACAGCAACCCTCTGGAGTTGTGCAGCGCACATTAAGAGAATCACACAGGATATGCGTTAAACAGCACAGAAAGGCCAACCGGAACTCATTGGATAAATATCAACAGCAATGCTTCCTGTAGCACCCAGTGAAGATATTTCATATTTAAAGCTTGTTTGTGATGTTGAATAGCTGGCTTGTGATTTTGAGTGAAGCGTTCCAGTTGCATACAGATTGTACTCATTGGGCACTATTCACAGAACTATAAGGACTCTTTTAAGAAATGTCTCATTTTGATAGTCCAATCAAGCTTGCAGATCATGAAACTCTTTCATAGAGTATTTATTAATTTATTCTTATTTTTCAAATCTTTAAAACAGTCCTTCGTGTGTTGTGTATATGGCCTATTATTTCACTGTATTCATTTAAATAACCTACTAAAGGTACTTATTTCATAGAGTGTTTGATGAGTGAGACTAAAGTAACAGCTCACAATGCATTCAGTCAATAGAAACCTGTCCTCCTCTAATAATCTTGGTACAGTTCGTAATGTTATTCATGCTTTTTAATGTATTTAATATCATTGCCATTTGAAAAACAAAGATGAGGAAGCTACTTTGATGAATACCTAATGGAATTGAACCTCAGATATAAAGACACTGATGTCAGTAAGTTACTTACTGTGATTGATTTGTTAAAGTAAAATTCAGTTCATACATTATACATTCATATATTACTCATCCCATGTGATTTGTAAATCATTGTATGTCTTATTGTGGGTATCGGCGGTAATTGTATTCAGGTTGTGTTCAGCTATTGTCAAGAATAATAATTGCCACAGACTTCTGCCATGTTGGCAGGACCCATCTTGAAGACCCAATGTGGGAGTCTCAATCTGCTTAAGTCAAGCTCTAATTAGGACACATCCTTAAAACATCTTCCATTTTAAATACTCAGAGAATAGAAACACATGCAAGGTCACTGTCACTGGAAAGAAGACCCACATGGCAAGCTCCACTCTGACCCAAATATCATATCATGTCTAGATTTCTATAAACAGGTTCAATCCTGGTTTAGCAATCATGTACCACGGTGAACTATTTCCAGACCATACTTGGTGCACAGTGTGGCAGCACAGGCAAGCCTTGATCAAAATGCATTTTCATTATCAGACCATGGAGTTTCAGAACATGGTTGTACAGTACAGTACAGAAGATCACAACCAATGACTGCCAACAATGGTGCCATGGTTAACGCTGGGTAACGTAAGGCAGAGAACGCACTCTGGCTTCAGGTAGATTTCACGATGCATCTTTTCTCTCCTAAAGGTCTTGCCAAACCAATGGGATTAGTGGAAGGACCTGGTGGTTTGGGGCAAGGAGGAGTCGCTGCCACCCTGAGGGATGACAGCCATGAATCAGAGAGCAAGTATGAAGAATACGGCTACAACGCCCAACTGAGCGACAGGATATCTCTGGACAGATCCATTCCGGACTACAGACCTAAGAAGTAAGTCAATCAATCAGCAATAGGCACACTATTGCTTATCCAAATACTAATACACTTTTAGACCTTTTTAGGAATTTGTCTAACTTAAGCTTGGCATTTGGTTAATGGCAGATGACATCACCAGTGCTATAAATACTGTGCTCCACTCACGATCAGATTCTGTTGTCAAATACTGCCCGGGGGAGGAGGGGTATTTAACAACCGGAGACTGACAATATGCAAAGTAACCTATTCTTAGACATGTGCATTTTTACACTGTGTTTTAGAGACAGTGTAGTTACTATTTCATTATTGTTATACTGTATTTATATATATATATATATATATATATATATATATATATATATATATATATATATATATATATATAGATGTAAACACTGAGCAGAACACATATAAGCTAATTTTCATTCATTTCAGTTCGTGAAACCGATAGCACGTTACAGACCTTGCGCGCTGGTGCTTAATTAGAAGTTAATTGCACAGGAGCTATCAAGCGGTGCTCTTCGATGACTAGGGTGTTTAATAGATGCTCTCCACATGTTGCCCATCAGATATGATATTGATTTCTCTTTTGTACAGATGCTGGGGGCCTTTCCTAACTAGCTATGCACTTGAATTAAAGTCTCTATCAGCTGATGGCATGGCTGGCTGGTGCAGGAGCTCCTACACTGGAGTGCAGAGGCGTCCGAACCATGTATCATGTCATTACCAAAAGCCATCCAGCGTGGATACATGTTGTATCTAAGAAGATGACATAACATAATAACAGTAATTACATAGCAATATGCTTTTTATAGACGTTATTCAAGGAGCAGATTGTATTACACAGTCTATAACAATCTAATATCCAACTTGGGGTCCAAGCTTGCGTTTGTGTGTAGAATGTGGTTTACAGTCTGAAGCACAGAATCACCACAGTATTTTTTATATTGTTTTCAACATGGATGGCACTCAACACTTTTATTATGTTATTTTTTATAATACACAACAGCAACACGGAAAAATAGTATCTCAGTGTCTCATATCTTATATATATATATATATCAGAATACCATTTCTACTCCATTTTCCTGACATCATACAAAACCCTATAATAGGAGTTCCATTTCAAATATTAATGTTACATCGCCAGTGTTGACAGGACCAGATGAAAATGAGTCTTTAAACACAGCTTTCACATCTCATGCAATTCAGCTTAAGAGTTTCCAATTCAGCTTGCGTCTGCCTCCATGACAGTGAGTAACAGCAGAGTGTTTTTCTGTATTTGTAAGCAATATATTTTAAGATTCATTTTTCTTACAGCTTTACAGAAAAGTACCATTCTGAGTGAAATCCCATTAGAGTCCCATTAACAGACCTGCATTGCATCTTCATTTCATCACGATACCACTGGTGTGTCAACAAAACAAAACAAAACAAAACAGAAAAACAATGTTGTGCCTTTCCACAAGCCTCATTCCATTGCAGATGAACCACGGCGTACTATAAAGGTTTTGTAAAGGGGGCGGGGAAACTTTGCAAAAAATCTGTGAAAATCTCATTCAAAGTAATACAGTCCCTTTTCAATGTAATTATACAGAATCGGGGGGCTGGCTAGTGCATGTAATGTAATGATCAGAATCGGGGGGCTGGCTAGTGCATGTAATGTAATGATCAGAATCGGGGGGCTGGCTAGTGCATGTAATGTAATGATCAGAATCGGGGGGCTGGCTAGTGCATGTGATGTAATGATCAGAATCGGAGGGCTGGCTAGTGCATGTAATGTAATGATCAGAATCGGAGGGCTGGCTAGTGCATGTAATGTAATTATACAGAATCGGGGGGCTGGCTAGTTCATGTAATGTAATGATCAGAATCGGAGGGCTGGCTAGTGCATGTAATGTAATTATACAGAATCGGAGAGCTGGCTAGTTCATGTAATGTAATGATCAGAATCGGGGGGCTGGCTAGTGCATGTAATGTGATGATCAGAATCGGAGGGCTGGCTAGTGCATGTAATGTAATGATCAGAATCGGGGGGCTGGCTAGTGCATGTAATGTAATGATCAGAATCGGAGGGCTGGCTAGTGCATGTAATGTAATGATCAGAATCGGAGGGCTGGCTAGTGCATGTAATGTAATGATCAGAATCGGAGGGCTGGCTAGTGCATGTAATGTAATTATACAGAATCGGAGAGCTGGCTAGTTCATGTAATGTAATGATCAGAATCGGAGGGCTGGCTAGTGCATGTAATGTAATTATACAGAATCGGAGAGCTGGCTAGTTCATGTAATGTAATGATCAGAATCGGGGGGCTGGCTAGTGCATGTAATGTGATGATCAGAATCGGAGAGCTGGCTAGTGCATGTAATGTAATTATACAGAATCGGAGGGCTGGCTAGTGCATGTAATGTAATGATCAGAATCGGGGGGCTGGCTAGTGCATGTAATGTAATGATCAGAATCGGAGGGCTGGCTAGTGCATGTGATGTAATGATCAGAATCGGAGAGCTGGCTAGTGCATGTAATGTAATGATCAGAATCGGAGAGCTGGCTAGTGCATGTAATGTAATGATCAGAATCGGAGGGCTGGCTAGTGCATGTAATGTAATGATCAGAATCGGGGGGCTGGCTAGTGCATGTAATGTAATGATCAGAATCGGGGGGCTGGCTAGTGCATGTAATGTAATGATCAGAATCGGAGGGCTGGCTAGTGCATGTAATGTAATGATCAGAATCGGAGGGCTGGCTAGTGCATGTAATGTAATGATCAGAATCGGGGGGCTGGCTAGTGCATGTAATGTAATGATCAGAATCGGGGGGCTGGCTAGTGCATGTAATGTAATGATCAGAATCGGAGGGCTGGCTAGTGCATGTAATGTAATGATCAGAATCGGGGGGCTGGCTAGTGCATGTAATGCAATGATCAGAATCGGGGGGCTGGCTAGTGCATGTAATGTAATGATCAGAATCGGGGGGCTGGCTAGTGCATGTAATGTAATGATCAGAATCGGAGGGCTGGCTAGTTCATGGTCTGTGATAACAATGTGGGTTAGGCTGTTTGTACAATCAAACTTCAAATAGTCTGAAAGTTTTTCATTAGTTTTCATTATTATTATTATTATTATTATTATTATTATTATTATTATTATTATTATTAGTAGTAGTAGTAGTAGTAGTAGTAGTAGTAGTAGTATTTGTACCAATAATATATGTAGTAAATGTTTACCTCTGTATAAATGACTGGATTTTACTGCCTTATTTTTTACAGTTATCCTGTGAACACTAATAATATTTTGATTTGTAAAGATAAAAGTAAAATCGCAAATAGAGAAAATATATATTCAGTCACAAGAAACACGTCGTGCAACGCTAGCAACCTTGTTTATGGTAGATTTTGAAAATGTAACAAAATAAAATCCGTAGGAGAGACAGGTACAGCATTACACAGAAGAATACAGAACCACCTCTCACCTAGAAATGAACTTTAATAAACATGAACACCACATGGATAACCTACAATTTGTAGTTTTAGAAGAAATTAAATTAGATCAATTACAATTGAAATAAGTGGATAAATAGACTCAATACCATGATGCCTGAAGGTTTAATAGAAAGGAATATTAGATCATTACATCATTAACTGTGTAGTAAATGACATCACAAACAAATCAGTAGATTTAAATAGAAACAAGTGAGTGCTGTTACCATGGCATCAAAAGCCCACAAGCACCTCCACTGTTTGTTTACAAACACACTATCCCTTGACAAAGGCATGTTAAACATACTGAACATTGGGAAATGGTCTCTTTTGAGCAAAAAGTATGTATATAAAAAAGGATAGCATCAGAATGATATTCGACAATATGTTTTCTTGGCAATGTGGTCTTGACTTGGAACAGTTTTCAAAACATCAGCAGATCAAAACATCATCCGGTTTTCAAATTATTGATTTATGAAGAGGTGTAATTAAATATATATATATATATATAGCTCTGGAAAAAATTAAGAGACCACTGCAAAATTATCAGTTTCTCTGGTTTTACTATTTATAGGTATGTGTTTGGGTAAAATGAACATTTTTGTTTTATTCTATAAACTACTGACAACATTTCTCCCAAATTCCAAATAAAAATATTGTCATTTAGAGCATTTATTTGCAGAAAATGACAACTGGTCAAAATAACAAAAAAGATGCAGTGTTGTCAGACCTTGAATAATGCAAAGAAAATAAGTTCATATTCATTTTTAAACAACACAATACTAATGTTTTAACTTAGGAAGAGTTCAGAAATCAATATTTGGTGGAATAACCCTGATTTTCAAGCACAGCTTTCATGCGTCTTGGCATGCTCTCCACCAGTCTTTCACATTGATGTTGGGTGACTTTATGCCACTCCTGGCGCAAAAATTCAAGCAGCTCGGCTTTGTTTGATGGCTTGTGACCATCCATCTTCCTCTTGATCACATTCCAGAGGTTTTCAATGGGGTTCAGGTCTGGAGATTGGGCTGGCCATGACAGGGTCTTGATCTGGTGGTCCTCCATCCACACCTTGATTGACCTGGCTGTGTGGCATGGAGCATTGTCCTGCTGTAAAAACCAATCCTCAGAGTTGGGGAACATTGTCAGAGCAGAAGGAAGCAAGTTTTCTTTCTTGCTGAAGCACCCCCAGATGAGTCCAATTTTCAGCTTTGCCCAACACCTGGTCGTCTAATGGTTAGACAGAGACCTGGAGAGGCCTACAAGCCACAGTGTCTCACACCCACTGTGAAATGTGGTGGAGGATCGGTGATGATCTGGGGGTGCTTCAGCAAGGCTGGAATCGGGCAGATTTGTCTTTGTGAAGGACGCATGAATCAAGCCAAGTACAAGGTTGTCCTGGAAGAAAACTTGCTTCCTTCTGCTCTGACAATGTTCCCCAACTCTGAGGATTAGTTTTCCCAGCAGGACAATGCTCCATGCCACACAGCCAGGTCAATCAAGGTGTGGATGGAGGACCACCAGATCAAGACCCTGTCATGGTCAGCCCAATCTCCAGACCTGAACCGCATTGAAAACCTCTGGAATGTGATCAAGAGGAAGATGGATGGTCACAAGCCATCAAACAAAGCCGAGCTGCTTGAATTTTTGCGCCAGGAGTGGCATAAAGTCACCCAACATCAATGTGAAAGACTGGTGGAGAGCATGCCAAGACGCATGAAAGCTGTGCTTGAAAATCAGGGTTATTCCACCAAATATTGATTTCTGAACTCTTCCTAAGTTAAAACATTAGTATTGTGTTGTTTAAAAATGAATATGAACTTATTTTCTTTGCATTATTCAAGGTCTGACAACACTGCATCTTTTTTGTTATTTTGACCAGTTGTCATTTTCTGCAAATAAATGCTCTAAATGACAATATTTTTATTTGGAATTTGGGAGAAATGTTGTCAGTAGTTTATAGAATAAAACAAAAATGTTCATTTTACCCAAACACATACCTATAAATAGTAAAACCAGAGAAACTGATAATTTTGCAGTGGTCTCTTAATTTTTTCCAGCGCTCTATATATATATATATATATATATATATATATATATATATATATATATATATATATATACACACACAAGCACCTGCCCAGGATATGTGGGTGGAGTGTACAGCATATCATGCTGCACGACAGGTAGTGTTCAGAATGTAAGTTGCCCTATTGCTCTGCCTACAGCCCTCTCTGCTGAGCGAGTCTGGTGGGAATTTGATTATGATTGCTTGTTGCTGCACAGATTCAGTTCCATCATCACAGAGACGAGCCACTCTCTAGTTCTCTTCACATTCTTTAAATGTACAAACCCTAAAACCCCTCCAGGACTGGTATGGTTTGCTTTTTAAAGTCTGCTCAATGTGGTTAACCATGTTTATTTGCAAGATGAAGGGATGCATGCTCTTTAGTTAACGTTGTGCAGCATTGGCTTCTGCTATGTGACTCATCAAGCTTCTGCATATCTTAACTGGTTTGCTGGATTCAGCACCTACATGTGCCTGAGGGCAGTTTCATATTGTAATGCTAACTGCATACTGTGAATGCAAATACAATGTGATGCACCCAGGGGGTCTATTTTAATGATCTTATTATTGAAATGTCTCGGTGTTTGTATTGTATAAAGTTAATTAGTGGGTCAATAGATCACCTTATAGGAAATCCCCAGTAGTATTGAGAACCACCACGGCATAGATATTAAAATAGACCTCCTTATGTAATAAAATAATAATAAAAAAAAAAACATTCCAGCTGCTTGACATGGCAAGGTGAGCGGTAACGCACAGAAACTGCAGAGGAGTGAGTGAATGTAACTTTATATAACAGAGGACAATATTCATATGGACTATGAGAATACAGTATTACAATGGCACAGTGGTGTAATCCTAAACTATTGATTTTATCAAACAACAATTATTATACAAACTCCCATTTTGTTGGTATACTGAAACACATATAATAGGCAATGCATTGATCTAATTTTTACATGGATTTCCACAAAGTGTCTTTCTCCATCTTTGTCAGCATGCTTTACTTTACGTGTGTGTGTGTGTGTGTGTGTGTGAGTGGCTTCACGTGTGTTTGTGTTGGGTATAGAAGAAGCTCCTATTGACTGAATCAGACAGCCATGCAGGAGATGCGACTTCGCCTACATCACCGCTGCCTATAGAATATATAGTACCAGAACAAGGTTCTGGCTCTTTCCGGCTTGACTTCACAACTGAAATATCCATGCGGGATGCTGCAGGCCACATATACATTTTGAATGCTCAGTGCTGTAAATCAATTTGTTCATTTGATTTTTAATAAGACCCTGAGATTTCATAAACGTATAAAACACTTGTTAAAGAATCGCTCTTTGAAAAGAAGATAATTAAAAATAATAGTATTTTCAAGTACTCAGCTGGCAGGCAACCTTTCAAGAGTATATGAAATGCAATGATTACAAAAAACAGTATATGAAAGAGAAGGTGAATTGCCACTTATTTCCCCTCTGTTCACCGTCGATTTAACAAAACAAGCAGAGTCTGAATTACCCAGCTCCGAACGATCCATAATTATATGTATTTATTTATAGATCCTCAAATCCACCCCCACCTGCTTTAATCTGACAAGCAGGGGTATTCCATAAGACATCCACTGTAAAACTCAATGCATGTGCTGGCTAAACTGCTACTGTATTGGGTAAACCTTAACCCTAACGCTAATACAACAGAACTATAAAACTCTAAAGCATAACCCCAACCCCAACCCCAACCTCAACCCCAACCCCAACCCCAACTCCAACCCCAACCCTAAACCCAACCCCAACCCCAACCCCATGCCCAACCCCAACCCCAACCACAACCCCAACCCCAACCCCATGCCTAACCCCAACCCCAACCCTAAACCCAATCACAATTTGAGAACCTCTTCAAACACTGAAACGTGACGATCCTGCCCGGATCCCGTGTGGTTCTGGCTCATATTTTGACAGGCTGTGTCTGCTGAATATTGTGGTAGATCTGTGTTATTGTCATGAACTGTATGTATGTTAAAGATGAACACCTTTGACACATGACAGGTGTTGTATTGCAGTGCAGTCCTCACACAACACTAGCAAAGCGATAAGCGATTAGGATATACCTAATGAAGGCACTTCCGATTATAATTACAATACAATCACAGCGCTGTATTGTAAACACTAGAAATAGAAAGAATGCAGAGCAGAAATGCACACAGGCAGACTACCGGGGGCTGATAAAACAACAGCAGTGTTCATCAAATGGAAGCTTGAACTATGGAGGTTTTACTCTAATATGGATTTTTAGCAAACATGTCGATATGCATTGTGTAACCCAGTCTAGTCAGCCACACAAATGTGTTGTAAGTTTTATTTTGTTTAAAATCATGTCCAATTTGTCCTTTCCTTACTCCGAGGGCATAACATGTTATCCAGTTTAAACGCAGCCATCATAGCAGGCTGCTGCAAGGTCAAATCCTAACAGGCTGTTTTGCTTGCTGTAAATTACTTCTAAAAGCAATTACTTAGACTAGCAACAAAGCCACCCTACAGTGTGAAATATGAATAGACCTGACATATATCAACGCAGCAGCATTAATATGCCTTATCACTTAAGCACCAGCGGAGTCATGCATTGGCTCAGAAAGGACTAGTGAGAAAACAAGGTGGTGTTTTCCCATTCTGTGAACAAGCTGTTGATAAATGGTTAGCCCACTGAAAAGTAAGGAGCTGTTGGTAGTAGAAAAACATTAAAAAAAAATCTTAAATCTTATTTCAGTATCAAGGATATTCGGTAGACAGCAATTCGAACGAGCGAGTGCCACTTGTTTCACGTTATATTGCTCATAAAACAAGAATTTCAGAAGCAAACAAAAATGTGAGAGTGCAATTTTATTTCTTCAGCGCTTAGCAGCATCAGCAACATCTAACATGCACTGGAAGAGGACCTTGGAGAGGATTGATTTACTTTTTCTAAAGCTTTTAGAGAAGGAATGCAACCATTTCTCATAATGCCTTTAAACAATGGCTGAGACCACTGGACCACTGTGCAATCTCTAATGGGAACAATTTGAGACAAAGTATACATGGCAGTGGTGGGGACAGTAGTCACAATATAGTCTAATTGGTTCACACCGCTAAGCTGAGGGCTACAGTAATGCTTTCCATTTTGGCACCAAGTGAAATATTGTATAGACTGCTTGAATATTGTATTATTTGCTTTTGTATTGCATTGCTGATGTGCTGTTCACATCTATTTCACTGTTAAGATGGGACATGTTTCTTTTTCTGGGAGCTGAGCTGAGCAATGATGAAGGAAAAAAACACAGTCGTGTGACACAGATATACTCAGCTGGGCTGAAATAAGCTGCCCAAATGTTGTCAAAGTAACTGAACATGCAGCCGTGTCTTTTGTTAGCACTGAGTGTTTCTGTTCACACAATCCAAAGTGGTGTGCAATTATACTGAGAGCTGTGCAAAGAACATGTGTTTGCAAGTCCTCTTTCAATATTACCGACGGTTTAGTTCTTTTTTTTTTCTGTGTATTTTTTTGGGGGAACATGTTTCCATTCCTCATACTGCAGCACACACACCCTGTTCTACTCGACACAGCCACATTGATTGAGCTAACGACACAAACACACAACCCACACTGCAATGCAGCCCAACAACATAGCAACCATCTTTACTGGGGTAGGCAGCTTGTGTCCAGCATTAACATCAGCAATTGTGCTACAAATCTTAAAGGAAGCACGCCCTACTTTTTCATTCATATCTCCCACTCTCCCCTCTTCACATACAGTTTACTTAAAATCTCTAGTTAGTTAGTTAGTTAGTTAGTTACGGACTTTATCGGTTATTGCAAATCATATAGTAAATTACTAAAAATCTAAAAATATTAAATGTGCTTTCTTGTTGGTAGAACACACACACACACACACACACACACACACACACACACACACACACACACACACACACACAACCTAACTGTATTGAAACCCATTCTGAATCAATACAGAGTAAATGTTGCTTGTAGGTAAAGTGTTTTTCAATAACCGAATGATGTAACCTCATTATCAGGTTCAGTAGAAAGACGCAAAATAAAAAAATCTCTCGGTGGTCTTGTTTTTGTGTGTTACTCCAAGGACAACATAATTACCAAGTGAAATAAATTGGCTATGTGGCCTCTAAAAAGGAGCACTCTTTGGTTTGTAACGGACTGACCCTGTGCCTTGTGTTTTTACATGGATCAAAAACAACAATCAAGCAGGATTGATTTCTCTGCAAAGACTCTTTACTTTGCATTTTCCATTTGTGACCTCATTAGCAGTTTCCATTTTCTTATTACAGGTAAGCAGACAAAAAACAGCCCACAAAGCTTTCAACCACTATAGTATATGGATCATGAATACAACCAATCTGGTGTTAATACTCAGCAACATATTTAACAGCTGGGCTGCTTATATAACCCAACAGCTGGTCAGGGTTGCTATTTCAGTGGAACAGCATGGAAGCAGACCCAACCAGGAAGCCCACTACATAGTGTGATCTTCCTTTGCATGGTGTGTGCACCTGGACCTGACCAATTAGCAAGTGTGGGTTTTGCTCCCATTTTACCCTTGACCCAGTGGAGGGACTTAGAGTTTGCTCTGTGTTTCTTTCACATCAATGCGGCACACCCACGCATCTACTGCATGCAAAGCTTATATTATTCCATTTAAAAGTGATTGAGGTTCCACTGTGTGTTTGTCAAATGGAATTCATTCATTTAGTCATCCGTTTATTAGTTTATTCGTTTGTCGATGTATTTATGTATGTATTTCATTGGTTAGTTATTTGTGTTCTTCTGTCCTCACAGGTGCAAGCAGATGACCTACCCAAGTGCTCTCCCTCAGATGGCTGTGGTCTTCATCTTTGTGAACGAGGCTCTATCAGTGATCCTGCGGTCTGTGCACAGCGTTGTCAACCACACTCCACCACAGCTCCTCAAGGAGATCATTCTGGTGGATGACAACAGTGACAGCGGTAAGACCAGCTCACCATCGGGTCAAACCCCAATTCATCCCCAGCTCCTCAGTCAGCACCGGCATTAGTATTGATCAATCTTAGCACCCTTAGAGTCTGTTTGATATTCCCTGATTTAGTCTTTTCGTCATCTGTGTCCAGCAGTGACAAGGGTCTTTATTGATATCTGTTAGGGTTGAAATCAATGGTGAATCATTCCTCAGGTTCATCAAGGTCTTTCCTCCAAAGTGCAGTACACATTTCTGAAAGCAGACCTAAGCAGCTTTGATAGAGGGGAGTGCTATAAATGTGATCACTATAATCAAACTGGCAACAGGATCTGAACATAACCGAGCCCACTAGGGCTACAATTAGACACACTTCAGGGCTTATGAAAAAATGATGGCTGAAGTGCGCCGATGAAGCTCTGCTGAGTCAAAGTGTTACAAACTGTTTTTTCTTCTTCAGTCTCAGGCAGAACCCAAAGGAGCTGGCATAGTAAACGCAGTCCCTAACTCCCCGAGACTGCTCTGATTTTATAACTGGGAAGCGGTGAGGGGAGGCTTGGCAATCAATTAGTTAGAATGTACTATTTGTGGTAATCCAGGCTTGCTGGAAGGCATTATTATAAATAATGCGTTTAAAGAGGGAATACGCTGAGTCTGTGTTGGTTCATTAAAGCGTTCCCAATACAGGAGCTGTTGTAAATGAGTTGCCTTTCGTCTTATTAAATATTGATTAAATACAGAAGTACTAGTTGCTAGCTTTTACTGTAAACTCATGGAGTTTTTTCAAGATGTATATATTTATTTATTGGTAAGATTTGAAATGGTCTCTATCTACATTGCGATTAAGGTATGAATTACACATCGGTTATATAATAATTGCATTGTAATGAACAAAAGATATTTGCCAACATTTGTCATTTAGTTGCTTCATAATTACACAATTACGAGAATTAAAGACACTTAATTTAAAATAAAACGTGTCCTTTTTTTTAAAACAAACCAGGGGAAATCTTCCTGTATTCAAGTCTTTGCATGTATTTAATTAAACTGTAATAATTAAAGTCAAGATTTTTGGCAGACTGCCAAGATAAATTCCTATTGAACTCCTGAATTAGTATTATTATTATATTTCCCTTACTTTGTTATGCATTTTTCTGTGTTCTGTTGCTCCAGTGTTTATTATCATTATGCTATATTTGTTCCTCTATTTGTCTTTTCCTGAATGTAAACCTGGGCATTGATCAAACATCCCATTGAAATAATGAACTCATTTTACCTTTGACACTGCTGCCCTCTGACCTCCCCTACACATGCTTATACAGAGAGAAGCACCCTTCGTGATGACAGGCATGTAACTGTCTGGGAGTCTCTCTGGGTTATTTAGAGGCTCTTTAAATAAACTCTTGTGTGCCTGGGTTGTTCAGATTTTTATTCACCAGCGTTTCAATGGACTCGCCCCCCTCATCTTGAAACATAATGCCACACGTTAATAAATGATTGTAGACTTTGAAACTGGCAGCTACACTATATGGCAGGGAAGCAAAGTGACAGAAACTCACTTCCCTACCTTGGATTATATTACTGAGCTGAACGGAGACGATTTCAGGGACCTGCTGGGAATATTTCGAGTATTGATCAGTGTTTTACATCCATGCAGTTTGTTCCAAGCAGGTAACAGCTGTATAAGTTAATTCTCCTACTACTTAGAGACTACCTTTACAAATAAGAAAGATAGACAATGTATACGAATGTTATTATGATGTAGTGCAGGCGTCCAAATGTATTGGTTTGTCAGCGATACAGTTTGTTGGAAACTGCTCATCCAACTGTGATCATACAGCAGCGTCATTTTTTATGTGATTATAACGAAAAAAAATTAAACTGAATTCAATAATCCAAGGCTTATTAAAGCTCATTGAAAAATGCAGTATGGCACTTAATAGTTGAGAGTTGTAGCATTGAATAACCTTGCATCTTAACTGTTATAAGGCAGCAAATTATAATACTGGAACAATCTGTACAATGTAACTGATAAAGCTTTTTAATCAGCCTGACAAGCTTAAGTCACAAACAGTTGGCCACATGATTGATTTTGAACTTGTTTCTCACAGAAAGTCAAGTCGCCAGGATGATTCGTTTTACATCTGCAGTTTCTTTGTCACTGTCTCTGCTGCAGTGGAGCTGAAATTCAACCTGGACCAGTATGTGAACAAGAGGTACCCGGGGCTCGTGAAAATCGTGCGCAACAGCAAGAGGGAAGGACTGATCCGAGCCAGGATCCATGGGTGGAAGGCAGCCACGGCTCCTGTCGTGGGCTTCTTTGATGCCCACGTGGAGTTCAACATCGGCTGGTAAGTCAAGCTTTCTTAATGTGGTGCAAATCTACTGTGGGTCTATGAAAGGCGGGCAGTGGGGTTTTACAGTTAAAAATAAAGGTCCGTTTGGCAGTAAAAAAGAAGAAGAAAATAAGGTTATGGGGGGTTGTAACAGGTAGTGTTATGGAATGCACAAGAAAGAAAGAAAGAAAGAAAGAAAGAAAGAAAGAAAGAAAGAAAGAAAGAGTTCAGCTGTCAAGGGCACTGCTTGGTTTTGTGTGCCTCTGGGGCCCAGCATAAGGAGCTTAATGAAATAACTTCAGAGGGTCTCAACCCAATTTCCAGTTGACATCCACGCTTATCACAAAACAAGCAACACAACTGGCCTTAATTGGCACCTAGTTTGAGACTGTCAGCTCAGAGAGCCCTGGAGACAGTGTGTGGTTGAGGCTGGACAGTGAAGAAATCCAGCATTTAACCTACACGAGATGCTATGCCTGACCTTGAGGGAAGTTCATTTTCGTACTGCCAGTACTGACACATTTAAAGAGCCCTCAAATGCCTTTCTGTGTAAACAACACAGGAAAAAACAAAGACACTTATTGTGCTAGCATAGAATTAGCACCATAGTCATGCCCTTGCCTGGTTCCCCATCTATCCTATAAGAATCCATGCAATACCAAGGAAATACCAATATACATTCCAATCATCATTAAACACCATACATTCTAATCATCATTCATGTGTTGTTTCAGCAGATCGGGAAACAGTGCTCATGCCAGAGCTCCCTGGAACGAGCTATCTTACATTGCATTCATTGTTTTTCATTTCTATTTACTAACATGTGTGATGCAGGCAGAGAGCAAACCAAATAAGTTAACAGCAATAATAAATACCTCATATCCTAACAGATGTATTAGAGCATAAGAAAGATTACAAACCAGAGGAGGCCATTCGGCCCATCTTGCTCGTTTGGTTTGTTAGTAGCTTATTGATCCCAGAATCTCACCAAGCAGCTTCTTGAAGGATCCCAGGGTGTCAGCTTCAACAACATTACTGGAGAGTTGGTTCCAGATTTCCACAATTCTCTGTGTAAAAAAGTGCCTCCCATTTTCTGTTCTGAAGGCCCCTTTATCTAATCTCCATTTGTGATCCATGGTTCTTGTTTCTTTTTTCAGGTCGAAAAAGTCCCCTTGGTCGACACTGTCAATACCTTGTAGAATTTTTAATACATGAATTAGATCGCCGTGTGGTCTTCTTTGTTCAACACTGAATAGATTCAGTTCTTTTAGCCTGTCTGCATATGACATGCCTTTTAAACCTGGAATAATTCTGGTCGCTCTTCTTTGCACGCTTTCTTCTTTGCATTAATTTCATCTTGAATTAAAACAAAGTGACTTGCATGACTCAGTAATCAATCGCACTCAGGTAGACAAAGAGAAGATTTGTCTCGTTAGGCTGGTGTTTAAATAAGTGATGTCTTGGGGTTGGTCAGCACTTTCGTTTCCCAAGCTCGTTATTGCTGTGGCTTCTCCTTGAACTCCTTGTCTTTCATATGTGCTTTTGCCCCGGCCGCCTTCTTTAAAGACACCCCTGGTTCATATATTGTGTGGTTTTGCGTCAGTGTGTGTGTCTGTCTGTTAGATCCAAACCATTTTTGGAATATATCAATATAGCTCTGCAATGATCAGCTTCTCCATCTTGATCTGGAACTGTACATGGTCCCTCTCTGCACTGAGGTGAATACGGCTGCCTTCAGGGGGAAGCTCATGGCTTCCTGCTGATAACAACAGGGACTTGGCAGGCACTGGCAGTAAAAGTGCCTCTGGATACTTTAACCCTGACTGCTCTTAATGTGCTCGGCTGGAGCAGGACTTGGGTTGCTTTGAAGGGACGAGACATTTCAGGCATCAGCTCTTCTCCTTATGTGATTCCCTCAGCAACACGTGATGCTCTATTTGAAAACTCAACCCTTATCACTCAGGCTTCAAAATATTTCATTTGAATCTATCAGCAGCTGTCAGCTGTGTGTGTGTGTGTGTGTGTGTGTGTGTGTGTGTGTGTGTGTGTGTATGTGTGAATGCATTTAATGCATTTTAAAGTCCCTACTGGGGAAGATGTGTGTGTTTCTGCATTACCCAGTTCAGTGATTTTGATTAGAAAGTTTTAACTCTTGCAATGCTAAGTGTTATTTTTGAGTCTCAGTTTATTGTAATGCAATTCAAAAATAACATATTAGAATGTGACAAAACATGGTTTTCAATCCATTTCTGGACACTGAAATGCTTCACCACAATTGACCTTCAGGAGTCTTTTTTAAGGTTATTTTTTGCTGGGATTGTTGGTTAGTAAGCAAAGGACTGGACTCTAATCGTAGAGTGCTTTTGAAAATCTCTCAGCTAAATAGACTGTATATCAATATGCATTCATCCTCAAGATAGTGAGTGCATTTTGCAGAATTCTCTGTATCTTCTTTTCATATTTTTTTAATGTAGCCAATTGAAATTACAGAGTGTTAATGGTAGTTGCGAAGGGTCAGTAGAGGCAGTTTATAAAGCACTCCAATGAAATCCAAGCTCCACAAACTGCAGGTGACCTTATTAAAAATCCTTCTTCCTATAATTATTCATTATTCCTTTGTGGTGTGGCATGCCTTTACATATCAAGCCCATCTGAACTATAATCCTGCAGGACTCCTCCAGTGTGCATGGTCGAAACACATGCTTTTGGATTGTGCTCAGGTTATTTACATTCAATAACATGCGTTAGACAATGTTCGCTTTCCAAAGAGGGGATTACTGTTCTTTCAGATTCTGTAAAGTGTTCTCCAAACCCACAGGTTCACTAGGGAACTCGCATCACATTGACATGGCTTTCCTTTGTGAGTGATTCCATACTGTAATTGGATAGATATGACTTGTTCAGGTGCAACTCGTATTTCTTGTTTAATAAAAGATGGTGCTGGCTTTCTCATATTCTTTAATTTCCCGAATGCATTGTTCTGAGCTCCATTGGCAGGTGTCTGTTTTTTTCCTAGGCTCTGGCAATTTGTTGAGAGACCTACAGTACTGCATCGTTTCTCTGGATAAACTGAGCTTCCACTGAGCTTCCAGGTGCAGTCGAGCAGCACAAGAAAATAAAACCCTTCTTGATGTCCTGCAGTCCTTGCTGGGAGTGAGCGTTTCATATTGCAACATGTGTCAGGCTAATGGGAGCAAATTGCGCCTTAAAGCATGAGAGAGGCAAGCAGAAATACACTCCCAGCTGGATTACAGCTGTCAGGATGTCTGGGGGGGTTGCTGTTGTAGAAGGTGGGCTTAGTCAGGACAATTGCTACATAAAAGGCTCTGCGTGATATAACCCTAAACATAACTTTAACCCTAACTCTAAACCTAACCCTAACCCTAACCCTTTTACATTGTAACTATGCATAATAACATTGCAAGTATGTGTAAGTACACATGTATTTACTAAGTAACTGCTATGTAAATATTCAGTAATTAGAGACACGATATAAAGTGTTACCAAATTTGAATTCACGGGCCACCCAACTTTGATACCATAGGATATTCTTCATTTTTACTTGCTTCTTACTTCTAAAGCCCTTCATTAATCTGGGCCTTTGTATCTGCAGGATCTGATTGTACCTTATACTCCCAGTGACACTCTGCGGTCAGCAGGTGCTGATCTTGTGCTGATTCCTCGCAGTCTCTTACAATCAGGAGGAAGAAGAGCTTTTAGTTGTTGCGCGCCTCGTCTCTGGAACTCTATTCCAATGTAATCTTTTAAGTCAGGTTTAAAGACGTATCTGTTTTCACGTGCTTACTGTTAGGCTGGGCTGTTAGCCGTTTGTTTATGAGTCTTGTTGTAAAGCGCCTTGGGATGCTTCGCATGAAGAGCGCTATATATAAGAGCAAATTGTATTGTATTGTATTCTGCCTATCATGCAAGGCATGTTCCTCAAATAAAGAGTTGTAAAACCTTCTGCTTTAATGTCTATGAAAGTAGTTTATTATCTATAACGTTTATTTTTAGCTGAAGGCTGTATTTGTGATTTTACATGTACTGTATCCATTCAGGATTCGGCTCAATGAGCTAGATTCTCAAAGCTTGTTACCAAACCATGTTTGAATTTTAAAACAGGACTTTTCACAAAGCTCCCTTTGTATTTAGATATCTGACTGTTAGTTGAATAAACGCAACTATGGGATGTATTCTCAATGCTCTTTACTCCAAATCATCAGTACACATGCAACCCCCCCAAAAAATTACCTAACCAGAAAAAAACGAAACCAAAAAATGGAGCCATTTGATTTAGGAGAGCAATGCAAACAGTGTTGAGCAATGTGCTCTTCGGCTTAGAATTGTAATTGGTGTTTGGAGTAAAACGCAGGCCCTACACTGCTCGTTGACCTACTGAACAATGACTAGCATTCAGTGCAGTAAATTGTGTACACAAGCTCCCAAGGACAGTGTAGGAGAGATGGAGGATTACATTAAACAAGCTGATTTGAAGGAGACTGCAATCCAGCGTCCGCTCCCAGCCTGGGCACTGCTCATGATAGATCTGCATCCTTCCCCATAGGGTAGTTCTATTGAGCAGCTTTGTTCTGTGCATACTGCTTCGTCGTTTCATCTGCACTCACAGATGTGTATTGAATGTGTCGTATAGGTTATTGCTTTCACTGGGACTGGCAATGTGAGTTCACCTGTCTCCTTCCTTAAGATTGATGTCACTGAAATCATCTCCTGAAATCATGGGAAGAGCTGCAACAGCAAGCAGCAGAATGACATTGGCAGCAATTAATAGGAAATAAACACAGTGTATTATTATTATTATTATTATTATTATTATTATTATTATTATTATTATTGAATTGCAACCACAGTCTTTATAGTTTGTTTCGGTCACAGAATAAAATGTCAACATTATTTAATGGTACCAGTCATTGGGTCTGTAAAGCCAAGTTAAAAAGGAAATCCTAGACCTGCTCTGGAGCTTCGGCTGCATCCTCACGCCCGAAACCTGATTTTCAGACTCTTGGGTTCCACTGAAACAGCATCTCTGTTACTTTACTGAGACCAGCCGTATACAGTAAGAATTCAACCATGATGAATCTCCCAATGGCAAAAATGCTTTCGGCTGTGAAGTAAACTGCTCTGACTCCTGTATGATTTTTCTTATTTCCTTCAAGCACTACAGCGTTGCACCTTGTTTCCATAGAAACCAGCTGACAGGGAAGATAATGGTGCATCCCAAATGTAAATACGCCATAATATTCATAGAATTCCCTCCATGTAAATGTCTCAGGATAGACTTTTAATATGACTTTGAGGGCCTGAGTGAGATCCCCAAATGCTAAGGAGCTTAATAAGGAGCTTAATGTATTCCCTGTTAGTAAAGGCATGATGAGGTCATACTTGGGACTGAAGTCAGAAGCCTGTATAGTACAGTATAGCTGGGTGAGCGATATACAGAAAACAACCAAGAAAGTAGCAAACATGGGCAACTGTCTTTTATATCAATGTCATTGTATTCAGCATCAATTCAACATGCCTGTGCTGCATGGCTAATGCAGTACGGTGTTTCAAAGGCAGCGGTGCCACTGATGAAGCATGGTAATAATGAGATGAAAACGAGACATGCGTTTAGCCTACCTGGCACTCAGCAGCAGTGTTCTGTGAGATCGGAGCCTGCAAACCCCTGAGAAATCTCCCTGACAACTTTAATACTGGATTGCAGGATGTTCCACAGTGCAGTGCAGTTTATCTAGAGAAAGGTGATGTCTGTTCATGAATGACTGCGTTGACATGCTGCTATTTTTGCGCTGCAGGGGTTTTGCTAATAAAGTCAATCTTGCATCCCATATGTAATGAGGGAGAAGGTGTTAAGATTACAGAACCAGTGTTGCAGATCCATTATTGATCCACCGCCTGTGGTTTTTTGACCAGCCTTTTGGATTTGTTTTTATTATTTTCGTCCCCATCAATATTGTCAATGCCTTGAGGCACAGCATTGACCTTTACAGTCATTAGGATTCAGCGGAAAGACAGTGCTGTGGATAATTCCAGCAACCTCTGAATTTTAAAATGCAGACAGTTTCTTTAAGGTTAAGTTGATTGTGTGTAAGTACACATGTAATCACTCAGTAACTGTCATGTAAATACACAGTAATACAAGACGCTTAATGTAAAGCATTACCATTTTCAGAAACGATTGCAGTTACATACTTGCAATAACAACCAATGCGAGCCTGGCTGACAGTAAACTACACTGTGCAGAGCTTCCTACAGAACTCCACATGGACTCTTCTGTCAGCAGTTCCGCTCCCCTCCCCTTCTCCTCCGTCCCGCACACATCTGTAACGCTACGCTCAGTTTTTAAGAGCCGAGACCATTGGGCCCAATAGTGGCAGTGGGGAAAAATAAAACGTTGAGAGCGCGCCAGAGGCAGTTATTCTTCACGCTGTCTCAGGAGCTGCCTTTGCTGAGGTCGTAAATTGAATTTGTATACCTCCAGATCCTCTCGGGCCGCATTTGTAATGGCCTGGTGACTAGTGTTTAATCCCTTTTCCTGCAGATTACTAGGATGCTTTATAGAGGGATGCTCTGGTGACAATTGGTGATGTCACACCTGAGAGGTTGACTCTGTGTGCAACCCTCTTGTTCATACTTTTAATCACAGGCACAAAGACAATCCAAGCCAGTCTTTGTTAAAGTAAAAAGCACACATTATGCATTGACTTGAGAAATGGTAGCACTTCAGGTAGGATATACCCGAGCGGCACATTCCCTCAATGCAGCTCGAAATCTCCTGCATGACTGCACAGTAATAGCTTGATACTAAATGGAAATGAGTTCTGGTTTCTCTGTCTCACAGTCTCGTTTACACAGCATTATATAGCTTGATCAAAGTTAGATGTGACAGCAGGGATGTGTTCTGAAATCAGTGCAACAGCGCCAGTAATTATATTAGCAACTGGCTTGGGTATCTGTAGGATTCATGTAGCATCCTCATTAATTGTAAAACCATAAATAGGTTTTGAATGTTAATTCAGAGGGTAACTGCACAGTTCTCTTAATTCTATTGACACAGCTGGTAAACCATTGTCTAGAGATCTTTCTACTATGTGTTTGCATTAATAGTCCTGTTGTTCATTCTGAAATCGATATACTGTGCCCTAACTTTGTGAGGGAGCAGCAAACATAACCTTCACGCATCGTACTTTTAATTTCACATGAGAAAAAAACAAACCAATAGCATTCAATATAACCCTAAATAGCATTACAAGAAGCAGTATTGTGTTATTGAGCCACAGCAATGTGTACTCTATCACCAGCTGTCCTTGTGATGAGCCTCACTGAATAAAAACACATTTCTGCATGAAGCAGGGATTGCAAGGAGTGTTGCCTCCCCTCTTGACAAGCTGCAATGTTCTTTGTCCTTTCTTTCCAGGGCTGAACCGATTCTGAGCAGAGTTAGGGAGGACCGCACCCGCATCCTCCTCCCAGCCATCGACAACATCAAGTACAACACGTTCGAGGTGCAGCAGTACGCCAATGCAGCCCACGGCTATAACTGGGGGCTGTGGTGCATGTACATCATCCCGCCCCAGGACTGGCTGGACAAGGGAGACGAGACAGCTCCCATTAGGTAAGGAGAATGAGCAAGGCTGAGGCTGAGTCCCTTTACAAAAACATACCGCTCCTAAAAACAATGAGCTTGCTAAAGCTTTGCAAGCAAAGGCTGTTCAAAAACCATTGCATTATATCATGTGATTTATTATTATTATTATTATTATTATTATTATTATTATTATTATTATTATTATTATTATTATTATAATCTCAAAATATCCAACTTCCCAATGTTTCGGTTTGATTGACACCTTTGTCAATGGAAAGTGTGTTTGGAAACAAACATGGAGGTGCTTTTAGGCTTTTGATGTCAAGGTAGTTACACTCATGTATTTATCTTTCTATATATTTATAACAGTGGGGTATGTAAAGGGATTTACATCAGCAGTCTGGTTGTGGTCTCCATCAAGGTCTAGTCTGCTGGCTCTCAAGTCATAATAGATGGGTTTGAAGTGGCCCTTCCACAGTCCACAGCACTGAGTGCTCTCCAAAGCACAGCTACCACATGCTTATGCAAAGGAGATGGTGCCTTATACCTGGCCTTGTTTGAATCGCCATGGCAACAGAACAGCTCTCTTAAAGTCAGACAGTCCTTCATACTGGTCAAGGTTGCAGTGCAGGAAGCCATCAATTCTGTCCGTTTGCGACTTCATGTCAAATTGGATAGGCTGAGAGTTCTGCAAGTTAATAAATGATGTCACATCTCAGGGGTTACCCTTAGTGTAACATGGCAGAGAAGGCAGAGGGTTAAAGCAGAGTGGACCATGGACCTGTGTTGATCTGCCAGTGATATGCCAGCGCTAGGTCGTGTGCATTTCTGATTGAACTGGTTAATCACAAAACAGGTGCACCATGTTCAAATTCACAGGGTAACTCCAGAGTATAGAGTTTATCAAAAAAACACTGTGTCTCTAATTACTATATACATAGTGTAAGTAGATTTGCACATTAAGTACATTGTAACTGCATAATACATTGTCATTGTGTGTAAGTACACATGTATTTACTAGGTAACTACTATGTAAAATCATAGCAACTAGAAATAGAATGTAAAGTGTTAAAACAACATTATTGACATTATACTGTTCCCTCGTTACAGTATTTTAATGACTTTTTTTACACAAAATATTTATGGCGATGCATTATCGAGTGGTCCTTACACAGTAAAAGTGTACTAATTACTGCAAACTGTGGCACATTTGTAAATGATTGAATCATAATAGGCGGGCATGTAGAATAATAGGTCCATTAATAAATAATATTAAACTGCAATACCAGTAAAGTGGACACAGAGTACCCACAGTACTAAGCTGTGTGGCTGAATTGTTCTGCATTAAGCAATGGGAAGCATTCTTTCAGAAACAAGCATCTCAGACCTGGTATTTAGGCATCTACAAGCTGCTTAAAAACATTTTCTAAAATTGCTTTTCATGTAAATGTGAAATGTCCTCGAAATAGCTTCACCTACAGCTTGTTCCAGCTTTTCCCGGATTCAAATGATCAACCATTTGCACAAACAAGAATCATAGCAATTCACAGAGACCCCCAGAATGTGCCACACTCAATCTCCATAATGAATTTGTGTTGATTTTTTCTTTTTCCATTCATCTTGCGATGCAGATCCTGCACATTGTCGTTTTGGTGGATGTATTGACTAGGGGGTCCTAGTCTAGTGCCAGTCAGATCTGTTTTTGAAATGTATTATTTTATTTAATGGGACTGTGCATTTCACCAGCGCATATGTTTTGTCGATTGCCTAATGCAGTTGTGATTGCTACTAGAGGCACGCTGTCAGTGTAAATAAATGAGATTCATGCAATTAGTGTGCTGTCAAAGCACCGTCCTTTCAAGCTCAGAGTGCTTTGTGGTCCGAGATTGGGTTCAACAAGCACCATGGAATCAGTTTATGATTCCCTTCATGTTTTCTGCCATGGGCTTTAAAAGGCATCTTTCGCAATGCAGTTGATATTTTCCAGTTCTGCTTGAGCAGTCGCATTAATATGGATTTTTAATTAAATCAGTGTTTTCCACAGGTGCAGCTTGTCTCCCATCAGAAGCCATTAAACAATAACAGTTGCTTCCGTGCTATTGAGCAAGAATTGCACGTTGTTTTGAGCTTCAGTGACTGTGAAGAGTTATTGACTTCACAGTGCAAAGAAGAGAACTGCTTTCAGGGTGCATGTGGGCTGTAGGGGTTTGTCTAGAAAACGGCAACCGTAACAGCAGGAAAATATGGCAGTCAGATTTTACAAATACGTTTTTTTTCCCCCCCTCGGCTCTGTTAAAGTTATTTGTCAGCCTGTCAAATAAAAGTCCCAGTTGTTATAAACAGCACTTTAGATCACAAATGGAGAATTCAGCTTTCCAATTTCTTACACCTATCTTATGCACTATATAGCTGAGAGTAACTGCCCCAAAAGTATTATGAATTCACAAAGGAAAGTCAATGCTGTAAGCGATTTCTTTAAAGAGTAATTCGATTGAAAGAGAGTCTCCAAAGCAAGAGCCCCTACTCTTCATACGTGGCATCCATTTGAATTGTGTATTCGTCAGCGACAGTACTGGTTCATTTTCTTTTACAGTTTGTTATTCTAGTGGCAGTGACTGGTTTATGATGGGGGCTGGCCCTGTATATTGATTAAAAAGTTTAAATCCCTCATTGGACAATGCTTAAGTGTATTGCCAATGCTTGGCTTCAACCATTCCACATTTTGAAAGATCCATTTTTTATTCAGTTCCATTAATGATAATAATAATAAAAATAATAATAATAATATCTTTATATAGCGCCTTTCCTAGTGGACTACCACCACACAGCGCTTTACAGAGGCAGGCTGTGAACTGTGCATTATATGCAGAGTCACTTACAACAGGACATAGATTTAACATCTCATCTGTAGGGTGGAGCACAAGGAGGTGAAGTGACTTGCTCAGGGTCACACAGTCAGTCAGTCCGTGGCAGAGGTGGGATTTGAACCAGTGACTTGCTGTTTACGAGCCCTGGACTTCAACCAGTGGACCACACAGCCTCCTTAGGCCAATGGGTTTCCCTTATTCTGGAGATACAGTGGCCCACTTTGAATTGAACCTCTTCAGATATTATACTCGTTATACAGCCCATTATACTAGTCAGTAACACTTTACATGAAGTGTCTCTAATTACTGTGTATTTACATAGTAGTTACTTAGTAAAATGCATGTGCACTTACATATCATAACAATGTTATTGTGCATAGTTACAATGTACAAATGAATTAACAGTGTGCTTATTACATATAAACCAGATCCACCATTTGCGCTGAAGCCTACCCCTAAAACATACCAAATTTGGGTATATTCAGCTGTTCTTTTATGACACATATAGTACATAATAAACCTACAGTCACAAGCTTTTACTAGGGCACTGCTAATAGAATTAATACAGTACAACATTCTAGAATTTGCAAAGTGGGTGTCTGATTGGAATGTAACAAAGAAGGGAAAACAGAATTAGAATTAGTTGGATGGAACCAGGGACAGCCTTGTACTCTTTAAGCTGCTGCTTGTGTCCCACGAGGGAGAGCAAGGCAATAGAGCATGTGAGGCGGCACTGCAGGTCAGCACTGTCGACACAAGCACTGTGTAGAGCTGGACTGGAGCACACTGGAAAATGCTTAACCTCACGTCTCAACACCAAATACAAATGCTTCGAATTTAACAAGAAATAAAGCAATACAATATCTGTTCTGTACCACTTCTTCTTCTTCTTCTTCTTCTTCTTCTTCTTCTTCTTCTTCTTCTTCTTCTTCTTCTTCTTCTTCTTCTTCTTCTTTAAAACCATGTCTGTCAGCCTACAGAGAAAGTACATATTTGGCATTATAAATTCATAAATGTCAGCCTTTTTTTTCCAGGACACCAGCAATGATTGGCTGTTCGTTTGTGGTGGACCGCAACTACTTTGGAGAAATTGGTCTTCTGGATCCAGGAATGGAGGTTTACGGAGGGGAAAACATAGAACTAGGCATGAGGGTAAGTGACAGGAAATCCATTTCCATATAAGACAAAACACCTGCCCTAACCGCGGGATCCATCCCTGATATGTTTAGCAAAGCGTTGAAATTGTTCTGGGGGAGACTCTCTGTGTTATATAACGGTAAAAAGTAAATGCATTCATACATAGGAATCCAAGTGTCTGTAACAGTAAACTTGCACAGTAAGTAACATGGCTTGCCAGTGTATTCAGGGTAGAATAAAGCATAGCTAAACCGCTTTGTCCAATGCAGTCAATCCATTCCTTTTTTCTTTTTTTAATAGATGGAAAGCATTTAAGCAGTTCAAAAGAATGCATTTTTCTCACTTGCTTTTATGAGAAGACCTGGCTTCTCCTGAATCTGTGAATGGAAATGATTGAAGTCTTAGGTTCACTTTAGCGCTTACAGATTAGGTTAAACTCAGAAGCTCAGCTCTTTCAGAATGGCTGGGCTTGATTAAACACCCACAAGTAGTGAACTGGCTTCATTAGATCTGGCAAGACTGAAAGAAACCAGTCGGCGGCCTCTTTTTTTTTTGTACAATCTCATTTGCCTGTAGCACCTGATGTGTGTCATCAAGGTTTTGTGACAGGCATATGTCATAAATGTTTTGTCAAATTAGAACAGAAGTCATTCTGCTGAGGCGTGGCAATCCAAGTTTGTAAATGTGATATACTCCCTGGCTTCTAAAGGATTCAAGTCTGCAGGATAGTTCAGATGAGTTAAGTGTTGGGGGGCTCATCCAGCATCGGCAGTATTGTATATGCTATTAAATACACCGTAATTAGAGACACTTAATGTAAAGTGCTACCCAAATATTAGAAATACAATGCTACAGAGATGCACTGTACCTTTGCTGTAGGTAGAGTATCATGGGGTGATTGCAGTTAGATCATAGGAGAGGGATTAGGGTTAGGGTTAGGGTTAGAAATACAATGCTACAGAGATGCACTGTACCTTTGCTGTAGGTAGAGTATCATGGGGTGATTGCAGTTAGATCATAGGAGAGGGATTAGGGTTAGGGTTAGGGTTAGAAATACAATGCTACAGAGATGCACTGTACCTTTGCTGTAGGTAGAGTATCATGGGGTGATTGCAGTTAGATCATAGGAGAGGGATTAGGGTTAGGGTTAGGGTTAGAAATACAATGCTACAGAGATGCACTGTACCTTTGCTGTAGGTAGAGTATCATGGGGTGATTGCAGTTAGATCATAGGAGAGGGATTAGGGTTAGGGTTAGGGTTAGAAATACAATGCTACAGAGATGCACTGTACCTTTGCTGTAGGTAGAGTATCATGGGGTGATTGCAGTTAGATCATAGGAGAGGGATTAGGGTTAGGGTTAGGGTTAGAAATACAATGCTACAGAGATGCACTGTACCTTTGCTGTAGGTAGAGTATCATGGGGTGATTGCAGTTAGATCATAGGAGAGGGATTAGGGTTAGGGTTAGGGTTAGAAATACAATGCTACAGAGATGCACTGTACCTTTGCTGTAGGTAGAGTATCATGGGGTGATTGCAGTTAGATCATAGGAGAGGGATTAGGGTTAGGGTTAGGGTTAGAAATACAATGCTACAGAGATGCACTGTACCTTTGCTGTAGGTAGAGTATCATGGGGTGATTGCAGTTAGATCATAGGAGAGGGATTAGGGTTAGGGTTAGGGTTAGAAATACAATGCTACAGAGATGCACTGTACCTTTGCTGTAGGTAGAGTATCATGGGGTGATTGCAGTTAGATCATAGGAGAGGGATTAGGGTTAGGGTTAGGGTTAGAAATACAATGCTACAGAGATGCACTGTACCTTTGCTGTAGGTAGAGTATCATGGGGTGATTGCAGTTAGATCATAGGAGAGGGATTAGGGTTAGGGTTAGGGTTAGAAATACAATGCTACAGAGATGCACTGTACCTTTGCTGTAGGTAGAGTATCATGGGGTGATTGCAGTTAGATCATAGGAGAGGTCCCAGCAAGCAGCTTTGAATGTACGATGCTGTCTTTGAAATAGCTGCATATTCTTAAATGATGGTCCAGTGATAGTATTGCTAACACTTATAGAAGGCAGGAGAATGGCTTTTCAAACCCTGGTTAGCACTCCTTCAGCAGTGACCCGCCGACACTATCGCCCTTGCAGTTGTATAGAGTCCTATCACACACTATCGTCCTTGCAGTTGTATTGTGTCTCATCACACACTATCATCCTTGCAGTTGTATTGTGTCTCATCACACACTATCGTCCTTGCAGTTGTATAGCGCCTCATCACACACTATCGTCCTTGCAGTTGCATTGTGTCTCATCACACACTATCATCCTTGCAGTTGCATAGCGTCTCATCACACACTATCGCCCTTGCAGTTGTATTGTGTCTCATCACACACTATCGTCCTTGCAGTTGTATAGCGTCTCATCACACACTATCGTCCTTGCAGTTGCATTGTGTCTCATCACACACTATCATCCTTGCAGTTGTATTGCGTCTCATCACACACTGTCGTCCTTGCAGTTGCACTGTGTCTCATCACACACTATCATCCTTGCAGTTGTATTGTGTCTCATCACACACTATCGTCCCTGCAGTTGCATTGTGTCTCATCACACACTATCGTCCTTGCAGTTGTATTGCGTCTCATCACACACTATCGTCCTTGCAGTTGTATTGCGTCTCATCACACACTATCGTCCTTGCAGTTGTATAGCGTCTCATCACACACTATCGTCCTTGCAGTTGTATTGCGTCTCATCACACACTATCATCCTTGCAGTTGTATTGCGTCTCATCACACACTATCGTCCTTGCAGTTGTATTGCGTCTCATCACACACTATCATCCTTGCAGTTGTATTGCGTCTCATCACACACTATCGTCCTTGCAGTTGTATTGTGTCTCATCACACACTATCATCCTTGCAGTTGCATAGCGTCTCATCACACACTATCATCCTTGCAGTTGTATTGTGTCTCATCACACACTATCGTCCTTGCAGTTGTATAGCGTCTCATCACACACTATCGCCCTTGCAGTTGTATTGTGTCTCAACACACACTATCGCCCCTGCAGTTGTATTGCGTCTCATCACACACTATCATCCTTGCAGTTGTATTGTGTCTCATCACACACTATCGTCCTTGCAGTTGTATTGTGTCTCATCACACACTATCGCCCTTGCAGTTGTATTGCGTCTCATCACACACTATCGTCCTTGCAGTTGTATTGTGTCTCATCACACACTATCGTCCTTGCAGTTGTATTGTGTCTCATCACACACTATCATCCTTGCAGTTGTATTGTGTCTCATCACACACTATCGTCCTTGCAGTTGTATTGCGTCTCATCACACACTATCATCCTTGCAGTTGTATTGTGTCTCATCACACACTATTGTCCTTGCAGTTGTATTGTGTCTCATCACACACTATCATCCTTGCAGTTGTATTGCGTCTCATCACACACTATCGCCCTTGCAGTTGTATTGTGTCTCATCACACACTATCGTCCTTGCAGTTGTATTGTGTCTCATCACACACTATCATCCTTGCAGTTGTATTGCGTCTCATCACACACTATCGTCCTTGCAGTTGTATTGTGTCTCATCACACACTATCATCCTTGCAGTTGCATAGCGTCTCATCACACACTATCATCCTTGCAGTTGTATTGTGTCTCATCACACACTATCGTCCTTGCAGTTGTATTGTGTCTCATCACACACTATCGCCCTTGCAGTTGTATTGCGTCTCATCACACACTATCGCCCCTGCAGTTGTATTGCGTCTCATCACACACTATCATCCTTGCAGTTGTATTGTGTCTCATCACACACTATCGTCCTTGCAGTTGTATTGTGTCTCATCACACACTATCGCCCTTGCAGTTGTATTGCGTCTCATCACACACTATCGTCCTTGCAGTTGTATTGTGTCTCATCACACACTATCGTCCTTGCAGTTGTATTGTGTCTCATCACACACTATCATCCTTGCAGTTGTATTGTGTCTCATCACACACTATCGTCCTTGCAGTTGTATTGCGTCTCATCACACACTATCATCCTTGCAGTTGTATTGTGTCTCATCACACACTATCGTCCTTGCAGTTGTATTGTGTCTCATCACACACTATCGCCCTTGCAGTTGTATTGCGTCTCATCACACACTATCGTCCTTGCAGTTGCATTGTGTCTCATCACACACTATCGTCCTTGCAGTTGTATTGTGTCTCATCACACACTATCATCCTTGCAGTTGCATAGCGTCTCATCACACACTATCATCCTTGCAGTTGTATTGTGTCTCATCACACACTATCGTCCTTGCAGTTGTATAGCGTCTCATCACACACTATCGCCCTTGCAGTTGTATTGTGTCTCAACACACACTATCGCCCCTGCAGTTGTATTGCGTCTCATCACACACTATCATCCTTGCAGTTGTATTGTGTCTCATCACACACTATCGTCCTTGCAGTTGTATTGTGTCTCATCACACACTATCGCCCTTGCAGTTGTATTGCGTCTCATCACACACTATCGTCCTTGCAGTTGTATTGCGTCTCATCACACACTATCGTCCTTGCAGTTGTATAGCGTCTCATCACACACTATCGCCCTTGCAGTTGTATTGTGTCTCAACACACACTATCGTCCTTGCAGTTGTATTGTGTCTCATCACACACTATCGTCCTTGCAGTTGTATTGTGTCTCATCACACACTATCATCCTTGCAGTTGTATTGTGTCTCATCACACACTATCGTCCTTGCAGTTGTATTGTGTCTCATCACACACTATTGTCCTTGCAGTTGTATTGTGTCTCATCACACACTATCGTCCTTGCAGTTGTATTGTGTCTCATCACACACTATTGTCCTTGCAGTTGTATAGCATCTCATCACACACTATCGCCCTTGCAGTTGCATTGCTTCTACTCAACACACACACAGTGCAGCCCCTAGCAGGTCATTGTCTATTATATTCTGCTGCTTTCATGCGATGTTTCAAACACAGCACTCAAAATCAAGACAAGCTGTGCTCCACATACTTTAAGTTGATACGTAACCTTGACTCTCTAGGAGAGGGCAGTTTTAAGGGTATTGCTTTATTAAAATGTCTACTCCAAAAAAAAAAAAACATGAAGGCTAAGGCTGTTGTTAGATTTGCTGTAAAAATAACATTTTGTAGGTAATTTTGAACAGAATTATTGACGCTGACATAAAACTACTTAACTGACCCTTTTTGGAACATCACAGTGACATGACATTTAGTTGATTGCTTTTTCCCAGCACCAGCATTTTTTTTTAGGAGCGGAATGTGTTTTTATCAGTTAATGGGACTAAGAACATATTTTCTAAAAGCTGTAACCTTTTTCATTTAAGGAAAAACCATGTGTACCATCCTTACAGGAACATTGTAATTATACATGCAATAAAAGATTGACATGAACAAATATATAGAAATGCTGCTACAATTCCTAGCTGAATTGTAAAGTTCTGCACTGTATACGTGACAAGAACAAATTGCTTTATTAGTACAATACAGAAACATCCAGTACTCACACATGAATAGATTAATCAGCCACGATGAAGCACTTTGAGAACATGCAGTCTGAGCATGCAGTTTTGTTTTTTACAGTATTCATTAAAAGAACATTTGGTATGGATCCACCATTTCTCTTTCTCAATTCATGAATGATTTGGAATGCAGGAATCCATTCCTTCACTTGATCGTTTACTTCTTGCTTTATTAAGGTATTAAAGTAAACGACCTCTCTAATCTGCGTAGCTGGGCTCTTACATGTTGTAACCATTGTATTTACACATGCCGTGTTGTGTAATGAAATGACGTATGCAATTACGATAATTACAATCTTAATGTAAAGTGTTACCAACTAACAAGTGTATTACGTTTATATCTGAATTGAAAGCAAATGCTGCATAGTCTGTTTAAATCTTTGCATTACAGCATGTGTTACACACCCGATGTACCTCTTGTGGTTTAACAAACTAGTTTTGCTATCAGAAGACCCTGTGCACTTGGTCGGCCTATTTATAACTGTACAAACCTTAATGAGACATACCAAACATTGTCTGAAATAACAGCATTGAATGGATGGCTAATATGGGCACAGATGCACTGCCATACATCACAGTGCTGTTAAGCCTTTCTAAAAAATATATTACCTTTCATTTAACATTAACATTGGGAAATGTCAAATGACTAATTGCTTCTGTTTCAAGCGTATTTTAAAATGAAATTGACAAGTCTCCAAGAAAAATCTGTGGGAGGAAAACAGGTCATTTTAAAGTCCTTGAGCTCTCTTCAAGGGATGCAGGCCTTCATTTCTCTTGCCTTGTACCTTTTTATAATTAGGTTTTACACTTGGATTGTGGTGGAACCTATTACTTTTATTTTAAATATTACATTTTAATTTAAATAAATCTTAATTTCCTAAAGAGCCTCCTGTTCTAAATAGAACGTCATGTGTTAGTTAAATGTCTAGCTTAAAAACACTTTTAATACAATGCTGAACATTGAAAACACTGAATTCATTCATAAGAATTGAATGCACTTCAGAAAGACCGTCATATAAACTGTCTGTCACTTTTAGAGATCCACTGACAATTCATTGTGCTCCACAGTCTAATACATTTCTATTCACATCTTGATGGCTTTTTTTAAAAAAAAACTGTTGGCAAAAAAAATGTGTGCATTATGAAAAGCTTTCGTGCCAAAGAGTGAAAAGAGCTAATTCTGAGAGCTTGTAGCAGAGAAAAACAAGAACATACAGTCCTTGTTAGCTGATGTACTGATTTCGTGTATAAAAATATCTTTCTAACCCACACCATGCCCCCTGGAGACTGTAAACAGCTTTTTGCTCTCACACATTCAGATGTTTATGTTTTTGAATGCTCGTCATTGGATTCGAATGGGTTGTTAATTAACACAGTTCATTCATTTAAGTGGTTTATTTATGGAGTGTATGTTCGGTATTATAAAGTTAGGTGCAAACCTCAAGAACAACATACCGGCATACAATATCAAATAAAATACAATAGTATGCAGGGCAGAGGAATAAGCACACAATGCAGTACAAGTACAGTACAAATCAATTGATACAGAACTGCATTCTTCTTGGTAATGAGTTTCCTCATTGACAGATACAGAACGGGTTCAGCCCTCCGTGCTGATTGTGAAACAAGGCCAGCAGCTTGCTTTATTGGAAATGTGTTGATAATTTATTTCCATCCTGTCCCAGCCTAAGGTAACTGATGGTGCGCAGTGAACAGTCCCAGTTGTTGGGGGTCAGAGCGTCAGAAAAAAGTACAAGAAATGTTGACATTTTTTAAAAGTAAGGGTTCCCGAGTCGCTGGTTAGCACTTTGTTGAAAGCTTCGCTTTCAGTAATTTTTTTTTTAAATGTCTGGGGTCACTGACAGGTCAACACGCTGTTAGTTTTTATGTGGAACTGACTTCTCTGTGAATTGATGTGAATTGAGTGCTGACACTCCACTGACACTGGCTGCGAGTGAAGGTCATCTAACACTTGTCAGGAGCTTCAGTGGAGAGACCATTGTCTTCTTCTGATAGACAGAACATAAACCCCGCTCCATCAGTGAGCTAGGGGCCCTACACTGACAGGATCCCAGGAGAGTAGCTCTAATCACTGTGCTCCTATTGAACAGGACAGAGACCCACACCAGAGGGGTAAGAACAAGTACAGTGCAGTATTTCTAGTGCCCCTGTCCACAGCTCACCTGGAACCACAGTGAAACCTCACGATTTCACTCTTACAGTATCAAACGTTATTGTGTCATACCGTGGGAGTGCTGAGGAATATTAGCAGTGATCCAATTTTATTAAATGACATGAAAAGCTTGATCTAGAGATTGCTGTGAAATTCAGCTGCGTGTGGGAGTGTGGAGCCGAGGAAACTAAACATATTGCTTCCACTAAGGTTTCAAGAGACAAAGGCCAGTGGTAAGTCAGTGCTGGTATCTACTGCAGCTTCAATTAACAGACTCGGCATTTGTGAGCTGTGCTGGAAACTCACTATATTGTTTAATACACAGCATTACAGATGTTACAGAAGATGTGACCTCAGCTCCCAATTGAGCAGCCAATGTTTATAGGTTCAGCTGAGAGGCGTGGCCAAGGGATCCCTGATCTATTTTCTAATCAGTTAGACTGTCATGTAGGGGGGATACCTGATACGAAACATACTGTTAAAGTAAACAATATTCTGACATTTTTAACGAAAGGGGGAGGGGAGTCCGGACCCCCAGGACCCCCACCCCCACCTCTGGAACCGTCCCATATATATATATATATATATATATACACACACATATCTCTGAAAAAGGCAATAGAGTAGGTGAGATTGCAGAATGGGAGACAGGAGACAAGGCACATTGAAAGTCTTTGCACATGCACTGTATGATGATAGCAGTTTGAAGAAGAAATGAAAGCACATGATTTCCCTTGGTTTAGATCAAGGTGTGTAAATGTCTTACTTTTCCTGATGTAACTGGGCGGAGGTGACCCTGTGCACCACAAGCGGCCGTCTAAACCAATTGGGCTCGTCTGCATCCGTGGTGTTAGAGCTTTTAACCTCATCTCATCTCACCGACAGGAGACTGGACAGAATCTGTAACACCAGTGTATCTCACAACACTGCCCGTTACACTGACTATATGAAGAAAATCCAGTGTTTCTCGTGTTACAATTTGCTGTGTGATGTCTTTCGGAGCCCCTGGGGTGTTGCTCCTATTTATTCATACACTCAATGTCATTCCGAGTTTGCTAAGTAAATCCACAAGGGAACTGAGAAGCTGGATTCAAACAAAGAGACAAATTATCCTCAGCAGGGTACATTTATCGGAGAATAACCATGAAGGATGTATTTTGTTGAGAAGCTGCTCTGAGGTTGTTTTTTGTTTGCTTGTTTGCTTGTTTTTAGATTATGAATAATCCTTTTTTCCCCCCCTTTAATTAAAAGTACATGGACGGGGGTGATTTTAACATTTTGTTTATTCCCAAAACCATTCGTACTTGGAATTAAAGATTGAACCCTTCCACCATGCTCATAGAAGGTCTTGCCGTGGTAAACAGACACGCCTGTGTGTTCACCTGGCTGTGCAGGGGTGTTAATCACACCCAATCCCTTTAATGCCTCATTATTCTTGAGAAGCTTATAATGCTTCGGAACTTAATCCTTTGCTGACTGTTTTTTTTTTTTTTTAAACACATTTCTTTATTGTTCCTAGTTTACAGCCAACATCATTGTAGCCCTAAAGCTGCTGGTTTGAATTGCTTTGGAGCATTCTTTGTGGTTTTGGTGTTGTGGCATGCAGCATCCTGTAGGATTGAATTGCTGTTAGGGGATCGGTCTGCTGCAGTGACTACAGGCAATATAAATTGGGTGTGTATCTGCTATCTTTACCGGCTCTGTGTTATTTATCATTTTCACATTGTTGCTTGACTTCAAACACCTTTTGTTCTTAAGCTTAATTTTCAATTTAAAAGCAATAAACAGCAGCTCTTGGAACAACTCTTAACAGATGGGCCAGTGTGAGCAATGTATATAACCATTATTTTAAATCGCCCAGTATTTGCACTGTAAATGTAATTTTAAAAGCTATAACACGTTTGAACTAATTATTGGAGATGGTATAAAAGGGTTGGTTCATTCTGTGCTCACACAGGAATTTCAAGTGCCCGCAGATCAGCACCAGTTGTGCCTCCTTTAACTCTTTGTTATCAACACCACCTTGCTAATAGCAAAAAGAAACAGTTGATTCGTTATTAACACTGAAGTCATTGCTGTTGCTAAGCTGCTATCATGGATGTACTGAGAACCGGATCACACTAAATGAGATAGGAGTACGACCCACCCACACAGGAGCTACTTGAAACGCTTGCTTTGTTATTAAAAAAAATAAAACAAATGGCAGATTGAACGTTCCCTTTCCATCAATAACCGATGTGACTGTGCTGAGATGTGTGTGAATATCATACGGTTTGCTAAGCTGGCAAAGCTATCAATGCAATTCAGATACAGCCATCTTTCAGTCTCTGCACTAATCAGAGTAGACTTCAATACCATAAGGAATGCTGTTTATAAAACCCCCAGAGCAGAGACTTTGTATACTTGGATTCATTTATCAAATGTTGTAATATGAAAGGTCATGCATGAGAGGCACAGACCCTTTCTCTTGTGTCTTGTCCATCTCCATTAGATCACAGGTGCTCTGCCATTCAGTGTGAATTTCTTTCCAATATACAGTGACATGCTAATTTCCTTTTAAAATCTTGAAACCATGCTTGTACCCTTTTGATTTTGATTTAATTTGATTTGACCTCTTTTCTTTCATTGCATGCCAGCGACCTTTCCCTGAGTGGGAAACTGCAATTCCCTACCAAGAATGTAACCCTTGACCCTAGCGGTCTGGCAGTACATCTCTTGCTTGAACATTTACGTTAGCACTATACATCCCCTGACAAATAAAGAGAAGCCTGTACCTTACAATGTTGCTTATTGTTTTGCCTCTGCGCTGTTCAAGCACGTCACTGAATTGAATGTGAGTCTGTGCTACATTGCCACGACATAGTTGTGTTTCATGTCATTCCCATACAAGTAAGCCCCAATATGCACACATAAACCTTTTCAGTCAGGACAATCTTGCATTAATTAACCACCTTTATTAGAATACAAATCTCACAGGTATCCAAAAACATTGACCCAACAATAGGTGAAGAATAATGCGTAGATTAAAAATAGTTGGAGCACAACCTCATCCTTCAGAGAATCCCGGTGCCGCCTTCTAAAAAAAAAAAAACAATAAAATAATAAAAGTGTTCATCCTGGTGAACAAAAATATTAGGCAGAGGAGCATCGTATACAACCCCCTCCCCCCGAGTGAGGCTAGGAGTGAGCTGGTGGTGGTTGGGGAGTGAGGTGGTAATTCGAAAGCATGGCAAGACTGAGTTGCGAAATAGGTTCATATACCTTGTAGGTTAATGGGAACTTGCCGGTAATACGCTTGTAGATTAACCAATGAATGTACTAGGTGTTTGTACTATAGATTTGCTGCCTGGAAATCTTGCAAGCTTTATATTAGCCCCTTGCTTAAAGCTGGAGCCGACGGTGCCCCGCTGCTGCTCTTCACTTCATCTCCTCAGATAAAATAACTCTGAATGTGACAAGCCTGCCGTCATGGAAACATGGAAGGAGCGTACTCAGAGGCACAGGAACCGACAAGTGGATTGAGCTCCATGCTACTCACAGCAGGGTTATGAAATGCACTGCCTGGTGCAGAAGAAGGCCTCTCGGTAATCACTCCATCACTCCCATAGTGATTCGGGGAAAGAATAAAGACAAACAGGTTCAGCTTCCAGATTACTTTGTTTTGTTTCTATTGTCCTCTTTTCTTTTTTTTGTACACAGGGCATAACGAATGCATGGCAGTGTATGTTCCTAGGAATATATAGTGCTGTGGATTAATATGGGGTGTTTTCCACAGTATCGCCAGTCATCACATACAAGTGCATAGCTGATGTTTGTTTTTTCTGTCTTTTGTTTTTCAAGTACTCACTCACACAAACATGAAGCACACTCAGAAACGGTACGCTTGATGCATCGTGGTCCATTCTAAACAGCAACACAATCCCATTGCAAACAGGCAGTGCTGGGGCTTGGCCTCATGTCAAGGCCATTGTAGCGCAGTGAAGCAGCATTGTAAACCACGCTGTTGCTATATCTTTATTTAAACTACCTAATACAGCATATAGCTAGCAACCAGTTCTCTGGAAAGCACACATATGCAATGCTCATATGCTATGATACATGCCAGGAAGGATAAGTGCACCTCACAAATTCCCAAATCACAGCCAAGGAAATCACAGCGCTGTGCTCTAACCAGCCTGAGGGCGAGAGCAGCTTGAGAGATAAAACATGCATTAGGTAGAGAGAATAGAACAGACCCGATTTAGCATCAAGACCCCCTACTTACAGCTGTCTATTACACACACCTACCCTACAGAGAGACCCCCAGCTCCCACACATACACAGTGTTCAGCCGGAAATGGAAATCACAGGCATCTTGCATTTTGCTAAGGCACTTGGTCCCTCACTTTGAGCTTATTCAGTCCCTTGTGTGGTTCTGAAATTACAGAATAACTCCATTGTTACTCAGTCATCAAAACGAGGTCCCTGAACAAACTTTGGAAGGTTGGCAAATAAAGGAGCAATGAAATGATTTGTTTAAGAAATACTTTTTTTGAACCAGTGTGCACACACTGTATATATTTAACTACAGATCTCACATTTGATATATTTAAGCTCAGCATTAAAAAGATGCATAATGCTTGTAACCACATTATAGACGGCATGTGATTATGCACCAGCATGCATTGTTTTCTTTTTCAGCCGTGAATTTGTTCAGAATTTTACAGTAAAGAAATAAAGCTGTTGGCCTTGGCCAGGTCAAATGGAAAGCAGCACCTCGCTTAATATGGTCTTGAATGTACCAGCAGCCAGGCTGGCAAAACTGGCAATTAACTGAAAGAGGCATTTCAATTGCTCATCACCTACTTGAGAAATTCAGTTTGTTATTGAAGGACTCAGATTATTTTTTTTTCCAAGCATTTAGAATTTCAACTAGTGAATAAATTCCCTTTCCCTTTCTTTTCTCTCTCTCTCTCTCTCTCTCTCTCTCTCTCTCTCTCTCTCTCTCTCTCTCTCTCTCTCTCTCTCTCTCTCTCTCTCTCTCTCTCTCTCTCTGAATCTACTCTCAGCCATTGTGCTGCCAGTCTCTAGTAAATGGCCTGAGACAACAAGCCAACTGTTCACACACACACACACACACGCACACACACACACACACACAAAGCATGTTTAATATACATATCGCAGCAAGATGGGTTGCAATAATATTTGTGTGGCTTTAAAATTGTAAACAAACTTACAATGGAAGCTGTAATTTATTATTATTATTATTATTATTATTATTATTATTATTATTATTATTATTATTATTATTATTATTATTATTATTTTAATTAAGGCACTTTCATAGCACAAATGCATCAGCAACATTGACTTCATTATAGGCTTAGCTCAAGTAAGAACCTGCTGCTAACGCTGGAATTATAGCGAGCTGTCTGTCCTTATGATGCATATGGTATGGCTAGCAGTGAAGGTATTTCTGACAACAGTACAAACAAAAAGTAATGTTCCTGCATATTCTCTATTACTATATAAATGCAACTCATTCTATATGTCCTTGAAAAAGCATGGCAGTGATTTCTTCTCTCTTTAGCACACGAATCCACGTATGAATTCTCCTGGATGCAATGCCTGAGTGCATTGGATACAACACCTGAGGATCTGGTGCCCTTGTTAGAGCCCTGCATGAGGGCTTGCTGTTAATCATCCTCACAGATTCATGACATCCATCACATATGGATGACAACAAGAGTCAGAATATGTGCAAAATAGCTTGAATGCACACAGATGGGCTCCTCTCACTACTGTGTCAATGTACACTGAGACACGGTGGCCCGCAAAGCGTCCTTTGGCATTGTTAACAGAGCTGAAAACCTTGCAGCATCATGAATGGTCTTGGACGGGTTTTTTGTGTTTTGCAATTTCTTTTTTTTTTTTTTTTTTTTTTGCTGCACTGCAGTCAAACAGTTCCAACGTGACAGCTGGAACACTCATATTCTGTTAATTTGTGAATTTCTGAACTTCAGCAATAAAAACTGCAAACTAATTGCTGCAACTGCAACTAATTGCTTCTTTGTAACAACTCTGCAAGTAATACTCTGCCAAAACAAACAAGAGGGTGCTTAAAAGAGCAGCATGCAACAAATAACAACAGACATACAAGGAAGCTGTATGTGAACATGTACGCCATCCACGCCCATTTACTGTATTATATTACATAATGTGGACCAAAGATTAGCAGCTGTGCACAAAAGCTCAATTTCTGGGTTTTTATTCTGAAATAACAGTAGTTATTGAATCTGCACATGTATGTCACACAGAAAACAACTATGTTTCAATAATAACATGTAATTGAAAGTCTAGAAGAAAACTTCATTGGATTCCTGCCTTTTAAGCTGAGTTGGGGTTTTGAATCCCTGCTGGAAAGATAACAGTATTTGTATATTTGTTTTCCACTGAAGCGCAGGTCTATTAAATCTTTGTTCCATTGATTTCCTGGGTTGGGCTGATTCTACAGAACTCGGACCAGGAATCTAATCTGATTGCCTCTTTCTCATATAACTGGTCTCACATACCCTGATTAGCACAGATCATGGACTAGAGGTTGAACATAAAGCACTCAAAACTTTTACCAACTTTTAAGTGTTATGCAACTCCTTGAAATGTTAAAAAAAATGTTCGTGTTCGGACTGCTGAAAACACTTTGTGGCGTGACATCTGCTGAGATTGCTGAGTCAAGCAAATTAGCAGAAAGGCAGGCTTTTGTAAAACACGTTTCTTGTTTTATAACAAGGCAACGCATGGAGACTCGTATGCAGTCTATTTTCAATGCCTCCTTATAGTAAAACAACGCCGCACGGAGACACTCGTATACAGTCTATTACTGTCCCACCTGTTGCCTATTTTAAACAAACGCTCCTGATCCGAAGCAGTGTGCTCAGATATCGGCATTCCAAACACAGAGCCCAGTTTCCTTGACATGCATCAATGTTAGAAGTGGGCACTTGTCTCTCTTTGCATCACGCAGTGTCGGTTCACACACATGTTGCAAGTTGCACATGATGCCTCTGGACCTCAAGCCATCTGCTGTTCTTTGTCTCTTTTGTTTTTGATATAATTGGCTTCTTTTAACTCTAGGAATTTACTAGCAATCTGTGCATGAAAATAGTCTTTGCACCCAATTGACAGTGTTGTGTTTCTGTGTAGGTGTGGCAGTGTGGAGGCAGTATGGAGGTCCTGCCTTGCTCCAGAGTGGCTCACATCGAGCGCACTAAGAAGCCGTACAATAACGACATTGATTACTATGCAAAGCGCAACGCTCTCAGAGCCGCCGAGGTGTGGATGGACGAATTTAAGTCACATGTTTACATGGCATGGAACATACCAATGAACGTGAGTATAGGGGGGTCCCAGTCCTTTTGTACAGTCAAAACAAGTATGAATAATTCTGCTCCGTTCCCCCCCGCCCCCCCTGTTTTTTTGTTTTCCCTTTCCCACATCACTGGACCCATCACACATCACTGCTAAGTAGTGACACCTGAATGTGACACTAAAGCAGCCGCCAGCTCGCATTCAGGGGCTGTGTGTCAGGCCCTGATTCCAGCTCACTGACTTTCACAGGCTTAATCAGGTCAGGATATCTCATATCCCAGGCAGCTCTGAAGGAGCTCTGCACTGAAATGGCGTGTCTTTAAACCGCATCCATGTGACATTAGGATGCTGTCTGTATAAAAAAAGGTCAGAGAGAAATTTTAAATATTTTTAAACAGACACGTACTGTACCTGCATGGAATATCTAACATTCAGGTAAACAATACATCTTTTATATGGTTTATTTTTATATCTTGTTAGGATGTGGCAGATGTAATTGTTGCTAACACATTATAAAAGCATTGGTTAAAGATGTGAAAATGATATACCTTCACTAATTTGTTAAGATGTCAGTAAGTTTCCACAATAATTAAAAAGGTAAGATCATTATATCATTGGAGGGACAATACAAATCAATTACTGCCATTAAAATCCACAACTCTTCGTGAATCCATTGATCTTCTCAGGGCAAATCCAATTTTAGTTACCAGGTATAAATCTTGGAAGTTCATACAGCACTATATCCTTATAATGAAGCTCTTTATTCAAATCTGCAAAGCACAGCATTGGAACTGATAGACGAACAATAAGATTACCATATTGAACCTGATTTTTTATAAATAATGAACAATCTGAAATCTCTGTATCAGTCAGTGATATGAACACAAAGTCACTTTTTCAGGACAGTAGCTTGAAACCGCGTCCCAAGAGACTGGGAGACCTAGTCTGAGGCAAAAAATGTTTGCATGATATAACCCTAACCCTAACCCTGAACCTAATTCTAAACCTACCCCCCCTAACCCTAACTTTAAACCTAACCCTAACCCTAACCCTGAACCTAATTCTAAACCTAACCACCTAATCCTAACTAAACCAAAACCTAACCCTAACCCTGAACCTAATTCTAAACCTACCCCCCCCAACCCTAACTTTAAACCTAACCCTAACCCTAACCCTAAACCTAATTCTAAACCTAACCACCTAACCCTAACTCTAAACCAAAACCTAACCCTAACCCTGAACCTAATTCTAAACCAAAACCTAACCCTTTGCTGATAGAATTGTGCACTTACATATATCGTGCAATAAGATTTACACACAAACTACATTGTTACTGTGAATAATAACATTGTAATGACATGTAAGTACACATGTATTTACTAAGTAACTGCTATGTAAATACACAGTCACTAGAGATACTTCATGCAAAGTGGTACCTTGATTTCTTTCCTGTAACAGAACCCTGGGGTGGATTTTGGGGATGTGTCCGAACGGATCTCACTACGGAAAAGGCTGCAGTGCCATAGCTTCCGATGGTACCTGGAGAATGTCTACTCCGAGATGCGGATTTATAACAATACCATCACCTATGGGGAGGTAAGGGATAAAACGGAAGTGTAGACCCTCTTACAGTATCATTAGTACCTTTATTGTCTTGACTTAAGATCCTGCCTGGAAAATATATTGTCTTAAAATGGCACTGATGAATCACAGAACAAACCTTATGTTAAGCAGCTAACAGTGTTTTTTTTTCATGTAAAAAAAGTGGAAAAGATTTTATAAAACAACTTCCTCATGTCAATATTGTCTGCTGGTTGCTAGGTGAGGAACAGCAAGGCCAGTGGATACTGCTTAGACCAAGGAGCTGAAGATGATGATAAAGCCATTCTCTACCCATGTCATGGGATGTCTTCTCAGGTGGGTGCTCTTGTTACGATCACTCAACTATGACTGGCTGTGGCAGTCGCCTGTGAGCCACCGATGTAGAAATCCAATTCAATTTCAGTCTTCGGCGGGTCATTTTCTTAGTAACATGTTCAAAAGTGGTTTAATTTGAAAAGCCATAGATTGGTGACCCTACCCAGGACGGTCTGATATTTGGAATGTGGTTTGGTTAAGTTTGGACTTTAGATTTGTGCTATGCAGATTCGTATAGAGAAGGGAATGTTCTTTCTCATCAGCCCTGGGAATGAGTTCCAATACCGCGAAAGGACAATGAGAGTCTTTCTCAGAATGCTGTGCTGTGTTTGGAGGGCGACTGTATTTATTCCGATGTGAATGGAAGTTAGAATCCTCTTGGTGTATGATACTGTATGTAAACCCAGTTATCTCAAAGTGAACTCTCTGACACTATCCAATGGGACGCTGATTATGATTTTACAAAGCTGTGCTACACTTATTTTGCACCTCGGGTTACAAATTAATAGGCATGAAGAACAGGCAAAATGAAACTGCTGTGATAAATTATAGGTGGCACAGTGGAGCTGATCAAGTAATTCAGGGACAGACTCTGAGGACAAGGTTTTTAACTCTTTATGTAGAGACTTGTTTCTGAAGGGGGTCTCTCAGTCATGCTGAAACCAGCATAAACCTACAAGTGTAAAGACATTGCAGCAGGGAATGACACAAATCTGAAACCAGCATAAACCTACAAGTGTAAAGACATCGCAGCAGGGCATGACACAAATCTGCCATTTCGAATCTTAATCCTGAGATCTTGTGCTTTTCCTTCCTCGGTGGTTGGCTGTAATCCCCTGCATTGTGGCATGCTTCATAATCTTAGTATAGATGGGCCTCTGAAAGGCTGAAAGCCGGGGATGAAAGCTCACAGGTTCTCCTTGTTCCTGCAGAATTACTGAGGAATTCACAGACAGAAAGCTTAAGCCCTGTAGTAGGAGCAAGACAATCAGAAGCTCCAGGGGAGTACAGGAAAAGTCAACCAAGTGCACTGGAACTTTTCAATTAGCTTTCTTTGTAGTACATTGTTTTAAATTGTGTTTAAGGAAATAGTATTATTTTTTGTTGCTACAATATGCTACTAATTGCGTTATTCTTTTGAAGAGAAACCTGAATGTACCGTACTGCTTTAACCAATCAGTTGATGATTGAAATACAATTCTAAGGCACTTGTACAAAGGGTGGATGACTCATCCCCACAGACAGAAACTATTTTTATATTTGTATTTAAACATACAGATTCACCCATGAGACATGTACTGTATTAGATTTCTAAACAAAACAATCATAACGTTTTATAGAGATTTTAATGCTCCCTTTCATATGGAAACAATTACTGCAGCTTGTACTTTTGTTGCTGTGTGGGTAATTCAATAGATTTGTTTTACATCTCACTTACATTTCTATGCTGTTTGCAATCAGTGGTTCTTATTGGAATTACTCATACACTGGGATTTCTTAATTCTGTTCTAGTTGCCTGCAGTAAACATACAGGCTCAATCAGCCAAACTTTCTGTGCCAGCACCATCTAGTGCTTAGCAGTGTATTGGCTGCCAAACCAAAGTAAACTTGAAAAGATCACTATAATGGGCTGGCTTGTATTTCTGTATGTACCTGATAGGCAGCTCCTGAAGTCAGGTGGACCTGAACACAGAACCACTCAGATTAATTGCCAACATCATACAGGGGGGCAGTCATTGTAAAACATATAAAGACATAGAAAACAATCAAATCATTTGGAAGCTGCTTACTCTTTAAGCCTGCTAATGTTAAAGTGAATGTGAATATGAGGCAGAGCAGAGAGATCCTTCTGCTAGAACAGAATCTGATGGCTTGTCAAGTCGCATCAGCATTTCTGTTTCACCAGCTCCAAGAATCAGAGGTGCTCCGAGCAGCAGCAGGGGATTGTTAATATTATTGACTGCTATAAGGCTTTGGGTTAAAAAAAAAAAAAGACAGATTTGGGAATTTGGAGTTTGAATAAGTAATTAAATAAACTCATTGTGGATGTCTATGTTCGATGATCTATCAATCTATATATCTAATTCTCTCTCTCTCTCTCTCCCTCTCTCTCTCTCTCTCTCTCTCTCTCTCTCTCTCTCTCTCTCTCTCTCTCTCTCTCTCTATATATATATATATATATATATATATATATATATATATATATATATATATACTGTATATATAGTTTATAGTGTATGGACATTGGTAAGCTATTACTAAACATATACTCCACCTGAAATTAAGATAAATTCATTAAACGTTCACAAGCCTGACAGAGCAATCCAGCATTAGTGCAGCACTGAGAAAATCGAGCTGCCTTTCCCGCAGTGTAATGCTTGTGCTTTCACTGCTTCGGAATGTACACAGCGTGAAGGAAAAGCAGTGAACATGCGTGTGGATTACAAGGCCACTGCACTGCCACATCACTGCTTGCCTGTTTACTGCCAAATGAGCTTAGCCCCCCTCCCGGGCTGGAGAAGGACATGTGCACTGCACTTGATGTGTATTGTTGGTGTTAAAACACAAAACCCAGCCCTGCTTTATAAAACCCAGCCCACATCACTCTCTCTGACCTTCTTTCTAACACAATTCTGCACGTACATTTTTTTTTTTTTTTGCGGTATAACTTATTCTGAGGTTGAGCTAAACCTTAATGAAGCTTGGGGCCATAGTCATGCAACACCCACTGCCTGCCAGTGACCAGTTAGAGCACAGACCTGATATGCATTTAACAGAGAGCAGGCATGATCCTGAATTTGAGGGGGTTTAGCCTTGGGTTAAGTCTGCAGCACCTGATATTCCCAGGGTCCCCAGAATCAACCAGGTCTCACCCTGCTTAGGTAATCTCAGAAGGTATTGAAGCCAAAGGCTTTCAATAGGGCACTAGAGCATTATGAATAATGAGATGTTTTATACCATGCAATTTACATACTATAGCTACAGTGCTTATTATACACTAATGTAATTAGCAGATTTCCAAAGTAAATAAATCAGCCTCTAAGCAATAACATTCTACAGTGTAATTATTATTGTGGGAGCTGCAAACAGTGGGAAATAAATGCTTTTAATGAAAAAACTAAATCAAGGAAACAAAACAAAATGAGCAGCAGTGCACAGTGCATCTCTCCATTGGAAACACCCTCTGATAAATGCATGGCACCTTGTTTCTTGTGGAGTCTTATGCTTTTGAATAATTAAATCCTTACTCCCCCTAGCATATCTCTTTTGATGAGTGCTGGGATGTGGAGACACACATCCATTATTGTTCAAAATGAAATTCTGAAATGAAAAAAAAAATACTATGGATTTAAACAGCCACATGTTTCAGTGCTGGTGCCTGTAGTATTTAACCTTCTTATAACTAAATATTAGTAATCACCCATCTCTTTATTGATTAGCTGTCCTTTCTTCCCTCCTTCTTACCCATAAACCCACTGCTTAATCTCTACATAGCTAGCACTGTAGCTCCACCTAGTGGCTTTGCCTTGTACTCTACCGCGATACTACAGCACCCACAGGCTTTCCGGGGTGTAATGGGTTAAGCTTCTTTAAACAAGGAGAAACTGTGCAGTGAAACTGATAAAGTGGCTGGGAGGCTTGTGCCATTTTAATTTCCTTCATAACAAAATCAGAGAATGGAAATTACACTAACTTTGATACTCCCCCACATGTGTCACTTTTCATTACTGGATTGTTACACTACAACCCTGACATGAAGACGTGTGAGTGAGTGAAAATGTCTTAAGCTGTTGATATAAATGTTATACAGAACAGAACTAATTAACATCAAATAATAAAAAAGGCAAACAAATATGGCAGTTATCTACAACCTAGTTATGGGAGCCTTGTCTCTTCTTCTTCTTCTTCTTCTTCTTCTTCTTCTTCTTCTTCTTCTTCTTCTTCTTTTTTACAGCCAGAAATGAACCCCAAAGAGACTAACCTCACTTTTGGGTGTCTGACTTGAATCTTGGACCCTTTATTTAATTGTTTCAAACGGTGTAGATCAATTGAATATACTGCCATGCATAACTTTAGTCTGCTTTATACAAAATATGAACAAGCAATTATTCATTTACAAATGCATTCTCTGCATTAAACTTTACTGCCTTGGAATAAACCCGAAAGTTATGCCTGTCCTTGTTGATTCACACAGAGAGAAGCAGACTTGTGCACCAAAGTGACAGCTCCACTGTTCCAGTTGTAGGAGGATGTTACAAAGTCCCCCCTTTTTCAATATAATTGTGCGTTGTTGGCATGTGTCCGCTGAAGCTTCTAAGTTGTGTGTTTTTCAGCTTGCCCGCTACACCACAGAGGGGCTTCTACAGCTGGGGCCCTTGGGCTCCACTACGTTCCTGCCTGACACCAAATGTCTGGTAGATGATGGGAGGGGCCGATCTCCAAGCCTACAGAAATGTAAAGACGTCTCAAGATTGTCTCAGAGACTCTGGGATTTTACACAGGTATGTGCTGGGAATGATCACACTGTGTGCAAGCCTGATGGGCATGGTGCTGGGAATGATCAGACTGTGTGCAAGCCTGATGGGCATGGTGCTGGAGAAAATCGAACTGGGTTAAGAGGTCAGAGTTACTGTTCTTTTCTCTCTTGTTGGTAAGGAGTGGTTTCTAAAAATGAACAGGTTCATATATGGCTTTCCACGCAATTAACAGTGGATGATTATAGAGTACAATCTGTCAGTGTACATTGGTTCTCTGTTGCACTGTAGAGACTTAAAGCAGTGCACATAAATCCGCCAGTAATTATGGGACCCATTTGAAATTGATTGTGTTGTTCTCTTGTCACTTCTTTGCAATGGAAGGCCTATACAGGCGGCACTAATTGACATGTGTACCTCAGCGGTGTCAAGGCTAAAAGAGGAGTGTGACACGATAACAAAACATTATAGAAACTGCAGTAATTGCAATCCATTCAAATCAAACCAAAAGTGTTCTATACAATTACTTCATTTCATTGTACCTGTCCTTGAAATTAGAGCATTAGCAGCCTTATAACACTGTCATTCTGCTTGTAAAGAAGCTCTGAGAACAGTTAAACCACCACAGATTTATACCAGCCATTAATTATCCCCAGAGCCATACAATGTGTTGTCTTTAAACACAATGTTAGAGGCCATCGTTTGGAAAGAGATCAGTAATCAGACTATTATGGTCTGTAATAACCCTTCGAAATCTCATTAAATAAATCACCAAATTCACCAGTTTGCTGATTAATTAAGAACATAACAAGTTTGAACTCTTTCCTGATGTTTGTTCTGCAAGGCTGCCACTGCCACAGTACCAAATCCTTGTATCTCAGGATCCATGGAGATAGTGACTTCATATATATATTTGGAAAGTATGTGATTAATGCCTGATTCATATAGAGGCATCTATTAGCCCCCAGCTTCATGCAGAGTCATTTGAAACAAGGACATAAAAAATCTGCACTTTATATTTGACACATGTAAAGACTTATTTATTTATTGTTTTCCTCAGAATGGTCCTATCATCAGCAGGGATACTGGCCGGTGTTTGGAAGTTGAAATGTCCAAAGATGCCAACTTTGGGTTGCGCTTAGTAGTCCAGAGATGTTCTGGACAGAAGTGGATGATCAGAAACTGGATAAAGCATCCCAAACACTAACATTCATCTGAGGATCCTCCAGGTGTCCTCCTTGTATTCAGGGAAACATGGAACCCAAACAGGAGGCATGACTGGGAAAACCAAAGGATAACATGGATGTGTTCATGTGTTCAGGCCATATTTAGCTCGCTGTGGGGAAGTGCTGAAAGAAGTGCTGGAATCCCAACGGGACCCTGTTATTAAAATGCCAAGATAAAAGCCGCTGTGAAGCAGGCCATTCTTCCAATGCCATCTGCTTGTCTTAACGACAGAGGGCTGAATGTGTCAATATGTCATGTGTTGAATGGTTTCTTTAAAGAACACACAAAAAGTACAAAGTACCCCATCTCATCTAGAAGCTAAGACAAAACTTGATGCAACATGGATATTTTATTTATTTTTTGCCAATACTTCAATAAAGTACAAAAACTTTGCATTCTAGAAAATAAATATCAGAGCTGCGTTCATATCAACTTTTGCATTGGAAACAGGGAGAACATTGGGCATCGATTCCATGTTAATGTCTACGGCAATCACTATGGCTGTAAACCAAGGCAGTCATGGGCTATTAACCACCCTGGATAATGATTGTGGGCTTACTCAGATGGGGTGGAGCCTTCCCGTAAAGACAAGCTGACAGGAAGATGCCAAGCTTTTCTTAGTTTTAACTTATTGACTGACGCACACATTTTATTAAGATTTATTATGTGCCTTTTTCATTAATATATGCTATGTCTAAACGGGGAACATCAATCCCAAAAGCATGTCTGATTACATTTATTGAAGAAAATATGTAAATGTTACATGTAATAGTAATATATTGTACAACTGAACCAGGCAGCTGCCTTAAAATAAACATGATCTGCTGTGAAACTGTGTTTTTAAGAGATCAGGTGCTGCAGATTCTGTTGCAGATTTTGCTGATGGGTTCGGTTTAAAGATGAATTTGAATGTATCATTTCTTTATAATCTTTGGAAGAAAGGAGGTAGTTGAGGATTTCCAGAGAAGCCAAACTAATAAATATGAAGCCCTCTTCATACAGCACTGGAATGTTGGCTGGACACATCATTGACATGGCGTTGAATAGAAGTTATATGAGAAGCTTTCAGTTTGTACAGCTGTAATGGATCTCTTCCTAGCAGCTGGTGAGTTAATAATACTGAGGGGAAAACTGCAAAATTACTGTGCAAATTTACAAGGGTACACTTTTATAAGGGGCTGTGCAAGTGGAGGTACTGTTCCTTCCTCAGGAAGAATCACTAAATATCCCATGGCTATCCTTCCAATATCATGGTAACCTGTTAAGATTTTGAAATCTTGTATAATGATGTAGTACTGTCAATACCTTTCTTAATGATAATTGTTACAATTTTCATTTAAAGCAAACCTAGAGATTATCCATATGTGCCAGGCGAAGAAAAATGGATTTTGAAAGTGTATACATTTTTATTGACTTAAAAGAAAATCCATACTCATACCCTTTACACAAAATGTTCATTATTCAAGAGAATCCAATATACGTCTCTTGAGGTCTCTGCGCTGCACTGCTGCATTGACCATTATGAAACTACTTTATTAGTATTTCTAGTGTGCTGTGTGACAGGATAAAGGTGCGTCATAAAAAAAGTAAGAAAAAGAAAGCAATGAGAGACTTTGGGCTAGATACTAAAAGCTATTTATTCCAAAGGAGTCATGAGCACTTCAGCCTATTCAGCACTTCAGTCTGTTTACAAGCCCCTCGATTAAATGTCTGGATTATTTCTAGTTCAGTAACTTTGTTTGGTGTGCTTTTCCTTGTGTAAATGTTCAAATGACTATGTGGAGTATGTATCTGAAACTGTCCTGCCCTTTGTGAGAATGTTGTTACACCAATGAGATGAAATGCGCTTAGCAGACTCTAGGTAATGCACACGTGTGTGTTTTGGTTAGTTAGGAAAGAAGAATGCAGAAGAAAAGTCTGACTTCATATATCAGTGCAAAGGCTCCGGTGCAACTGTGTCTGCAGCAGGTGTGAAGGGTTTGAAGTCAATAGACTTTTAAAAGAAATGTCCTACCATGCAGGTATTTGGACTCTTTTAGCCTTGCGATAGAAAGCAAGCTTTGCTGTTGCAAAGACTTTACAAAGACTTTGCAACTGACTGACAGAGAAACTAGAAGATAATTGTCTCTCTTTGTGAAGCTCCTAACAGTATGGTTGCTACCAGCAGACCTTCTATTTCTAAAACTGTACAAGTCCATCGCTAGATAACTGCTCTGCCGCTGGGAGAAAGAGATGTGATTTATAAAGCTCAGCAGCTGCAGTCCCACCTTTGCCACTATTTTCAGTAGCTTGGTATAGATCTGCAGCTGATCTTATGGCTCTAACAGCCCCATGCTGTAAGTGTCAGTAACTTTACTTCACAACAGCACCCCAAACTCTTCTATTTAATCACATGCAATGGGGTGCTGTTATTATGACTTGGGTGTCAAACAGAAAAAGCTATTAGCTTTATCATAAGGTTTACTTCCCAGCTCTGTTTCATTGATGTTATTAGTTATTTTCTCATCTTCTACTCACTGTTCTACTCTTAAAGTGCAGAGAAACACAAAAAGTCTACCGGTGGGACCAAGGAACAAGTGCTGCTTTGTGATAGATTACCTTTATATCCAAGGCAAGAATAATGTTTCTTGCAAGCCATTTAGTTTTCTTTTTACTCGCAATGATGAATTATGGTGTGGTTTACCAAGCTGTCACTATTGCATTTTCCCAGTCATGTTTTTTCAGCCCTATTCTATATGAGGGGGCACGCTAATGTGTACAGTGATTAATGTGATACTTTGTGTCATACATATTCTTAGCCTTTACATCTCTGGCTGGTTTGAGGCACAAAGGGCAAAATAAGATGGTTTGCAGGGAGAATGGCTACTGTAATAAGCGTGGTCGTTGTGTCCACCAGTGCACTCCTGAAGGCAAGCTCTCATTTGTGTCCAGCTGGTTTAGCAGAAGACATAGCAGGCATCTCTATCAAGGCACAGCTGTTCATCTCTAATCATTTCATAAGAGCCATGTATCATTTCTGTCTGCTCGTCTCAAATACATTGGTGTGTATGCTGTAATATCTTATTTAAGACAAGAAGGGTATTTTAAAAATACTGGTACAGAGTTTTCATAAATCCTTAGTAATGCAGTATATAAAGTAAACTGGTTATAGGGGAAATAGAAATACCATATTAGAGCGTGATACAGCCCGTTACTTTTCAAGAGATATGGACATTTCCTAAACATTATGAAACATTACAGATGAGATCTCCTCTAGGAGTTTGATCCCCGATGTGTTTTCATGACATTTTTTTTTTCATTTGTATGCGGTAATGCAGTTTCCCAAAAGGGGGCGCACAGTATATCACAGACTCAATGTTAGTGTTGTGTCACTTGTGTATTACTTTGGGGTTTATGGTAGCATACCCAGATCTATAGCAGAGAGTTTCTGTTTGTAATAATCTTAACAGTGGCAGATCTTAATACCGCCACAGCTTCACATATTAATTCAACTGGGGTGATTTATTGACCCACTTATTAGCATTACTATATGAATATAGTGAAAGAAGGTTCCCGAACAATCAGGTTTAGAAAACGTAGGGACTTGGTATTATGACCAGTCACTGTTTAGATCATTAAAATAGGAGCCGTCAGACTTTTTCAGGCAAGTTAGCAATGTGGTGTGCTGCTCTGTTGCACACACACCATTAACCAACCCGCTCTCCACAGCAGTGTCGAACGCAGTGACAGGATTGACTTTGAGACGAGGAGCGTGTTTACTGTGCGAGTTCATCAGCTGTCAAGGACAGCCAAGCCTGGATACAAAGCAGGGTCAGTAATGCGGTGGAAGGTGCGTTGACTACTCTTTCTTATCATAGTGTTGTGTTCAATCAATCTATTCAGGAACATGTAATTAGCACTGGGACAGCGAGGTAGGGTTCATTCATACACACCAGGACATTGTGATGAAGACAAAAGAATGCCACTGGCTGCCATTTCCCCGTCTGCAGGCTTTCAGAAATCTGTATGAAAAGAACAGTGACCTTGCAGCTTGTAGAACATGCTGTATCTGAAAGTAAAACTAGGCTGCACTTAGCTTCAGGACTGAGAAGATACTCAAGACACTAAAATCCCTTTAAATGTATCTGATGGTTTCATCAATTCTGAGCTTTGTCATTTTTTTAATTTTTAATTTTTTTTTGCACAGCGAGAAACAGCTAAATAACCAGAGAATACATATGTTCTATTCTCGAGTGGTATTTGTGAAGGAAAATGTTTCGCAAGCAAATTATTAAGACATCTTGTTATGGTGTCAGAAAAAAAAAAATACAAAAATCAGATTGTAATATTCTTAGTTCAGCAAATGTTTAAACTGTAATCCAATTCCCATTGTTTTTTCAGTCTGAAAATATCTGTACTGCTTAATAAGCCCTCTGTCACAGTCATCGATCAAAGTCAGTTATCTGTATTTCAGAGCGTTCCTTTGCATATCAATCGCTTTCTCTATTAATATGTAAGGATAAATGCCTCAATCATGCCTAGTGCCAATTTCAGTCATTTTTATCCTGCTGAGTTTAATGAAAGATAAAGGGATATGAAGAAAATGAACATGGCGAGCCATGGCACTGTGCTGCCTGTCTTCATTGGTAAGAAGCATTGCCACGGGCATAAAACAAAGCACCACAAGCTGCCATCAACTCACAGAGAATGTTCCCAGAAAATGTGTTCATATTTACCAACGGTCTTCTATTGCAATGAATGATAAACATGTATTGTGAGGGTTATTGTAAGAGATATTTCTGGATACACATGCACTAAAATCCCTGCAAACTGGACTGTAATTAAACTACGTGATTACAGGAATTATAGCGTAATAAGTCATGGTTTATATTTCCACGGTTTGAACCAGAACGCTCGGCACTTGAAAAAGCAAGGTCTTTGGGTGGTTATCAATCGTCATGAGCAAAAGCTCAAATCACATATACTATATTTGAAATGCTAAAGGCAGGGTTCATCGTACATTTAAGCAGAAATGATCTTGCAGATAAGTGGAGAGGCTGACTGTAGGGAAGCCATGGGCAGGGGGGGCAGGGTAGCAGCCCTCCCCTGTTAGACGAAGCCAAAAAGCAGGTGGAGGTTGGGGAGGAGGAGGAGAACTCTGATACACAGCAGGGACATAATGGATTAAGATAAGATATAAATATCATTGGACGTATTGTTTATAGAAAGTCAAATAAGATACAAGCTATTCGACTGAATGATTTGTTCTGGTATTGGAAGCAGCTAAAATATTCTTGATGTTTACGTGATTTAATCTAAGGTTAAAAGTGAGTTCCCTGCCTGAACCGCCTCTTTGCTTAATTGATTACAGATCAATCAGTTAAGCAATGGGCAGCCCGTTTGCACAATACGTCTGGGCTACATATTGTGGGAGTTTCTATTTTTATTTGTTCTAGTCAAACTCCTACAAGGTACGCATTTTGCATACATAAAAAATGCTGTACAGAACATCTGCAATAAATAATATGCAATAAGAGTACTGCACATCATGTTTATAACAGTCACATGAAGATTTGGAAGAAAGCACAGTGGCCCCTGGGAGAATGTATATTCTGCCTGTCTGTGTAAGATGGATAATGGAATCTCCATGATTTGTTCTCTACTGCAAAAGCAATTCTTTCATTTTTGATTGTATCTCTCAGGATATTAAAACATTCCTCTGCACAAGGCGTAGATATATTAATCCTATCTTTTCTGTTGTATTGATTTTAACATTACGGATGGCATTAAATGTCCAAATAATCGCAGTGAATGAAATTAATCTGAATGTAAAACTGACTATACTGTGTAAAATTGCACTCTCCTCTTAGAATCATCCTTCATTACTAAGGGATTTTTTGCAGGGCACACAGTGCCTCCTTGTGTCTTAATGATGTAATTGTGACAATATCGTGTTTAAGGAACTCTCTTAAAAAATTAAAAATACATTTTCAACTTATGTTATAATATTTGTTTTTCACACCAAAACAATGTAAAAGTACAGAATACAGGTGCATTTTGCAAGGACACCCTCTCCTACACTGAGCTGAAGCATGTTTCTCTGTAGCTTGATATCTCCGCTACACTTCAAAGTCCAACAAAGAGGCTCTTGCTGAAAAATGTGAAAGTGAATTTGATAGAACAAGCGTTTGTAAGATAAATGGTGGGCTGATTCTCAGTTGAAGCACTCAGAGAGAATGTGCTTGTCGTTGTTGTCAGGCAGCTTTGTTTACTGATAAACACATTTCTCAGAATGACAGCTTGCACCTTCATCTGTTTTCTGCAAAGTTTCCTCAGAGAAATGTGTCAAGGCTGGTCCTCAGAGGCAGGTTCAGTGAATGTTCACGTGTGCGACCCAACTGGGTATTAGATTTGAAATGGCTTTGAAGGGCATTCACTGTTATTTTTTCTAATCATAATCTGTTATACAACACAATACAAATGTATTATATAGCACTCTGCATGCCAAGGCTTCCCAGGACGCCTCACAATTACAAGCACACTCAAACAGTTAGGTCACAGTGAGTACTGGTAAGAGAAAACACCTCTAACTGAGATAGTGTACTCAGTGAGGTGCTGCAGGGCTCTGTCCTTGACCTGTGGTGTTTCTTATTTACACCAACAACTTAGATTGGGGATAATTAACAACTTTTCAAATTTCAAGTTGACAAAAAGCTTGGGGGAGTGGCCAACACGCCTACAGCCACGCAGAAAATCCAAAAAGATTGGTTACATTTTACATGAAGTGTCTCTAATCGCTGTGTGTGTACATAGCAGTTACTTAGTAAATACATGTGTACTGATACATAATTACAATGTTAGTATGCATAGCTACAATGTACTTCATGTGTAAATCTTTTTGCACATTAATATTTGCAGGGTTACGGTTATGGAATGGGGGTTATATTATGCAAAAAACAGTATGTGTCAAATATGAATAGCTTCCCATATACCAACATATGTATAAATAAATTAAATATATTGTAATCAATAATAAGATAGCATACTATTGAATGGTCCAAATGTTATCATGCTTTAATAATAATAATAATAATAATAATAATAATAATAATAATAATAATAATAATAATAATAATAATAAATCTGCATTCAGCATGAGAAGCAACATCACATTAGGCTTTTGGTCAGAGACATGTCTTTGAACAACCTTATATATTAATGAAGCCCTGATGTGAAGAGAAATTGTGAAGAGCAAGTCCAGCAGAACAGCTTGTGGAAGCCATAATGAGATCCCGAGGGAGAGGCAGCGGCTCCGAGACACAATTAGGCCCAGTATATGAGCATCTCAGATAGGCAAGGCTGCGGATGCACTTGAGAAATGAGCCTTTCAACTTCATTCAAGGCTGCTTGGAGTGTGTTGTCTTAATATACAAGTCATTACATGTGCTTAATAACCTTTTGATCAGTTCTAATTTGGCAATGCTGAATTCTTGGATAGCAGCTGTACAAAAAAGAGGCCCTTTAATAAAGTGAAATTGTGTAATGCGTGCTCCTGCCGAAATAGTACTGAGAACTCAGTGGGGATGTATTTGTTTATGTGCAACCATTACTAAATGAATGCCAGTGTAAGTGTTTATTAATTATAGTCTGGAGTGTTTTTGTTTTCAGATGGTGGTTGTCACTGTCATTAGGTCTATTGTCATTATGGTAACACTTTACATTAAGTGCTTGTGTAATTACAGTGCAGTTACATTGTTATTAGACACACTTAATTATTACCATCATGTTTTTAAATAATTTATTAAGATAGCCTAGTTTAGTGGACAAGCACAAGCTGATGAGGTAGCTAGGAGGGAAAATGCCATGGCACACACACGAACTTGACAGTAGCACACACACGAACTTGACATGACCTGTAATTAGGAATGCCTACATCACAAAGGTTTGGGTGACATAAAGGCATCTGTCTATTTAAAGTTGAAAAAATAATCTTAAATATTAGTCTTAGAAGTAGCTGAGGATAGAGCAAACATTCACCAAGTTTGATCAAGTTTAGCATTTTGAACAATGTCTACACAATCAGATTCATAGATGCCTGTAAGTAGGTTTCTTTAACAAATTATATTTTACATTGATTTATTATACAATAAGTACTAAGTACTGATTTCTGAAAGATGTTTAAGTAAGATGTATATATATCAGTCAGCGCCACTTTCTCAGGATGTAAAAATATCCCGAACAAGCGGCTGTCCCAATTAAACGAGAGGACCTGAGTCACACTTATATTCATGATTTACAACATGTGAAAGACAGAAGTATTTTTACTTTTTTAGTTATAAATGAAAAGAAACAGAATTAAATCACATCACATTGTGAATAAATGTTAAATAAATCATGTAAAATACGAGTCAATTATTTATTTTTTTTTATTCTTAAATAAAATGAATTGCTGTATTTTTATTTCAAAATTAAATAAAAAATAATTAAATCGCATCTTATCACAAGGCGAGGCCCCTGTGATATTGACACAACAACTTTATTTGCAACAGCAGCCTGAGAAACCACAGGAAAGTCCAGTTCAATGTGGTTTACTCAATATATGCAAGTCACAGCGAAATCATGTACTCACGTGATTACTGCACTGCGCTACGCAAACCTGTCATGCTCTGAAAAGCGATCTCCGTTCATCATTTGAAAATACTCTATCCCAATTAAACAGTGACGTCCCGATTAAACAACATTAATCCCCAGAGTTCTGTCCCAGTTAAGCAGAAATCCTGATTATCAGTATCTCGATTAGGCGGCACTGACTGGGTGTATGTATATATATATATATATATATATATATATATATATATATATATATATATATATCTTTCTCTTTTAATGCCAAGTGTGTTTTTGTTGACACTGAAGATTGAGTTTAGGTATGGTGAAGACATTGAGAAGCTAATAGTGTGATATCTGTATGATACACATCTGGGCATTCATCTCCATTCCTGACAATATTCTTCCCCATTGGAAAGACAAGAGTTACACAAAATAAATATATAAATAATACAGTAAAAAAAAAAAAAAAGTCTGAAGAATTAAAGCAGTTTTATTTCTATGATTTTTCTCTTTCTATTTTTTTTTTTAAGCAGACGCCTTTATTCAAGGCGACTTACAGAGACTAGGGTGTGTGAACTATGCATCAGCTGCAGAGTCACTTACAATTACGTCTCACCCGAAAGACGGAGCACAAGGAGGTTAAGTGACTTGCTCAAGGTCACACAATGAGTCAGGGGCTGAGGTGGGATGTGAACTGGGGACCTCCTGGTTACAAGCCCTTTTCTTTAACCACTGGACCACACAGCCTCCTATCTACTGTTACTGTTACGTATTGGGACTCTTAGTAGCGTTGCATATTAAGCCTAATTAATAATGGTTAATTACATTTATTGCATAAGCAGTAAGACCCAATGGAGCAATCTTTAAGACCCTGGGAAGTAACATCCTCGGGCTATCCACTTCCCAGTGGGCTGCAGTGCCTGCTTCTTCCACTTCCACTGCTTACATTTGTGAATTCTTTGTACTGCGTCTTGTTTTCCTTGTATTTACTTGTCTTGTTTTATTTAGATTCTAGGCCCAGGCAGCCATGTCATATCCTTCATCAGATCACCGTTCTTGTAAGTTATCCGTTGCTAAGCAGTTGTAAGTTTGCTATACAGTGTAATGCCAGGACCCTGAGAACACAGCATCCACACATTATGATAACCACTCTCCCTTAACGCTGTTATTTTAGTTACAGTCACTTCTAATGCTTTTTGAATTTTTGGTAGAACTTCCACTGCCATCTGCGGCCAGTGTATTTAATTAACTTACAAAGAAGTACCATCAAGAAAATTAAAAATTAAAAAAGGACTCGCGTTCCAGTTATAACACGGAACAGTCAGAGGACCAAATGCCTTCATTACAACTTTTCTGAAAGAGAAAGTCAAATGCCAATTTCCTGCACATTCCCAGCGCCCATAGGAAGTAAAGTGTAGCATCATAGCCACTGCCTGAGATTACAGGCTGAAAGAACTTGCTTTATTCAGGTGTGAAGACACAGTTACACTTGGCCACAGAGCCTCATATTTTGCTGATGGGATGTCATGTCATGTCATGTCACAGCAACGTGAACTCGTTCTTATAAACGTAAACAACGTCTTTTATTTTCTGCAGTTACCCACTTCCCTCGAGGGGTGCTAAGTGAACATCCTGAAACAGGAGTTGACTGTCGAGCAACAAAATGAAATTGTGCTTGCAATGGACTCAGCGTTGATTGAGAACCCACGGCATCTAAAAGCACTGTACACTAAAGGAAGGGTGAGAGAAGTAATTCAATCCATGCTTCTGATTGAATTCTATATAATGTTTACGCCATCAAAATATCCAGAGCAAACTATAGAAGAAACAGAGACTTCTTTATAGTACTTTATACAATCTGTCTGTGTTTTTGTCATGGCAGTATGCTATTTGAAAGGGTTTCAAATACCAATTCTTCCATATCATAAAGTCTCTGTTAAAGTCTATCATCTACTGGAATAAAAGAAAAAATGTACATACAGCATTAATTGCTTCCAATCAACATTTATTGTCTAGATCACAATACATGTTATTCATTGGCCAAGAGAAATACATCTCCCTAAGAATATATTCCACCCAGCTCCAGTGCTTTGTGATTGTTAACAAACATTCGATAGTTCCCCTTTATTCAGCATTTCAAGTCAATTTGAAAATAACTCAATCGAATGTGTAGTCAAAGGGATTAAGGAGTAAATGTGGACAGTGCTTCTGCTTACTGGTACTGGAAGCCTGCAGATCTGTCGTGAATAAAGAAGGTTCATTGGCATATCTGCTGAAGGCACAAGCTGTACAGTAGTTGGCAAGGTGAGTAAAGTAAGAAATCTGATCCAAACCCCCCACGAAACCCTCCCCAGCTGGAATCCACCAGGCACCGCTGTTGTGAAGAATATAAAGAAGAAAAGTAACTGCCTTCTCTCGTGACATTTTGAAGCATCGCAATTCTAATTACCAGCAACTGTTCAAATACACAGATCTTTATGATGCAAGGGAACCTGAACGAAGCTGAAAATGCATTAAGAGCAGCCTTGAGTCTGGCTGCAAACAGCAAGGTATGTAAACATATTGTTTGGGTTCATAAGAATAATTGACACACTGCCTGTATTGTGCATGTCTAGTGTATATTGTGTAATATAAAGCAAAATAGCATAGTGTTTCCTATAGGGGCTCTCCAGCTCCTACTGCTAGTAAAGTATTCCTCTTCAGTTGAAAGTCAAGCCATCCTTTAAACGAGGCCATGTTATTATAGGCAGGCTGCTCCCTTATGTTCTGCATTCAGGTTCCTGAATCAACATTGAGGGTAGGGGTAGCAGTACCTGTATCTTGATTGCATCCATGTTCCAACTAAGATGCATATTTGCTCATTTTTATTGAAATGAATGAAAGCGACTGGGGACAGTTTTAATATTTAATAGCCATATAAGATAGCATGTCATATAAGACCATAAAAACACAAAGCTAAATTCAGAGTCTATTTATATGCAAAGGAGTATGCTGGTGCACAACAATGTGTTATCTGCAAGGCTTCAAGCTATTTCTATGGCAGTAGAAATGACTAAGTAGAAATATGGATTTCCCTCTAAAATAATTGGAAAGAATGTTAAAAGTTCAGGCTACTCGATTGCTAGCTGAGCACTTACATAAGCATATACAGTGTGTATATATATATATATATATATATATATATATATATATATATATATATATATAGATATATAGATAGATAGATAGATAGATAGATAGATAGATAGATATAGATATAGATATAGATATAGATATAGATATAGATATTAGACCTGGTGTGGTGACTGAAGGGTCAATAAAGGTTACCATCTTTCTCATATGAAAGAATATTTCACTTTTTGCAGTATCACATGTAGTTACATTTTACAACAGGTTAAGGGATGTAAAGCACATCAGCAAAACCTTTTGCTTTGGCTTTGATTAGAGATCCCACAAGCATCTATAACCCTTGCCACATGTTTAATTATAGCAGAGAAAGTTAATTTGCCAGTCACCATTTAGAAAGTTAAATTGCCACTTTGGGTCATCGATATCAGGGAAAGTCAAGTTGACAATGCAGTTGGTTGTCTAGGGACCTGCCTTACTGTTTAATTGCAGTGGATGAGAGAAGTTCATTAAAAGAATACTGCTGGAAAGATCAGGCGTTCTGCATCAGCACAGCAGGATCTCATCTGGAAGAACTCCAACGGATCTACTTGTATTTATTTACTAATGTATTTTATTCTGTGGGTATGGAAAGTGCATTTGCTGGTCACATGAAAATGGTGGATTACAGTGTAGGAGAAACACTACATCTCTGTTGTTACTGTATTAAAATATAATTCTGAACCTTGATACCTAATATGGTACCACTTTACATTACGTGTCTCCGATGAATATTTACATAAGAGTTACATGGTAAATACATGTATACTGACACATCATTACAATGTTATTATGCAGAGTTACAGTGTACTTAACGTGTCCATCTTGTTGTATGATATAACCCTAACCTTGTAACTATGCTTTGTTATTAACCAGCAAGCTGATCTACCTTCATTTGAGATAATTAAACAGTATGCAAGAGGATAGAAAGTTTTGTTTCTGCTGTAAAAAGTGAAAAGTTATTTAAAAATATCAATATCTTTTTCAATCTCTTTTTGTCAGCAGACTATATTTCAATATTGATTCTTATTTGTATTCCTTTTTGCTAGTCAGTCAGCACTATAATGTTTTAGAGTTATATATTTTGTTATATATTGTTTCAAGTAGAAGATTGCAATTTAAACTCTCCTGTCGATTCCGCCCATCATTAGGAAGAAGGGACATATCAATTTGTATTCAAAGGTGAAGTCAAAATGTGCCCTATTGGGCCATGAAATAATTTAATTTGCGAACTTGTTCGTTCTTGTTAACATGATTAATAGATCTGGCCGAGGCTTAAATGTAAGTGCACTTTGCAATCAAGAAGTAAATGATGCCATCAGTTCCCTTGGAGTTTAGTGATGCATTCTCAGAGCAGCTGGCTGTGAAACATTTTAATTCAATAGACGCTGATGGACCACAATGTATTTGTTGGCTGTCCTTTTCTGTTACTACTGCTACACGCCTGCAAATATGTGCAGCTATTGCATAGCATTTGGTTTATGCAAACATTAGATCAATCTTGCAAGCGGTGAACATCAGTATCTAACGTCCTATGAACCCAACTGTGTGTGTATGTGTAAGATGACCTTTATTTGAAACAGGGTTCATTGATAAATCAGTGGACAGCTACAATGCCTGACTCTGCCTTGCAGTTTATCCTGTTTAAGCTAATTGACTATTTACAGGGTGTCACCATCTTTGCGTGTTATTGGTACATCTGGGTCATTTCTTATTGGCATTTCTCCCCATGCATTTTCCCCATTTCACACCCTCTTGTATGTGCTATTGAAGTGACAATGTCTTCTTATTGTATCTGGTAATGTTCCTGCTATGCTGTTTAAACACTGTAATGTTAGCTAACATGTTAGCTCTGCTGAAGGAAGGCTGTGACTCGTCACCTTGCTACGAGAGACTGCTGTGCAAACTGCAACGCTGCTGAAGGAAGGCTGTGACTCGTCCCCTTGCTGCGAGAGACTGCTGTGCAGACTGCAACGCTGCTGAAGGAAGGCTGTGACTCGTCCCCTTGCTGCGAGAGACTGCTGTGCAGACTGCAACGCTGCTGAAGGAAGGCTGTGACTCGTCACCTTGCTGCGAGAGACTGCTGTGCAGACTGCAACGCTGCTGAAGGAAGGCTGTGACTCGTCACCTTGCTACGAGAGACTGCTGTGCAGACTGCAACGCTGCTGAAGGAAGGCTGTGACTCGTCACCTTGCTGCGAGAGACTGCTGTGCAGACTGCAACGCTGCTGAAGGAAGGCTGTGACTCGTCACCTTGCTACGAGAGACTGCTGTGCAGACTGTAGCGCTGCTGAAGGAAGGCTGTGACTCGTCACCTTGCTACGAGAGACTGCTGTGCAGACTGCAACGCTGCTGAAGGAAGGCTGTGACTCGTCACCTTGCTACGAGAGACTGCCGTGCAAACTGCAACGCTGCTGAAGGAAGGCTGTGACTCGTCACCTTGCTACGAGAGACTGCTGTGCAAACTGCAACGCTGCTGAAGGAAGGCTGTGACTCGTCACCTTGCTACGAGAGGCTGCTGTGCAGACTGCAACGCTGCTGAAGGAAGGCTGTGACTCGTCACCTTGCTACGAGAGACTGCTGTGCAAACTGCAACGCTGCTGAAGGAAGGCTGTGACTCGTCACCTTGCTGCGAGAGACTGCTGTGCAGACTGCAACGCTGCTGAAGGAAGGCTGTGACTCGTCACCTTGCTACGAGAGACTGCTGTGCAGACTGCAGCGCTGCTGAAGGAAGGCTGTGACTGGAGTGCAGCTGGCCTGCTTGAGTTCCATTTCAGATAAGTTACACAGGCAAGGTGATTTTCCCATAAAGTATACATTGGCTTTATTTTCACATTGAAAGTAAAATGAATACCCAAACTCCCCCCTCCAAAGATTTACAGTTACTGCTAGACAGCAACCTGTGTTCATTATATGCTGCATCCCACTCTTCAGTTGCTTATTGACCTTCCTGAGGTGTACCAGTAGGTGCAATGCTGAGGTTATCGATGCATTTAAAGGGTCCCGTTCATTATAGTGTCACACATCACATCTCCCAGCTGTGTAAAAGGTTAACACAGTCCTGGCTGCTATACGGAAGTGGTAACTGTGCTTTATAACAGCAAACTGGTGGATTACAGCAATGCACTCTGAAAACTACTGGAGTTCAAGAGGCAGACAGAAATGAAGGGGTGGAAAACAATACATAATGAACAATCTGCTATCATCTTGCCAAGAATAGGACCTCCAAGAACAATGCAACTAACAGACTCACAGAGCAGTTCTCTCAGATTACCAACATATTCTCTGGGGACAGTGGGCAGCATTGAGCTCCTCACTATACAGATTTTGGCTCTGTTCATTTGGAGATGCACAGCGTGTGTTTTGGCTCTGTTCGTTTAGAGATGCACAGCGTGTGTTTTGGCTCTGTTCATTTGGTGATGCACAGCCTGTGTTTTGGCTTAGAGTGGGCAAACATTAGCAGCAAAGTGGAACAGACATTCAAATTCTCCTTTTTTGTAATATTGTTCTTATATATATATATATATATATATATATATATATATATATATATATATATATATATATGTATATATATATGTATATATATATATATATATATACATACATATATATATATACATATATATACACATATATACATATATATATATATATGTATATAGATAGATAGATAGATAGATAGATAGATAGATAGATAGATAGATAGATAGATAGATAGAATCAGCATTTTATCATACATTGCTCCACTATTAGCCACATTTTCCCAGTGACTGTTGCCTGACATAACTCTAGGATTCCCAACTGGAGGTCATGAATGAGCCTGCAGCTGGAATTATAAAGTGGTCTTTCTGTTCCATTCCATGAGGAAGATCCATGTGTTAGAAATATATTATAGGTCTGTTGAAAAGTAACAGCTTACACTGTCGAATTTATTCCAGCATATAACCTACACCATCCAGCATCAACCCAATACTTCAGACAGAATGCATTTTATTCAGTTTCCTCCTGAACTTCAGAACGCAGAACCGTTTGTCTGCTTGACCTAGTTTCTCATAAGTTTCCACTGATATAGTGTGTTTCAAAACAATTGATGAAGCATCGATTCTGTGTATGAGAAAAATAAGTGGAAGTCCACTAGCTTTATGTTTCACTGGTCTGTGCAAAACCATCGTTTCTCTGTGAAGACATAATTGATAATTAGAATATGCCAGCTGAGCCGAGTTATTTTCAATTAAATGACTGATTAAAGCTTGTATAATACATGTGCTTGCTGTTCATGGGAGCCGTATTGCTTCCTAACTTGATTTCAAATGCAAATGTGCACTTAGCTGTTTAATATATATATATATATATATATATATATATATATATATATATATATATATATATATATATATATATCTTAATTACATTTTTTTCTGCGGTACAAATGAGTAATCAGGAGTCAGGAAAGCAGAATGCTTGCTTTGTGCGTCAGTGTGTTGCGCAAAAGAGTCTAAATTAAGTGAACTCTGCATTTTAAGTGTGGTAAATGAATGCTGAAGTGTCATTGTAACTTGTTGTTTTTAAAGAAGGAATGCTAATTCCTGTGTTTGCACACGTCTGCATATTGGAGGTTACAGTTTAGAATGGTATGCCGGCAGGGTTATAATTTCTCTCTCTTTGTTCAGTAAATATCTTGATGCATGAATAATATTAAAATATAAACAGTGTGATATACTTGGATGGGTGACCTGGGTCCTTGACAGGGTAGCAATGGTTGATAATGATAATTGCCACAAGAGTGGACCAATACATCTCCACTTGATCATTGGAATAATGAGATGTGACAGGCTGTGTATTATAATAAAGCTTTAAACATATTGGACTCAGAAAATATACTGTTATCGATTTACATATGAATTTAAATGCATATTTTAGCTTACTGGCTAACATGTTAAGACAGCTAGTGTTTTACCTTTAGGGTAGTAATTCTGAAAGATGTCTTTGACGTTGTTTCTCTTATGCTGGAAGTGCAGTTATATAAAAGAAAGCCAGTTAGAGGTTGCTTTAGTTAGCTGTCATTTTCTTTCCTTTCTGGTATAGTTCTTCTGCCTACACCTTTACCCAATTCTGTATTGAATCTGCATCCAAACTTCAATCACTCATTCTGTAACCTCTCAGGCTCTTTAATTAAGCACATTACATTAAGTCTCTCTAACTACACTGTAACTGCATGTGTGGCCACATTGTAGTTACATTGTAAATACACAACCACTTGTGAAAATACAGTGTAGTTACAAAAAGACGTTACCAACCACCAACAAGCTTCATGTGGCAGAGTAACTACACTACCATGTGCACAAGTGCTGTCTTATTAATCAATAAGGGACACTGAAGAAAGTGTTACTGGTTCACAGTCCATTGTGTGTCAGTTGAGTTACCTTCTGTCTCCCAGCTGAACATAGATGGAACCCCAGATATTTAGAACCCTTTGGGTTTCACATTGGCTCCATTATACTGACAGTATACAATGTTTTTATAGAGCAGAAAGGGTTCCAGAGTAGCCTCACATATCTATATACTAAATGCACAGCTACTATATTTCCTGTGCTGTACTGTAAAAAAAAGGAAGCTTATTTAAGACGTGTTTTAGGCTAACTGCTCAGCAGTCTGGAGACTGTGAGCTGGAAAATTAATGTCTGATGGATGGACACACTTCAGAAACTTCATTTTAGAAGCTCAGAGCTTTAAAAGGGTCTGCTGCATTTCTCCATTTTTTAAATTGCTTTTAAAGTATAAGACTAATGAACCACACAGTGCAGCCTTAAGTGTTAATATGTGATATTCTATATTCATAAAAATAGCTTTTTATATTTGCATATATGAATGATGAAATATCATAATATTATGTTCTCAGACACTGGTAATGCCTCTGAGGTGTACAGGAAACAATCTGAACCTGAGAGATATTCTGAATACCTTGAAAGCAGATTACATCTACTGTGATCGTGAAGCCCCTTTAATTTAAAGATAATGAAACAGTTACAAAGTCTAAACGCAATAACATTTTGTTGATGGTATTTACATTTCAAATGAAATACAATTAAGATAATTACATCTGAACATGAAATGAAGGATGCTGGGATGGTCAAATGACAAAACTAGGACCAAGGTGTGATACAGCGTGACTTGATTCCATGCCCACGTGTCTTCAGTGTGAAACTTTCATTTTATTCAAGCCTGAGGTTATGCAAGCAGGGTGTACCTGGGCTGAACCAGACTGTGCTGAGCTCACAAGATCAGATTATACCTAAAACCACACAGATAGAAGAAATGAACTCTTTAATATCTAAAAAGCTGCAGATATTACATGATTGAGCAACATCTGATGTTACTCTTGAAAAGATTACAAACAGCCACACCTTCGGTTTGTGCTTCTGAGGAGAATGCAATGAAGCTGGAAGATTACAAACAGCCACACCTTCGGTTTGTGCTTCTGAGGAGAATGCAATGAAGCTGGAAGATTACAAACAGCCACACCTTCGGTTTGTGCTTCTGAGGAGAATGCAATGAAGCTGGAAGATTACACAGCCACACCTTCGGTTTGTGCTTCTGAGGAGAATGCAATGAAGCTGGAAGATTACAAACAGACACTCCTTCGGTTTGTGCTTCTGAGGAGAATGCAATGAAGCTGGAAGATTACAAACAGCCACTCCTTCGGTTTGTGCTTCTGAGGAGAATGCAATGAAGCTGGGAAGATTACAAACAGCCACTCCTTCGGTTTGTGCTTCTGAGGAGAATGCAATGAAGCTGGGAAGATTACAAACAGCCACTCCTTCGGTTTGTGTTTCTGAGGAGAACGCAATGAAGCTGGGAAGATTACAAACAGCCTCTCCTTCGGTTTGTGCTTCTGAGGAGAATGCAATGAAGCTGGGAAGATTACAAACAGCCACTCTCCTTCGGTTTGTGTTTCTAATGAGTTGCCTCCTTCTTGATGTCCGACTATAAGACTAATCTGAATGGTTGGAATGGTTGAAAACTTTCAGTGCTTTAAGGTTCTGTGTCATGAAAGTATCAGACAGTTCATAGTCCATCACGCTTCAACCAAGTGCCACTGATTTAACTTGACCTTCAGTCGCCCACCTGAGCATTTGATCCAGCACTGATGTTCATGATGACAATGCGTATGTCCTGTGTACACATTCCTCTCCGCTCTAATCAGGCGCAGCTACTTGATGTAATTACTTTTTCAAACCATGATCAGTACCATATGCCCTTTCACACTGTGGGGTTCTGTTCCCAATAAACTGCACCTATGCTAGTTTGCTGACTTGTCCTATCCGCTTGAAAGAGTTACTCATTTTAATGAATCGCTTGTCAAAGCTTAAGCGGAAAAATATCCAACACATTCATCTTTGATAAAAGAACAATCTGATGACTAATTCATATGTCATTTTTTTTATAATCACAGAAGATGAATAAATGTCATGCAGAACAAAAAAAAAACATAGGGTGCAATTCTCAAAAGAGAAGAATTACCGTCTCAGAATAGATGCTCTGTAATCTGTTTGTAAAATGCCTCTCAAAAATAATCTTTGTGACAAAGACGCATCAAAGATAAATCCTGTATCAGTAAACACATATTTACAGTGCTATTATGCATAGTTACAATGTACTTAATGTGTAGTGTTACCACATGGCAACCCACTAGACGTACTGTAGTGTAACTGCTAATTTTGGGGAGGTTTGTCTCACTGGATGCAGACTGATGGAAGCTCCCTACTGTGAGAAAGACGGTTGGATTTCTCCAGCCATTATTACTCTGATTGGAAAATCCTTCTTTTGTAGAGTACATGTAAGAAGGAAAATGATTCTCCAACGGCCTCCATGTAGCCCACAGCGTGTGTTTATTTGTTGGTATTAAACACAACGAGAGCATCTCAATGTACGTGATTGCATTTCACCTGACAGAACACACGGCTATTAGGGTTAATATAGCTTTGAATGTGTTTGTGATCCACATATTCATAATCAATCCAGTCGGACAGCAGAGAATTAACAGCTAATTCTTTGGAGAGATTTTGTTCTGTTTTGTAGTGTTCCTCAGTTTACCATGAATGCTGTTATCAAAGAATCTCACTTCTCTAAGACGAAAGACGAATGTTTTTGTGGTTCTGTTCAGGATCTCTCTGGGGGTGGATATCACTTTTATCACTTTTGTCTTTCTCAGCTTCATCTTCTGGCAATGTGTGAAACCACACAGACATTCATGGCATGTGGTGGGTTCTCTGTCCCAATCAAGGACCGTGGTCGAATGCACAAGCCCTGATGACTTCCCACGAGTTTATAATCTAAGAATAACCCCAACAGTTTTATATAAAAGTACCCCAGGATTAGTGCAACTGCATCAAATGAATACTGAAACCAAGTCGTGGATCCTCAGTTTAGGATCAGACAGGGCAGGGTGGTAACAATGTACTTCTTATAACCAAACTGGTTTACAATCTAAAAGATCTCCCATACGTTACCTATAGATACCAATCGGCTGTACCCCAATAAACAGGCAGCACGATACTGTGCAGAGGATTTAAAGCTAATGCTCGCCAGCAGTCATTGAGTGGAGCTGTGTTAAGTGCCCACTAGCTTGGTTAATTACCAAACACAACAAGAGCCCACTTGGTTGTATTATTATCAGATAGACCAAGCTTTTGCATGGCACAACATTTTAGTAAATCAGGCCCATTGCGTCTGGTACATGAATGCATGCATTATTTGTACTATGCAAGGAGGTGGAGATAGATGTTCTAATTAATCTTCTTTATTGTAATTTTTTATTGTAATGTGGATTTCTTTTTTGTAGCATTTCTTGTAATCGACTGTACATTTCCAACGCACTTGGGCTCTGAACAGCGTATCTGAGTTTCCTCTTTATAGCTGCTGTCATCCTCAAGGGATCTGAATTCAAAGAAGCCATGTCCGGCGTCATTCAGATAAGGAATCCGATGAGAATTCTTATCACTGGGACCACATGCATCATAAGATACAGTCTAAAAGCATGTCCCCCCAGGCTGCTTCTAAGGAAATGTTCATGTCCTTTAATGGCAGTGTTCTCAAGCAAGCACTAAGCCAGTGAGAATCCAAACAGATATAAAGGTGGCTATACGGTGAAGGGAGGGTGGATTTTACCTCCATACAGTCCAGTGCACACACACACACAAAGAGAGCAAGACACTGCAATATTGCTCCACGATAAATATGATTATTTCTGCTCTTTACCGCAGTCCGCATTGCTATAAAGACAAGAGACACATCAATTAGGTTTTCATTGACTAGTTAGATAAGGATCGCTCTGGGGTTTACAAGTAGGATCACAATTAAAATCTCATCTCCTATTCCGGATTACTCTTTAATGTAGGGGCTGGGTAACAAACAGAAGAAGGGATTGGAAGCAGTAAACCCCATAAATAAACCTGACACCACCGAGTGAATTGCTTTCATTACCGATTGCATGCACTTGTTGTGTTGTTTTTCAGCCAGGATAATCGACTGCAGATCCGACACGTGTGACAGGGTGAGTAACATACAGCTTATTTCATGCCGAGTGTGTGAATAATACATCCAGCAAAGGTACTGCAAGTATTGTGCATTCAGCAGTAATATAGCTGTGAAGAGGTGTGTTTCTTTCAGTTCGGTCCTATTTATTCAGCTATGTATTGACCTACAGGATCATTGTCATAGTGCTATGATTAATTTAGCCCCCAAACACGATTCAAACCAGATAGCTGTGGCTGGAAATTACAAACAGATAAACAGGGATTTATCTTTAAACAAGCAAACGAAATGTTCCACATTCCCTGCTGCGTATGTACGGAACTCTGCCTTGCTTTCATGCCCTTTTTGGAAGCATTGTTGCACTTTTCCTCTTTTCTCCTTTGATTGTTACAAAATGAGACTTTGATTTACACAAAGCGAAGATTCCCCACAGAGAACTCCAACCAGCTGCAGTCTTCTCTGAAATCATTAGCGTGTCTCAGAAGATTACCTTGATTGGCAGGTAGAAAGGGCTCTGGTTAATGTAACCCGACAGTGGCATTTTCTCCTTGTATGAACTGTCTGAATGTTGCCTTTCAAAACTCTTGCTGTCACACCCCTGAGACCAATCTAACAAAGAAATGGTCTTCTGAACAGCAACACATATTACTGGTGTGAGCCTGGGGTGCAGTGTATATAGTCCCTTTAATTAAATACGCTTACGTTGCTTAACTATACTCTTTCAGATTTCAGTGGCTACTCAAAGTTTGACTTTTTTTGTACTGGAAACAGCTGGCTTTTTAAATCTAGAATGCAGCACATACATAATGCATATGTTCTTGAAAGCTGTAACATGATACAGTACCAATGATGACAGTTAAGAAGATGCTCATGCTGTAAGGGTCTTTATGCTGGTAAAGTTGGCTCTACATATCTATTTCAACACTTTATTTTGTTTTATTTTAAATTTTACATTTTTAGATATAACAACAGAACACTTGAATATAATGATTTTTTTAATGAGCAATCTGATTGTGTTATCAATCTCCTTCTTCACTGTGGGGTAGTCCAATCAGTTAAATCAAAGTGAGAAGCTGTTCTAGCTGCGGGAAAGAGAAGAGACCAGCTGAATCATCTCAGGAGCTCCGCTGCCCTGCTTCATAAATACATAGATACAAAGTGAGAAGCTGTTCTAGCTGTGTAAAAGAGAAGAGACCAACTGAATCATCTCAGGAGCTCCGCTGTCCTGCTTCATAAATACAGATACAAAGTGAGAAGCTGTTCTAGCTGTGTAAAATAGAAAAGACCAGCTGAATCATCTCAGGAGCTTAGTAAGCAGTTTTTATGATGCTGTGATCACACAGGAGTGTTGTAAGCTCCAGGTGGAGGTAATTGGTTCTGTTTCTGATGCAGCTCTTCTGGCTTATTGGACTCTGCTGTAAATGGTAACCTTTCAGGCTCCTGTTGGTAAGTGACCTTAAAATATCATATTACTGAAAAAAGAGAAGTTAGATTCATCATCTAAAAATATGTTCTAGCTAAATATTATTGAATTTGAATGAGGTGGAAAAACTATGAAGATATGCAGTGAGCGCTGCCTCAATAAGACAGAGAGTAAAATCCATTGAGAAAGCTCTTCCATCAGGAACAGATGATAATGTTTACGCTGTAGGGTAAACAATGCGATGACCTTTAGATATGGAATGGAAGAGAGGTAAGGGTAAAGTCCAGGCTGCTCCGAGATTGCACTGACCTTCTCAAATACAAAGCTGCACCCCTGCTTCGAGACTGGCAGTAGGGGTGGCATTAATGGGAATTCTGTAATCTAAAAATATAATCACATTTTCTCTTCTGTAGCCTTCATTCCCAGAAAAAAAATTGCGATTGCAAACTAAAAAGCAATTGTAACTTTGTGAAAGTACGCGTGGCTCTTACCAAACTTCATGGACTGTTTGAAGCATGTTCATTTTATAAACAGTGTTTATAAACTTTCTCTTAGTTTAAACAGCTCTCTGGAAAATGAGAACAAACTAACGAACCCTCGCTGAAACAGCTGAATAAGGTTGCATGGACTGCATGGACTGTGTTGATAAACAGTCCTTAACAACACATTCCTTCAAACAGTCCTAAAGGGAATGAATATTCTCAGTAGGATGGGTTCTACCCTATTGCTAACTATCTATAGTAAATAAAATAGTTGTATAGTGAATGTGAAAGTTATAAAAACTGCACATGTCAGTTAAAGAGATGTTTGCTCACTGTGCAATAACCTTGAGCCTGGCAATCTAAAAAGGGACGTAAATAATGAGCACCCTTTTAGAGGCACTGTGTATACACAGCTTTCCTTTTGAAGCCAGGAAACCCGTACAGTCTGTGAAAGGCTTTGGCTCAACCTTGTAAATGTTTGTCACCGTTTACTGATCATAGATGGCAATCTGTGTTTAGCTAAGGTCAAATGATAGTCACCCCTTTCACAAACAATGCTTCGCCAGTGGAGCCTCCCTTGGCTTTGTCACTTCATTCTAATTACGCAGATGGTGTGTGCTTTAGATACTGAAAATCCCAAGAGAGATGGAACAAAGATTGACAAATTCAATATCAAATGCCAACAGACAGTACTTTTCACTGCACAGTGTTGGTGGTCTTTATAACACTTTACATTACATTACACAATATTATCTTTTTGCACACTATAACTCTAAGCCTTTTCTGATACAATGATGTACTTACATAGATCATGCAAAACGATTTCCACATTAGGTACGATGCATAATAACATTGTAATGATGTGTAAGTACACATGTATTTATTAAGTAACTAACATGTAAATATACAGTAATTAGAGACATTTTATGTAAAGTGTTACCCTATATTCATAAACTGCAAACTTCCATGTATTTAATTTAATTGAAATTCTATTAATCTACCAACAAGCTAAAGCTTTATGCAAGCAGAATGCTCACTTTGAATAGAACAATGGAGGCACTACTTGACAGCTTATCATAGCGACAAGGTCCTCTTCCTTCTAATCAAAGTTGCATTGCGATTGGGAATCTGTAAACAGTGCCATTATGGCTATTTTAAAGTCATCTAGTATGTCAGGCGTATGACAGGTTTATTGTACTCAACTGCTAACTATGCAGACTGGAACTCAGTTTGAGTTGTTCCTGCATGTATAGCTGACACCATGGGATCCTTCAAGAAGCTGCTTGATGAGATTCTGGGATCAATAAGCTACTCTCGTTTGTAAACTTTCTTATGTTCATATTCATTCAAACATTGTGTTCTTCTATGGTGTGCCAACCCATAGGTAGACTCAATCAAAATGATGACTCTGGATCAAAAGAGATTTCATAATTGCTGTGAATTTAGCTTTGGTCTTCTCTAAGTGGCTTTGCTTTGTGTTTTATTTTTTTACTAATTATAATAAAAGAAATGACTCATTCCCTTCCAGTGATGCAGGAGCTGTCTGTTTAGCACCATTAATGTTTCAGCCATGATTAATAAAAAAAATACGACCCAACTTTTTACTTCCCACAATGTTCCAGCAAGCACCCAGCTCTAATTACAGCCATCTATCTACAGGAGCCACCCCTGCTACAGGCTTCTACTCTGTCATAACAGGACTCGAACACAGATAATATCTTTCTGTGGGGGCAAACACAAGAAATGTCTGCAAGGGCTTTGCAAGCTTAATGATTTTAAAAGGTCAGGAAGTGTGTCATAAAAAAGGAAATTGCCTGTTCTATAAAACTATAATAACTATAACTATCAAGGATATACTGTGGTTGCATTTGCCACACTGGAAAAGTAAAGTGCATTTGTTCAATTTGATATAAAAGAAATGTAATGTCAATGACAGCTCCGCAATTCCATCTGAACTGCCTCCTCCCCCACTTCAGAGTATTTTCCAGTTGATCAGCTCTCCTCCTATGCAGAACACCCAGTCCTCACACTGCAGGTTCTTTATGTAATGTGCAGGAGACATCATTCATCATTCATTAGCTTGTTTGTGTGGTATGTGCTAGCAGGCGTTTCCCTGCAGCTCTTCATTCCCAGCTAATACCTATCAGGTACATTTGTTGATTCAGTGCACCAGTAAACTTACTGTCCTGATGTGTTCACGTCAAAGCCAGTAACATTGACAACTCCAGGAGTATCCAAACCACCTTAACAGTACTTAGATGACTAATACATTCAAGCTTTAGGCTGCAGTTTCACTGCTGCTGAAAGCCTGCAGATTGCACAGGTAGTCAGCTCCTGTGAAATTGAAGTGTTTCCATTATGAGCGACTGTGCCCTTTTCTTGCATCTCCACCTATTCCCAGAACATGGCGTCCCAAAGCAGGTCACCCCTCTTCCTATTTGTATATACCTGTTATTGGTACTGTAGATAAACTCTTAAGCCACTGTTTGGAAGAGAGCCAGCTTCTGCAATGCAAAGAAGGAACTGTCACAACAGCATCCTTTTTAATGCTTAAGGCAGGGGAAGAAAATTGAAATTGAATTTGCTTGCAGTGATTAATGTTAGCTTTGGGGTAGAGTTTCATAATGTGGACGGAGGAAATTGTGTTCTTTAAAATTAACACCGTTATGAATTCAGGGAACGTTACAGCGGCACACATGTTAGTTATACATATTAAAAAGGATCTAACTCAGTCTCAGTTGCTGTAAGAAAAAGATTGAGAACATTTATCCACTGACTTAGCAGAAGGTCTTTAAGTATTTCCAGCTAAATGATTCATGTTTTTTTTTCTGTTTTTTTTTTTTTTTTACCAATGCTGTGATATTATTAAACAGCCACTTTTACCATATGATTCAAACATTATATAAGCGTTTACGATTTTGTACCGCACCTGCCTGCCAAACACTAAATAAAAACCAAAGAAAAACCATTTCTGATTCACTGTTTCAATATGCGCACAATGTTGAAGAGTGTGGGTGTCACCAAAGAGGCGTGTCAATGTGCATTTAATCAGAACCTTGCAGAACACAGCATTCTAACACTGCTTTTTACATTGTCAGAACCTTGCAGAACACAGCATTCTAACACTGCTTTATACATTGTCAGAACCTTGCAAAACACAGCATTCTAACACTGCTTAACACCGTTACATTAAATTGAAAGCTTTAAATGAGAAAAGCAACAAATAAATAAATTAAGTGTAATATCTCTTTAAGAGGAGCCATTGGGCTCCAGTACCTTTCCGTCCCGCCTCCAGGTCTATCTACAGGTGGCCAAAGTATTAGGAACACCTGCTTTTCCACATTTATTTCCTTTATTAAGGTCAGGTGGTGATCGGGGGAGGGGGTGTGTTTGGTAACAGAGTCAGGTTTCTGGCTGCCCTGATTTTAACCAAACACATCTAATAAAAAAATGGTTATAAGGTCCTTTTAGGAAAAAGAAAGTATTAAAAGTACTAAAAACACGTTTTAAAGAGAAGTTTGCTGACAATCCTCCTCCTTTTTTCTGTTGGATGACAAATACTTTTGTTGGAGTTTTCCTGGTTTTGTTTTGGATGGGCAGCAACCCCAAGGAGTTTCTACACTAACAGCTTCATCAGACCTGGTGAGATCAAACCAATCTTTATTTTAGTTTTTTCTTGTTTTTCCATTTGAGGAGCTACAGCAACTTGACTATTCTGTTTCGGGACTGTGTGTATATTTGTGGGGTGTTGGTTTGGGGTTGTTTTTGGTCTCTTGTAAATGTTCTATCTACACCATTAGTGTTTCTGTACAATACACTTGTTTGTTGGTTAACAGAACTGGGTCCAGAATCTATTTATTTTTCTGACAGTATTCCATAAATTTTGGGAAACTGTTACAGCATCACTAGGTAAATTACTTCATAGAAATAGCAAACAGATGGGGGCTTGTGGGCACAGCGCTGTAGTGCCAGTGTCAGTGAGTTGGAGGGTGTGTGCGTTAGAAGAGTAAAATGATAATTCAGTTAACAAAACATATTGTGCTCACCAGGCAGGAAATGACAGAGATCTTGCTAACCCTCTAGCTGTTGAGCGTTTTTTTTTTTTTTTTTTTTTTTTAAAGTCTCATGTTTGCTGACTGAAATCCACAATCATTGTTGTGTTGTATTGTTTGGTTGTAACTGGTATCAGTAATCAAAATGCAATTATACATGTTCACTGGTCAGTCTTTAGTTTGGTATCTGAAAGGATTCCAGTGAATACAGGACTTCTAGATTGAGATTGAGCAGCTTCAATTCTTGCCTTGAGTCACTTTATATGCAAGCCTCATCTTCATTTCAGAAACTCAGATTTCATTCTAGTTACATTTTAAAAACATGGAGCATTGGGGCTTTCCTTGAATAGGTTAATCCTGCCTTCCTTAGGGTCTCATCAGGTTCACTGTGCTTATCTCCTCAATTACTGTAGAGCCTCGATGCCTCGTGGATCCGGTGATAAACTGCAGGCGTGTGCTTTAAATGCAGATTAGTCTGGGCTGGCAGGTAATGACTTTGAGGTTACAGCAGAGGCAGCATTATAAAAAGACATTCCATTCCACTGCGGGTCCCACCCAGCTTCATGAACACATTGCAGGTTGTTCTGCTCTGCTCTGTGCTGTGTCTCTGTGTCTCTGTGTCTCTGTGTGTGCCTGCAAGTGCCCTGACACTGTCTGCAAGCCCAATCCCAATCAGAGGAAATAAAACAATTTTGAAACCTTATCACTCGCAAGAAACTGGGTTGCAGGCAGGATCAGTTGAATGGCGGTGTTGTAGTTAGTTTTAGTCCATAAGAAAATAAAATTGTAAGACCAAAGAAATACCTGACAGCAACACGTGTTTTATTCATTTTCAATGTGGATTTGTTGAGGTGCTGCATTTTCATTGCATGCTACTGTAGTCACAGCACAGCACAACACCGCAAAGGCTTTAGCATATCTAATGGGAAGTATACCAGGAATGTAAAATATAGCACCTACTGTGATGTTAATGATTTTCTTTTACATATAATCTCTCCTATTTTTGCACTTTGTGAAAGAGAATTCTCATGAGAGGAAGGTAGCCCATTATTTCTGTTGCTTACACATGCATCATCACACATGCAAAGGTAGTGGAAAAAACATGCTCTAAAAATAAATAGTGATACATTGGGGTCATATCATGGATTAGAAATGAATAAAAAAATGAAATAGAAAACTTCATCTGGCAGAATATGTCTAGAAGTAAAATATCTAATGAGATCCAGAACACAAATTGGGTAACAAATCATTTATTCTAGAATCTGAGAGAATGAGTCACAGTGCAAGTCATTTCATTTATTTGAACAATATCCACACTTCATATTTTCTCATCTAAAACAATGGGTCCTGGATACAAAACAAAAGCACAGTGCTGGAGGTACAGCACTAGCAGCAAGGAGCACCTGCCAAGGACACAGAGGGAGATTTACTGCTCTGGGCATGAGAGGAGACCACTGTTTGCAGAGCTAGAGGAGCACAAAGAAGCACACAGGAGGGGTGAGAGCCAACTGAAGCGAATCCAAATGAAATGGTCCTGAAAAGTACAGAATATATTCAGCACATAAACAACCCTCAAGGTACTAACAATGTAGTCTATCTCCAGCCTGTACTTCTTTTAAACAGCTGCTTGCTGTGCCAGTGAGTGCAGCGTACCCGTACTGAGACACAGAGCACATGGTAGAGAGCCCAGTGAAAGGACATCAGGAGCACTCAAGGGTGTAGATATGTGAATGGAATACGCAGTGAGGCACGACACACTATGCTTTATGAACGTTTGGGGTCAAGCAACAATTGCTCCAGTTTTGGCAGGACAGTTTTGATTTGCATTTAGCTGCAGCAAGCTGTGACTCATGTGGATTATGAATGTCATCCATGCAGTTCAAGAGTTTGGCATGAACTCAGCTGTTTTTAGATTAAGAAACAGTGATGCCAAGGATACACATGTCACCCATACAGTAACATAACATTGTTGTAATACTAAACCATCTAAGGGGTGAATATCATATCCTAAATCTTCTTCAGGTGTATGAGGTATGTGTTGTTTCCAAACAATATGATACAGTAAAAGGTTAATTATTGTGTTGACAGCCAGCAATCCAAACCCAAAACACACACACACACAGACCACCGATTTGAACGAGATCATTTTAAGCAATTCAGACTTGCAGTACAAAAGAGATGACGTGGTTATAATTAATTATGCAATGATTTCAAATCTCGTAATTTCTGTAATAGGTTGATATCTTACCTTGCGCTTTGGCAGCGCAGTCAGCTCTAGCATCTAACCCCCACACTAATCCAATTCATAGCAAGCATACCTCGCTAATTAATTCCCTGACAGTGTAAGTGTGCTCAGATGTCCTCCTCAACTGGTATTCCTGGTTATCGTCAATATAACTTGACAGGGCTGCTCACTTACTGTTCTGTGTTTTAATTCCATTGGAAGCCTCTGTATCTCTGGTGTCAAGTGCCTTCTTGAGAGCTTTTCTGACTTGTTAGGCCAAAGATATACAAGCAGATCAAATGTCAAATGCAATATCCATTTTGATTAGATAAGGGAGATGGTGGGATTAGCTGTAAAAAGTCAATTGAGGTAATAATCCTTTAATGTTTTACTTCAGTTCGATTTTTGCATTACACATGGCTATTAAGACCTACCACAGATTTATTGGTAAAACTTTAGTTTTGGGATCCATTATATATTTGAATCGTGTAATAATATATATTATAACATTCTTATAACTTGTAGCAAAGAAATGTATGAGCACAACATGTCCGAACACATGCCGCACATTTGGATACTGGACCTTATTGGACCATATTCGATCATATTGGAGTTTCTAAAGCTTAGTATTTGTAGATTCAGCAAGGAAACCTCTAGAAACCAAGGTGGCACCTTGGGGAGGTTCTGTCTTGTTGCCCTTGAAAAATGTAGAGTACAAAAAAAAATGCAGTCCAGGGAAATAGTGGAAGAATCAGACCGATACACTTAAAAAGTGAGTAGCGGGGTTCCGAAATATAGTGTTATACATCCCCACGTGTTGCTACAACTGTATAAACAATGTGCCTGTCATTTCTTTCCATTGTTAACATCCTGACAACTTCTTACACTTTAAAGCTCCTTTTCTCCCTCTCTTTTCCCATTAGGGGCAGAGTCCAATGAAGTATCTTAATGAGCAGTGCTATCTGCACTTCAGACCAAATAAAGCAGAAGTGTTAAATGAAGAGGGCAGCATGAGGGAGACCGCAGTGCTTCTGAACACGGCTTAACCTCTGGAAAGGGGACGCTGTTTCTGCACTGCAGCACTCTCTCATTATAACATGACATTTCATAAAAGCCTGGTGAGAGACATTTACAGCACCCTGTGCTCCAGCCTCTCAGCCCTGCGAATGGCTTGCGAGTTTAATAAATATGATCAAGAGAGGCTTTTGTGACAAGAGTGCAATAGCTATGGAAAATCTAAACGGAAAATTGAGTTCCAGTGGTTTCACACGACAGGATTTCTGGAAAGTAATGCTTCAATGCAGTATACATTACAAGTTACCTTAAGCATAATTTTCAACTTCTTTCTGTCATTTGTGTAATATTAATTAAACATCGATTTTATGATGGAAACACAGGTGACCAGTTCAATATAAGCCACATCGATATAAGCTGGAAAGGTGGGTCATTAATGGATAGTTACTTAATGGGATGTATGTTGTAATTTGTAAGTAGCTCATATGTAATTGCATTGTGATTAATTAAACGAAATATTGCTCCAATAAAATATTTTCATTAAGCTGCCAAATAAACTGGAAAATCGTGCTGCATTGAATAGTCCACTTGCACTTCATGCATTCAGCATTTTAGTCTGGTTTGCGCAACTAACTATGCTTTGAAAGCCACGTGCATCAAAACAGAAAGACAAGCGTGTTTTCTTTGATTGGGATTGCATAATGAAACACAAAATAAATCCTGATCCTGATTGACACGAATACGCAAGTCAAATAAATGATGCACACCAATGTCTTACAAAACAATTAATGCACCCAAATCCAAATAGTTTTACTGCCAATCGTGTGACTGCGCAGCCGCTGGAAAATCAGTGATTAGCCCTGGCTGTGTTCGGGTAACATATGCATTAACAGTGTTTATTTAAGTGGTCATTTTATGTAGACAAGGCATGCAAGGCAGGGAGTCTGTGTATACTGCTGAGTTGAAGCACACTAAAAACATTGAGTTAACAGAATCCGAGGTGACCGCCGGAGTAAAGATTTCTTCAGGAGGGATTTAATGATCTCATTATAAACACTAGCGTTAAAGCAAGGGAAAGTTGTTTACTCTATTGAATAAATACCTATACACTATAATAGTGTCACGCTAGCTGTTTCATACTGAGGGCTTACAATAACAGGTCTTTAACATAGTATGTGAAACACGTTTCCTTAGCAGCAGTATATAACTCCACCATCTCCTAGATCAACTGAACCATCCCAGGATGTTTCTGACAGTCCGCAAATCCCCTCATGAGGTCTCAGTAACACATTGTATAGGGTGTCTCTAACTACACTGGAAATGTGTGTGTGTTGTTACATAGTAATTACACCGCAATGTCTGCAAAGGCAGTGTAATTACTAAAGACCATGAGCATTTTTAAACATGTTCCATTGTGTAATTAAACCTGCTGTTGCATTGTCCCCCATACTCACTGTACATATAGTGCATTGTTTCCGAAGGTGTGGCTCCTGTGAACACACTGCAGTCCCGTGTGAGCGAGGCTTGCTCTCTGTTATCACAGTTTCACATGGAATCTGGTTTCCACCCTCACAGGGGTTCAGATTAAGGCATGCCCACTTATCCAGTGACATCCATTCTGGTCGGTATGTTTGCTGCCACATTGAAGTGATTGAAGATCTGTTACGCAGCTGAATGAAGCACTCGGGTGCTCATCTCAACACGGCATTGGATTGTCCCCTTTCCCCTCACACACAATTGTTTCTTAAAAGTAGTTATTAAAGTGAATGTGACTCTCGATGCCCTCTGCTTGTCATCATAAGGGCTTGATAAGTGAGGCAGAAAATTGGCACCTCAAACTGGGCTTGTGGAAAGGTCACATTTACCAGGGCTGGAACAGGGAATGAGTTACCACCTGCAACCAGCAGAGGGAGCACTAGAGGTTTCCTTTCTCTAAATCTATTGGATTTTACTCTGCTCGTCATATTCTGTCCTTGATTTATTGCTACTGTTTGGATCACATTACTCATAAAGCATGAAATACCACGAAGTGCATTTAATGGAATGTTTGCTCAGCGAGAGATTTATTTTCTATCAGCAGATTTTAAAATGGTTAGGTGTTTGGAGTACTGGCAGGAATAATTCAGCACTTTTGATCCTAAATCTTTGCAGTACGTTAGTGCCAGCGTGCTTGTAATACCCTGAGTGTTTGATTGTGTCGGTGGATTTGCAAACGTTTTGCTTACTTGTAATGATTACCTGCAGCTTTAACCTTCCGTGCCCTGCGATTGAGATGCATTTCAAAGAAAGCGATACGGTGGTGACCCTAGTTAAGAAGGGTAGCCTTGCATTCTAATTGCAAAGTGCTCTGAGGAATGAATGATCCTGGTGGTAACAAGCACACAGGGTGTACTAGAACTGCGATCTTTAATACTTCAAATACTGATGCAATCGCTCTTAATTGGCTTAATAAACAGGAGCCTGGTTTGCACTGTTTTGTAGGTTACGCATCCTGCACAGTACCATACATATTCAACTGACTTGCACAATGATAGCGCTCGGTAATACAGCGATGCATGAGCAATGTTGTTTGGTAAATGTTTGTTTTGTTTTGTTTTATTATCCAGTCCATTTCATGCATTGAAAACAATAATAATGTTGACTCGAGGGATGTGCTTATACTGGTTTACAAAACAAAATAGTTTAATGGACAGGAAACTCCTGGGTCCTGAAGCGACTACAGGCAGGAAAAACATCCATCTTTTATATAAGTTCATGACAACTAAAAGCACATCACACAGTCAACTCAAAAATCCCCAGCTCATCTGCCACACACCCGACTGTGAGGACACAGTTCTGTGTGTTAAAAAACTCATACTGGAGTGGCTGGGGCTTGCACTCTTAACAGATGATACAGATGAAACAAATACCAGTGCTAGAATGACTCTCGCTGCACACCGCGTGTTACTAAAACGCGATAGTTTACTGCAGAGCATTTTGAATTGACAATGTTAAGGTTTTTATAAAGACTCTTTCTGTGTCGTTTAACGGTACCTACAGTTTCACGTGTTTCATGAGTGTGGCAGGGAGGGGCGCATCACATCACAGCCAGGAATGGCTTTTATTTTTAGACACCCTGCAGGAAAGCTGTAAAGGAGTAAAGGAAAGCTGCTTCAGAGCCCTGCTGCTTGCGATAATGCTGTTGCTTCTCAGGAGACACAAACAATACTATTTTTTCATCTAGTTAGAAAAAAAATCAATACTGATTGAAAGCCCCATGCTGAGTTACTAGACCACTCTCCAGCTTTATAAAAGTTGATCTTTGCTGTTTTCCCATAATTCTAGCATGCCATGCTTTTTAATACCTCTCTGGACTTTACAATGCTTACCTACCGTATGCTTTACCATGCTTTCACTGTGCTTTGTTGCTCTTTGCTCTGCTTATACTATGGTAACATTAATCAGGGCACCCCTGATATGTAATCCATGTTAACATGTTAAATACACAGACACTGAGAGGACAAAGACCACAATGCAGGGCAGCTCAGGAGTTTCCATCCTAACTGCTCTCTCAGTATAGAACTGGAAGCACTCTGTTGCAGGGCTTATTAACAGGAACAGTGTACATTCCCAACTTACATTACAGAGCTTGACTTGAAATGATAAGGAAATAACACCAGGTGGCTAACACGAGTATACTTTATATCTGAATGATCACAACACATTTCTCCAGCTGTATCTGCAATCTATTGACTACAGTCAGTGTGGGGAGCTGTAATTATTCCAGGTCAATAAGAAGCAAGGTGAAAAGCAGGGATGGTGGTGGCTCTTATTAAGAAGCTTCCTGCAGCGTCCCTGTCTGTTTCCTTGCTAGCATGTGTTATGAAGCTCGTATCTGCCAGTAACTCCTCTGAATAAATCCTGCAGATGCACTTTTGTATTGGCAGCGTACAAATAGTTTTCTACACTTGATTGATGATGAGACAAAAGCCAATCAGCCACACAATGTGGGGAAGAAGGCGTCTTTACTGTACAAAGACTATCGGGAACACAAAGCCTCCGTTTAGAAACACCATGAGTTATCGTAGGCCTGTTCGGTTTTGTATTCCTTAGTTTTCGTATTGATTTTCTCATATTAGTATGTCTTTGGTATTGCTTGAGGGCCGCACTGCATTAGGGAGTTTTTAGATAAGGTTTCTACAACCTATTTGTATAGAAAGAAAATACTAACTTGTTCCACATTGACAGAATTACCTGCAGAAATAATAAGGTAAGAAATAACTACATAATCCAAGACACATTACTCTCGCATGCTGGAAATACATTGGAAAACAGCTCCGAATCAATCACCGCGCTGCAGACATGAACAATGCACAGCTATTAGTCTTTTTAATGAAATGTATCACTCTGGAAAAGCAATGCACATACATCTTATTGAACATGATTAATGGTAAGAGTCAAAGGAAAACCATCACACAATAACTTTATATACACAAGCAAAGAACGAGGACAGCGAAAGGAAACAGACCCAAGGCCTAAAGGTGCTTCACACACCCCACTGCAGAAATATACTGTGTGACTGTTTCACTGTCTTCTGAGTAGACAGTACTGCATTCTACAATACAATACAATACAATACAATACAGATTCATCTTCACACACCCCACTGCAGAAATACACTGTGTGACTGTTTCACTGTCTTCCGAGTAGACAGTACTGCATTCTACAATACAATACAGATTCATCTTCACACACCCCACTGCAGAAATATACTGTGTGACTGTTTCACTGTCTTCTGAGTAGACAGTACTGCATTCTACAATACAATACAATACAATACAATACAGATTCATCTTCACACACCCCACTGCAGAAATATACTGTGTGACTGTTTCACTGTCTTCTGAGTAGACAGTACTGCATTCTACAATACAATACAATACAATACAATACAGATTCATCTTCACACACCCTACTGCAGAAATATACTGTGTGACTGTTTCACTGTCTTCTGAGTAGACAGTACTGCATTCTACAATACAATACAATACAATACAATACAGATTCATCTTCACACACCCCACTGCAGAAATATACTGTGTGACAGTTTCACTGTCTTCCGAGTAGACAGTACTGCATTCTACAATACAATACAATACAATACAATACAGATTCATGTTTACATAGCACCCTTCACACCATGGGATCCCAGAGCGCTGTAAAAACAAAACAAGAGAGCTCATATGTACAGTACACTGCAGCTACAACTAAGTATATGAAAGCACATTACAAAAAGTATGTTTTCAATTTAGACTTAAAATGATTCAATGTTTCAACCTGCCTAACGTCAACCGGAATAGAGTTCCACAAACGAGGAGCGCGACAGCAATAAGAACTGGCTCCAGCTGATTTAAGAACATTTAAAAAAAAATAAATAAATAAATAATTGGAGATAGGATGGTCCTAATCCATGAAGGATCTTATACATTATTACAGCAACTTTAAAATACTACCGTTCAAACAAGTTACAACATGTTAACTAACATTAACAAACAGAGCGATTGGGCTTGAGCAGCCTGGTTAAAATGTTCAACGTCTCTCCTCCACGGTGCCACAATATTACAGCTAATGTTTCAGATTCGTCTTAAAACTTTTATATTAATTATGTGAACGTGTCGCAAAACACACCAAAGCACTTTGTCACTATGGGAATAAAACAGCACACAGACACCCTGCTGTGATATTGAATATGCACTACTTCCCTCTAGAGTACTATATTGCAGAAGTGTACTTCAGTTAGATGCATTTACTATAGAAGTTACACGAGAATCTGGAATTCAAGGAATTCTTTTTATCCCCCAAATGCATTTGGTGTACTAATGAAAGCTAAGTACAGGCATGTCCAATATGTGCTTTCCAGATAACGACCCTCATGAATATGTAAAATATGAGTGTATTGAAGAGGACTTTAAAAAGGGAGATTTTCCATGGCAAAGACAGGCTTGGTAACCAATTCTCTCCTGCTGATTTAATAAAAGAATAAGCAGGGCTCAGCCTCAGAGGAGGGAGTTTTAATATGCTTCTCAGACCCTGCAATACCTCTCACTGCTTTAATATGTTGCAGTCTGCAGGTTTCTACCCTGCTCAGACCCTGCAATACCTCTCACTGCTTTAATATGCTGCAGCCTGCATGTTTCTACCCTGCTCAGACCCTGCAATACCTCTCACTACTTTAATATGCTGCAGCCTGCATGCTTCGATTTCCTTCATTTCTCTTGATTTTCACTTTGCTTGCAGATCCATGTCCTCTAAGAATCCTTTGCAGTTATCATTGCTGGAATGGAGGAGGCATCCCTGAACGTTCCTCGACCTATTTAGACATCAGGACTATTAATCAAAATCAAGAAATGTGCATGTAATAATGGCTCTGATATTTTCTGTTCTGAGTGTAGTCAATGTGTTTTTAATGAGCCATGGTCAGGAAGCACTGTGAGGTACATGAATGATGAAACATTGCTTTGAAGCAGGATACTTTTGAATCGTAATTTATACACGATGTCCTTGTAAGCAGCAACAATCTGGGACGTCCCTTACGTTTCAAAGTGCAGTACGTTGTAAATAGTTAGTAACGAGGGTAATCATTCAAATAGATAAAGGCATGTCTTCCAAACATTTGTGCAATTTTGTAAGTTGTTTTTTTGTTTGTTTGTTTAGTTCAAAACCACCTTAAATAAGCTTCTAAGAGAAATCTCTCTTGCTGACAGTGTAGGCTGGCTTTCCTTCAGGCAGCGAGTCGGAATAAACTCCTGGATCATCCCCAGGCTCCCATGCCAGGATTTTCTGGAGACCTTTGGCTGGCTTCAGAGCACAGCCTGAACTTGGAAAGTAATATATTCAAATATTCATTATGATTTCCGTAGCCCTGAGGGCTCAGTAACTCTAGAGTAACGAGATTGTGTTAGGCAGGGCAGGTGACTGAACTCTGTAAAGTAAAATCATTTTCATTGTCACAGATACTCAAGACAGACCCGTGATTGTGAATGTAGGAAAGTCCATTTAGATTTAGGTCATTAAGTTTTGTTTTGTTTTTCTCAACACACTAAAAGTACAGTATGCTTTTTTAAAAGCATGCTGGGGATTATTTGTCTGTAGTTAATACAGATAATAAGAATAATGGGATCGTAGCAGAGATGCTCTGAAGCATTCAAGGAACACTGTAACTATGAAATATGATGAATGAAATATATTGTGAGCACATATACACATAATAATAATAACTATATATATATATATATATATATATATATATATATATATATATATTCTCATGAGAGGCAAGTGTATCAAGTTCGTGTGCAGTGACTCTGTATTTATTTGTCTCAGGTAATGGTCTCTCCTGTTTCTACTGAGTGATGTCTCATGCTCTTATTGTTATTTCCATTTCACCTGTTCAGATGCAAATCTGCAAGTGGACTTCACTGCAGCAGAGGCTTTGCAGAGCAGCTGACATTTAGGCATTTGAGTATGAAGCACAGAATAAGATGAATCTGAAAATAAAAAAAACATGGATAGTGGCATTGCTATGGGGACTTGAAAGCAGTAATTCATGAACTATCGTATGTGTCTGATCCACTGCCAGTTATTTCATTGCTGTGCAGGTGATGGAAGGTGAATGCAAACAGACTAATCTCCAAGCAAACACATTGCCTCATCTCCAAGAAACTGCTTTCTCCATGTATCAACATCAAGCTGTGATCTAGTTTCTAGATAGGGCACGTAATAGCAACTGATGGCCTCAAGCTTTCTAGTTTTCTTCCACATGCCCACAAGTGACTGCTTGCTGCAGTTCTTCTTTTGAAGACTAATGCATTCCCCTTCAATCCTGGTAGCTTTGGTTGTGGATTGCTGCTATCGAAGCACAGCCAGGAATGCAGCTGTGTTGTGGAAGAGGAGCAGCACACCGTTACAGATCTGGTCTGTGTCAAGTTTTGCAGCCATTCCCTTATAAAGGGTTACCATAGTAAAAGCATAGCAAAGTGTAATAAAGCATGGTGAAAGCATTGCAAAGAACAGTGAGGTATGGTCAAACATCTTTAACAACTTGCAAACCAGGGTACGCTTGTAGAAGCATGGGGGAAGCATGGGAAACCTGTAAACACACAGTGGTAAGCTTTTACAAGGTTTCTTAAGTAGCCATACAAAATCGTATGACAACGCTTGTGATCTATATTCAAAATCCATAAGCGTTTCCATTTACCTTTTATGTGTTTTGATTAACAGATTGTGCTCAGGAGGAGCGGGACTGTGTTAAGGGTGCTTGTCCATCTGGTAATTAAATTACTGGCTGCTTGACACTGTATAAAAGGCACAAGCTGCGTGAGCATGTGGGCTCTGTTTGTAAGGCGTTCTCTTTGAAACCTGTCGTCTTTTGTTTGATTGTTTGTGTTGCACACAGCCTCTCACACTGGAACATAATTAGTAATGAGGCTCCACACTGGCTTCTTATAAGTGGAAAACAAAAAAAACAAGTGAAAAGCTATTCAAACATGACACCAGTTATTCAAAGGTTCTCCTCACCTTGTCATTAGACAGTGGACCATGTTGTCCACCCCTGCCCCAGTACCTCCCAGCCTCAGGACCTTACTGTACTCCCTGTAAGCTCATATCAAACCATAAGCAAAAAGCCACGTTAACACTTTACATTGTGTCTCTAATTACTGTGCATTTACATAACAGCTACTTAGTAAACACACGTGTACCTACGCATCATTACAATGTTACTATTCATAGTTTTGGAAAAGGCATTTGATCATGTTCACTACAAGGCTTCTTTTGAAGCATTTTTTTAAACTTGATTTAACTTTAATTTGTCTTCTAAAGAGAAGCGGGTATATAAAAACATACAGCCTTCAATCAATAAACCCAGTCTGGCATATGGACTTGTCTGCCAGGAGAATACACAATTCCTGCGCTGCAAACTTGTCAGGCAACTTTAAGATCAATAACTAACCCAGAACAGCTGGCAAATGAAGGACACAACACAATAAATCATTCTCCTCTCTAACCATTTGACTCAAGAGAATTCAAAGACCGTTACTTTAACCTCATTGTGTCGTAGTATTCAGGGTGAAAGAAAACACAGAGTCTGTGCTTTCAAATGTACCAACCCAAATCTCAGACAAACCCAGCTGTGTGAAATGTAGCAACAATGAGACATCCAGGGCAACGGTGGAGTAGCACACACCCCCCTTGTCATGTTTAACTAAAACTTAGAGCAAACTACTTAACACAGTGTAAAGACCTCGAGAGGTGGCGGGAATCTCCGAGGACCCCCGTGAGGGACAGGTGGTGAGGACGCTGATTGGGCGGAGGGGAAAGGCTGCAGAGGTCTCCTCCAACCAGATCTGTGAAGTGAGAGGGGGTGGGCTATATGAGCGGCAGGAATGACGCGAGGAGGGGTAGATGACAAGCGAACTGACGAGTAAGAATAGAGAGGAAGAGAGAGAACCACCACTACCCACCGTTAATATGGCCAGCCGAGAGACAGGCCCTGATCACCGTTGTGCCATTACCCCCCCCCCCCCCCCCCCCGGGAACCTTATTGAAGGAAGGAAGAGGACAAGAGGTAGAGGACGGACAACCAATCGAGCAAAAGGAGCGACTGTGAGAAGGAGAAGGGAAGCACCAGAGGAGCTGCTTCAGGAGAGCAGAGTGTGTTTGTGTGCTATCTGCAATTTCTAAGGGCAGAATTCGCACTGTACCAGAATATCTGGAATAACTTTACTATCTGCATTTCTAAGGGCAGAATTCACACTGTACCAGAGTATCTGTAATGATTGAATTCCCAGGCCTCAGAGTGGCTTGCCTGCAGGTTTAATGATAGCATTGATGACCAGCACAATGTGTAATCATCATCACTCTCTGTGTGCTTAATTAATCATCTCCTCCAATCACTAGGAGAGGTGACCTATTTCTTGAACAATTCTTTGCGGCAAATTGCTTAAGCGGCTTTCAGAAATATTCAGATTTCAAACAGAATAAAACCAAACCTTTGCTCCTGAGCTTATTTAGTTGACGAATGTCTGAAATGAAGTTGTTTTTCTGCTGCTTTTTTGCAGTTCCAAAACACTTACCACAGATTAAACATTTCTAGCATGAAAGTGTTCCTGTAAATACCTAAGGGTGATATTCTTCAATATAGTGAACTGCAACTTCAGAACTGCATCTATTGCTTTGTAAACACACCACTTTGTCTTGTAGCGATTTCCCTTTCAGTTTCTTAGTAAGCAGGTCTGTCTGCATGTCTCCAGGGCAGGTTAACAGCTATCATTTCCAGAAAGGGAACGCTATCCTGTAATTAGAAAGAGACTGCCGTGTAGATTTCATTTATTTCACTTGAAATACAATTAATTACCACCTGCCTCTCCAATATCCCCAATGACCTGGAAGAACTAGTATAAACCTATTCATTAAGTCTATCAACACAGCGCTGTATGGCTTACAAATGAGCACTCAGAGCCTGCTGATATTAAGGGCTTTATCTTTTAATTTATTAACTCCAGACTTTTATGTTTCATGTGTCATTAGAATTAGTGGAGTTTGGGCATAACAGTGCAATTACAATTATCGATCATCAGATAGAGTCCTGAATCAAAGGCGTGTATTAGCTCAAGGTTAGGATCCTGGATGGAGCTCTAAATCAAAGGCGTGTATTAGCTCAAGGTTAGGATCCTGGATGGAGCTCTGAATCAAAGGCGTGTATTAGCTCAAGGTTGGGATCCTGGATGGAGCTCTGAATCAAAGGTGTGTATTAGCTCTCAAGGTTAGGATCCTGGATGGAGCTCTGAATCAAAGGCGTGTATTAGCTCTCAAGGTTAGGATCCTGGATGGAGCTCTGAATCAAAGGCGTGTATTAGCTCTCAAGGTTAGGATCCTGGATGGAGCTCTGAATCAAAGGCGTGTATTAGCTCAAGGTTAGGATCCTGGATGGAGCTCTGAATCAAAGGCGTGTATTAGCTCAAGGTTAGGATCCTGGATGGAGCTCTGAATCAAAGGCGTGTATTAGCTCAAGGTTAGGATCCTGGATGGTGCTCTGAATCAAAGGCGTGTATTAGCTCAAGGTTAGGATCCTGGATGGAGTGCAGTGTCTTACTTCATATTGACACAGTACTTCACTCAAGAGCTCTGTAGCCTGGGATTGTATTCTGCTGGTCAAGTAATACACTGTGGAGCAAAAAACTAAAGACTGTTCTGGAGTTTATCGTGTTAAACGCAGCAGTGTGCAGCAACTGAGGCTCACGGGGGTTTGCTGCCCTCTGCTGGGGAATAATAGTCAAAGCAACATCTTTAGCAGCAACACCATTTCCCTTCTCTCTGGGGAACACTGTCAAATGCGAAGCTTTTTTCTCTTGCCAGTGACAGTCCCATAAACAAGTATAATAACAGTCCAGTACAGAATGATAAGGCTGGCTAGTTATTATCAGTGTGGCACCCCTTGTCCTGGCTTTGCGAGGGAGAGGATATTTGCATGAATAGGAAGCACCATGTGGATTAAACCATTATTATTATTATTATTTATTTCTTAGCAGACGCCCTTATCCAGGGCGACTTACAATTGTTACAAGATATCACATTATACATTATTTCACATTATACAGATATCACATTATTTTTACATATAATTACCCATTTATACAGTCGGGTTATTACTGGAGCAATCTAGGTAAAGTACCTTGCTCAAGGGTACAGCAGCAGTGTCCCCCACTGGGGATTGAACCCACAACCCTCCGGTCAAGAGTCCAGAGCCCTAACCACTACTCCACACTGCTGCCCATCTTGCTAGTCCTCATATTTGAATAGCTGACTTTGTGCCTCGATCAATGCTCTGCAAAGTGACACCGATCCCTAGAAATGCATTTCAGGTGCTAGCCTCAACCAGCATGGACCAATCTGTGCACATTAGCATCCATAATATGATACAGGCCACGATGCTACAGTCAGTACACAAATACAATGTGAGGTCTGTGTGTTTATAACTGCTGACTGTTACAGAGTAATAGATCAATACGTAGGAAAGTCAATAAAATACCACTGTAAGTCAAAGGCATTGACATCGTTTGTCTATTGTGGATTGGCTTACCTCGTTATAAACATCTGAGGTTGTATTTACTGCATCGGCTGTTTCTTTAAGGTATTATAAAACTGTTTCACAGATAAAGTTCCAGTTAGCACTGATCAACTGTCGTTATCATATAGGATTAATATAAACTCAGTCAATGCATTTAGGTTCAATAGATATACTGCCAATAGATCTATGAATATGCCCACGTGTGTTAGAACTTTCCTGAAGAGTTCTTTAGAATGTGATCATTCAGACTGGCATTCTATTCTTGCCCAGCAGAGGGCACTGTAATATCACAGTAAGAGTACCTGCACCAGTTCTCTGTCTCTATTCCATGAAGGTTTAAATCATTTAGAAGATATGCGGTTTATTATTATTATTTTTCTTCATGAGGCATTGCATTTTTTAAAAGAAAACTTAGATTTGAATATGTTATTTAAATGAAATTTTAAACAACCAAATACTGTTCATAATGTTGATGGCAGATAAAAGGCGTCTGCTAAATGACTCATTAATTATACAGGCAATGCACATTACTTTGACCAGACGCCTTGACCAGACTGCACCCAGCTACCTCCAGACCCCCTCCGCTCCGCCTGCACTAGAAGACTGGCTCTACCTCCGCTACGCTCCCCTGTCTCCCGAGCCCACTCCTTCTCCACCCTTGCTCCGCAGTGGTGGAACGACCTTCCTACAGATGTCAGGACTGCCCAGTCCCTGACCACATTCCGGCACCTCCTTAAGACTCACCTCTTCAAACAGCACCTGTAGAACTCTTCTGTTTGTATCCTGGGACACTATCACCCTTCATTTAAATGTGCTTTATTTTGCTCTTATCTGCCCCCTTTTTACTGCATTTAATCCTGTACTTCAGAATACTGTAATCTGTCAAGTGTTTAACCTGTAGTATTTTGTATTTAATCATATCCTGATGTAACTATCACTATTATCTGCTGTATTATTGAATTGTGGTTTGTCACACTTGAACAAAAGTTATTGTATTTCTTGCTCTTATTGTATTACTTGTATTGTAACACTTGAAATGTATTCGCTTACGATTGTAAGTCGCCCTGGATAAGGGCGTCTGCTAAGAAATAAATAATAAATAATAATAATAATAATAATACTTTGGTGTGGGATCTTGCCCTGTTATTATACCGGGTGATTAGAAAGTAAGTTTACGACAGCAACGCAACATATCATTGATGTGGTAAACTTACTTTCTGATCACCCTGTATTTATATTTCACATTAGGAAATATTGTTTTAAAATTGAGAGGCATTCATTTTGCATGTGTGGCTCTCCGTCAGGAGGACAAGATGAAATGTGTTCTCTAAAAAGGACTGAGCTTAAGAAAAATATGTTCTGGTATAAATATTAGACAAAGCAGAAACTCTGCAGCTCCTCTGTATGAAGCAGCTGCCAGCTGTGTCCTTTCAAAACATCAAGTGTTAAGTTTAATATGGGTTTAGGAAAGTGATTAGCAACGCCATTGGAATGAAACAAGTTGCATTGCTGAGAGAAAACAAAGCCTAACACAGCAGCAGCTATGAGCACAGCAATAAGAGGCTGGTTTAAACACTGACGGAAAGCAGCACTAATAACAGGGCTTGCCACCACTGTAGAGAAAAGGAAAGGAAAAGAAGCATTTATTCAGTCAGGACAATCTTGTGTTAAATAACCAGCAACGTGTTCATCCCGGTGAACACAAACTATTAGGCAGAGGAGCATCGGAAGAGGCTGAGAGATTCACAAGGAATCCCTGTTTGCTAAAAACTGGTGCTCCGTGTTCATCCATATGTCAAAAACTAAATAAAAAAATAAAAATATATGTAAATACATATATAATTATGGCCGCCTGCACCACCTCACTCATTCTGAAAAATAAATAGTGAACTCCCCAAAAAAATAATCCCATAATGTGATATCCAGACCTAAGAAAGAACACAAACATAAAAATATTGCACCATCAAGAATGTCCACTTTGATGCTTTTGTGCAGTAATTTTTCAACAGTGGATTTAGAAATCTAGGCTTCTTTTCTTACTTTTTTTTTTCAAGCTGGTATTGCTGCAGCTAAAGGGAAGGCATTAGCAGACTCTAACGTCTTTTTAAGATGTTCTGCGGCTGATTTATACAGCCATCAAGCCACACATTCCCCACGAGACTTGTTGTGAAAAGGCCGTCGTGGTTTTCATGACCAGGATTTATTACGCTTAACTTGGTTAGTCTCGGCAGTCCGTGCAGTAACCGGATGAGAGTGGGATGAGAGGCACTTTGAGTTTGCTCCCAAAGGAAGTGGAGATCTTTAATAAAAAGGAAAAGGGAATCTTGATCGTCATGTCCTGATTTAATTGGGAAAGGAAATGGCCGGGGTTTTACCAGTGGCTGCAAAAGCAATTTGCTTGGAAAAAAGAAAAAAACAGGAGTGTGTGGGAGTCAGGCTTTAACAGGCTTGTTCTAAACCCACACCGGAGAGAACTGGGCTGGAGAGCTTCCTCCTTGGTAATGGTAACATTTCAAAACATGTTGCACTCCTATAATACGTTTTAACCGCTGCTATGGCTGTAACACATTATACATGTTTCTTTAAAAAAAATTAAATAAAATAAACCCTTTGACAACCGTGCCTCAGATGCCACTGTAGGTGCAAACCCTTTGCTTTTAGCAACACTAGACCTCTTCTGCAAATCTACTACATCATCATTTCCACAAGCACTGGCTGTCTGCTGCAAATTACCAGTTGCCATAGGAACCACAAACCACTCATCTGGCAGTTAACTGTAGATCTTAGTCTGCGGTAGACCAAGATAGCTGCCTTTCTTAAAGAAGCTGTGTGAAATGCATGGTGTCAAATCTTAGACTCGCATGTGAGTGAAGGATAGCTGTTTCCTTCTGTTCCAGCTTTGTGTCTTATGTGATGCCAGATAAGGTCTTCATGCAGCGTCACAGTAACGTGCCTTGTGTATGACAGAGAACAGCCAATGATGTTTAATCCATTGAACAGAAGGACAGTGGGACAGGAGGGTCCTGTTCAAGAGTGTCTTGAGGGCAAGTGTTCCTCTCACAATGGATTCAAGCTGATATGCCACAATGACAGGGTTTGCCTCTCCAGTCATCGTCTGCACTTTCAGAGTCAGACTCATTTTTGTTGAAGGTTACAGTGTGATGAATATTGCCAGGAGAAACAGCAACTCAGGACAGATCTACTTTAGCTCCTATCTTGTTATTTTTTGTTTCACTGTAAATAGCATTAAAAAGAATGGTGTCTGACACCACTGGTGTGACACTTGGGGTTCTCTGAGTTGAACACGCTGATGTTTTGAAGGTTGGCAGACATGCCAGGGCTGCCGTGTGCTGCAAGAAAGGATGCCACACAGCAGTCCTCTGAGACAGAGAATCTGAGGAGACAACCTACCATTATGGAACCACAGTAGTAGAATGGATCACAGATCAAAGTGCTTGGTCTCTTCATTATCTGAAACGTCTCGTGATGGGTATTTCAGATATCTTCATTATCTGAAACGTCTCGTGATGGGTATTTCAGATATCTTCATTATCTGAAACGTCTCGTGATGGGTATTTCAGATATCTTCATTATCTGAAACGTCTCGTGATGGGTATTTCAGATATCTTCATTATCTGAAACGTCTCGAGATGGGTATTTCAGATATCTTCATTATCTGAAACGTCTCGTGATGGGTATTTCAGATATCTTCATTATCTGAAACGTGTCGTGATGGGTATTTCAGATATCTTCATTATCTGAAACGTCTCGTGATGGGTATTTCAGATATCTTCATTATCTGAAACGTCTCGTGATGGGTTAAAAGGCAACCGAATCTGTTGATTTTATACATTTAAATTAACACATGAGTTGACTGAGTGATCATTTAATTACAAAAGCAACTGAAGCAGCATCAAGGAGTTTTTTTTTATTTAAATATAGAAACAAAGTAATGATGTGTCTTTGTCCCTGTCAGCTCAAGGGGCCTGTGGTTCATTAATGTGCCTGTTTCCTATCCCCTTGCATACAATCAGTGTGCTTTCAGAATTGCAGCATGGAGAGACCTGTGAGACAGGAGACTGCCTTGCACTGGGGCCTCCGATTCCTGTGCACTGAGGTAGAAACCCTAATTAGCTGTCAGACTACCTGAGGCTTTTAATCAGGTCCTGCAGGTCGTTCTCCTGAGATGGGGAAAAGAAGCATGAAGTCACAGTGTCACCTTAGACAGACAGAGAGGAAAGTGCAGGTTTCATCAGCTCTGAGATTTCAGGGAGATTGCACAAGGGTTTATTCAGCAAGGAAACTGTAGAGCTCAGTTTCCTTACCTACTGTAACACGGCAATGTATTTTAAATCTGAAGTGAGAAAATCAGTCAGCCCTTAAAATATAAACACACACCTGCATGCATAAAGAGGCATATCCAGCTTTTGCATTAGAAATCCTCCCCGTGGAAACGAGGCACGCTTCAGGCTGTAAAAGTGCCTGTTAGCTTTTAGTCTGTGCTCTTGTTAACCTGAGAAAGAATCAAATATGTCTTTGGGGTCTGAAATAAAAGAAAGAAATCTCAGTAAAACTGGACGGCTGTTATTCCCTGAATGATACCTGATTTCCACACTCAGAAGACTGTGGTGTATAATCTCTTCAACGCGAACACACATCAAACACAGTGTAATCTCTCCTCGCTAATGAGGACGACCACACACCCTACTGGCATACTGTTTCAAGAGTCCACAATAACTAAAGGCTCTAGTAAAAACCTTCTCACTGAGAACCTGTTTAAATCAAATCAGGATGACTGTGCTGTACATACAGGATGTGCATTGAAACCACAAGGGTATGGTCATTGTTGGGTTGTTATTTCACAGTGTACAATGTAGTTGTTGGCACAGTAATTATGGATTGACCTTAAAAGTTCAAATGCTTTGGAAAAGCTACATTGCAGCTGAAATTGATTCAAAAGCTGACCCGTATGTATACAGCAGAAGTGGATACCTCACTATGATGAGTTACCTGGCTGACAACCATATCCATTGTGTTGTTTTAGAAAACAGAAAGTGCACAGTCAGACAAGCTCCAGACCGTGTTCAGTGAGACCGAAGCAGGACTGGCAAGGGAACTTCTTTTAGACCCAACAAGAATCAGTTCAGGAATTTCACTGAGCCAGTCATGTTGTCTTTACTTCTAACATAAATGACAGTAAATCAATGCTTTGGACGCGACTGGATTCATTAAGATCCACAAGATGGCAGTGTGCTTCTTCTGTATTAGCAATGCAAGAAGTCTTTTTATTTTTCTTTCCATCCATATTGAGGATTCAATGGGAAGTTATTTCGGGACGTTATGCTCTTGGCTGTCCCACCTATAAGAACAGTGGACTGTGTTACTGCACTTCTCTTTATGTAGGAGGATATTACTAAGAACAGCATGAGACTGCGCACCCCTCGGCCATAATGAACTGGCTTCAGCGCAAATGTCAGATTTGGAAAAAAATTTAAAAAATATGATGTGACAGTTTGGGGCTGTGGTTAGTTTCATGGATTTGGGGAAGGTCACGGAGAACATATTTCGAAGCAACTTGAGGCAGAGAAGCATACGAGAATGTGACAGGCCATATGGAGTGCATCAGGAAGACGTGGTGTGAGGATGACATCATTGCCATGCCATATGACCTACACTCCATCACTAAAGGGGGAAAAAAATATTGAAATGTATCAGACGTGGTTTTGTATTGTAGTTGTGCTTTACATCATATAGGGCAGCTCCGTTCAGGAAAACAGCTCGACGTTTTCCAGTTTCTATGTGCCAAAGGATAACCAGACTGAGCAACATGATTTTAGTAAAACGATTGGAAACAGTTTGCTTTAAGGTTTTGTTATGCAATCAGAAATGCATGACTGTGTTAGAAATGATGTAATAAACAATATTAGACCAGTATTAATGATGATAATAATAATAGCAGGCTATAGTAATGCAGCGCTGTAGGAACATGTGCAGTAACTAGCCATTTATAAGGAGCATCACTTTAGAACATCGCAGCTTTACACTAGTAATGTGTCATTATAATCCAGCTCAAAAGCTGTTAATAACACATTTGATAGATGTGTTTAGAAATGGATCCCTACACTGAAGTGTAATTCAACTCTATGTAGGTTATCTGAATCGTGTGAACCGAACCATGGAAGCGGTTAGGAACAGAAATGTGGTTCCATATTAACACTGAGCTTGAGACAGCAGCATAGACAAGTCTGCGTTCCATGACAGCACCCTAATCATACGTCAGACCATTTTTATTTCTTTCTAAATGCTACAGTTTCCTAAACGGATGGATCTTCTGTACTTGTCTTGTATTTGATATATAAAAACCAACATGCTTGGTTCTGTTCAGAGTCGCTTTTAAGTTAGTGTTTAGACAATAACCATAACAATAGCTCTGCTAATGTGCTTATTGTCAAAGCACTCTGGAGCCAAGAGAGGTTAATGAGCTTATGTATAGCTCGGATCGAAGTCATTAAACCCAGAAAAAAAAATGAAAGTGCAACAATAATGAACAGAGTGTCCTGAAACTCTAAATTGTAATGGAATGGAATCAAGCCAGTGTTCTGAAACCCTATATTCCAATGGAATGGAATCAAGTCAGTGTTCTGAAACCCTATATTCCAATGGAATGGAATCAAGCCAGTGTTCTGAAACCCCATATTCTAATGGAATGGAATCAAGCCAGTCTGGCAAGCTTCTCTTTGGAGGCAGGGTGTGCCACCTGCTTCGGTCATTAAGGCAGATGGCTTTTTTAAAGTGATATACTGCAAGGTGTTTGGTGGATCAAGTTTGCATACGTGTGGGTGCTTTCACTGGTACATTTTGCACGCTGCACGTCTGTACTGTGTGTTTTCACCATGTCTGGCCAAGCTTTACCATTCACTTTAACTGTAGCAGTTCTAGAAACTAAGCTCCTGTGTCTTAATCACTTCTTATTTGTTATTCTTTAACATATTAAAACTACATCAAACCAGCTGTAAGGCAGCGAAAGTAATTTGTAGGGGACACCTCTTAGGGCCTCTACATAATGAGTTTTGATATTCTCAAACCACTTTACAGAAAAGAGGATTTCACATTAAGCTAACAGCGATCACTGCTGGCAATAAATGGAACTAAATTCGGCAGTCTAATTTAATTAGTGACCACATAGGGGGCCCTAACCTGCAGCAACTAATGGTACCTGTCAGCCACACTCGACACTAAGCAGCACATTCAATGACCTCTGTTGAAATGGTATGGAAAAAAACAAAGAAAGAAAACAAATGCAGCTTGATTATGTTTGTGAGTCAGAATATTAGATAACTGTGAATAACTTCTCAAGATCTAACGCTTACTAAAGATGCATGGAATATTATAATAAGCTGTGAATCAATAACCCTAATGATGCTAGTTCTTAAATATTGGAAAGGGGAAAGAGACGGCATGTCTCAGAGTGGAAACATCGTACGCGCACACGGAAAGGGTGCTGCAGACTGTACTTTAAAAAATCTGGGGTCCATTGCTAGGAGCCCCAACAGAACTAAAGGTTTCCTGTTTCACATCCTGGTTTTAATACTGGTCAATTTGCCACAGAACCATCATATTAATGGAGTTCTCCTACATGCCAATCTCAATACCCGAGGGCTTCATCTCCAGCCCTCTGAATCTCCTTCATGCCTCATTAGCTTCTGTGTAAAGAGATAAAAGAGAACGTTTGTATCAGGGGGTGATCTTTTCTGCAGCTCAACAAGCTCATCAAAGGACAAGATAATAAAACAAAAGTGTGGGACGAGGTGGGAGGGGCCAACAGACTTCAGGCTAAAATCCCATCTGATTTTCAGCACAGGAAGACTGAGTGTGAAAGCAGCAACATGTGCTCGCTGTTAAAGGTGTCTGCCTGTAAAGATGGCTCAGTGCATTGAAGAAGGCAAGCAGGCTATTTCCTGATGTGTTATTCCTTTTGTTTTGTTCTTTTGCCATTCCTGTTCATTTTTAATCAAATATTTACTATTTTGCATTACAGATTCGGTTCACATTACCTGCAGTTCTTTTTTGGAGTACTGGGCTTGGTTATCTGAAATAAGGAAGTGACACGCTAAATGGAATCTCTCTCCCCCTCCTGGCTCTGACAGTTTCCTGGCTGGGGAAGCTTGATGGCAGGAAGTCACAAGCGGCTCCGATGTGACCTCATTGAGTTGGTTTCGCACTAGCCTTGCTCTGGTGCCTCGCGCTGTAGAGGGTGCAGGAATGTAAAGCATAGTCGTTTTCTTCTTCGGAGGGTAGACCGGGACGTTATAGACAGTATACTGTACATAATGAAGATTCAGTTTGTTGTTTAAATGCCTATTGCATCCACTGTGATAGTATTTCTTCAGCAAGTATCTCCTCAATCCCTGCCCTATGAACCACACAGGGGACTGATTATCCTCTTTACAGGTTATTTTGTTCAAGGATTCCATCTTATGGATAGTGTGTATTAGAAACTGTCGCAGCCCCTCCAATCAGTCAAGCTGTTTGGCAGCTACAAGCAGCTACCCAAACATCAATGTATTATTTATAATGCCCTCTGTGAACAATGCTGCCGTGTGTATACAATCTATTGTAAAATCTCTGCTCTGGAAACCCACTAATCCAAACCATTTCCCTCCCACGAGACACCAGCAGCGGGGTTCATTTTACAGGCTGTGTGCTCAAGGCTAGCCTCGGATTTGATTCTTATGTTTAAAAAGCAAAAGCAATTTGCATTTTTATAACTGGTGTTTTATTTTTAATTACAATGAAAGAGCTCTGGAGTGTCTATCCTATAAAACATGTGTTAATGTGCTGGGTTATTTATGTTTAGTGCTCTCTAAACTACAGAATTGTCTAACTCTTTACAGCAGGGTAATGCATATTCATTCAAATCATTCGGTACAGTACTTGATGAGTCTCTGAAGTTCCTGATATTGTGTTTAACCCTAACACTGACCCTAACCCTAATCCTAACCCAAGTCCTAATCTTAACCCGAACCTAACCCTAACACTGACCTTAATCTTAACCCCAGTCTTAATCTTAACACTAACCCTGACCCTGAACCTAAAGCCCAAAACTTAACTGTCCTGTTGTCCTGTTGCAATTGGAAGCATGCTGTAAAACTGTAAAACCTTTGGAACCTGTGAGAATAAGAATTCTTCTTTTAATAGGAGCACTTGTTTAGTTTATTTTTTATTTTTCTATGTTTGCCTAATGCATACTGAATTCCATCCTTTCTCATTCTCGTGGCAGTCTGACTGATCAGAATAGATGGCAAATACGATACAGCTCGATCCAAATGCAGATTTTCCTAATGTCTCATCAAGGCACGGTTAACAATATGGCTTTTTCCATTATGGAGCTGAGTAAATGATTTCTTACAGCTGCTGTATCAGGGATTTGCCTTGATGCTTTGGTTCTGTTCGTACTAGACAGCTCCCAGCAACCTCCTCCCTGCACATTTATCAAGCTGTCAGGCTTTCTGATATATTTATTCTTTTCAGCCGTACGACCGTGTTCTTTTCTACCCTCCTGAAAACTGACTGCAGTCCAGGAAATCAGAGACCTGGCAGAATTCACACCAATCTCCTGAACTGCCTCAACTATTCCCAAAGGACATTTCACAGGCAATTTCTTAGAGAATAGACCGAAGACTCAGCAAGATTGGTGGGATCTGTTGCTGTGCGGTTCAGAATGACAGATACGATGGATAAAGTGCCATTGATGCCATCCTAATGTTTGCCTGGAAATACAACAGCAGGAAAATGTCTTTGCCTCTTAATTGCTCCATATCCAATCAGCAGGTGGACAAGTGGGCATGACAACTGGGCACTCTCAACAAGAGACCATGGCATCCCACTAACACATTTTGCAGAATAACACTTGGGTATCACTATTTACTAAACGCAGATTGGCTCTGTGCAGAACACCCAGTGTAATTACACAGTGGCAGGGAATCTGTTTAACAAATGGTTAAGGCAGCCTGGAGTCTACCACTGGAGCCCAGGAGGATTTTGCAATGCAGGAGGGAAGTAATTAAACTCTCACTTTGCCTCTAGAAAGCGCTGCCTGACATTCTAGATTCATTTGGCTCATGGGCAGTGTGTTGAATTAGCACTGGCAGGGAGCTGTCTGTCTGCCGTCCCTGGTAGGAGATGCAGCCCCCTGACACTGGCTGGGATTAAAGCACATGGCCTGTTGTGAACAGAAGCACTTCACATGCTTCCTTCAGCACCTTGATCAGAAGAAAAAAACTAGAGGTGCTTCTTACTGTTCATGTAATTATCTGTAGCCTCATGTCAGGCATTTGATATTAAACATATGTTACAAGATCCAAACATATACATACAGGTGCAGGCAGTTATAGCACTAATGTGTGTCTTTAAAATATTCTGCTGAAGCATGGGTCCTGTTTTCAATTATTATGTGAATGATTAAGGTTTAGCCAGACCAAACCAAGTCTATGCAGTACAGCGCCCCTTACTGGTGGAGAGAGGATGGTACCAGCCACTGTTTCTGGTCACATGCAGACTTTGGAAAGACATGAGAGCACCTCAGTGATCAAGTCATATCTCTAGAGCTTCAGTTGTGCTGATACCAGTGTTAATCGTATACTAATTACAGAAACGCATGATCACAGTGTGTGTAGCATTGTCTTGCATCGCGTGAGGTGACGAAAGCCTTCAGCTCCTGCTGTGGGCTGTTGCATTTCCAGCCTTAAGATGGCACTCTGGTATCGTGACTGGGAAAGGAGGGCTGATACAGCGCTTGAATGGGAGAGTCACATTTCCCAGGTCCTAATAAAGTGTGTTGCAATGCATCTGTTAATGCTTCAGAGTACCATGCAGGTATATGACTGATAGCAATGCAATGCAATGCGGGTGACTCTTAAAATACTCATCCGCATTTAGACTGTGTGTGTACGAGGCCTTTGAGACATAAAATAAGAACAGGAAGGACCTACGCTGACAAATGTCTTTGTACACACAATCACTGATCATGTGGTGGTTAAATTAAACAGTAAATAGCTTCAAATGGCATTTTAATGTTATAGTTTAGTTTTAATACCTCGTTATCATTACACATTTTCATAATTGTCCCTACAGTTGACTCTAACTCACTTTCAGCAAACTCTCCTGCTGGCTGCTGGCTGCTAAATGATTACCCTGTGAAAACAGTTTATTATCCAAGTGAATCGGATGCCTTCCACATGCCTTCCACATGTACACATCATCTCTCATGCCATAAATAGGGCTGTCTTATCCTGAAGCCAACCCCAAAGGTGCACTTCGGAGTAGTGTTGGCAACGGATGAGAAATGAAGCAAGTGGGCTGCCAAGGACAGCACAGCGATACACAGACTGGGGGTCAGGCACTGTGTTTTCCACTGTGTCTCAGAGATAACCTCTTTTGTGAGAAGTTTACTGCCATGTGTCGTACACTTTTCAACACAAGTCCAATCTCTTCCTGTCAGCAAGCTGCTGCTGCTGCTGCCGCTGACCATGCCTATTGTTTTGACACAGATCATCATTCCCTGGAAGCTCTTTCAGAACTTGACCTCTTCCAACAAACGGAATTACCTGCTCTTTCAACAGGCAAATTGAAAATCTAATCAAGTTTAATTACATTATAAAAACAAAATCCCTGAGCCAGTGTGCTGCCCGGTCCCGCTTCTGCAGCTCCTGCAATTTATATTTATTTTGCAACATCGGTAAAGAATGGCTTTATATATAAGTGCAGCTGGGTTATATAGTAATAGGTGCAGAATTATACAGTTACTGTATATTGTTAACCAGTGACTAAGCACGTGGAGTGAAAATAAAATACAAAGCATGGACTTTACTGTGTTAATAACTGTTTCTGTATTGCTTTATATTTCCAGTACTGGAAAATAGAAGGAAGCCTGTTGTCACTGTGGTGTAATCAATAGCAGGTGGTGTTCTGGCTATTTTAAAATATTCTGTAAATTTGATATACTGTGTTTTCTTATATTCTCCACCAATACAGCTGACATTTTGAGTAATGCATTTTGACAAGAAATCTGGCTTACCTGTGCCACTGCCAGACTGGATTTGAAATGATTATCTTGCGGAGAGGAGGGGTCTACACTCTTGAGTGATACAGTCTCTACAGTAGGTCATTCCAGACAGCTATATGTTGCTCTTGTTTTGTTGTGTATTGAAGATTTTATTGCAGGTCTGCTGTCACACCCTCTTGAATTCATTGCAGATCTCATTATTATGCAGAGTTGGTGGTCCTGATAAGTTCTTATAGGTGCTAGAGGATCAATGAGATGGAGTTTGTAGCTCAGAAAGGACCAATCTTTACATTACCATGTTATTTACAGTGTAGGGATACAAATTCCAATAGTTCACATGTGGTTGTGTATTTACCATGTAATTGCTGTGTTAACTTCAGTGTAATTACAGTGTTATTAGAGTCAAAATGTTAAGCGTTACTGGCATAATCTAAATTCAAGTAGTTCACAATGTAGTTTTTTGCAATGGCAAAGGACATGTTTCACTGCATTTTAATCCCAGTAATGCCAAATGAAATAGTTTGAATATTTTTAAGTTGAGCATGTAAGCCCTAAACCAAGTGATAACACAAGAGTATTGCATATGCACTGAGCTTTAATACACCACATGCTGCATATCCAGTAATGATTTAAACGAGCAGCTTTTCAAACATGACTATGAATCAGCTGGGTATCAAGTTAGTTTTGCTGTGGGCTGCTGGCAGTGACACACAGTTCCAAAGCATGACACTCCTGTTAGTCTGAGTGTTTTTAGCGTGTTTTTCTCAGAGATGTCAAGGTACATTGGCAGGCCTGTCATTCACCGTGAAGCCCTTGTGAAGGTTAATATTAACTGCAATTATGTTTCTTAGTAAGCTACGCAGATATGTGATGCCGTATGGAAAGCCCCCAGCTACTGTCAATCAGCAAGGCTTGACGTTAAGCTCAATTGACTGATGAGATGCTGCTCGTCACTGTGCTGCTTGCAGCTGTGCCTTACCTGACTGGCTGGGGATCATGCCCTGGGGATGTCTACACAAATCTGCATTTAAACTTCCAGAATGACGGCTCAGGACTCAAGTACGCTTTACCAAGCCTTGGTGTTTCATTGAGGGTTCTTCCATTCTGAAGCAGAAGACAAATTAAATAAATGAGATGCATTAGACATCTGCAACCCAGTATTTAGTGAATGCATGGGAATAGAAAAACCCAAAGGGTCCCTCCATTTCAACCAGTCCTGAGAGGACAGAACAGCAGGTTCCAATCAGTTTGCCTGTGTGCTGCAAACCTTTTATAGAAATAATATCAGGTGGCGCAATACCTTTTACTCAGCTCGCTTGTCATTTCAGGGCAGGTAATCCGTTGTAGCATTCAGTGGATATAATAAAGAACCTGCCATAAAACATTACAGAATTAAAGCAATGTAATTAGTTAGCTGTATGTACATCTGCACATTTTATAACTGGATAAATGTCATCACCTGTTTCATCTCTCACTTTGGGGCTGGAAGTCAAGCAAACTTCAATTCATATCTTACTAATTTTTACTCTTACTGCGAGATTCCAAGCTTTATTTGATCTCTGCTGAAGTGCAGCTGTCAGGTTTCATGCTTTCTGATTGGGAATTCTTGTCTTGATTCCAGACCATGGAATGTGGCCACTCAACAATTTCATGTAAATGATTTCATCTGCAATTCCCCTGGTACATCAGGGAAATATTCCAAGCTATATATATATATATATATATATATATATATATATATATATATATATATATATATATATATATTATATATCTCATTTTATTATATAGTATTTTAATAGGCTGGTATTTGCTTTAAGCATATTTCCAAATGATATGTATTGTGAACTGCAAATTCATCAAATATTCACTGGTAACCCAAACAAAAAACAACCCGTGCAGTATTGTACCAAGAGATAGTGTCCCATGAGATAGAGTGCCACAAGATAGCGTCCCGTGAGATAGCGTCCCGTGAGATAGCGTCCCGTGAGAGAGCATCCCGTGAGAGAGCGTCCCGTGAGAGAGCGTCCCGTGAGATAGCGTCCCGTGAGATAGCGTCCCGTGAGATAGCGTCCCGTGAGAGAGCGTCCCATGAGTCCTTTCCTTTAGTCACACGCTTGGGTCCATCCGGCATATTCTGGAAATTCAGACAAATTCCTCACAGCCCTTTTTCAAGGTATTGGATCGGTAAACTTGACTGGCACTGCAAAGACACTCGGGAGATTAACACAGTCCTATTATGCGAATGAAAACCCAGCCAGTACTTGCTGTAGATGCTCAGCCCCTACACTGCGAGAGACAGCAGGTTAGCAAGTTGTGTTGTCAGGCTGATACCCGTCACTGGCTGTCAGACCTGCCCCCTTCACTTCGTTACTCACCCCTGGTCAGTGTTTCCATGCCATCTGTGTTCCGCACTGACAAGAGGAGATATCAGAGAGCAGTAATCTCTGACAAAAGGGTGACAGATCTAAAGTGTCAGCTGGAACAGACATCATAGAACAGAGGGTGCTGTGTGGCTCACAGATCGGTATGTTGGCCCAAGGCTGGGTAGTGCACTGGTTTGGAGCGCTAATGGAACACACAGGCCCCCCATTCACTAGGTCTACATGGAAAACAGGTAACAAGTATCTCTAATTACTGTGTATTCACATAGTAACTGCCTGTGTACTTTGGTTGATTGCCAGGTTTGATGGATATTTATGACTTGTTTAGTGCAATAATGAGAGATGTGTTTATTTTTGTATTGCATTGATCTCTCAGTCTTAAAAGATCATGATAAAAATAATCGAACATTAGCAATGCATTAATGACATCCTGCCTGATCTTTCTTATTTGCATCATCAAACCACATTTTCAAAGGCAGTCTGAATAATGAGCTGGTTTTTAAATCGTTTTGCGGAGCCTCAATTTCCAAGCAAGCTATGCTCTTTTCTTCACACAGATATGGATATTAGATTGCACTAGAATCAATAGAATACTTCATTTAGGCTGCTTAGAGTACCAGTGCGATTAATATATCATTTACGGCTGAAATGAACGGCTGCTTTTCTTTAGTCCAGTCCCCACGATAAGTGTTTGCAGACGTTTGATGCTGTCAGATATTCATTATGCCTTGGAGTGAACAGACCCATAACTCATGCATTAGTTACTCATGCCCCCTGATTAATGTGTCATAACGTTCATGTATGTTGAAGGGAGAGGGATCATTATGTCAATAGAGCTGGGAAAACAACATGAACCTCTAATATTAGTATTGATCCACCTCTTGAAATTCTCCAGTTTTCTGTCCGCCCAATTATACGTTACACAAAACATTTAATCAAGAAATCTCTAAGTGGATACTCTACACTAATTGACCATTACTATTTCCTGTATCGTAATGATGCTCTTCAATAGAGATAGATACTGAGGAAGAAAAAGACTTCAATTCCATCAAGACACATCTATGTTGCTGTTTTTATCATTAGCGTCACTACTTTTTATGACTGAGCGGTCATGTGAATAAAATTGTAAACAAGTACATGTGTAGTGGGGCTGTGGTATCTAGCTATGCAGTACTCAAGCCAAAGCAGTTATCAGGAGGTCAGTCAGCTGCTGTAAGTGACACCACTTATCTCTTCGAGCTCCTGTTAACTTCATCCCTGGAGGTCTTTCACAACCAGTCGCCATTAACACACCCGAGAACCAAAACTAGGAAGGACGCTGTTTATCAATAGAAAAGCAGGTTTAATATCAGATATGACAGCTGAGCTCTGATCTATTAGAACACTGCTGTGGGTTTCATAGCAGACCCACTATCAGAGAGCTCTTACTGGTAGTTCATTGCTGTTTATTGTGATATAATTGAGTAAAAGCATAATAAAGAATTTTAAGGCATAATTTGGTGAAACAACACAAAAAAGCATGGCTAATATATATGTGAGATGTATGATAAAGCATGTAATATTCATAAGTGGAAGAAGTTTGGTACAAGTCAAAAATTAAACAAATTAGGCATGTGTTTACAATGGTACTTGGAAGACATATTTAATCAAGGACAACCTAAATTAAAATGTGTCAATTAAAAGTCACTTCTGTTTAACACTCGTGAAGAGATTCTATACAGATATGTACAGCACACATTTAAGTTCAACAAAAGAAATAAGAAATGACTTTCAAACCGTACTTCCCATGAGCACGGATTGACTGGATGTCCCAGCTAAGCCAGGTTCTCTCGCATTCCTCCTGAACCCCCGTTGATAGCAAGCTCAGATCGCATTCATTTACAAAACCGAAAGCATGGACACTATTGCTTTGCTTCTGATAGTCCTGACAATTCTTTGGAGCTTTTCTGTTACTAAAAATAATGACACGAGAATATTAAAGAACAGAGAAACCTGCTCAGCGCGGATGTGGATCCAATGTGTACGCCCACTCGTCCCTTGATTGGTCAGTGTTGTGGTGTACTTCCACCCATCCCGCTTTGGGAAAGGGTCCGAAATGAATCCGGGGCAGCTCAGATTGGCAGCCAATGCGGGTCAGCTAAATGAACATGGAAGCGCAGTATCAGGGGCAGCAGGGTTTGAAGCTGGGTTGAGTTGTGCATGGAAACGAGGTATTATTGTGTTGTGAGCTGAGCGTAAGAACCCAAAGGTGAAGGAAATGTTCCTCTTATAAATCTGAATCTTTCATTACACTTACAGGAACCATAAGGGGCTAGCTGAAATGTGCATATTCAAACTGATTCACTCATAGCTGCAGGTGCCTGTGGGTAGAATTTGTTTTCCAACCTCAGATCAGTTTGCTTTCAATTTTTAATAAGCTTTTCATATCGTGTTTGCAGATCAGTGGAGCCATCTAGACATTTCTACTGAGCTCTGTCAGTTTTTATTTTTTTCTTGCCATATGAATTTTATCACGTTTATAGGGCAAGGAAACAATAGTTTTAAAGGGGTTGTTTGGAAAAGAGAGTATAAATAAAGTATTTGTTTAATTAAAAAATATATAGTATAGTATATATATAGTGAAAAGGAATGAATCAATAAATCATATATTTTGAAGCTTTTGACAGCCTTAATAAGTTCCAGTCTCTGTATTATTGCTGCTTGTCACAAGGCAAAACCTGGAGACAGTGCTGAACTCTCACAGTTCTTTCATGGTGTGTCCACAGGTATACTCTAGGGGAAATAGATTTGCAAAAACCAATGTAATCCCAAAGCAGAAACTATCCTTTGTTTAAGTAGTTTAGCCGTGCGTGTTGAATGTAATATGTCTTGGATGTGAAATGGAAATCCAGACGTTTTGTGACATTCCACTTCAAAATGCAGACACACCCCTTGTCGGAATTTGTTTGGGACTGTTCTGAGCTCACGAAGACAGGGGCAGAGTTAATAATACCTTCAAACGATGTTAATTATGCCCATGCATAATGCATGAATTCAAAATGTTGCTGTAATGTTTCTCCGATCTGCTTATTTGGGTATTGCTATCCTTCATGGAACACACAGCGCAAAGTAAAACACACACCTGTCACAAGAAAGGGTTTCCTCCAAATCCCGTTTCCTCCCTTTAATTATGCATGGGGGCCGTCTGTAGACTCTATCAAGCTGCCTCTCGCTGCTCAGTGAGCTGACTACGCAGCTTTTAGCAGCCCAAGTGCTCTGAATTATTGAAATCTCTGTTAAGTTCCTGTACATATATCAATGTGATAAATGCATCAGCCACTGTCATGTTTTCACTTTGTTTTACCCTTGCTGGGGAAACGGGAACTGATAGCAGCGTTGTTCTGCTGCTATGGCTTGGCACAGTGTCTAGAGATCTTGGGGTGGAGAATCACTGGTCAGCCTTCAGATCTGAAGTCACCTTGCAACTCAATAGATCTCCTGGTCTCTGCCAAGCAAGGCAATGGGAGAAGGGGGAAGATTGTAGGCAGCTTTGTTCTTTTCACCCTCCTTATTTCAGAGCTTGCTGCTGATTGTAAAAAGATACTGGCCTTGGGCAAGGCTGATAGCAACAGGGGCATGTCTTTTAAAGTGCAATGGAAAGCTTTGCACCCTCCCTCGCAAAAGAATTTTGAAGATCTTTCAATGATGTTAAGCAAACCGGGTCCTGTCAGGCACCATTATCTTCAGTGACCATTCCAGTGAATTACAGTGGTATTAAATTACAGTGAGGGGCACAGGAATTGGTAATGAATCACTCCAGGGTACAGTAACGGGACTTTATGGTATACCAATGGTATGTGAGAGTAGTAAATGTGCCATATCATGTTATAGATAGATGTGCCTTTTTATAACAAATATTATATTCATCAAGCGCACAAATCATTTCCCAAATCTCTAATAGTTCTCAAGAGTGGTGTGCATTGAATGAGCTCAGCACACTGCTATCAAGAAATAAAAACAAAGGCTATTGAAATGAGATTTAGTTTTGTTTTGGTTAAGACTGTTTGAGAGGATAAAGGAAACCATCGATGCCCTTGCAGATGCTCGTTTTGGGAGCGGAGTGCAGAAGCCTCTCAGACACAACGCCTCTGGTTAGAAATCCCTCCCTGAATATGTGTCAGCTGGAGTGACGTTGAAAAGGCTTCTGGGTGTCTCCGTGTTGAGTCCAGGCAGCAGGGGGCCTCCTTGACAGGAGTGCGCTTCTCCAGCTGGGCTGTCAGCCTGAAAGCTCTGATGTTTTATTAGTGACGATGATTTGTTGTGCTTTGAGTGAGAAGGAGCTGTAGGAAGAGAGCCCAGCTGCAGAGCTGAAGATATCTGTACAAGAGAAGCTCTTACAACCTGTTTGAAAAAACCTTTTTGTAAACAGATAAGGTTTTATTTTTTTGTGGAGGGATAAACTAGAAATGCCCTTAGCAGTTGTTGTTGTGTGAGCTGGGTTGACTGTTGTTTAAAAGCGAGAAAGTCAGCAAAAACAACAGTTTAACAGTTCTGTCTGTAAAGCTCGCTTTAATAGACCTGATCCCAGGACTTAATGACATGAGCTATGAAGACAGGTTAAGAATGAAATCTCTTCAGCCTAGAAAAAAGACAAGAAAGAGGGGACTGGATTGAAGTCTTTAAACTCCTAAATGAGAATGATAAAGTTAACCCAAGACACTACTTCAAATTTAGCACAGAGACAAAAACAGAACTGGAAGCTGAGTAAAAGTATGATTGTAGGAAGCTTTTTTCTACAGGGAGTTATAAATGCATGGCAGAGCCTACCAGATAAAGTAGTCTGATCTTTAAATTTAGTTTCCCCCAGTAAGGGAGAATGGTGTACTAAAAAGGGACGAGCCTTGATGGGCCGAATGGCCTTTTCTCGTTGGTGTAAGTGATGGAGTGGACATTCACCTTTGTGAATCTTAAACATATAAGATTTTGATTGTTTTTCTTTATTAAAACTACATTATAAGCATTAAATAAAGCATTTAAACAATGAGATTATTCAGGAAAATGGCCCTTTTGCAAGTTCCCTGTAAAAACAGTTGCAGAGGGGGTATCTTTGAAGACAAGCAGGTTTACTGGAAACGTATATTGAAAACAGTGCTCACCAGCACCCGGGGAGGAAAAAAACAAGTGCATTGATTTCTCAAGGACGCATCGGTGTGGCTCTCATCATCCAGTTTTCATTCCATTCCATTTGCTTTCCAGCTCCTTGCAGAAATGAAGATTGGGCTCAGCAGCTGCAGGAAGGAAGGTTCACTCTTGAACTGGGAAGGAATGAGGATCCTCTCCGGCTGCTTGATAAGCATGCGATGGATTCAAATCAGAACTGAAGTGCAGCGGCATGTTGTTCTACAATTCAGTCATCCTTCATAGTGTATCTCCTCCTTAAAGGATATGCCGCTTTCAATTCCACTTCTATGGGTCCTGTAGTCCTCCTTTGCCTTCTGCATGTCTCTTGTTCTTTACTGCCGTCTCTGCCTTGCTTTGGGAATGCTTCGAGAGTCCATGTTGTTTGGCCATTTGTCTGTGCTTCCTGAGTCTGTATAAATAGCCTAATGGTTATTGGGTTGCAGTCTCTTCTAAAAACCCGTACTCTTTAATCTTGAAGCCCCGGAGCAATGTGCACCAATTTTCATCATCCCTCTCCAAATTATAACGTGATTCAGTCACTGATTACATCCTGACTCAGATAATTATTGGCAGCTGCAACATCAAATCTTCTATTAAACTCCTGTAATGAGAACATCCTTCATCATCAGAACTGGAAGACCTGTTTGTGTGCGCCTCGAGCAGTGTGGATAAAAGGAGTTTCATTGTAATCATTTCACAGCTTCCATCAATTCTGTGCAGAGCCAGACTACCTTTGCACAAATACAGATCTACATAGAAATGTGTCGGTCTCCCGTTGGGGTAGCATTGTACTGCTCAGTGCCTAAGATTATACAGGACTCAATGCTATCACGCACACAGCCAGAAGTCATTCATTGCAGATTCTTTAATCACAATATTGTATTGAATGTTTCTAAAAATGGCACTCTGACACCTTTCAGCTACCTCAGCCTACCTGTAATAAGTGTTATTAATGAGAATCTAACAATGACTGACGACCCACTCATGTCGGTGTGTACACTTTCTTTATTTCTCAAATAGCTTTTTGATGCCTTAAATCAATTTGAACATGGGAGGTGTGCTAAATGAATTTTTTATGTAAATGCAATTAAACTGGAAAGCCAATCCTGTGTATGGTTCCATAGGACTGTTTTCAAAGCTGGGCAGTGAGCCAAATGAGTTCATTAGGAACTGGGGCATCATCAGTAGCTGTGTCTTTGTTTATCAAGACTTAGTGTTACCGGTTCATTGATGTATAGGTTCTATATAGTGCTGAAAGCTATGCTGTAACTTCTCCTTCTCTGTCCCATCAGAAAACTTCAAACTCTTGTGAACTGTTCTATGTGTTTGCTCTAACTTTGTATTTTCATCAGAAAACATAATGACAACCTAGTGGACTATTGCTGACAAGAATCTGATTGAGAAAGACCATTAACAATTCTTGGTCACACTTTCCATGAAGTGTCTGTAATTACTGTGTATTTATATAGTGGTTACTTAGTAAATACATGTGTACTTACACATAGTTACAATGTTGGTATGCATAGTTACAATGTACTATGCATGTGCATCTGTAACTCTTTTTGCACAATATATGTCAGTATGCAATTGTATCAGAATAGAGTCAAGGTTATAGTGTGCAAAAAAATACACATTAAGTACACTGTAACTATGCCTATTAACATTGTAATGATGTGTCAGTAACTCCTGTGTAAAGACACATGTAAAGTGGTACCCATTTCATTCAGGTCTCCAACCAGGGATCCTACAGACCAATATGCCAAATGAATGCATGATAACCAGCTTCATTACAGAGATTAGAAATTATACTGCGTTTTGCTCAGATGAGGTATTGTCTTTAAATTGGCCCAGCTGTTAATACTTACATACCTCAATTAAAAGCATAACTTTGTGTTTGCAGAAGCCTAACGCTTTAAGAGAGCTCGTGTTAACATAAATAACATAAAAGGGACCTTTTTAAATAAATATACTTTTAAAAACAAACCGCTTAAATCAAAGTAACGGAAGGGCAGTCTCCTAGGGAATTGTTCATCAAACACATAGACACACTGAGACACACACACGCACACTGAGACATACACACACTGAGACACGCACACACACACACACACACACACATATACACTGAGACCCACACGCACACACACATACACACACTGAGACATACACAGACACACATTCACTGATGCAATTAAACCCTCCACATGCGAGATGTGCTGAAGGGTGCCTATTCAAACACCAGCTGTGAAATGTATCCCTGCAATCTGAGCTGGGCTTGAGGAGAGTGGCTAATCCTTTGGTTCTTAGTTATTCATGATATACAGGCTTATTAATTGTCCAAGTGAGGTTTCTGAGGAATCCCTTTTTTCCAATAAACCTTATTGAACCTTAGTGTTGATTGCGCACCAGCAAAACAGCAGTAATGATTTCTTTTTTTTTCTTTTCATTCAGTTGTCAAATCACGTGGCATGTTGCGAGATGATCATTCAATCCTTACAAAAAGTATGCCGTGTATTTTAAAGTTCATGTACCATTGACATTAACATTTCTATAACATTTTTATTTAAGCAACTATAAATGCACTTTGGTAAGATGCTGCCAGCGAATGAAATGACTTTATCTTCACCCCCAATGCCGTCTTCATTTTGAAGTCTTCTTTTTCCTAAATTGAAGGCACTGTTATTACTCTTCTCCCCTGAGAGTAAGAGCCTGAGGGATCTGTGATACTCCCCAATGGAATTAGATGTGAGAGCAGCAATAACAGGCACCAGTGTGAAAACGATCGATCCAGCTGCTCGCTTCCTTCTTTCTAATTGCTCATAAAAGGTGTAATTATCCGGGTCAGTGTTATTGTATTAAACACAGCGTGGCTTTTTAATTTGTATTATTAAAGTCCAATTTCTCTGCCTGATGTGCTGCCAGGTCAGCTGTATTGTTATTTTATATATAAATATAGAGAGAGAGGGAGAGAAATATAGGGTTCACTTTCATTTAGCAGTGAATCATTTGCTGAGTGATATACCACTACACCCTTCATTGATCTGCTATTTGCAACATGCATGTAGCTTTGAATAACTTTAAGGTTCTTCCTTAACAAACAGATCCTGTAAACCAGACAGCTAAGCACTCAATGAGAAAAGACAGCGAGAGAGATGCAATCCAAGTACAGCTAGGTGTCCCTGCTAAAGCAGCTATTGTAGAGATGGGGATTTAGGTTTCCAGAGGCAGTGAATCTTTCAATGCCTCGAAGGATAGCTAAATGTCATCTTTCGTTTCTTTCACGATTATCTGAACAGTCTTCTGTTATTAAAAGGCCAGCCTTGTCTGTCAATCACTCATTCTTTGTCTTTGCTTTTTTCTTTTTCTTTTTTTTTGAAATCTCCTTGTTCTGTTGTTTATTTTGGTCTCAGAATAGGAAACGCACACAATTGCAGTAAAGCCCTTGGCTATCAAACGAATAACTCCTGCAGAATGGTGTGGGTGTTCTGTGTGTGTTTTTTATATAATAACATTTTCAGTATACAGTTTTGAAGTTTGCAGCCACAATTCAGTATTGACATTTCAGTATTATTTTCTTCTTCTTGCTCTCCGATGAATGACTGTGAAATGTATTTTTTGGAATTTCTTCCAATTTATTTAAATAAATGTGCGCATTAAAAAGCTGGAAAAAACGACTGAAGAGAGGTATGATCTGAGGTAGGACTGGATGAGTATAGATATGATTACAGACAAAACCCTTTTAAAAAGTTTAACAATTTAATATGAATATATTTTTGCAAATTCCAATTTGTTAAATGTGGCTGGACATTAAACTTAATTTTCCCTATAAGATTAATTATTACATTTTAATGCATGAAAGTATTACAGAGACACCAGATGAAGAACCACGGGATGGGACAACTTGATGACAACTTGTATTTAAAAATTATGTTAAAAATACCTTTTAAATGCATGTGCTCTTACCTCGTTTTGATGTGATATTGACATTTGATCTGAAAAGGAAATCAAATAGTTTATAGTACTCAGCTGTGCGTAGGTATAGAAATATTGTTTAAACTTGTAAAGATGATGATTAGCTAACCCAAATAACACATTTCTGTCTTTCAAGAATGCTTTTGAAAGCTTATGAGGGAGTTGTAATGGAAAGTAGTAGTTTGGTCAGTTAGTTGTTTCACTTTGAAGCTATTTGAATGTATGCACGTTTGTTTTCTTGTTGTGGCTGCTGCTGTTTTTTCTCTCTATTAACTGAATGAGATGCTATTTGTGTTCATGCTTCTCCTTCCCAATTGGTTATTTATGGTATTATGATAGGAAAGAATCATTCTCAAGACAGAAGATGTTTGGTCTGCCCTGGCTGTCTTGCCTGTTTCTCTCCTGGATTAATATAGAGCCTATTTCCGCAGTGTTGTCACACGTCCTCTCTTCTCAAAGTCATTTGCTGTGCCTGTACCATTCCCGGGCAGTCAGTCAGTGGCTTCCCTAAATAAAACAGTATTCTTCCTGTTCATTCTGCCTGGCACTTGCCTTGTAGTGTGTAGTTTGTGTCTCTTACTTACCTCTCAGAGACACAGCCTTATTCACTATCAGACCACATGAGATAATAAAAGGGATTGAGGGCCCTGTGTATCAATGTTTGACGGTGGTATTACTCCTATTGATGCAACTAGATTGCAGAGGTGGCATAAATTAGGTGTTAACAGGTGACAGTTAGCTCTAATAAGGTCTTGGGTGATTCTGCAACACCAGGGGTACACTGCTGAGTGAATTCACTCAGTAATGTTATTTTGCAACTTAAGCTTCAGTCTCCTTGAAACATAACATGTTTTTGTTTGCCTAAATTAAATTCCGTTGTTGAAAAAAATTGACTTTAATTAGTTTCACAAATTATTCAGGGAGAGATATATCTGAATTTTGACAAATAGGCCCCTGATCAATAAAGATGAATTCTCGAGTGGGTCTCGGAGTGTTAGGGTGGTAAAATTGAAAGGGGCTGTTTCTCCTCCCCTATGAGCTCCCACTAGACACCTGCGGGGGCAGGTAGTTTGCCGACATCTGCTGTCAAGCTCCTGGGTGTAAAGAGGCAATGGCATTAATTCCCCAAGCCAAAAGACGTGGGTCTTTCGTTTTGCCTTTCTGGTTTGTAAGGACAGACACACCTCAGCGTGTCTGGTTGCAGATTGCATTAACAGCAGCAGAATATCTCAATTGGATTCCCGGGACTGGAGTGCCAGCCTGTTTCTTTAAATTACACTCACTTCCTATCTTTTGTGTCTGCTGCAGACGAAAGATCAGAGAGCTATAGCTGTATAATCTTGTTTGGTTTTCCTCCCGTTGTATTGTGAAAAATGAAAGAGGTCTGGGAGGCATATTTTCTGAGCTGCTCCTAAGCTTGTTATTACCTAACAGACTTATAAAGTGATTTCTATTGATTTCCTGCCAAGCTCCCGTGCCTCCCGTGGCTCCATGCCCAGCCTCCAGTTCATCCCGGACTCAGTTTAAAGGTCAAGTCATGCTGTTTTAAATAAAGCCGTTTAGTCCGCCCAAGAGCAAGGGTCAAGGGCTTGTTATTGAAAAATCTTTCATAGTTGTGTTGCTTCCTTTTTTAACTGGAATCAAATTTGCAGAATTGAAGTAAAGCAGAGTTACTGTAGCGAGCTCATGATAGCGTTCACATTGACCTCCCCAAAGACCCTTTGGTTGATCTACCCTTAATTATACATGGTGTCCGTAGTTCCTCCAGCAGGACATCTAGGAAATCAAAGAGAAACAGGCAGTTCAGTCTGAACCGCTATGTCCTGCAAATACCCTCGACAGGCTATTAAAAATTGCCCTGTTAGTTCACCATTTCAAAGACTGATGCTGTCGATGTCTTGTTTCTCTAGTGCTGGGTAAAAACACCAGTTCTTTCACTCATTGTTTAAAAGTTAGCATTGGTCACAGAGGCACTTTCTAAAGTGTATTGAACTGTTATAACACAGCAATAGTACAGTAACGGCACATGCAGTTAAGTAATTACTATTAAACTGCATGCTTATTTAGATAGATGGAACATGTTGCTAGTTGCTAGCCCTTTGTAACTACATTGTATTAACAATGTAATTACTATGTAATGACTCATGAACCATTGTTATTACAGTGTAGATAGACACTTTAAGTGTTTCCTGACTTAAATGTCCTGTTCCTCTGTATCTCTTTTATCATATAGTTTAGTGATAATTTTACATCATTTAAAAAAGGGATATTTTCTGAGTGTAATGATTTTATTATAAAACGAGTAGCAACATTAACAAGCACACTGAAAAAAAAACAGTAAAGAATGCATGAAATAAAACATTCCTCTTTTACTGCTCCGCTGTTCAGCACGTAATATTCATATTTGTAGCCAGGCCTTTTTGCTACCCTCTGTTCAGATGAAAGCAACGCAGCAACCCTGATGTGGAGAACCACAAGCAGCAGAGCTCACCTCCTCTTGCATTATTTCACATACCCAGCAGCATGCACTGTCTCTTCCACAGGAGATTGGCTCACCTCCTCTTGCATTATTTCACACACCCAGCAGCATGCACTGTCTCTTCCACAGGAGACTGGCTCACCTCCTCTTGCATTATTTCACACACCCAGCAGCATGCACGGTCTCCTCCACAGGAGATTGGCTCACCTCCTTGCATTATTTCACACACCCAGCAGCATGCACGGTCTCCTCCACAGGAGATTGGCTCACCTCCTCTTGCATTATTTCACACACCCAGCAGCATGCACGGTCTCCTCCACAGGAGATTGGCTCACCTCCTCTTGCATTATTTCACACACCCAGCAGCATGCACGGTCTCCTCCACAGGAGATTGGCTCACCTCCTCTTGCATTATTTCACACACCCAGCAGCATGCACGGTCTCCTCCACAGGAGATTGGCTCACCTCCTTGCATTATTTCACACACCCAGCAGCATGCACGGTCTCCTCCACAGGAGATTGGCTCACCTCCTCTTGCATTATTTCACACACCCAGCAGCATGCACTGTCTCTTCCACAGGAGATTGGCTCACCTCCTCTTGCATCATTTCACACACCCAGCAGCATGCACGGTCTCCTCCACAGGAGATTGGCTCACCTCCTCTTGCATTATTTCACACACCCAACAGCATGCACGGTCTCTTCCACAGGAGATTGGCTCACCTCCTTGCATTATTTCACACACCCAGCAGCATGCACGGTCTCTTCCACAGGAAATTGCACTGTTTGTTTATCCTTTAACTAACTCCAGGGTGAAGATGACATGCTGACTCACTTCCCCGCAGAGAGGACATCTGTTTAGATGTTTTGATTTTCCTCAGGGTGATTTGCAGTACTGCTTCTTTAATTGAGGGACACAGACAAGCTTTGCCCTATCGATCTGTCTGCACACTTTGTTGTGAAACTTTTCTGTAATCTTGAAAATGTTGGACATTGAGCCTCTGCGATAATATTAATGATTCATCTGGCTGGCATTGCCTCTGCAGCCACTGATCAGGCACTGCTGTCGTTCAGCTGCCAATCACAGGTTGAAGCTGCAGCGAGCAGCTTTTTACCGCACATGCTGGCAATGTGAGTAATTTGATGTTCACATAACTGTGACTGCAAATTAAAAACAAGTTGTAGAATACAAATTCTAAAATGACGGTGAAAGAATTAAAGAGCCACTTTGGTTGCTGAGGAATTTAGAACTGCAATTTAAATTCCATTACACTTTGCTTGTTTACCTCTGAAATTGCCCGTTGTGTTATAAGCATGCCCTTAAGTGTTCAGTGAAAAGACATTACTGTCCTGTAGATGAAAAGCAGAGCATATTGTATTTATATTTGTGTTGATTTAAGGAGGAGCAGTAGTGACAATACAGATGAATGAGGGAAGCCTGCGTGTTGGTGACAGGTTCAGTCAGAGGGAAATGTCATGCTGATTTTACACAGGTGAGCTGGGACATGAACTTAATGAATCTGTTGATTCTAGGCCTAGAGCAGGAAATGTCTACTCGTGTATCATTGGTCGCCGTGGTGACAGTGGTTAGACACTTCTAGAACAGCAGTCTCTGCTTTGTTTTGTTTTTTTCACTGGCTGTCTCTTGCACATCTGTTTAAAATTGAAAATCTTAAAATGTAATCATGCTGTCATCGGGAGAAATCGCTTGTCACCAAGATGGTGTTATGTTGTCAAATAAAGAATGTACACACGTGCCCCTGATCAGCAACCCCACCCACAAACCCTTTCTCATACTGACACTGTCAAAACATGAAAAGAGCAGGTGAGAGGAGGTGTATCAATTTCAGTCCGTGACCTTGGGTTAGAGGAAGTTTAAATACTTTAAACCATCTGAACATCATTTAAAACAATTCAGTAACACTTTCCATGGAGTCTGTAATTACTGTGTATTTACATAGTGGTTACTTAGTAATTAGAATGTCAGTATGCAGAGTTACAATGTACTCAATGTGTAAATCTATTTGCATGATATAACTCTAAACCTAACTCTAAACTTAACCCTACCCCTTTCCTAGTACAATTGAGACGCTTAATAAAGACATATTAAGATACCTGACTCCAGTGACGATATCCATACTGTCCCAGAGCCGATCCAAGGGGTTCTCAACACTGCTGATGGGATTGCACAGCCCTCAGGATCAAATCAATAATCCAGGGGGTTCTCAACACTGCTGATGGGATTGCACAGCCCTCAGGATCAAATCAATAATCCAGGGGGTTCTCAACGCTGCTGATGGGATTGCACAGCCCTCAGGATCAGCATTGCCTCTTATCTCTCCTCTGTACCCAAACCCTATGCTGCATTGCCTCTTATCTCTCCTCTGTATGCTAACCCTATGCTGCATTGCCTCTTATCTCTCCTCTGTATGCTAACCCTGTTCTGCATTACCTCTTATCTCGCCTCTGTATGCTAACCCTGTTCTATATTACCTCTTATCTCACCTCTGTATGCTAACCCTGTGCTAAAGAAAATGGCGTATGAATTAAAAAAATCTACAGCATACTGTATGGAAATCAAAACTTAAGGGAATAGCCAGTTGCCAAACCTGCCTGGCAACAGACACGTCAAGATTAAGTCTAATTATGAGTGATAGAGGCTAGCTGCAAGCTTGCATCATGTAGCCAATACAAATGCAGTAAAACTTGACAGACAGGGTGATTGCAGGTGGAAGACACAGAATCCCACCCATTTTGAGGCTACACTAGCCAATAGCAATACAGTAGACCTTGGAAAGCATGACGTAAGACCCAGCAATGAAACACAGAGACCGTGTGGACTGATCCTCCCGCTCCCTGCAGTGTCTGATCAGACCCAGCAATGAGACACAGAGACCCTGTGGACTGATCCTCCCGCTCCCTGCCGTGTCTGATCAGACCCAGCGATGAGACACAGAGACCCTGTGGACTGGCCCTCCCGCAAACTGGACTTGATGCTTTTGGATGTCAAAACATGTTGATATGGTTGGTTGTGCATGAATTGCCCTGTAAATAAAATACATGCGTATTTACAAGCAGCTGTAACTTTTGTAACGCTGTACAGTATACATCCTGAGTGCTCTGCAGTCTTTCAGCATCTTCTGTTTTTACTAACACTGTTTTATTGGCAAGAGTACCAGCCAGCATTCCATTCAGCACTCCAGGGGTGGCCCTGTGGTTCTGACTAGCAAACCTTGCTATAAACTCAATAGAGTAGTCCTGTAGCCGGGGCCTGATTGTGTCATTTCTTGGATACGGGCGTCTTTATAAACAGTGAGTTGCACAGCACATGACAGAAGGGTCAGTGCATGCAAATATTTGGTTTGCTTTTCTACAATAGCTAAACACCAGAGAATTGGGTTATTTCCAGCTGGATATACTTGGCAGATGGGGCTGTGTCGTTTCTCTGTGGAACCTGCCAAAAACACAGGCATATATGTCATCACTCGATTGCTTTGCCTAACACACAACAAAGGATGCCACTTAGAAACTCGATGCAAGGATTATTGTACAGAGCCAGACAAATGCACTGCTGATTCTGAAATATTAGCTTTTCTTAAAACACATGCGGGTGGATGCATGCTTACAAAACACAATGACAAGATTGATATGGTTTGTTTTGTTTTTTAATCTATGTGCACATTCTAGAACAGATTACTTGCTAAACTGTTTCTTGTTGTCATGCGTAGTTTTTTTTAAATTATTATTATCGTGGGATGATATTAACACCAATGCCCTTTTTAGATGTTATTATTTATAAAATAACTTAAGACAAGAAATAAAAAGAGCAGCTGTTAAGTACCGGGTTCGTTAGAAAGAGCCTCCAGACTGTAAAAACAATACTGCTCTGTGGATCAGCTTACAAGATTCATCCTGAAGCCATTCCAGCCGTGGATCCTGAAGCAAGAGCTGATGAGATATCTGTTGCAATTGAGCAGCAGGTACTGCACATAACATCTCTGCTGGCACTAAGACAAAACACTCAGACTGGGTAAAAGCATGCAGTAATGCATCACCACACACAAACCCTGTGCAATTTACCCTAATTGCTAAGCAGTTAACAGCAGCATGAGTCATTATTACTAGCAATTTAGCGTTCCGACAACACAGAAGTCTTTGCAGTAACAGGCCTAAGACGACAAATATTGTATGTGCCGGTTGCGCAATAAAATAATGTAGGAACTTCTGAGAAAGGAGTTTCTGTTTTAAAACTGGTCTGGTTTTGCTGTCTTTCACAAGATGACCCACTTGTTTAGATTCAGAAATACCCTATTAAAACTACAGGATAACTCGTGTACTTATATACTGCAGTGCATCTCAAATGAGTAGTGAAACTAGCAGTGCTAAACTGAGGACCCTTTTTAAATTGCTAAGACGGCATCAGAAATGTATTTCCGTGAACTCAAAAGTCAGCCCTTTATTAACATGTGGGGCATCCAGTTAGCTAAATATGGAAAGATACTAGACAAGAACACCTCCCAGAGTGTCTGCAGTGCTGACAGTCATATACCACAGGAGACAAGCAGACCAGAAGCAACAACAACAACACACACACACACACACAATCATGCTCTTTCACATTGGGCAGCACACCAGACATCTTAGCATTTTCTGTAATGCTTGGACTAAAGTTCACTGCACCCGAACGCTAAGAGAAACGTTTGGACTTGTGCTTGCTTTCACAGAAGATTGAGAGCAGCCACAGACCAGTGTTTAAAGAGGGACTGCAGTCAGTGCGAACCAGCAGGACAGCTGCAGAGCTAGAACATCTGGAACAAACCCAGAACACCTGACAGATGTATAGAGAGCCAACTTCCCAACCTTTCACTATGTTTAACATACCTTTATCAGGAGGGGGGATTTCTAGGGTTTTGATGCCATGGGAACCACACTCACTATATATATATATATATATATATATATATATATATATATATATATATATATATATATATATATATATATATATATATATACTGCATTAAATGTGAAGTGAGTTAATAATAATAATAATAATAATAATAATAATAATAATAATAACTGTAAAAGTGCAGTATGAGGTCTGATACTGTGTAAATGGCTCATATAAAACTCTGTTATGAGCGTAGTAGGAAATCATCTTGTGTTTTTGTCCAAGCTATATTTAAAACAACCCCCGTTAGCAAACATCCCCCAACATGAATCAAACACAGAAATGGAAAGTGTGCCCTCCTCTGCAGCAGACAGTGCGGTGCTTCTTCTTGTGCTCTGCAGATATTGTAAGTCATCTCAGCCAGTAGGGCTTCCTGGAATGAGATGGTTGGTTGTGTGGGTGGCGGTTAAAACCAAAAACACAAACAGGAAGTGAAGCAGCCATTTGTTTCACACAGCGGTGGGGAAGCATTGAATTTGATCTGTTACCCAGATACAGTTTGGGGAGATCTGATCTCATCTGGCCCAATACAATAGGCTGTCTGTTTAGGTTACAATAAAAGCATGTGCTCTTTACTGTGTGTTCTTTTAGTCTTCGGAGTCTCTCGCTATGTTACCGTCTCATTTGCATATGAAGTCTTGGTGTATCACTACCTCAAGAGTGTCTAAGCTGGCGAGAATGTTCTTAAACCGTATTCCAAACCCGCACCGTCTCAGTCAAACTACTTTGATATGGCACTGCTACGAAGGGGGTTGGTTTCATACAGCTTTTAACAAGTCATTACTGGCAAAAACCAAGCTAAAAGATAGCGATGTGTACTGTGGCCAGGTTAGTCAATGACAGAGTTTATCATTTATAAATCTCTGTAGATAAAAGGTGTTTGCAAAAACAATGACATTGCTGATTCAAAGGTGAATCAGAACACTAAGTTTCAAGATAACTTACAGGAAGCTAAAAGGCATAGATCACAAGCATGGTATGAAATAAATCATACTCTAGCCTTTCCATTCGGTGACAGCGGGCCCTCTACGCATTTGGTAATGTGACAGTTCTGACAGCTGTCTAAACCAAACATGTTGTCAGCAGTTGCTATAACAAGTGGATACTGTGTACACTGTTAGAAAATGAAAATAAATCTACCTATAAAGTAAATTCAGACTGGAAAGCAAAGCAAGGGAGGGTTCAATGTAATAGGCCCATCTTTACAAAGTATTATTATTATTATTATTTATTTCTTAGCTGACGCCCTTATCCAGGGCGACTTACAATTGTTACAAGATATCACATTATTTTTATATACAATTACCCATTTATACAGTTGGGTTTTTACTGGAGCAATCTAGGTAAAGTACCTTGCTCAAGGGTACAGCAGCAGTGTCCCCACCGGGATTTGAACCCACGACCCTCCGGTCAAGAGTCCAGAGCCCTAACCACTACTCCACACTGCTGCAAAGTGTGGAGTAGTGCAAAGTATCAAAGGATGATTAAAAAAATATATATTCTAGCAATGCTCCAGAAATTCTGTCGTGGCACCTTAAAAAAAATTTTTTTAGAAATTTGATTCTTCTGGAGAAAAAAAACCCCATTAATAACCATGTGACTAATAGGCTTTGTTCCTTCCTATATATAGTTTTCATGTAAACAGTATTCATATCTGTTTCAGATATCAAGGCTCATTGGCATAAAGGAGAAAAACCCTTAGCCTGCCGGTGTTTTCCATAGCTGAGCACTCTGGTTTTGTAAACATTTCTATAATAATCTTTGCTTCAGGAATTTCCCCCTTCTGAGGCACATTTGAGGACAGCTCTTGCATGCTCTCTGTTTTATAATGGGCAGGGCGGGGCAGGGCTAATTTAAATAACTGTGATTGCCTCGTCTTTTGTAATTAATCTCAGGAAAGCTTAAGGGTCTTAACAGCTTTGAGGAACTAGAGCTGAGGGCTCACTAATTCAAAGCAGCCATGTTTAATGAACACACTTTAGCGTTTTTTCTTTTTTTTTTTTTTTTCTTGTCCTAGCTTTGATTCTGATATTTGGTGAAGGGTTTTGCTTCCGCCAGCTGTCAAATCTCGTCTGGACTTGCACAGAACAAAGTCGCCACACTGCTTACTTAATCGTTTCACACGAGGACTGAAAGCATCAATTGCCATGCGATTTGCAGAGGGGGGATTATCACAGAATGAGCTTTGCCCTGGTATGTCATTTAACAGTCAATTGGAAACAGTGTTAAACCTTAAACCTGACAACTTGTCATTAGCGCAGCCCCTGTGTGTGGGCTGTAAACTAGCTTGTTAAATCGCTGCCATTTGCATGACGTCAAGGTGTTTGTCAGCTCCAGGATGGCTGAACATTGTACAATAACACATGCGTCTCCCAGATCTGGAAAAGTCCTGGGAGAGCCATCCTCCGTTTACTGCAGCAATTGACTGACAGTGTTGGTTTCATTCTGATTGGAAGCCTTCTATTCTTCCCAAAAGCAAAACAGGTGTTCCAATATGAAACACCTGAAAAGCCCAAGCCCAAGCCTCTGCAAATGAAATCTCGATCTCTTGTAATAGACGAAAGGACACATGTCAGAGCCTTTTCTAAAGGAACAATATGTACCATGGCATGCAGCTGGGCAAATATCTGTGGGTAAATACCTTTGATCTTTCTTCATATGCCCTAGTAAGAACAAATGTTAGTTTTTTATTAAATCACATACAAAAATGCTCCTGTTCCTATTAAAGTTAAATAGAAAACGGGACCACATCTGCAAAAATCCTGTGGAACTTTACAAGAGCCAGTCCTTGGGAGTTAAAAGATCACATATTCCTAGAGCTACAGCTGGTTCAGCAAAGAAAAAAAAGAGACTTTATTATGAACATTAATGTTGTTCTTTCTGGCTTGGCTGGGGGGAAGTACAATTGGCTTGGATTTGTCATGGATGCCTGGGGATGGTCTGAAATAAAGCACCCTATTTATAGAAACCTGGAATGTGTCTAAGAATTTAACCACCAAATGAAATCTATATCCCCCTTATTCAACAGGACACCTGTTACTAGTAAGAACTAAGCAGAAAAAAAGATGTACGATATCATAAGGTTATAGTCTGGTGCAATAATAAAATGTACTATATTCCATATGGGGGATTTCTTTTTGTGTGTGTGTGTGTGTGTGTGTGTGTGTGTGTGTGTTGGGGTGTGTGTGTGTGGGGGGGGGGGTGTTAGTGCAGTTACAACAACACGAAAGCAAAGAATAATCAGCCTGTCTTTAATATCATTCCAGAGTTTTCTTCTTCTCATAACCCATCTGATGTACTTTCACATGCACTCTTACTGGGAAAGGCGTTGGAAGTGAAAGACTGGCAGCAGCAGAGTTATAAAAGCAGATTTATTGCTCTGATGCCTCTGCAGAGTATCAGATGAGCAATCAAGTGATTTTCAAAAAGTGTACATTACACTGTTTACTTGAGGAAAGCCTTCGAAGACCAGGCATTTTAAACAGCTGAGGATATTTGAACCGAGGAACTAGGTGGAGTGACAGAACATCTTCCAAGCACACCTAATGGAAATGCATTTGTGGATTTTACCTGGAGGGAAGGCTTGTGTGTCCAAAGGGAGAGTCCTTCATGTTTGAGAGCTGAGGTGCTGGAGGGCAAGATAACAATTCCACTGCTGCAGGGAGAACCCAGCTACCCATAAGAGGAGGCCATGTGGCCCATCGATCCCTTGTGAATGTCTACCACCGTAATTGTGCATTATAATTGTACATTGTAATTGTGCAGTATTGCCACGCTTTTCCAATTTTACAATGCATTTACCATAGTTTACCGTGGTTTGCCATGTTTAAAAAAAATACTTTACCACAACTCTCTGTGCTTTATTATGCTTACCTATGCTTTACCATGCTTGCTCTGTGCTTTGTTACACTTTGCTGTGCTTTTACTATGGTAACTTTTGTAAGGGTTGCAGTTGAATAAAAAGAGTAAAAGGATCATAATTACAGAAATGTTTGATTACAGCATTCTTTTTTGGCCCTACTAAATAAATAGAGTAATTCTTTATCATTACAGTGCAGTGGAAAATAGGGCCCTGGTGTAGGCTTGGTTTTAATTAATTTTAACTAACTTAAAAAATAGAAATCTGTTGCTTAGCTGCTTTCAAACAACAGGCGGTAATTCTGGAGTTCATTCTTTGTAAGTATGTCCCCTGGTTTGGTTTTGCAAATCGGTTCTGTGTTGTTGTAATCATGCTTTTAAAATGGTTAGCAAGTGACCTTGAAATTGTACAATGCATCGTTGACACTGCATTTGTGTATTTTGCCATGCTTTTCCCAAGCTGTGCCGCTGTACGTTTTAATTTAGTGCTTTGCTATGGTACCATGAAGTGGCAAGCCCAGGCTTTGTGTTGAGCCCTCTTAAACCCCAAGCCTGTTCAGATTTCTCACTGCATGCTGTCAGAGGGATAGTGCAGTACAGTACATCTCTTCAAGGATGGGCTCCCTGTGCACACTGTCTGCACTGCTGCCAGCTCCAGTGAGCTCTGGGGAAACAGTTTGCCTCTGCCTGGCAACACTTATTTTAAAGATGAAAGACGGGGAGGGGGTGGGGTTCTGTTTCCATAGTAACAGTTATATGGTATACAGCAGAAGAACCTGTGGCCCTAAGGGTTGAGGGAAATTGTTATCTGTTTTGCCAGTACACCCTAGAACAAGAAGCACCACAAGTGGAATTCTCTTCTCTAATCAAACCTACTGAACCTCAATTGAACGCAGCTTTTCAAATCATATAGTCCCTTTTGGAAATGCACGCTTTTGTCATTAAGGCTTTGTTATAAGTCATATTAATGACGTCAACAGACACATGGCTTCCACTATAGAGATGGTTGAGGATTTCCAAAGGTTGTGGAGGCATCCAATAAATAAGAATGGTTTCATTCCCAGAAATCCCTTTCTGTTTCAATCAAGGGGATTCTAGAGCCTGTCAAGTCCTAATCACAAGCTCTTTGTCCCAGAATCTGATTGTGAATTTCCTTTTGCTGGCGTGTTTATTCATCCTGCCATTTTCATGTTTCTCATCTAATGTCAATAATGTAGAACGCTTTGGGGTGTTTTCAACGGAACAGAAGATTTGATCGGGTAAGCTATAAGGCTGTCTTTATAAAGATGGAGCAACTGGTTCTCTGTGAAGTGTACATTCCTGGACCTGCCTTTCTGTTAAACCACTACTGGGTATATAAATAGAAATAGCTGGTGTGTATAAGATATAAAAAGGTGGTATGACCCAAATCAGAGACAGAGAAATTTTATATATATATATATATATATATATATATATATATATATATATATATATATATACACACACACAATGAAAAACGTTATATACATAATCTCTTCTTTGCAGGGTAAATAAATAAATGAATACACTTTTCCAGATTAGTTTGAGACAGAATAAAGCATTATTTGTTTCAGCACAAGCAATGAACCAATGTACTTTATAAAGCAGAAATCCCTTGTGCAGGTATTGCTTCACAGTCTAAGAATGAAGTGTCTCTGTGTCTCAGCTCCCCACAATGGAGTGTGTGAAAGGGAGCAGCCGGTCACTGCTAGGGGAAGCCTGCCACAGCTGCTGTTCATTCCTCTCTGCCAGCACGGGTCACAGTGGCATTGTACATGGGCACACACACAAGAGATGGTCACTAAGTATAAGAGCCTTCATCTGGGGAGGAACTGGCTATTATATGTATATTTGTACTGCAACCTGTTACATCAACTGGTTCTGGTACAAAGGCTCTCTTGTTTGTTAGCTTAATTTTATGAGCACTTCAGTAAAAAAAAAAAAAAAATTGTTACCAAATACTGTTACCTACCTTTAAATTGTAAATTATAGCACATGTCAGCAGAATATCAATGCTTGATTATTGTGCCTTTATAACTGGGCTGGTTCAGTTGAAAAATACGGTTATGACTATTCATTTCTTTAAATAGTTGAACTGTAACTTGCTAGTGGTCTGGGGTCAGTACCACAGTCATTATTACAAGAGCAGGCACAACATGACTTCTGCTGCAGCTATTGCTTACCATCAAATTCACAGACCAAGCTTGTTAACTATACCACCTATTAACCTTTGTGTCAGGACGACTGCTGTAACCGGGATCGATCGGTTCTGAATCATTGTGGGCACCTCCACGTCCTGCAAAGCAACAGCAGGAAGGGAATTCAGCCTTTATTTGGGATGATTCACAGGAATCGCTGTTGTGGCATTTCATTGCAATTAACTCCTATGGTAATAAATATGTTATTTTCAGCGTGCTGTCGGCAAACATTGCAAATAGATGATGCTGCAGGAAGGAGCTCATTGTATGAAAGTGTTTCATGTGTTTCGTTCAGACAGAGTTTGACTTTCTGTTATTGGTAATTAAATAATTCCATAAATCTTACCTGTCATGCATAGAACAGATACGCTTTGAAATTCCCTTGAGATAAGAGCTTGTTATAATAGACAATAAATTGTAATTCATCTCTTCAAATTCAAGGTAAACAATAAGCTTTGGAGGGGAAGCGATTATTTATTTATTTATTTATTTTGCAAACCCCTAATGACTGCAAAGTGCCCCTACTGTCTATTTTTTCCAATGTAATCGATTTCCAGTCTTAAAGGATTTAGAACCTGTGCAGCTGAAATAAAAGGCACAGGGGTTATCCACCCTGTGTCAGGCACAGAATGATATCTGTTCAGAGAGGAGAGCCATGCTCTCAGATCCCTGGTCATCCCTTTGTGCTCTGACAAGCTGCTTCTCTTCTCGCAGATAAAGATTTTCTTTCTTTCATCCTTTTTTTTAAATACAACAATCTCAGCTTTCATTCCACACTGCATTATATCACAACAGACAACAAACACAGAGGAAGACATCTCCCTTGGTTTCCAGCCTGCCTCAGTGAGTTATTGGAACTCCCGTGCAGATTGTGACACTTTATCTCCCCCTGTAACATAATCATCGTATTTTACATCTCTTGAGAAAAGGGGCCTGCCAGAGGACATTATCAGGAGCTGAGGTCGTACATCACAGGAGATAACATCCTCATTCATGTCAGGAGGGATGATCCAGGGCTTCCTGTTTTATCAGCGATTAGCTGGGAGAGAGGGCTCTGCTGCCCTTGGCAGGCTGCCAGGGTTAGTGCAAGTAATACCAGCTCATCACACCCTGAGTGTCCAGGCTTCAGCTGAGGGGAGCCCTGAACCTGAGGAGGGACTGCGAGCTTCGTGTTAGGTGAAATACCAGCTCATCACACCCTGAGGGGCCAGGCTTCAGCTGAGGGGAGCCCTGAACCTGAGGAGGGACTGCGAGCTTCGTGTTAGGTGAAATACCAGCTCATCACACCCTGAGGGGCCAGGCTTCAGCTGAGGGGAGCCCTGAACCCAAGGAGGGACTGCAAGCTTCGTGTTTGCCACAGATTAAAGATGTACACCACTAACTTTACCCTTGGCACAGTTAAAAATATGCTGCTGGCTAGATTAATGAATGACTATTTACATAGTAGTTACTTAAATTAAATACATGTGTACTTATACATAATTACAATGTTATAATGCGTAGTTACAATGTACTTAATGTGTCATTTGTTGTGCATGACATAAGCCTAATCCTAACCCTTTTCTGATACAATTGTGTACTTACATATATCATACAAAAAGATTTTCACATTAGGTACATTGCAACTATGCATAATAACATTGGTAACTATGTGTCAGTACACATGTATTTACTCAGTAACCACTATGTAAATACACAGTAATTAGAGACACTGCATGTAAAGTGTTCCTGTGAATACGGACAGGAAAACCAAGCAAAGCGCTGTATGTAATTAAGCCCTGCTTCTCCAGCGCAGTTGCCCGTAACGCACTTTGATTGTTCAACACGGTCCCCCGTGGGTGGGAGGTGAGAAGCGTATTCATTACTGCACGATTCAAACTCGCAGAGCAACAGGAAGCAGGAGGCCCAGAGGTCAGGGGGAAATAATTTGCTCTGCTGCTGCAGCCGCTGTTGCAGGCCTCAGTTGCTTGATTATATTCCCTGGCCAGGCACAGGGACGGAAGCACTGCACATCAGCAGATGACAGTGAGAGTTGTTCCAGGTCTTTCCAGGGCTGCTCCTGTTCTTTCTCATCTACAAATGCATGTCTTTCCTTTCTGCTGATGCCGTCTTTGCATTTTCAAATGTAATTTTCGAAATCGTGTATAAAATAACATGAAGACACTTTCCTTCACATCCGGGAGCAATGGTTGACTTATCCTCAATTTTGATTTCTGAATACACTTACATGCACATATCAGTCAGCTTAACTACAAATGTGCTCTTTTAAAAAAAAAAAAACAAAAAAAAAAAACATTGAAACAGAAAGAGCTTTCAGTGACCCAGTTCTTATTGCAAGGAAATTTCCTGGTGTGCAGCTGAGTTTTGTAGAGTGAAAGATTATGAGGACATGCTACTGAATTTTCTGAATGAGTCGTCAATGTGATCCTCCAAGCACAACATTATCTTCCAAATGGGATATCATATTCTCCACCCCACTTAAAACACCCTCATTGCAAATCGTGTGCTGGTTTAGTAGCGGTAGCTTGGGTGAATACTCTTTGAACAGACTGGTCACCTGTTGAAGATAGGGCTATTGCCTTTTCAAGATACAGTTGCGCAGAGGAAGCGATTATAGAAAAGATCCTAATTTTGCAGGATGGTCACATGGTCCGACAATCTGCCCTGCAGTTTAGGTGATAAAATGACTTACAACCACCCTGCAAGAAAAACAGTCCTTAATCCTGGTGATGCTGTTACTGCCACATTGGGAATTCATTTACCAAAATCCCGAGCACTTCTAACAGTTCTGGAGCCTGTTGGTAACTGCAGATGTAAACAAATAGCTTTTCTGTAGCCTTTGATGACGTGTTTATGATGTTCTACAATCATCCTGAATAGTTTCACTGCTCTGAAACTGAGATTTTTATACTGTATAACTGTTATCTTTTGCTCTATTATCTAACTGGCTGCCATCTTGCTGTATTTACCTCCTGGATTTGAGAAATCATGTGATCATGTTATGATCTTTCAACTCTGTTGACTCCACCTGCTGCCATACCTTCCCTGATTAGACGAGGAGAGTCCCGAAGCTTGGGTTTGTCTTCATTGGTTGAATGCATGTCTGGGTGTACTCGTTGCGAGACAGGAAGGCTCCCTGCTGTGGACAGTCAAGGATTTTCTTTTGTTCCAGTCTGTTAGCCATTTCTACAGTGAATCGCTGCCTCCCACAGACACACACACACTGTACGCAGAGCTTCCACAGAGCTCTTGCATTCAGTCTCACTGGCTTTTCAGTAGCGCAAGGAAACACTGCAGACAGACAGCCTGCCGAGATTTCAGCAGCGGTTCTGGAACAGAAACACTTCCTCTGCAGCAGGAAAGGGGCTTCATTAAATCGTCCAGGATATTTTACGACTTCCTCCGAACTCAAGCGCTTGTTCCTCTCCGGGAGCAGCAGCATCAATCCTGGTCAGTTCGTCTGAGTTCACACATATTCTTGCAAGGCGCAGGGAGCAGCACAATCTGCTTGGTGTGCAGCCGCCAGCTACAGTCGCGCTGGCTTTGATCCTTGCATTTCAGAGGGTCATTAGAAACCAGGATATTAACCTTCAGACCTTTGAAGCCTGGGTTCATCTTATTAGATCATTATAATGAGGTATTGACTAATGCCACCAGCATGCTTCTGTGGGTTTCTTCCTGTGCTTAAAGGGAGGCTGCAGGCTTGCAATGATCAGTGCCACCTTCCTTTGAATTAGTAGTCTGGTATTTTTTTCCCAGACAGAAGTATAGTCATTTTACCAAACCCCCATATTATTGTTTTGGCACAGTTCAGCCATCCTGCCATTAACAAACCATGAAGAGCTTTTCTCACTCTGCCCCTCTTCTTCCTCGTAGTCATGCTGTCTGAGTCTGAGTGACTAAAAGGAGAAATGTAATCCTGGTGCCATACTGACCACAGTGAGAACAGTGAAAAGAAAAATCCAACTTTCCCAACCAGCAGAAGAATACAAAGCCTAAAATACATCACCAATTAAAAAAAAAACTGAAATAAAATGCAAATTCAAGCTCATCAATAACATAATCATTTAAATAAGACTCCACATCGTTAATGTTTGCTGGTCTTTAATATCTTGTAATTCCAGATAGGCCTAATTCACAAAGCTTTAACACATATTGTGGGATTTGATTACCCTGAAGAGAGTAAAGAGGTTCAAAAGTACATTGAAAATGGACATGGTCTCTGGTGGTGCCAATGAAGACTGACCATAGCCTGAAATGATGATGTAACCCTTTGACTAGATGAAGCTGGAAGTGCATGTGCTGTACTGTACAGTATGGTTTTAAGTAATCTTGGGAATAAATGGAGATCAAGCTTTGAGCTAAAAAGAAGCTATTTTGCTACCCTAATTACAATAGTACTTTATACCATATATAAAGATATCTTCTCCCAAAGTGACTGCTTTACATCCCAGCTGTCACCATAATAAAAACGTCTCCTGTGGCTGCCAGTGCTGATCCTAGATAGGTGCCTGGCTGCTGTACACAGCTGCCTGTGCTAATCCGAGTTCATTGTAAATATTACAGCTTAATCCCTCCGTAAACGGCAGCTGTAAACCATGTGAAAGATCGTTAATCACAATGAACTGCCCTACAAAGTGTCTCCACTTGTCTCAGTTAAACAGCTCTGCTGCTGCAGCACACGCCACACAGACTATTTCAGATCCACAACGTGCTGCCACTGACAGTACAGGTGGACGCGATTCCAATTCCAATTCCAATTCCAGTGGGAACTTCATCAAAATACACGCACACACGCACACACGCACTAGTGGCTATCCTATTTATGATCTGTCACTTAATTAGCTGATTATAAATAACACCTGCCATCCGAAGGTCAAAATGAAGGCTTACAAATGGCTTAGGAAGTTCATCACTGCAAATTAGGACTGTGTATAAAAACACCCTTCTCTAAAGCAATGGGGTCAGAAAACACGTGGTACCAAATGTAGCTTCAGCTTCGTTTATCTTTGTACTGACTGCATTCATCCACATCATGCTGCTCTCTACAGACACATGTTGGAGGAAACTAATAACATATCTCATTGTGTGTGTGTTTTTTTTCTCTTGTGTATATCAGTTTTAGCTTTAAAGTAAAGCATTGTACGCATTTTCTGTTCAGTACATCACACGTCTGTTCCCAATCACAGTACTGTATTGTGCTCCCCCTTTAAAAACGGTCCGTGGTCATCCTGGCTCCCATTTGCCCTACAATTCCATTCCACTAGCACTTTCGTTCAAGGGGGAGCACAAACAGTACAGTCTCTTAGCTGCAGCTCCCAACGATTAAAAAGGAGGCCACTGTGTTATGAGCTACATGTAGCTGCACTAGTGTGTTAACTTCTCCTGTCTGTATGGAATTAACAAGCTGCTGTACAGCACATGATCTGCGAGTAGATTAGAACAAGTACTCCACATAGTAAAACCATATGTGGCTCAGAATTTCATTGTGATCTAATGCCCACAATCCTGTAGAACATGTGGAATATATCCAGGCCTTCCATTAACATATTGAAGTGTTCGAGGCCGGCCTTCTTAGGCTTAAGTTTGAAGTATGCAGCTGATTAAAATATCTGAAATATTTGCCCTGGAGTCTAAAAACAAATGAAACTCCCCAATGAAACTAATGCAGTCTTTCATCGACATGTTCAATTCACCTGGCAATGGAGCGAATGGCAAATCCATGGTTCATACTGTATGCTGAGCGTATGTAGTGTTCTGGTAAAACACAAGCTGACATCTACAGCATGTGAGCTTGCAGCATGCCTCATCAGTGATTTGTTAGCCCCATAAACACTGTTACAGAATTCTCATCTTATCTCACTCTATGCTCATGAGTGGAATGAAAGGTGTGATGCTTGGCAAACACACAGTCAATGGCTGGAAGCATGAGGTCACTGTTCTTGCAATCCGCAAGCTCATAACCTCTCCCTTCATGTACTGTATTGTACCAGTCCTTTATGAAGCCTAAAAGGCAATCCTAACATTTTGAAATGAAGTCTCACCTAAATCTGCCTTTGTGTATGTGTGGTATCTCCACCCATCACAAACCTCTTGAACTTTGCAATTGTCTCTCTGCACATCATCAACATCCCAGAATGAATAGGCCGCTCTGTATTATACACTGTGGAGATATACATTAGTCTATATCCAGTGTTTCTGTTTTAGTACTTGCAATGTCACAGTGTTAAAATGTGTGCCCCTTTACCGGGGAACACCTCAGGGTGTGAGCATTTCAATTTTCGGTCAGTACTCAGTGATATTGACACAATAGGCACTCATGTGAAAATGTTAAACCACTTTGTGGTTCAATTAGGCATCTTAAACAATTTCTAAAAAGTCTCCTGCATTTTATCATTTGTGGCTACATGTTTCTTTTCTCTTACTGCATGTGTGGCCATCATTAAAGTCATCAGTTCAATTAGACAATCACTCATTTGCCTATTTTGACAATTTTCCAAGTTCCAGTGGTTTGATTTGATATACACAAATGAAAGCTACAGAAGCAATGGGGTGTTTTAATATATATTTCTGGATTAAGACGCTCCAGTCACTACTCTCAGATGTCAGGACTGCCCAGTCCCTGACCACATTCCGGCGCCTCCTTAAGACTCATCTCTTCAAACAGCACCTGTAGAACTCCTCTGTTTGTATCCTGGGACACTATCACCCTTCATGTAAATGTGCTTTATTTTGCTCTTATCTGCCCCCTATTTTACTGCATTTAATCCTGTACTTCAGAATACTGTAATCTGCCACGTGTTTAACCTGTAGTACTTTGTATTTAATCACATCCTGATGTAACTATCACTATTTAATCATATCCTGATGTAACTATCACTATTATCTGCTGTATTATTGAATTTTGGTTTGTCACACTTGTACTTTGCTTGAACAAAAGTTATTGTATTTCTTGCTCTTATTGTATTACTTGTATTGTAACACTTGAAATGTATTTGCTTACGATTGTAAGTCGCCCTGGATAAGGGCGTCTGCTAAGAAATAAATAATAATAATAATAATAATAATAATACTCTCCTGTGACCGTCAAAGGCACTTTTCTATCATGAGCTGGGCATGCCAGCTATTCTCAGCACCTTAAAGAAGTCAAGGCTACAGTTCAAGTATCTTCCACACAAGCTAAATGCCTCCCAGAGCCCTGGCAGATCCTGGAGCGCAGGTCTGACACATGTCTGCGTTCAGTTTGTCCTGAAGCTCTATGACATGACGACTGCTTGCCAGGAAACGCACCTTCATTGTTAAGGCAGTTATCACCCCACCTCTGTGCCAATTCATTCAAATAACATGGTTTTATTATTATTATTATTCATGCAAATGTGCTTGGACAAACCATTCATTCAGATTTGCATGTAGATTCCCAAGTAGAATAAATAGGGAATAGGGTTTCTCTAATGGTGGAACAAACAAGAGTATTGCATGATATGATCTAGGTTTTCATTTGTTACTATTACCCTGAAATGTGCACGTTTAACTGGAATAAAAAGCCCTATTTAAATATGTTATTTAATGTAGCGGAACCCCCTGTTCTGTGAGGTCTGTGTCGCTGCAAGGGAAATGAGGCGTAGGTGAGCCTCTGATCTGACGTCAGTGTGCAGCTTTTAAGCAAGTCCCAGTCATTGTGCTTCTCCCCTCCAGGCTAACACTCCGCATGTGCTTCTCAGTCATGTCCCACCATTAACCTTTATCAAAGACGGGCTCTGTGATCTCTCTCAAGGGTACACTGTGTCCGAGGCCTCCTTCGATCAGACGCATGCAATAATAGCCATTGCATACTAAGGCAAATTGATTCTTAGTGACGCTTGTGTTTGTCTAATTCTGTATATGTTTGCCACTGGCAGTGCTGCGTTCCTTTCATTCATGTTTATTTAACTAATCTTCCTTTATAAAGCATTGCATTTTTCAACTATTATGTCAAGCAAACAAGCAAACTGTCGGTTTGTGGACATTAGCAGTGGGGGGGGGGGAGGGGGGGGCTACAGTACATGTAGAAATTATATTATAAGCCTTGTAAAAATGTATCAAGGTCTGGTTTGAATTAACATTTAAAAAGCCTTGAAAATGCATCGTGTGTGCATGTGTGTGGAGCTGTGTGGAGTAGTGGTTAGGGCTCTGGACTCTTGACCGGAGGGTTGTGGGTTCAATCCCCAGTGGGAGACACTGCTGTTGTACCCTTGAGCAAGGTACTTTACCTAGATTGCTCCAGTAAAAACCCAACTGTATAAATGGGTAATTGTATGTAAAAATAATGTGATATCTGTATAATGTGAAATAATGTATAATGTGATATCTTGTAACAATTGTAAGTCGCCCTGGATAAGGGCGTCTGCTAAGAAATAAAAAATGTGTTTAACAGAAGGATTACCCTTGATTAGCTGCTGCAATGAACCGTGAGCCGTACAACAGCAGGCAAACATCCTTAAATCTGTCTTTCCCTCGCTTCCCAGTTCTGCAAGGTCAAGGGGCTAAAAAAGAAAAGGAAAAAAGATTAGCACTCCCCCACCGCAAAGACTAAGCAGCCCATTGTAGCTCTTGCAAACAGCTGGAATCATATGCTGTGCTCATAGCAGCATAATTGCTTAACTGTGTTTAAACTCTGAATAGTAGCATTATCCGGTATTTCAAACAGAGATCACTATTATATAATGCTTGCCCCCCCCCCACACACACACACACAGAAGAGTTCTACACATTAGAGTTCTGCACAGTAGAGTTATACACAATAGAGTTCTGCACAATAGAGTTCTACACAGTAGAGTTCTACACAGTAGAGTTCTACACAATAGAGTTCTACATAGTAGAGTTCTACATAGTAATATAGCTGGAGGTCTCTCAAGCACTCTTATACATTATAACACTGACATGGAAATGTCTCCTTTCAAAAACACAGGAGTTCATTAAAGACCAGAGAAAAGGCCTTTAAAGGGGAAATGCCCAAAATGGAAAACAGGCTTGCTGTCATTGGGTAGTGAAAGAAAATAAAACTGAATTAAGTCAGCTGTAGTTTTGTTTGAATTATCCCAATAAAAAATGGAATCTGTAACATTACAAACATGAATATCATTTGAACTCCTCTTTAATTACATGGTTTCATAAGCTTTAAAGAAAACGCCAGTTATTTTCAGCTTCTTTTGTGTGCTGTAATGGGAGATTGTATTTTATATAAAACACATGGCTGTTATAAAGGAGGAACGTCGGATTTGCTGGGGAATTGAAGTTTATGTTCAGTGCAGTATTATTTTAATAACATAATCTGTCCCTCACTTTTGGTTTTTACAGTGCCGACATACAGCGATAGAAGTTATTTGGAGATGATCTCATCTCATTCCTGTGTTCTGTTGCATGAAGCAGAACCACACTAGTAGTGTACACTGTGCTGCAGAGGCTGCTTCTATTAGTCAGCCTGCAGTCTCTATTGCCTGTGCTGTATAAGGAGGCTGGGGTCAAACCCAGAGTTCCCATGTCTCAACCACTGCTCACAATCCCCTTGCTTGCCTTTGTGTTTGAGGGAGCAGCAGTGCAGTCAGGCATGAAGCAAGCTAACACTACTGAGTCACCCCTGGGTCAGACTCAAGCCAGAGGCTCGGTGTAACTGGTTTACAGGACACGCCCCCAGGCTGTGCTGCGGGAATCATTCTGATTGGTCGAGCACCGGGCCTTGGAATGTTGGAGAGCTGTTTTCAGCATTTTTTTTTTTTTTTAGGATCCATTTTTCTAAGCGCTGACAAATGACACACATTCAAACACGGTTTCAAAAGCTTTGTTAAAGTGGTGCCAATTCCAGGTGTCGTGCAGGCTCTGATGACTGCAGGGTGCGTGGAGTGTATGATGAGATACAAGCAGAGATACAGCAGAGAGGAAGGCTGCTGTCGATAGATTAGCCATGGAGTTGGAGTGCTTTGGGATTTCATTTTTGAAGGTTCTGGATTGTAATAATGTAACGTCCCTATGTGTGTGGCTTCCCTATGAACACTGTGGGTTTGATACCCTAATGTCACTACTTAAAGAGCTGATTGTTTAAGTGGCCACTAGTCAGGTTTGTGTATTTTCAATCCATTCATTTACACCTTAAAGTAATCATTTTTAACATACTGGGGAAGCTATATTAATTATTCTATCTATAATGTAACAACAAGCTACTTTACATTCAGTATCTCTCACTATACTGCAACTACACTGTAATTGCCTGTGTAGTTACATAGTACTTACATTGTAAAAATACACAACCATGTGTAGATACTGTGTGATTACAAAATGTATGTGTAATTACTGTGCCATTGCAACACTCCGATCGTCATGATGGGTATATAATTAAAGAAACACGTTGACAGTGAGCTTTGTGAAAATGTTGTGCATGAACTCCACTTGGGGGAGATAATAAAGGATTGATCCCGAGCAGTCTCGCTGGCTACTGCTCATGATCATCCAAGATCCAATTCTCACAGTTTAAAACTTGGCAGAGAAGGTGAAGCACACATTAGGGTTGCAGGATCAGAATCCCGATGTGAGGGCTCAGCAGTGTCTGCTGGATGGGCCTGGTGTTCACCTGCACTGTTTCTGTCACTGGGGAGCTTGCAATACCAGCCCAAGCCAGCAGGACTGCTAGTCATGGTAAACACTCAGCTGTCACTCAGTGCATAGTGTGGGAATAAAGAAGAGGTCACATATTAATGCGTTGTTTAAAACATAATAAAAGGGCTGACATACTAAAGAAAAGGATTAAACACCTCAAGGTATACAGTAAAAGGCAGCCTTCTATAGAACACAAAGCCTGTCATCTCTGACACATTGTATAAACTCCCAGAGTGCTGCTGGGATCACACTGGCTGCGGAGGCTTGACTGAGGCTGCAGTTTCATCTCTCACTGAAGAAAGGCTTCTGCAGAAGAACAGGGAGACAGCATGTGTCTTTTGAATACCCCCTGTGTCTATGAATGAAAGGAGGAGGAGTTCATGGTGGGGAATGATCAAGAATCTACAACCAGGCAATCTTCACATGTGCCATGTTGTAGTATCAGTGTGTGTTCATCACACCTGCTTCTGACCCAAGGAATGTGCGCTCAGATGAGCATTAGGTAACGCTTTACATTAAGCAATTGTACATTACACTGTCAATACAGCAGCCAGCCATTTGAATTGTGTAATTAAGCAAGTTGTTGCACTGTAAGTACACAATGGCATTTGTAATGTTATTACAGCATGATTACAATGTAGTTAGAGACACTAGAAATAGTTCTTAGTTATCATTAGAGTCACTGATACAGTAAGAAGTGGAATGCCATCATGTACATGTGTGTGTTTGTTCTTGTGTGCAAGTCCATGTTCTGGCATTCTAGGCAGAGCCCTGGTAATCAAACCATTGATCTGAGGGATAGAAAAGCACAAATCATCTTTAATCTTTTGCAGCTGTTCAACATGAGATTCTGCTCTCCAGGGCCATGCTAAGAGATCTGTGCAGGATTCATACACTCCTGTGCTGCATGAGGGCCATGCTAAGAGATCTGTGCAGGATTCATACACTGCTGTGCTACATGAGATTCTGCTCTGCAGGGCCATGCTAAGAGATCTGTGCAGGATTCATACACTGCTGTGCTACATGAGATTCTGCTTTCCAGGGCCATGCTAAGAGATCTGTGCAGGACTGGATGCATCAGGTTCTAGGACTCGGCTAAGTTCTAAACGAATACCCCATCGTCCATTTAAATGAATGAAGTGACTGCAGAGAGGTTCCTTTCTATCAACATTGTACTTAGTCTCTTTCCCCTGTCCTGTGTCACTCTTCATGCTTTTGTTCTTGTCGAGTGCAAATCTCATTGATTCCCTTATTCATCCTGGAAAAAACAAAGCCATCAAGCAAAGTGACAGCAGCACGTTAGCAGTTCCTGGGAGTGTTTGGTCTAATAACTGGAAATAAAGCCCTCTAACATGCTCTGTGTTTGTACGACATGACACTGAGAAAATTCAGCTCATAACTTAATAGCTTGAATCCATCAGGCAATTAGCGAACAAGAGTCATTTTCTCTGGCAAGGAATCGACACAAATTACAGAAACAAAGAGGAGAGGTTCCGATAACGTGCCAGCTTGTTATGCTTGACGTGCTACGTGCTGGATTGCAGGGTGAGCATCTTTCTCTGAATTGAGTGAAGTGCTTCAGAAGGATCCTTAGGGCAAGTGTATATACTTTATATACAGTATATATATTATTTGTACTACTGTTTTTCAGAACTCCATTTAATCCAACAGACAGCATTTTGTGGAAGTTGTCAGTTCCATGAGCAGCCAACTCCAGGTGGCACAGAAATGCCAAAGATTTTCAAAAAAATATCAAACTCCACGAGGGGTCAAAATGGAACATAATGTGCCCAGAACAATTGCCCAGCATGCCAGCACATCCCCCCATATCTGAAGACAGACACTATGAGAAAAGGTCCACAGGTCCGTATTGCTGAAATGTGGAACATTGGTAATCATACCAATTAGAGTTTATACAGACAGAAAATAACATTGGTTTGTAATGCTGCACATCGGTTCAGATGGCATTATGATGGGGGAGTTCTAACGAGGGAGTACAATGCATTACACCAGACTGACACATTTCACCTATTTTATTCCTATGTGTTTTAATTCAGCTCGCTGTCTCTCGTTGACTTTCACTTCCTCTGTGTTTCACACATGCCTGTATCAGCACAATAAAAAAAGACACACACGTTTCTGTTTAGTTTGCAATTCCATTTGCATAACAAGTGTGCCTGGTGTTGAAAGGCAGTATTCAATAAGGGCTGGCTGCTCTTATCTGTTTGGTGCAGTTTGCTAATCAGGTTGGAGCAAAAGCATTGAGACCCTGATAAGACAGTGAAAAGCTTATGCCCAGTTAAGACCGTTTTAACACTAACTGATTTTACAGGCTCCCAATTTTGCATCTTTAATCTGAATTCTTTTTTTTTCTTATTCTAAATATAGTCACTGCTTGTTTTGACCCTAATGAAAAGTGCTTTTTTATGTGTACAAACAGCATTTGAATCAAAGGTAAACTGTACACAGATTTCAATAGCACTGTTTAAATTCATGTACATTTCCTTTAATTACGACAGTCGACAGCGCACTTAAAATTATGATAATAATTATAATCTGGGCAATGATTCACCGCTACTTCCTTTTATATAGATTACTGCTATAAAGTGATATATGGTTACATACTCATCATCTTCAACTGCCAGATCCTCTCCTGTGAAATAATTCTACTAGACATTCATGATTCACAGCTACATGCACTTCTATCAAACTCCCTGTTATATATATATATATATATATATATATATATATATATATATATATATATATATATACAGTATATGGGAGTACTCTTTGATACAGAATATATGGTTCCCAAGGGTGCTGTTCAGCAGATGTTTTTTACATTGGCCATTGACTAGGTGATGAGGCAGAGACTGAAAAGCAGCGTTTCAGGATTGATGCAGACTAGACAGGAGCATTTAAAAGACCTTGGCCTTGCAGGGGTCGATACCCAGCTCTCACAATTCCTATAAAGAATCTATAATGAATCCGAAGGTGATGGCTGAAAGAAAAACAGGAGATTAGTAAAGTATCGATGTCTGGAAGTTCCGACAGTATCCTTTGCTACTGTACAGCTAGGGACGAAAGTTTTGCATCACCTAGAATTTATATATATATATATATATATATATATATATATATATATATATATATATATATATACGTGAACATAATTTATTTTATTTAACATCATGTAATCAATGAATCTACAAAATGATATCGCAAAAGTCTACCGGAAGCCATAATAGTAGTACAGTATTTCATGTTAGATTTTGAAATGTGACATTTTTCTAATTTTGTTCAGTTTTTCGTTAAGTTTATGGAAAACTATAAAACGGTATGTAATTCAATATGTTAACGAAACATTATTCAGCAGATTTCATTCGACATTATGAAGTAAAATTAGTTCATTCTATAGGGTGATGCAAAACTTTGGCCACAGCTGTATGTACTGTAGCCTTGCTCATTGCTACTGAATGTAGCCGACTATTACAAATACTACTACAAAGAAGAAGAAGAAGATATTATAGCATAATAATAACATACTCATTCAGCTGAGGGTGCTGTTAGCTCATAGGATGGCATTAGAAAGAATTAGAGCTTTTGGAATTTGTGATGTGTTATAAAAGACAGCTTGCATCAATACTGGCTGCTTGCAGACATTTTTCATGCAGATGAATAATACTGAAATGTCACATGGGCAGCTGCTTACAACAGAACACTTCTTTCTTTGAAAATAGAGCTCTGGTTTGCATTGCTTTGCTTGTGTTTTTGTGTTGCATCTCGCATGAATTTTTTTTTTTCTATTCAGCACCACTTGCCTCAAGAGCTCATTACAGCTAGATTGAAGAGGCCCTTTAATATGTCAAGATGTTCTGCAAGGAGATTTGCGCTATTTCCTACCTGAGTAGTAATGGAGAGGCTAGCCGCAGAAGTGCACATGCATTGTTAAAGCTGATCTTCCACAAAAACAAACAGACATTGAGTATGCAGCCTACTAAGGCATGTCACCTCATTTACTTCTGCCTTGGCTGTGCTGGCGGAAGGTAACTCCCTGTGCCAGCTTGCTCTCCATTCAACACTTTGCAGTTTCCTGTGTTTTTACTACGCAATTACTGTATCTGTGATTTACCTTCAATAGGCTTTCATTATGCTTCACTGCACTGTGCAATGCTTTCACGTTGGTATACCACAGCAAACCTTAATAAGGGCTGGGCTGAGCATATTGCATATTGTTAGCTGCTGTTTGTATAGTTGGAGTTTTCTGTGGTAGGTAAGTTTCTTCAAGTGCACTGAGAAGCTCTCTGATTACCCCTACTAGAAAATATATGGGATTCATTTCCTTCCCCCCACCCCCACCCCCAGGACTGTAGTTTCATTTCTGTCATTGTCCATAATAATTACACACTTACACCAGCGAATGTATGTTTCCCATGTTACATTACCTGTAAATATCACCTTGTAGACTTCACCTGTCGTTTTTGCACATTTCACTGGTTTTGCTTAATAATGCTAATAAAAGTCCCCAAGGATCTGTTATAAACAATCAATAATGCATCTATAAAGGGTGTTATAAGCATGTGACCGGTATTGATAATACTTATAGGCTAAAGCAAGACATTTATCTGCAATAAAACATCCATTAGGTTTCAGACCAGCGGCTTATCCACTTATTCCTGCCAATATAGTTTGTTTTTTAAAAAGGAATCCCTGTTGCCAATTTTTCACTGCCTAAATGAGTGTTTTCCTAGGTACTAACAGCTACCCAAAATACACTCAAATTTACAACCTGCTCATACAATTAGTGACAGCTGGCAGCTTTCCTGCTTCCTCTGTGTGAAGAGAAGCAGAGCCCCTTCCCCCTTGGGAGCCAATCAAAACAATGCCAAAAGCAACTGGTTTGTTTCATTTAACGTCACTCTAGACTCTAGGTTTCTGACATGATCACAAGCTAGCGCACAGCATTAAAACAAAGAATTTAATAACTGCTGCAGTATTTCAGCATGATCTTGAAAAAGAGTATCATACAGTTTATTACATTTCCCTGAAGCCCACTTTGTACACTCTATGTATACTAATACAGTCACTGGGCTGAAGAAATAGGGTTGAGACAATTCACAGGGAAGTGGCAACGTGGTTTGCAGGACACACAAGACTGTTTAATGGATTTCTAAATATACAGCACCCCTCTTTCCAGCTCACCTAAACACAGGGGCTTTCCTGCAAGCAGTTTGAATAACACAGGGCTCATGATTCATGCAGTAATGCATGTGCTATCTCATTAGAATCAGTGGAGATTGTGTGTGTGTCACAGAGAGCAGTAATGCATGTGCTATCTCATTAGAATCAATGGAGATTGTGTGTGTGTCACAGAGAGCAGTAATGTATGTGCTATCTCATTAGAATCAGTGGAGATTGTGTGTGTGTCAGAGAGCAGTAATGTATGTGCTATCTCATTAGAATCAGTGGAGATTGTGTGTGTGTCACAGAGAGCAGACACAGCTCCAGTCTCTTCCCTGTAGAGACCGATCAATTAAAATGACTACCGGTGCTCCTTTAGGCCTTTTATGTTCAGGTTAATGCACTACTACTACTACTACTACGACTACTAATAATAATAATTGTCAGATTTTTTTGTTTGCATAGAGATAATCTAATCAAATCCTAAAGGAGACTACCTTGCAGTTTCTAAGCATAAAATAGTTTACTTGACAAATCAGCATTCCCAGCACAGATGGTTGCTTGTCTGTGTTTTCATTACTGGAGTTAGTACCATAAGAACCCTCTCAATGGCTGCTTCCTCATGAGATGAACAGCGGCCCTGCTCTCACTGGGATGTTCAAGAACTGACAATATATTGCTTTAAAGCAGATATCTTTGGCCGGCAGGCACACTCTGCCTTGCATTCTGATACTCATTCAGAAAGCATTTGGTAGCGGGCGGGCACACTTACTGTACAGATGTTGTCTTCACATGAGATAACTTATGTCTCTAAAGGACGTGAACCTCGGTGCGATCTTTAATTGCATCGCTTTGAAACAGTCATGCATCACAGCATCATTTTTGCCACCCAGTATGTTACTTTAATTATCTACACCAAGTGCAGACAAGATGCCTCAAATTGAATCTTAGAGGGAATCTGAATTGACCGAGGATCAGCCTAGTTCCTGGGTGGCATTGAGCTTACATTGCAGGCAGGCATACTGTATACAGACTGTCAGAGCTGTTCAGAGCCCACCAGTGTATAGCTGACACAGCATAGAATGCTGTATGGAAAAGCTGAGCAGCACTGAGTAGATGGGATAAGTCCTACACTATCATTGTCTTCTGTAGCTGACCTAACAAGCTACTGTGTTTCTGCACTGTATTACTGCACCTTAATAAACCTTTCATCACATTTTATAGATTGAGGAAAGCAAAGTACTGCAGTTCAATCTATTGCGAGTCCCTGCGGGCAGATTAAAGAACTGCATCATTACAAACACACCTTTGAAAGAGAGATAGCACTCGGTGCAGCTGCTAAACATTTCAAAGACGGCTTTGTTTAAATATGACTGTGAGCTTCCCTCAGCCTGCACTTGTGGGTTATTATCAGTATTAATCTCTGAACTCGTGCACACAGCGCCGCAGCCATACTTGTCTCTCTGCTCTATAATCTGCTTGCAGATTCATGCTATTCATGGCATTTAAAAAAAACATGATCCCGTTTAAAAGCTATTGGAAGTAAATACAGCGTGCTTGCATAGTAGACAGTATATGGGAGAGACAAACACAAGTGCCTTTCTGTAGTGTTGATACAGGACCTGTGTAACGACAGCTTCTCTTCAAAACATTAACATGAGTGATTATCTGCCATGCTCATTATGACATCACTAATTTCATTGCCTTCTTTGTTATAAAAAAAAACTACTATTGCCAAATGCCATATGCTCTCTTCTGCCATAAGTATTTCTGGAATATTAAAAAAAAACAATATGCAGAATTATTCCAGTATATTTTAAGGATCTGTTCTAAAACTTGCAATGTATTCTTTTAAATAAAGAAATGCAGCAGTTGTGGAGGACTAATACATTCAAACTAAATCCATTTGTCCAATAGCATTCTTTACTAGTGAGTTAAATTACCAGAAGAAATACCTGAGCTGCTGCCAAACGTTCATAGTTTATAATCTAGTCATATAGATTGACACTAGCTGGGTTTTACTAAGTGGCCTTCACTGTGTCGTACAAATGTCTTTTAAACCGGAGACATTTCAATCAGCTGATATCCAAAGTGCATGTGTAGGGTTAAAGTACTGCCACACAGTCTCCTGGATGAATATGAACTGCAAGAATCTATTTTGCATGAACTTTTATCAGCTCCCGAAATGAAAGAGCAGTTTCTCAGCTGGTTATTAGGCCTTGTTCATTTTTAACCAGACAAGTCACAGTATTAATATTGCAGAGTTATCATTGAAATATCTACCAAGCCTACAACTTGTATTTGAACTCTTCTGGGACTCTTGGTAACATGTTTCACTTGAGAAGGCATTATGTTAGCACCTCTTTAAGTGATTGTAGCTCAGAAAATAATCCCAGAAATCGTATCCATTTAGCACTTAGTTACACAGGTTTCAGATGTGCAGTTTTAAAAGAAACACATGTTATAGCACTCATGAACTTGAATTTTAAAACATGATACTCTCAGTTCCTAAGCCTTATTCTTGGATTATCTCTTAGGGTTATCTTTTGCAAATATTTGATACTTTCATTTGCAATAGGCAGATGTTTCAAAGACACAATGCTCTAGCTGGAGAAGTTGCTGTTCCACCCAGTGTTGTAACAGCCATCTCAAAAGAGATGAGAAAGCATTGGTTTGAGCTTGTTATTGAATCAAAGGGACAGACATGTGATCCAGGGCCCTCTACAGCGTTTATGAGTTATCACACTAACGACGCTTTCTCTGGAACAAAAAAGTACATCAGTCTGGCCCACAATGACAGTTGCAATGCTCTTTCCATGCATTTTTAATGTTGTCTGGGGCACAGGATGCATTAGCGTTCTACTTTCCTGTCCTAGGATTTGCTCCATCCTGACAACAGAAGGTTTGCTGAAGCCAATGTCAACTGAGTCACAGCAACCAGAACTTTCTCCTTTCTGTATTAAAGACAAACTTTTTTGAGATTGTATCTGTCATTGTACATGGCTTCTGCTTCGATCATTGTTTACCTGGCTTACTAACTATTCCTGCAAAAAAAAACATCCCTTTTCTCTACCTCTTCTGAAAATCTGAATTTCTGAATTGAAACATTACCATTTGGGAGCTGTAGTATCTAGCTGCTCTGAAACGTTGGCAGAAAACTGTCTGTGGTGACGTTAAATGAAATAAAAGAAATTATACATCCATTGTGGTCTTTGAAAAAAAAATAATGATGTAATGCAGAAACAACAACGGAACACGATAGAGAACGTATGAAATATGATGTTAAGCAGGCAAGAAATGACGTGTCCCTCCGACCAGCCCCGGCATGTGGGCAGGTTCTCTGCACAACCAGCAGCAATCTCACTGCAATTTGAATGTGATCAAATATACAGTAAGGGTGAGCACGTTTTGAATTCATCCTTAGTGACATGCGTTCTCTGCCCAGAACCAAATGACTAGCAACATCGATATCATCACTTTATAAGGCAGGAAAGAAAGCAATCTCTTGCTGCTTGAACAGATATAATCACTTTTATTTTACGACCCCCTTCTCCAAGTTTTGAACAAAAAGGCAAAGTCAACGTCAAAGCTCCAGGCTAATGCCAGCAATCTTTTAACATTCAACAACAGACGTTTATACAAGAACATTGCATATTTTGACACCATAGTGCCTGAATTGTAGCAGAAGAGGAAGCAGGTTTAAAACTAATTAAACAAAAATGAATGATCGTATATGCCAAGGATTCCCATACCTGTTTATTAACTCATGATGGATTTTAAACAGCTGGGATGAATTCTTTGTATTCCTTCCTAAGGGACAGTAGAATAATACCTGCTTGATATTTTTTATATATATCTCCAGGCTAGGTCTTCTTCAGGAAGAATGTACAGCTCTATAATTATTCTTCACATCGAAAACCTTCCCAAGCCAGGCTGAATAAAGATAACACAGAAAATGTATCTCCCAAAGCCAATTACTGTAGACTATTGAGAGGACCCCCAGTGTCTCTAATGATGTATTACTGAAGGAAGCATATTCAATCAGTTCTGATTCCCACACAGTCCCATCACTTGACTAACTGTGAAGGACCTCCGCTAATTGCAATGCACTAAAATATGAGAACATGTCAGTATATCTTTATTCTGTTGCAGCTCTTCTTTCTTCTTCAATGAAAAGGAGGTTTATAAAAACACAGCTCAGGGCAACAGCCCAGTTACTACCGAGGGGCTCCGAACCCGAGCCAACATTTCTGTCGAACTTCATCAGATATACTGCAGATGGTGAAATTGCTTCCAGATTGCCAGGGCTGCTGTTATTTCATTTCTGTAAGCCTGTAATAGGGTTGGAATCAGCTTTGGGAATGCAAGATGAGGGGCTCCATCTTAGGTAAACAAACAGATCCAAATCTGGGACCTCTCTAAAAAACTGTGCTAGAGTGTTATTTATTTATTTCTTTATTTCTTAACAGATGCCCCTTACCCAGTTAGGATTACCCAGAGTAATCCTAACCGCAAATATTCATAACATCTATTAAATCCCATCTGAATAATTCAGGCTAACACAAACCACTTCACAAATCAAAAGGAAAACAACTGAAATTACATCTTCAGGCTGCTATGTCCATAGTTTTACATGTCGCTTTATTTATTTATTTTTTTTAATCCAGTTGACCGCTATACTGCTAAGATAGAAGGATATTCAAAAATACCATATGAAAATCTAACATTTCTATTACTAGTGATGTTGTTTTGTGTTGCTGATAAAGAGGTCGGTACCCTTTCAATGAGCTGTGCGTTCCATACAAAGAGGTTTGAGAGGACCATGGTGAAGGCTTTGTGCTCAGGACCCAGCCTCTGAAGGTGAGGCCTGAGCATCACCTAGTCTGAAGGGTGGCAGGGCTGAAAAGGTGGATGAAGGGGGCTGCATTTAAACGCAGTAAAGGAAGGAATGCCTGGAAGCTTCTAGATGCCTTCAGTCACTGTGTGCACAGCTGTACCACGTTAAGTTTCCTGTCTATGTATCTATTTTATAATGAATATCGGGTTTTTTTCCCCCAAAGTTTTTGCAGGGCAACTTCTCAAGCTCCATAGAGTTCACACAAACTGTTTTAAAATTTCAAAAAATGTAATTAAAAATTTGTGATGAAGGGGATATATAGAGGCTGTGTTTTGCAGTTTGTTTGTTTTTTAAATACATATGAAACCTTGTTTCAAAGGTATTTTATTTTGGTGTATCTCTGTTTTTCGCGTGCATTTTCTTAAGTGTAGGGAAATGATAGACGATAATGACTAAAGCAATGCTAAATTATTTAAGTTTAAGAGACTGCAGCTCTGACACACATTTCTCTCTTTTAATGACTTGTTCATGTCTTCAGGGATATTTTGAGATGAACCGAATAAATACAAATCAATCAAACGCTTATAAAATGGAAAGCACTGTGAAAACTGTAAAAGCTCAATAAGGAGGCTTAAGCTCTCATTTATTTTTCCACAGAAACGATTGCAGCTGTGATATTTGACACACTGCGGGTTGCAGTGCCAGTCAGCGATTTGAACGAACAAAATATAAAGCCTGTGTGCCTCATGTCCAGATATAAAGAATGACAGCTAAATAGAAAGCGCCCATTCAGTTTCACTCAGGACAGGGAAGCATGGTAAATGAAACCGTGTCACTGGCTGCAGAGCGTGTCAATCATTAGGGGAAGCAGCTGATAGGTTATTGAAAGCAAAGAAGGGTGCTGAAGGCGTGGCGTGGAGACAATTTCACTCTCCAGTAAGGGCAAGTAAAACAGACTACCTGAAAGTGAGTCATGCAAAGTGATAGCTCGCTTTAATCTACAGCATATCATGTTTTCAAATGAAAATTAAAAAGGCATGTGGGCCCTACGTGGAAGAACACAGCAGCAGTGAGATGTGAAATGATTTCTTTAAGTATAACCATTTTAATTACATTGAATTCAAATGTTAAAGCCCCCTGTCATTTGCTTGTTTTCGTCTAGTGTTTTGACAGATTATAGATCTTTTAACTAGAGGACTGCGTTCGGTGCTCAAAATTCAAAGACCTTCCTGTGCTGGTCTGCAAGAGATTGCCCATGTGAACCAGCAGCTCTCCACCGTGTAACGCGGTGATGTGTGGTGCAGTGACGTCACTGATACTGCTGATCCACGCTGTTACACCTGACAGGTAAAAGGAAACTCCAGCGTCACAACCCTTGCAAGAGGAGTGAAAATGATGCTAAGTCGTTAATGGGACACAAGAACTCGGTTATTACGCGCGTACTTTATATGCAATTTGAAAATAAAGAAAACAAAATATATTGTAGACCGCCGGTATGAAAGAAAAGTATGTTCATAGCTATGTATAAGACATGTTGACTACTAAACTAGATCAATCGCGTCTCATTAACTTCGATATCAGCTACCAGTGCTGCGACAAATCTGATTGCGTCTTTTTCAATTTCCAGTCAAGAATATTCATATCAAATGGCAGTGATTATTCAAAGATAAATACTGTGTTGGAAAAAAAAAGCTCACATTTTAAATTTTACACACGTTGTATCTTTAGCAGTTGACACACACAGTACCATTTTTCTAAATGATACGCCAGTCACCCAGTCATTACTCATAATAACGATGCACTTTTTTTTTTTTTTTGCGGTATCAGAACTAGACTTCATTGTTCAATATACATTTTATAACCAGTGGTGATAGTGAAATAGCCTTTAAAAACAGCATTGCAGTGGCATGTACACATATGTGAATGTGGTGAGTGCGCATGCACACAGGTGTTTCTTATAGCATTGCACACACAATGATCTACAGTGTGCTCTCCCCCCTCCCCCGATGTGTAACAACAGGTTACACCGATGAAGTGTGCGTCTCTTTGACAGCGGATCAATCGACTCAGCCACTTGGCAAAAATAAACTACACGAGCGTGGTGTAGTAAACCAGCTCGAACAGGTTTCATTTCAATATTTATAAAACAAGCCACTAAACGCCAGCGACGCCTATCTAATCAGCGCAACGCATCGCCTGTAACAGTTTCTTTACAAGTCAAAAGTTGCAGCGAGCAGTTTTTTAAAAAGTGTTTAATAAAGCTCACTTCCTCTTTGCAGGGGTGGCGGAAGTACGTCAGTTGCATCAGCACTGAGGGGTTTGCTGCACCGACTCTCCAGTTTCAGTGTAGAGGAGACAGTGAAGAGAGCAGATTTTAATCACCTCTGTCTCTTTAAGAACATTCATCAAACCTTTAGGATTAAAAGCAAAGGAGAAAATCTTCCGATTCTACGAGCAGACTGACAACCACGGACCGATTAAGAGAATGGATTTATAAAACTTCCAGGCCGGGAATAAGCGCTTTCAGGGGGAGGGAGAGAATGGATGGGGTTTAATGCTAATCGGGTGGATTTAAATAAATACATAACATAAAACGTGAATAATATGCAGAAGACTCGGGAGATTCCAGCGTGCGTGTGAGTGTTTTTTTTTTTTTTTGGTTTGGTTTGGTTTGAAAATGAGTGCAACTTGGAGCGATGAGAAATGATTAACAGCTGAAACTTGCAGATCATGTAAAGAAGTGGACATTGACGGAACATCAATATTGAATCTATGTATAACAAACAGAATCCGCACGGATGTTTTCTGTTTTCGTGGGATCTGGATCTGTATTGAAAAACAAGGAGCAGCAATGTGATTTTTTTTTTTCGTTCTCCGTAACATGCATGTGTTTTAATTGTGTGTTTTGCCATTGCACAAAGTTGCAAAGCGAGTGATATTTTGTTGCAGTTTGGCACCTGCCCGGTGGAAGAAGGCATCGCTGGTTTTATTTGGGTTTCCAGGAGTATTTGGATCGCTGAAGGTCTGCTTTGGCGGATTATTTGGAATCGTGTCTGTAATATTTTCGGGAGATTCGGATTCAAGGTCATTCTGTGGAATTGTGCGTGTTTGTTTTGTTTTTTTTTCGTGGAATTTGCGAGCGGTTATTTTCTCTTCTTCGAAGGGTAAACCAACCGCAATTTTATCATCTTATTTTATAGTAAATAATTTATAAATGGATGGTAAAATGAGGCAGAGCCGGAGATCCAGGTCTCAAAGGGACCAGGTAAGGAGAAGGGAGTCTGCTAGCACGGATGCCCGCAATCAGAGTCCTTCCTCCGGCTCTGACAGGGACGAGAGTCCCGGCAGGGAACATGCTTCACAAAATGGGAAAAAAACTCAAAATGTGTCTGCTTCTGTCCGTGCCCCCCGGCCCCCGAGGAGGAAGAGAAGGGAATCCGGCTCTCAAGAGGAGGTTATTATTGATGGTTTTGCCATATCCAGTTTTATCACGCTGGAGTTCTTGGAGGTAAGGGATTGGAATTAAATTATTTTCACTCTAAAAACACGATGGTTTAAACAGTAGATTTAATAAGCCAGAAAAAAAAGTTTTTTTTTTTTTTTTAGACCTAGTATTGTTGTTAAGACATTTGTATTTAAAAAAAGTAATAATAATAAGCATGTACATATATGCTGTAGCACATACTGTCTGTGTATTGTGATGTAGTGGTATAAATATTTATCCAAGCTCATTTTAAACAAAAACATGCAAAATGTGTTGATTGTGATCTTACACATTAGATGACCCAAACTATGTGACCTTTCAGGGGTGACAGTACGATTTCTGTTGCATAGCAATTCCACCCATTCCAGGTTTTGATGAGTTTGATCAGCCCCAGTGTATATAGGTAACAAGCTCACCTGTGTCCAATTAAACTCTTAGTTAAACCAAGAGTGGCTCAAACTGCTATGCAGTTGGTGGTTGAATTTATTCCAACAGCTTTATTTAACTGGGTAGCTGTATTTATTCAGTGGGCCTGGTGGTTTGCATTGGGTTAGGGTCAGGGGGCTGTTTGAAGCCAGGTGCATGACTGATGCTGCTTCTGCAGTCAGGTGTAAAGATGAAGCTGTCCAGCAGTCTTGTCATTCCTAAAACATCTAAGCTCGGTTCACGTCCGTCTTCTCCCACCTGGGAAAGGGTGTGCAGTTTCTCTCCGCCCTTCACTTTCTTTGCCTTGGGGGCAGGTCAAAGGGGTGGTTGTTGTTGTTTTCCATCTTGTGGTATGTCCTTCATTTTATTTCTCAGAGGGGTACGTCTAATCTTTTGTTAGCAACAGAAATGACAAACGGAATCGTTTCTGAAAGCCTGTCATCAATTTGTCACAAACCGTCTGGTTATGAGATGAACCTGTCAAGCCCTCCGTAATTACTCGAAGATCCCATTAACCGTTTCCCCGGCACACTTACAGGAACTTCAATAACAGGACACGATTTTAAAATAGCTGCATTTTATAACGTTGACATTTTGGCTTGTCTTGGTGCCTGTTTGTGCGTATCCATTTACATATGTATGGAAATAGACACTGTAAACTGTACTTTGTAAGAGAACCTGGGTATCATTTGACTAGAAAATTACTGACAAGAGCCTTTCCAACAAGAATTTATTTCCCCAACACCCCAAAACATTCAGCTTGATACTGTGCATATAGTTACAGTAGCACTCTTCTGTCGAAAATGTCTTAACTTTGATATAGAGGTACTGTTGTGTATTGAGCAAAAAATAGAGGAAAAAAAACATCATTTACTTAAGTACAGATCATAAGTGTGCCTTGGCTACAGTAGTAGAAGCCTTTTAATGAAACACCTTTTCAATAGATCTACTATGAAACATTAAGAGACTTGTTTGAAAGCTACCCATTCACTAGGAGATCCTTCTTGGAAAGCATAAACCTGCTTCTGCAGTTCTACAGTAATGTAAAAGGGCCCTATTGAATAAAGCACATTTCATAACAGCAGATCGATCAGTACAATTTAAAGGCTGTGTTTTTTGAACGCAGCCTGTCATCGATTACAATATGAATGCGCTGTTAGTGGAAAGGATAAAAAGACTCTCCACATATGTGGTCAGTCCCACCCCTTGACCTCTAGCATGAGAATACACTTACATGTGTAAATGCATCCTTCTCTTGAGAGAACCAAAGCAGCACAAAGTGTCTTTCACACTGGGAACACAGTGAATACAGTGAAACTGATTAAGCAGAACTGTATGTTCCCTTAAAGCTTTCGAGTTTTCACTTCTTTTATATCAGCTGATTAATATGGCTGGGAGAATCCCTGCAGCCACTGTAGCCGTTCCTGTTTTCTGGGATCGGCGACGCCTCTTTTTAGGTGCGGATCATTTTTCCGTGTTGGGAATTGTTTGGTGATCAGGGAACGGCCGTGCTGAAATTGGAATATGATGACCAAGAACACCTCCCGGCTCAATGTCAGCCTTGTACAGCAAACCATGATTTGCATACATTGAAATGAGGCTTGTTTATTTAAACGTTTCTCCGCTGAAAGGGATGAGCTTCACGTCCAAGGTTGCCTGCCTGCCTGCCTGCCTGCCTGCCTGCCTGGGCTCCCAAGGCTGAGCACAGCACTTGAGTGTGTGTGCATTAGCAAGGGCTGCTCTCATGCTCAGACTTTAACATCCAGTCCTTCAGAGTCACACGGAATGCAATCTGTCTGCTACAGTGATCACAATCCCAGCACATGTGGAACGATGCCTGGACGTTCCGCTTTATTCATGTTCTTTTAAAAACATTTCTTTAGTAAGCATCAGCATTCCCTTGTACAGTTCAGAGGTTCATTGAAACAGATTTCTGTATTCGGTTGTACAGTTCGGCAGGTTCATTGAATAGGATTTCTGTATTTGGTTGTACAGTTCAGAAGACACTTTGTCTCCATGCCCCCACTTGTTTTCTGAAATGCAGCCTTCCTTTTCTTTGCACTGCAGATTGAGTTTAAAATATACAGAGAACTTGTCTTCTCGGCTGAAAGGAAAGCTACAGTGTAATTGCATATCAATTATATAACTGTGCAACAATACTATTAACCTTTTATTTACATAATCACTCACTAATAGCCCTTGTGTTTAAGAGTTAAAGGAGTATTTTCATTGGTGCATTAGCAATGGTCAGTATGCCTTTTCCTGTATCATCACAGGTCATTAATCTAAACTTTGAGCAGAAGGCATAGCTACCTACATTACTTTTAATAGTTCTCAAGCAATCAGTCGCTTCATCAGTTAGGTATGGTTGGTAAGGATTTTATTATAGCGTGTGTATGTGGGTGAGTCAGTGTGAACAAATCTCTTCTTCAGGGGCAGCAAGTAGAAACAGGAGGTAACTTGCTACCTTGCTTTAGGAAGGAATCTACTCCGTTATCAGTTATCTATTTGGACAGGTGAGACAAAGCAGTTGATGGTCTCAGCCCTGAAGAGAACATGATCACTTGAACATGAAGCCTCTCGGGTATCCCACAAGTGCTTGGGAAAGGTGTGTCTTTATCTCTGGGCTAAATGTCCTCATTTTAATTCAATTCAGCACCAACAAACCCAACACTCAAGATTTCTTTGCTTGCAAGTCTTGTGATTTGAATAATAAATATATCATCTGTTAAACATGAATTGTTTGCTGGCAAGATATAGACTAATTGTGTCTTTGGTAAAAAAAATCTGCAAAATATTCATGTTGCAAAACTTGTATAGCTACTCAATTCAGTTTACGTACAGTATATGTACAGTTTGCATGCATACACATTTGTTTCTTTAAGTATTTACATAGTGAGACCTCTGCAAAATGAAGTTGCTGCAGATATTTCCTGTTTTAACTCCTATATATGTTAACACACAAAATGCAACACATGGTGTCGTACACAGAGACCCCGGTCCAGACGATTCTCTTGTTCAACATGCAGGGAGGGCAAACAGTGCCCTGCCGGCTCAGCAGGGACTGTGTCATGCTGGCCTCTGTGCTGAGCGCTAACGGGGAAGATAACCTGCTCACACTCCATCTATCAGCCGTACAGAACACAGATGTGCTTCTTAACCCAGGTTACGGCTGCTGTTCTTACACAGAGACCCCGACAGAGGCACAGGGTGTGCAGCACGCAGTCAGTAATTACAAGCAAAACATCAACAACAGCTCCCTTTCTGTAATGGCGGAGTGCAAGCTGCTTAGTCAGGTTTCCTGCACTTAGTCACGCTTTGGGTTCTCATTAACTTGCTGTTTTAAGATTCGCTGGGCTGCTCACCAGCCTCACCCGGAGCCACCTCTATTATCCTGACTGCTCACTTCTCATCAGGCCTGATTGCTGTGTAATGCACAGCTTAGCCCAGAGGTGCTCAGAAGTTTGCTTTGGCAGCAGAATGCATCAATAAGGTAAGCGGCTTCACGCTTTCACAGCGCATCAAGTACTGGCCCCAATTCACAGCTATTGCTAAGGAATGTGTTTTTGTTTTGTTTTTAAAAATGTTTTAAATCATTCTGTGTGGTTAGGCAGTGCTTTGAAAAATGATGATTAACTAAACAAACAAAAAAAAAAAAACTCAATTGGAAAGGGTTTAATTTACACCAAACAATTGAACTAATCAAAAAAGAGCTTTTAAAAATAGTCAACAACATAGTCCTTAAAATCTTGTGAGTAAGACGCACTGATTCTGCACTGAACTGAGATGGGGAGGGGTGATATGTTTCTGTTCCAGCGTAGCGTAATGAATGATTCCAGGATCTTATCAAATTCTGTGCTTCTGGGGGAGTTTATATGAAGGATGGTCGGGTGTGAGGTTGAATGGTATTGCATACAATACTGGCTGTACAGCTTACATTCTTTGGTATGAGGCTTGTATTTCATTGATTGCAGTTCATGGTAGGAAAGCTAATGGGGAATGGAAGGACAAAAACAAACATGTGGATAAATTAAACTTGAAAAGCAATGGATTCTGGCAGAGGAAGCTGGGCTACGTGTGAGGCATGCACTTGCAATGAAATCATTAAGTCATGATGCACAAGAGATAAGGTAAGTCCCTGTTTCTGAACGCGGATCAAATATTTACATAGTGCAATAACCAGTGGGGTTTTTACTGTTAAAATTGTACAATGACAAGCAGTTCAATTTGAGGTTTATTTTCAATGCAATTCGAACTGTGTTGCATTGTTACTTCACGCAGAAGATGACTGGCATACCAATTGTCGGCATGCATTTCTTGGCAAGATAAACGTTCAAATGAATCCTGATCACCAGAGGGAATAGGGTGTTATTTAAAGAGATACTTATAAAGTGATTGTGAAGGGTCAGAAAATACGATGGTGGTTCATTTATTTATCACTTGCTGTCCGCAGTGTGCATTTGGGGCTCGTGCTGTAATGTGTTTTTTGAACGCAGTAGGGTCATGGTCTTTTGTGTAATTCTGGAATGTAAATAAGTTGGTAAACAAAGTTGTCTTGGTAAAAAGTAGACTAAGCATGGCTGAAACTATGCAGGAGAGAAATGACAGAGATCAGCAGATTGTGACTTCCTGCTCTTTTAGCAATGTAAGTGACAGAGTGCCTTGTGCCCCAGGATCCAGTAACATAACGTTGACAGTGTCACACATCTACTGTGTGTGCCTATTGAGGGAGAGCATAATCTTACACACAATCCCTTGGCTTCTCAAAGCTCCCCAGGCTCCACCAGGCAGGTGTAAATGATTCAGACAAAGGGGAGCTGCAGGAGGGAAATGAAAGAGAGGTTGGATTATAACTTTAACTGACCCAACGCAGAGAGCAAATAGCCATTGTTTCTGTCATTTTGTCACTGGCTTCCTCAGTGTCGCAATGTAAATGATAGCAGCAACTGATCTTTAGTACCATGTCTCTCCAAATGCAGGGAAGGGAACTAGAGGGGTAGTGTGACCATATTCATTAACCTACAGTCGATTAGAAATGATCGGATTATTATACTGAATCTGTTTAGGTTGGTTTTCACCAAGTCATCCTGTTGGCTCGTGTGGTGGGAATGGTCCGACAGAGGAATTCTGGTAGTCTCAGCCCATCAGCACAGCACATTTACTGCAGCATGTTGGACCATTGCTGAGCACGTAGTGGCTGCATTTTGTAATCCACTGTACCTGCTCTGTACAGTGCTTTTTATTAGTTAAGTGCTTGGGAAGCTCTATAGCCTACATGTAATGGTTTATCAGAATTATGACAAAAACATGACAATAATAATAATAATAATAATAATAGAGAATAATAAAGTAACTGCATGTACAAAGCCGCCCCCTCTGAAATATTGTACAGCAGCAGGAACCTCCTCTCCCACAAGCAGTAGGGGTTTCCTGCAAAGTGTGTGTATTTTTATTTTTTTGTTCTGCCCTGGCCTGTGGTTTTTCTGATAATGCAGCACTTTGCTCTCAGCAGCCTGACTGACTCACATATTCTGCAGAAATTAAAGAGTTCCTAGAACACATATTGCTCTTAAGAAATTGTAGGAAGTATTCCTGCTTATGCTTGGCAATGACAAAAGACTGCTGCTTATTTTAGCCACGTATTGTGCTTTGGTTCTGGGGAATTTCAGCCTTTGTCTTTTTGTTAGGTAGGCTGAAATGTTCCTTTCTGTGGTGGGTGCAAGTACAAAACATGTGCACCCTGTACAGGTCTATTCAAAACTGCAGAGCTGTTTTGAGGAGGGAGGAGGGAGGGGAAGGGAAGGGGGGTGTTCCCAGGGGTTGGTATGATTACGGTCGGAAAGTGTTGTTTTCTCATAAGAAAGCAGAAGGTAACCTTCTCTTTATGCAGCCAAGCTGATTGCAAGCAGCAGCTGAATAGTGAAGATGTTCGGCTCAGTCTTCACAGTGGGCAATGCCTGTCCACTTTCATGTATTCTACCTTCCTTCAGAGAAGCGGCTCATGATTTCTGAGCACGTTTCCTGGTATTGTGCAGCTGAAACGTTCTCGCCTTTCATTGTTTTTGCTCTGCTTGATCCCCAAGGAAATAGACTCCAGTCTCCCCTGACTTGCTCTGAAGGCTTGTTAGTCCACTTCCCTGCCATGGAAGATGAAAAGGAGACAATTCCACTTTCTGCCACGACCAGGGAAGACCTCATTAGTTAGTAAAGGCAGCTTCATTAAAGGCTTCCTAGAAGCATCAATCAAATCTTCTCTAAATCGGTGGAACCTCTTTTTCACATGATCAGTCCTACTTTTCTGAAAACGTTGGGGGGCGTTGGATTTTTGAACATGCAGCACATGCAGACTTTTTCTATGTTTCAGTAAAATTAGTGCTGTATGTTGCTGTCTTTAATGTGGACTCACATGAGTTAAACCATGACGTTAATCTAAATTAGTGCTTACTAAACTAAAGAATGTGGGTACGTGTCATGTCTGTAGATCTTACGGTATTCAGTGAAATTACATTTGATGTGTGTGTACTTTTAAGCTTACTTTTAAGCAGTAGTTTGAAAAGTAAAATTGTGTTCTGTAATTGCACAGCTGATTGGACCAGCTGATAATAATAATAATCATAATAATATCATTTGTATTTCTGTTGCTTGTATATTAATACACCAAGCCCACTTTCTGCCCCAGTCAAAGTGGCTGCTGGCACCTGATTGCCGAGCAGTGATTTCTTTAACCGGGAACGTTATGCTCAGTTTAAAAAGGTATCCTGTAATTTCATCATGCATTATTTAGAAGTTAAGCCATTCCTCCAAGCAAGAGGTCGGAGCCTCCAAGACAATCTGTCTCTCAAACGGCCTCCCTCTGCCTGTGATACTGTAGGTACCGGCATGGGGTTTTGTCGGTAAAGTGTTGATCCAAAAAGCACATGAAGTACACTGATAACGTCCAGCAAGCCAGCACACATGCTTGCGAGGTCGGGTACCTAAGGGAGTGTTTCTGGAAGCTGTGGTTCTGTTGAACAGTGCATTGTATCGTCTCCCAGATAACATGAGAGACTGTATCTGTATAGTAGCTCGATCTGGCACCCGGAGTCTGCAGCTAGATCCAGCACCCTGCTTCGTCTCCGCTTGAAGTTCACTACGTCACGGGAGGATGAGCTAGCGGCACCTTCACTGGAGCTCCTCAGGGCTTTCTGGAGGACATGAAACCACCTGACTGATTGCTTCTTGGTTTGGTAACCAGATACGAGCCAGGGATTCCTGCCAGAGAGAGAGAGAGAGAGAGTGAGTGAGCTAATGCATGTTTGGGCTCTGATGGCAGAATGGAGTTCATTGTTCATGGGAGAATGCACAATGGGTTTTCTGTGTTATGCTTCAGCCTAAAAGTTAAGAGATGTTTGGGAGGGAGTGGGAGGGGAGTAGGCTATACGTTTGAGTGTCAGAATGGCCTGTGAAGTTTTGAAATTTGCACCATGTGGGTTCATTTCATTGTTTTCAGGTTGTCAATAATAATAATAAAAGAACTTTTTTCCAATACAGATGCTGTCTTTTATACATTCACTTTAGCCCAGGACCTCCCGTTTTGGCTCCTCCATTGCTGCAATTAGATTGCCTTCCTGCTTTGGAAACCGTGGCTGTAGACAGCATGTTATCTGCTGTAGCACATTCTAGTGTGCATATTTATGCTAGGCCACAGACATGTGGGTGCCAGCGAAACAAACCACGGTGACATTAAAGAGAGCTGCTGTCTGTTCATCCATTACAGGAGCTCTGTATGTGTATGAGCACGGACTTGTGTTCTGTGTGCGAGTAATGGCTCAGTTAAAACAGGATGTATTGACTGTACTGATATTTGTTCATAGAAAGCTGTGTTTAATAGGGTTCTATTTCAACCCAAGTAAATGATTCTGAAACACAACACAGGAGATATCCCAATATACATCCCACATTAAATAAAATACTCACGTTGGTGTTTTTTGCTGACTTTGCTTTGCATTTAGTTATCCTCCCCCAAGCCTGCAACAATCAAAACGCAATCAAGAATTCCACACTTCAGTACATGTTTACCCCTGAATTCTGAACTGAGCAGCGCCTGTGTTCCACCAGTGGCTAGCCTAATGCTGTGAACCTAAAATTCAATTCAAAATGATTCTGAAGTTTAATTTAAAATATATGTTTTTAGTTTTTTGCTTTGCACTTGTAACATGGTAGGCCAATAAATGCATAGCTGCTGCAATTTCTGTCTCCACAACCCCTCCACGACAACAGTGCCTGCTTTGAAATTGAGAGCGCTGCTTGAGTCTGATTGCTCCCACCAGTGTAACAGATGAGCAGCGAACTGGGTTAATGAGCTGGCAATCCTGCTGCCCTCCGATTGCAGGGCCTGGTTAGGCAGCAGTATCAGTTGTTAAAAGGAGCTGGATCTCAGGAGCACTGCTCCAGGGGAGACGAGCTAGGCAGTCATTTCAGACAGGGGATTGGCTCCAGCAGGTACGTGCTCTCTCAGAGCGTTTGTTTGTTTTTCTGAGTAACTCTACCAAATAAGTGAAGCTGGCAAAGCCTGCAAACACAACTGGAAGAATTACTATTAAAACAAACTGTTTTCAATAGATATGTTACAAAAAGTCATACTTCATAACACACGTTTTAAAATAAAAACTTTGGAAAGGAATTACTAGCAAGATGTTGAGTTGCATTAAGTTTTCTTTAGCACCAGGAACACAAATATCCATCAGACCCTGGTGTATAAATTATATAGGAGTGTGTGTGATGCTTGTGGTGTTGGCATTTAGATAAGTTATTGCTTTTCCTGGCAGTGCAATGACATTGAAAAGCTGGCAAACACAAGGAAAGCTGTTCAGTTGATGCAAAGCAAGTTAAACACTGTGCTGGAGTGAGACGTCCACGCAGCAAGCAGGGTCAGTGAGAGAGTCAGTGCTGAGTTACAGCTCAGAGCTTTGGTACCAGCCTGTTAATGAACTCTTTCTGCAGGCCAGCATCAGCATAGCTATCCTGCCTAGGATTACTTTCCTGCTGGGTAGCACTATGAACAGAATGCAAGGGTATAACCTCCCGACAGCAAACCTGAACAGACTCCTGTTTCAGGTTTCTCTGGTGTAGTTAGCAACAGTATACCGTTACTGTGGACCCTAAGAGGTTTTTAGTATGGATCAACAGTTATTGTATGCTATGGTGTAGTGCTGAATGGAACATGATTGAATATTCTTTAATGAATGCTCTTTCATTTTGAGTGAGCTGGTACCCCTGCAGATGACCTGGTAAAGAAGTGCTGTTCTGTACAGTAGACTGGGTGTTACTTACTTCAGACCTCGTGTATGTTTTAGTTTTCTTTATAAATACTGTAAAGAGTCTGTGATTTATAGATCTACGTAAGCGAATACGAACATGGTCACACGTGCCCGGATGTTAAGAGATACACACCTGGTGTGAAAAGAGGATCGACTATAAGATTGGTTTCATATCTTGTGACAGTTTTTGACTTGATCCAGCTGTCATAATGCAGAACAAGCGTCTCTGACAGGTCAGGATATTAACCCGACTGTGCGAGTCCCTGTAAAAAAAAAAAAAAAAAAACTTTGCTTCTATTCAACATCGCCTTCACAATAAACCCTTCGATTTCTAATACAGTTATTTATCTGGGACTGAAACTGAGCTGCAGGAGCTGAGCTGACCCTGATTTAAATTAGTATATATTTTTTTTCTCATTCTGGTAGGACTATTTTTTTGTCCTTGTTTTAGCCAGTGCCCCTTCGGAACTGGAAATGAGAGAAAACTAACAATCCTCACAATGCAGGCGCCATCATTTCCAAGGAAAGCAGAACATTTGTTGTGCAAACGACTGTACTTCAGAGGAATAGCCCTCTGTACACATGGGGACAATATGAAGAATATGGTACTGTCTTGTGCATCTTGTGGTAATTAAACTGCATGTGTCTTTTTTACCCAACTCATCTGCAGTCATTCAGGTGGAAAATGAATAGATGTTTTTGTGCAGATTGTTTTTCCAAGACCTCCGGAGGTGGAGGCGCTGCCAGGATTTATAGTTTTCTTACACGACCGCAATAGCGTGAAATTCTGCTACTGAATCGTTACTAAACAAGCCATGCTGTTTGTCTTCACTTTGCTGAAACAGAACAGACATTTTAATACTTCAGATGATGTGACTGTCTCTTTCGTTGGGTGTTGCGCAAACAGGTGACTGGTATTGGGTTGCAATATTGAACTGGTTTGTGAGTAAGACCATCAGTAATGGTCGGGGGTGGGGAGTCATGTGACCTGCCATGCTCAGAGGGTAGAGAACATTAAATTGGTGATAAACAGTGTTTCAAGATCTATTCATTTACCTTGTATTAGTATATCTGGTCCCTCTAGTAATGTGATAAAAACACAAGCAAAGGAACCAAATGATTTACAATAAAATAATGTTGATAGTTCTAATAAGAGAAACGGGAACATGGATTTTAAAAACCCACTCCTTTAATGACACTGAAAGGCACTCCTAATATTTCTTTTTATCATCTTTGAGAGATAGCAGTGTTGAAAGTGCATTCTAGTGTAGATATTCAATCTGTGTGTTTTTTCAGATGAAGTATTCTGGCTAGGGGCACTGCTTTTCTCTAAGACTAGCCCTGGAGTGTGCAGTAGTTACTGGCACTGGTCCCATAACTTGCTGTGTAGCATTTTCCAACAAGGTTCAGCTTGCGTGTGCTCTATGCCTTCACATTTTAAAAGGGGAGTCTCTTGCTTTTTACTTCACAGTGCTCAAGTGTTTTAATTCCCAACGTCTGTCTAAAACGCTTGCATTGAATATGTTTGGTCTTTCTGAACCACTTGTCCAATTGTGTTGAAATGTGCTTGGGTCATTTTGTTTAGTTAGTTTATTGATAGTATCACAATGTAACTTGTTTCATAACTTGTCAGATTCAGACTGGGTTGATTTGCCTGTCCACTGAGTTCCTGCCCATCCTAATTTGCTGTGCTTGTACTTTGCTTCAAATGCTGGGGACCTGTTTTGACAGGCAAATAAAGCGCGCCTGTCTCTGTATAACAGTCATACACAGTTACAGTCAATCAATCTCTCTTTCAATTGTTTAGCGTTAATGGAATCCTAATGTGTTTTATTTAATGATGCACAATTGAAAACCTTCAGTAACTTGAAACAAAGCACAACCTTGCATGACCTTGACGATGTTTTTAATATCGTCATTCTTTATCTTGTCAACCTGATTACTAAGAAAAACAGTTGAATATGGGTTTATTTAAGATTTCACGCTGTATATTACTAGTATACTCTGTTCCAAGACCCGAGCTAATGCCTATGGTTTTTAAAGCCATGCAAATAAAAAGCTTCTCTGATCACTTATGTCAACATGGACTAATCGGGTTGTTTATCTTGCATTCGAGAACGTTGTACCCAACTTTATTCACCAAGCTGCGTTCTCTTCATTGGCTGCCCCTTCTTGACTTCGGTAGACTCCCTCTCCCTCTCTCTCTCTCCCTCCCTCTCCCTCTCCCTCTCTCTCTCTCTCTCTCTCTCTCTCTTTTCCTCTTCCTCTCCCTCTCTCATTCCCCCTCCCTCTCTCTCTCCCTTTTTATCCACACACCCATAAATGAGTTACACTGCTGTTTGCTTGGTCAGCATTCTCCCCCGGGGCTCTGGCACAGAAACTTGTTGTTGGTAAGAGACAGGCTTAGCTACAGAGCAAAACAAACCGCGAGGAAGCTGGGGAGGAGCTGCCAGCGGTTATGAGGCAGTGCAAAAACAAATAAACAGAGCTGGGGAGGCAGCAATAGAGCCGCGTCGTGTACAGTGTGGTTTTGAAGCACAAAAGAGTCCTGTATCAGCCTGATTGTACCGCTTCTATTTCTACAGTAGTTACAATATACAGATACCATTTGTAATTGTATTCAAGTTATTCACATCCCACAAGAGAGAATGAGATTGGCTGGTGGGGAATGATCCGGGGGGTCCTGACATTTCACAGCTGAGTTTAGCATACATCTGAAGGAAAATACACCACTTCCTCCACCTGAGTGAATTCGGATGAATAGAAACAGCGTGACCTGTTGAACCAGTGGTGTGGTAGGGAATGACCTGGATACTCCTTCACACACACCGGCGTGGTACACAATGCCACCTACACTAGCCAGCAGATTGTCTTCCTGCTAGCATCCGCCCTCATATGCAATGGACTCTGCCCAGCTTGAAAAGGATTGTGAATTATTGAAAGGTTTCAATGTGATTGCTGCCAGGGTACAGTAACTATGAGTATGCCTCATCCTCACAGTATCTTCAATAAAACAAGGTGATCGCACCTCGAATACCAGCTCCCTGCCTAGCATTAGACACTCAGCCATTCATCACTGGCCTGATTCAGATTTAAATTTGATGAGACAAAAGATGGCTGTGTAGGAATGATATGTATCTCTACATCTTCTCAAGATGGGCATTTACAATGATGCAGTAAAATGAGTTCTCTTACCTGTGGGATATAATGCCACATTCAAATGGGTTCTGTTTGCCGGCAGTCTGACATTGTGTTCTGTTTTTCTAGCTGCTTGGAACATATAGCTCTTTGTGCAGAAGATCTCATACTTGCATGCATATGCATAATAACACACACACACAACACCACTTCAGTGTTCTACATGCATGCAGTGACAAATATCCTGCATATCCTGACTTCTATAGCTGTGCGTTCACAAGTGTGGGTTTCCGCGTGAGTAAAGCATAGACATGAACACTACAACTCAATGCCATCTGTTTCTATCCAAGCCATTTTATTTAAAGCAGTAGACTGCCTTGTAGGCATGTTTGTAGAAGGTCAGTTTGCATCAGCTGGACCAGAAGTGTTTTTTTAAGCCAGGCAATCCCGACAGACCTGCCAGATTCCACAGTGTGTCTATACCTCGGCAATACGAAGAGTAAGAGCCAGGTTTGGATAACAAAGAGCTTCCGCAGATCTGACCTGAGAACCTTCAAATCTCAGCGAGCCAATTAGCTGGATTAAGTGATGAAACACTGCACAGTCTTGTATTTGTGCTGCAGAATATCCTTATAACAGAAACTGAACCCCAGCTAATCGCTGAGAACTTGTATTACTGCATGGTGTAAACTGAGATCTAAACATCATAAACAAAGCCCAGGGAAAACTGAAAAGTTACATACAATGACATGTGAAGCTACTGTACTTGCTCTTTAAAATAGCCAAAATAATAAACGTTCTTGAGTCCGTTATGTGCAATTGTTTTATCCCCTGGGATAGTCATGTTTATCAACAAGCATTAAGGGTGTTAACCAAACATCTGAAAAGTGCATTTCAAGTTCACCCCTGCCTGTGTCGTGCACAGAATAACTTGCCAGCAACATTCAAAGAATGAACCCCTGACCTCCCACGCTGTGGAGTGATATTAGATTCCATTGCACACCACTGAGTAGAACCACATGTCTAGCTGGAAGAAGCCTGTCTCTCACAATTTCATGTGTTTAACTGATCACCCTGCGAACACTCGCCCATTGTCTGAAAACATTTCATGTGTTTAAGTGATCACCCTGCTAGCTAATGCTTGCAATTCCTCTGTTTTGCATTGCACTCCCAGGGGTAGACTTTGTATTGTTCTCTTCAGGAAAAATATAATTTCCAGAGTCTAGTCTGGGAACCTATTGGAACTGTCATGCAAATGCATTTTGCACCATATCTGATGAGCCAAAGCTACTCTATAAATCTGCATCTTTCAACGGTACCGCAGTTATAAGAAGTTGTGTCTCTCAGATTAATCTCCCCCTCATAGGATTCCCAGGTGATCTTTTAGAATATACAGCCTCTCACTGCGGCTGTGGGTTCTCTAAATGTCTGCAGATTGCTCCATCTATTTTCTCAGATGCACAGCTGTTATGGGTACAGTGCATATAGAGTGCAGAATTAGCACATACATTACTGGTAGATACCAGCTATTAACATAATGTTTCTGACTCCTCAGAGGTGTGCCAGTATTGGAATAAAAAAGATGAATGTTGCCTCTGCAAAGTATAGCGTTTGGAAACATCAGACATTTGCCTTTGAGGAGGCATAAAAGCACTGTGGTGAATAGCCTGTCAACAATGCCCTTCTTGAGAAAGTGAACCAAGATGTGGTACAGGCTCCGGTTTTATGTTTAAAAAGAGAGCAGGATTCATGAACTGTAACAAGTGAGTTAGTCATAGGAATGACATGGCGCTCTCCAGCATCCAACCTGACTGAGTGACAGCTGAAATGAATGGATCAAGAAGGGTCAAACTTTAACTGCAAATATGCTTTACTTCTGAAACTGTTTCCATGCAAACCTTGTGCATCTGACAAGGTGTTGCGATTGCACTTTTCGTGACATTGCTTGTTAAAATGCCTGGTGTTTCAGAGAAGGGCAGAGTTATATTGTTATAATGGGTAACGTGGAGTCATAGAACCACTGTAAGCGTGGCTGGTAAGAGGAGGTGCTGACACATGCTAAACCAGGCTGATCACACCATTGTTTTTAGCTGCAGCAAGTCCGGTTTTAAATAAGTATATTGGCACTGCATGCAATATGTCCCAGGTTCAAATACAAACTGCAACAAAGGGAGTAAAGTGATGGATCAGGGAGTGTGTGCTAAACAGAGGTAAACAGAGGCTGTTAAACATGCAGATCTGTCACTGTACCCTTTAAGAGCACTGCTGCTGAACAGCATGGGCTGGAAACACTCGGGAGTTTCCATGTGGCAATCACAATGAAGAGGAAGTAACCCAAGGGCACAGGAGATTGTAAAGAGCAGGGGAATGCAGGCCATAATAAGAGCTGGTAAAGGATAGGAATGTGGAACTATGTAGACTTTGTCTTCTGGGAAATGTGCATGTTAGACATTCAGTTTAGCATCGATGAGGATCACCTGAGAACACAACTGCTGTGCTATTACATGCCTCAAAGAAGTGAAGTGCTGGCTTTTAAATCCATTTTCTTACCTCATAGTAGCTTTATTAATGTTTTTACAGCCTCTGCTGAGAATCATTTGGTTTGCTTGTTTTAAATAAATAAATAGGAAAGCTACCCCCTGACAAATTACTCCTTCAGGAAGAAAATAAATCGGTTGCAAATCAAATTGCACCAGTTCATTCACTGTCTCCTTCGGATCCTTCTGCTAGGAGAAGAGAGGCAGGAGCAATTCCCTCAGCCTGCCCATGCCTGGCAAATCAGCGAGAAATCAACTGCCACTAATCTTCCCACCGCTTCCCGAACCTCCAAGACCAAGCTCCCACTACTGTGCTAATTTCATCCTCCCCTGTGCTGAAATGGGTTCAATCAAATAAGCAATTGAGTTGCCGTCATATGCACTGAGATTTAAGGTGGAGCCGGTACACTTGCAGTGTTTCTGCATTGCCATGTGACAGCAGGGATCAGCGCACAAGCTTGTGTGTGGGGTTGTTGTTAGCTGTGTAATTCTATAGCATAGCAAAGCTAATGCCTCGGATCTGGAGATGGATGTCTTTCTATTGGGTTACCAGCTGAAGCGCTCACAGAGTCATGCTGCACCAAATTTATTTAGTCCCAGACCGTATATCAGCTGGGAAGAGAAGCGTCGAACATCACTTTCAATTTCGGTGACTGATGCATGTGTCTTAAATCTTCTTTAATGTCAGGGGTGACATTTCTGACTTCATTGCCTTTTCATTGTTGCTTGATGCCCAGTCAGGAATAAATCTAAACTCAATCTTAAGTGTTAACTTTGAGGAGCTGTAATTCGAGGCGTCGGGGCTTGACCGCTCTTGTTTTGAGTATTGTGGTGCATTGCTGAACAGGAAAGGCTTGTCCGAATCGGATTTCTTTATGACACAGTATGAAGTGACCTGACTCTCCTTGTTTCTTCTCATTCATTCTCTTTTTCTTTCCTTTCATCATTTCCCTCATCCTCCCTTCCTCTACTGTATATCTGTACTTCTCGTTCTTTCACTTTCTCCCCTCCTCCTACCGAAGGATTGTCTCTGCATCATTAAACAGCTTCATATTCTTCCCTTTTGTTCCAAAGCACTTTTATCTTGTACAGTTACAAAAGTTATTGTCAAATCAATCTGACAGCCCTGCTTTTATTCCAATGGCTGTTGAACACAGAAAACCTGTTAATTTCTTCTCTTGAAACAGGAAGATAAAAGGGAGAGATTTGCTCTGTATGTCGGTTTTATTTTCAGAAATAAGGATCTTCGGATATACATACAATGGGAAAGCTTAAGCATGATTAACTCTGAAAGTAACCCAAAGACCCAGGTATATCAACCAAAGACCCAGGTATATCAATGAGTATTTAACCATGATCATTTTTCTGTTTTAATATTGTTATATGAGCAAACGTGTGGGTGTTGTATCTTTATCTGGAACTTACAAAAAGCACACATTTATATGTATTTGCTACATATATGTTTTTATATGAATATATTTTCATGCACATTCCGAATAGGACACATTCCTTCAGACAATGGAAGGTACCAACTAATGCAGAATTTGAAGTAACCGAATTCCACCACAGTGTCTGTAAGGTCTAGTACTGTGGATCCTCACTGGAAAACTGAACACAAGTGCTGACAGTCTTCAACGTCTGCAACAGACAGCATTAGCAAACATGCTTCAGAAAACTGTGCAAATGTGCAGCCGAACAGCTGAAGAAATAAGGAGAAGCTTTTCTGTTTCTGCCTTCAATGCTGGTTTCAGGCAGCTCTGAAGAGCTGTCTTATGTTACGATCTCACGCTTTAGTGGTAAACCACATTTTCACAGTTAATCTTGGGGCTTTAAGTGTGTTTCTGAAGTGCCAGGACTGCTGGTGTTTTAAGTCAATGCAAAACGGCATGTCACAGAAAAGGGGGGGACGTTAAATATGTACCCATGGGGTTGGTTTGGTTGTTGGTTGGGAAGGCATCAGTCCCGTAAGCAGTGGAGACCGGGTTGCTCACCACACGAGCCGTGCTCCAGAGGGCCATTAGTATGCAAATAGCACCACATCCTGACATTTCACAGAGCGTTCCTCTCATAATTAAGAGGCAATGTGCTCTAGTTATTTGAGCTACATGCTTACTAATTGTGCACACCCTAGCTCTTCTGGGGTTGCTTTTTTCCACCCAACTATAAAACTATGAACTGAATATGCAGAACTTTTTAATGCAGTGCTGGGTTTTTTAATTGCGTAAGTTCTAGATTGTTCTCAGTTGCAGAATCCAGCTATTTAGCGTGGGCCTCGTGGGCCACGATTTCCATTTTTGTAAAATAAACCAGCTGAGCGATGGTCACGTTGAGCTGGTGTCTGTATCCCCTACAAAAAAACCGAAATGCCACACCTGGCCTTGGTTTCTGAATCTCTAGATCTACTGAATGCAGAAGCCTATTGCAAAGTATACGTATTGCAACAGCATTGTTGTTGTGTCTGAGGCCTCATCAAAGAATCTTTTCATAAGCATTGACCAGAAATCACTCGCACTTTCAAACCTCAAACCTTTTTTTCCCCCCTATATTGAGTCCTCTTAATTTACAGTCTAGATTCATTTTAAACCATAACAATTCTGATGTAGTGACAGAACAGATTAGTACATCATTTTTAGTCCCAGCAGCTGTGTAAAAGAGGGCCATCCAATGACGTGGTAAGTACACAACATGAGAACTGAAATATATTGATAATACTTTAGTTTAAGGATCTTTTATAAACTATCAATAATGCAGCTATAAAGGTACATATACACTATCATACAGGTATTAATAATAACAGGCTACAGCATATCAGTAAAGTGTTGAAATAACATGTAACTTAGAGATATATTAAAAACTTGATCATTACTTTCTAACATGACACAAAAGTGTTGTGTCATTAAAATACAACGTTTGCAATAAACACTTCTCCTGTGTTAATAATGACCCTAACCTATCCCAGCATCTAATGGATACACTAAAGTGTGAAGCAGATATGATCAAACAAGAATAGTCAGAAGCAAGTTACTGTGAAAATGAATGGCTTACCCTGTTCAATGACACTGTATAATGAACAGCCTGAAGTATGTTTACATATGAGCTCAGCGTCTGAGATAACTTTGATTAAGTGATCTAATATGTTGCTTTGAAGCTGTTATCATGATATCAGTATAGTTAGTGTGTGTAAATAATGAAGTTAATCTCAAACACGATATCGGGAGGAAGCGGTAAGCTTACAACAACACAAGCAAAAAAATACACGTTTCAACCCAAATCCCTTTGTGGCAGCAATAATCTTGATAGCAGATCACTGCACATATTTAAATAGCTAACAAAATGATTTAAGTTTTTAAAGATAATTTCTGTATGAAAGCAAAGACTATATAATTTCTGGCCACTGAAGCAGCAGTTGTATTCTGTTGTGGTAGAGCTTTTCTACTTTGAAATAAATTCCTAATTGCTTGAATAGGATGAGAGCCCATTAAGATCGTCCTCTCATTTTCAAGGGAGCCATAGAAGACAGCAGTCGGACACAATCAAACCTTTTGGGCTTCTTCAGCAGCATGTGTGCATTTGAAAACAACCAGCTGACAGCTGTGCTGCATTTTTATTCCACAGAATGTCTTCATTGTAGTTATTTTTAAGCTTGTAATTAGTCCTTCAGTTTTACTGTAAAGAAGCAGCAGCAATTATCAGCCTAGTTTTTTGTTTAATAGGTGGTGGAGAGCATGCTGTGTTGATGTACTGTATGCATCTTATGGTGAAAGCAGGTTATAGACATTGAAAGGAATGAAGTGGACAGTCCAGTGTTACTAGAAGACAGCAGCAGTGTATGACTGTTTCTTATTAACAATGCCAGCCACTGGTGTCCTTTCCATTTAACAGATAAAATGTTTGCTTTGGTTCAAGTAAATCCTTTCAATCTAAGCAATCAAGGTCAGGGATTCAAATGAAAGCATTTATAAATGTGCCCTGGATAAGGGCGTCTGCTAAGAAATAAATAAATAATACTGCATGTGTTGTTGATAATGGTTTATTAAGCATTCTTCTTCATGTTCGATGTCAGTGAGATGGTAGAGGTGAGTGTTCAGACACAGTATCCTAGGTATACCTCAGGACATGCAGAACTCCACATGGTGCATTTCACCCAGGATTAATCTAGTTCAGTAAGGAAATGATTGCATTCAGCTTAGCAGTGGAAATGACTAGACAGCTGACAGACAGTCTGTGATTACCTTGAAAAGCAGAGGTAGTAGTTTCTTGTAAAAGCTGCCAGGAGTTTTTGTTGCACTGTGTGTTTATCTTATGTCTGATAGTGTTCTATCTTACTGGCTGAAAGAATAGCTGGAACTAAATCTCACTTATTGATGTGCAGATACTAAAACAAAAGAAAGAGGGTGGAAACCAAAATCAAAACCCAGCTACACCCCTCCCCCTTTTCTTAAGCACAGAGTGTTGTTGGGCGATGTTCAGAAGACTCTGGAAGGAGATAGAGAGATGTGGGGGGGGGGGGTCTCAGACTAGCATTAAGATGGCATTCATGCTTACTTATTGATTTAGCAGCTGTCTACAGTGCATAGCATACAGCTGGAGGACAGTGTATCGACTGCTGCTAAAAACACTGTTTTATAGGAGCTATTGAAATATTTAGTATTTTATTTACAACAGAACAGAAATAATTCATTTCCTTGATCCCTGTTGTTACGGGATGTGTACACATCATGCAGAATGTACTTTCCTTGTACAGGGTTTATCTTGTCTAGTTCACCCACTGATCTGGGCTTGCATGTGTTATGTATTTTAAATTCTTTAGAATACACATTTTAGATAGCATTATAATTTCTGACCTATAATTAGCAGCATACTGTAGCTTTATCCCATGCGCCTTCCTGGAATAGCTGAACTGAAGCCAGTGCTTCTCTGGTGGTGACTGACATCATGAAAGCAGCTTCTTACACTACTTAAGAAAAACACACCTACACAGATACAACACAGCACTTAGCATATTGTATAGATGTGATTAGGCATGTCTGTGGACCTGAGTAAGAGCAGGGATGATTTGTATAATATTGTGTTCATTGCCGTGGGGCATGAATGCCAAACGTCTGTGTTTTAGTCTAACCCTGTAGAAAGACATTCACGTGCTGTCAGGTAGCTCACATACAGCAGTTTTCAGATCTTCTTTTCCGTTTGGCTTTAAATATTTTAAAACTGACTTTCAGATCCTCACTTGGTGACCCCATGTCACAATCCTTCCTAATCGAGGTCCTTTGCAGAAATTCTCAAATGGTGTAAACATACAAATCTATACATACAAGTCTATACAAAGAAATCATACAAGTCTATGCATAGAAATCATACACATCTATACATACAAATCTCTAAGTACAAATGATCAAATTGAATTCCATACTGTGTTCATACTACAGGCGCTTGAGCCCTGCTCTCTACCGTACAGCAGATCGGATGAGATCCCTCAAATGAAGTTTATTTACTGTGTAGGAATTACAAAACAGAAGAAACTTACTATTGTTTTTCACATGCTCATTTATTTGGAGACAAAATTGATGTTTTTTATATTTAAAAATACGTCATTTTATGAGGATGTTCAACTTTAAGAAAATGGTGTGTAGCCATCAGCTTTCTGCCTGCCTGCCTGCCTGCCTCTCCTAATCGCCTCCTGATCACATATCTCACATTCCTCAGATTGCTGAAATACTTGGAATCTTTTCCTCTTCCTTGCTAAGACAGTTTCTTCCTCTTCACTGTTTTTAATGTTAATCCTTTCATATTCAATCTGGGACCTCTTCTACCTCTCATGATGCAAGCAAGACGTGAATCCTCTGGTAGCTCACAAGCTCCACTGAGCAGTGGGAGTGTTGATTGCTGCTACACTGTGGATGACCCAGTCGCAGTCCATGTTGATACACCCAGTGGGTTACAGTTCCTGTTTAAAGCTGTAACTTCTCCCAGGTTAATGTGAGTTTAATGGGAGGCGCAGAGCCATGGGTGTTCATTAGCAAGCGAAACTACTCCTCAGAACCTGGCAATCCCAGTCCCTCAGCGTGCCGCTGTATTTTGAATAAAGAGCCTCACAGAATGATTTTCTCCCAGTTTATAAATATGTCATCCTTTGGAAGTGACAGAGCAGATGTTGCCACGAGATTGCATCCCGTTTAGCTCCCGAAAGGATGAAAGGCTCAGGTCTTTCTCCATGCTTCATGGATTGAAAACGGATGGCTGCAGAAAATCCTTAATTGGCATCCCTTTCAATCCTACCCAGAGGAAAGTCTTCAGGGAGATGTTAGCTCAGTAAGAAGAGTGCTATTTGTGCTACCTCACTGTGCAGCCGAACAGGAGCATGCAATCACTGCTGTGATCTCCTCTGCAGCCTGTGGTGCTCTGGCAGCACCTTTCTAATCTCTGCTGGATAAACATATCATTTCAAAAGGAAATTCAAGAAGCCATAGTTAACATATCAGGGCATTGTTCATCACTGTCAGACAATGTATTAAACAGCCCTTCACAATCGCAATGTTTGCTAATCAAGTAATTCACCCTTTGCAAAACAGGCAGTGCTGTACAGTCGGTAACTCTGTAAACTGCTGTCAAAGCATGCCTCTGTATCCAGTGATGGGGGCTTGGGGGAGTTGCAGATCATGTGTCACATTATCCAGAACTCTGCTGCTCGCCTGGTGTTCTCTCTACCTCGCTTCGCCCACGCTACTCCACTACTCCGCTCGCTCCACTGGCTCCCGATCACCGCTCGCATCCAGTTCAAGACTCTTGTACTAGCCTACAGATGCCTTGATCAGACTGCACCCAGCTACCTCCAGACCCTCATCTCTCCCTACACCCCCACTCGACCTCTCCGCTCCGCCTGCACTAGAAGACTGGCTCTACCTCCGCTACGCTCCCCTGCCTCCCGAGCCCGCTCCTTCTCCACCCTTGCTCCGCAGTGGTGGAACGACCTTCCTACAGATGTCAGGACTGCCCAGTCCCTGACCACATTCCGGCGCCTCCTTAAGACTCACCTCTTCAAACAGCACCTGTAGAACTCCTCTGTTGTATCCTGGGACACTATCACCCTTCATTTAAATATGCTTTATTTTGCTCTTATCTGCCCCCTATTTTACTGCATTTAATCCTGTACTCTCCCAAGTGTTTAATCTGTAGTATTTTGTACTTAATCATATCCTGATGTAACTTTCACTATTATCTGCTGTATTATTGAATTGTGGTTTGTCACACTTGAGAATTATTGTATTTCTTGTTCTTATTGTATGACTTATATTGTAACACTTGAATGTATTTGTATTTGCTTGCGATTGTAAGTCGCCCTGGATAAGGGCGTCTGCTAAGAAATAAATAATAATAATAATAATATCAATGTATCAGAATGCAAACACTCTAGATAGCGGAGACGCCACCGAGCAATGTTTCATCGCTGGGAAAACGGGTCCATTGTTAAGGCTGTATTAAAGGAAAGCATTGCCTTGAATCAGCTGTCTTTGATTACTGGAAACAATGTCCAATTCTTCACTTGCACAGAGGCAGAGATGAACCCGTTGTGAGGGAGGGGTAGTTCACATTATCTGTGCTATTTGAACTCTCCTCTACCACCTGAATGAGAGATTGCAAATACTACACTTATTCAGGACCAGCAATGTTTTAAAACTTTGCAGAGGGTAAGGCCACAGTCTTCTCTAAAGTCTCTTCCAAAAATGTCTTTGTCTATGTGGAATGTTTCCACATGCATGTAATTACAAGCTACCAGTTGCTATGGAGTTGCCAAGTGCACGGGTGCCATTACAGGGACGATGGAGCCCAACATCATTAAGCAAGGTCCGCACATTTTATTTAATGACCAGCATAAGCACCTGCTCTGCAATTGGGAAAACACAACAAGAATTTTTACAATTTTTACTTTGAGAAGTATACATGCACAAGGATATGAATTGATCAACTGTTACCAGAGTAGCATCTATTGCAGCAGCGAGCTGTGACCATTTTTTTTTTTTTTTTAACCATACCTTCTGTGATTTGTTTTCTCTGACCTACTTACAAGGTGAGATGGTATCTCCATGCACAGTGTTTTGCAGCACCCAGAGAAATGTTTTCATGGTGTCAAGGCAGGAGTGATCGCCTGTATGGTGCAGGGAGGGATGTCAGTTTCTTTGCCCATCCGTTTTCTCACAGGGAAGAATGATTTGATGCATTGAAATCAATAACACTTAGCAGGCAGCGGCAGGTGGGAAACAAAATGAAAAGCTGTGTGTTCAGGAATGGGCTGATCAGGTTGTTTTTATATATGTATAATCCTGCAGAAACTGTAGTGTCGTACGATGCAGTACAAACAGAAACACTGGCGCTGCACTTTCTCCCTAATGCCTGACAAAGACCGGGTTATTTAATACACAATACAATCAACCTGGGCATTTCCTAGGCTCCCCTTGAAAGAGAGAAGCATGGTAAATATGCACAGTTGTTTTGCATGTAAACGTTCTTGTACAATGCTTACAATATACATGTACCTTGCTTTACCGTGGTTGACCTTGTGTTTTTATAATCCTTTTGCTTAACTTCTGTGTGACTTGCCATGCATGCCCGTTTTCTTTATTAGAATTTGTAACCCAGACTAACCTGTTTCCAAACTTGTTCCTGAGGACCAAAGCAGAGTATAGCACAGGGCAACACCACCAACCGTAGAGCATGAAATACAGTATGGGATTCATACGCTGGATATTTTTAAACGGCAGGCAGCTATCGCTTCACGTTTCCATTTTTGTGCTCAAACTGAAGGATCCAGCCACAGTAACTATAAACATTTGAAGACATTTCATCAACCAACCAGCTTTAAAAAAAAAAAAAAAAAAAAAAAAGAGAACAGAGAAATAGTTTTCCGGGTATATAAACAGCACCACAAAGCAATGTTTCTAAAACCACTGGCTGCTGTTCCCCACAGTGTGCAGAGCCATTTCATTTCCTTGTACACCCATGGGCCCCATTCACAAGGCGTTTAACTAGGCTTAGAGATTTCAATACAATCGGGCTTGATGTTCACAGAACTGTTCTGGACTGCTGTGGGGTCCTTTAACAACAGTGCAGAGCAGTTTCATGAATGTGAACCTTGTTACGCAGACTTGGATAAACACGTTCTTTAATTAAGTTGTGAGTTAAAGCATCGTGGTGAAGATCCTGATAATTAACCAATAGAGATTCCTGAGAGGCTCCTTCATTGAAATGAGCATTGTTGTTCAGCAGAATGCCAGGGGTTTCTGTATCCTGTGCAGTATGTAAAGAGAGGTGTGGACGTGGAGAGAACCCCGTGTTCATTGAGAGCTGTTTAAACTATTCTGTTAAATGTGTGAGGCTTTACTGGAACCACTTGTTAAAGTTTGAAGAAGCTTATGTTTTAAATAGAGTTTATTTAAACCTGAAAAGCAGCTGCTGGGATTCATGAAAGCCATGGTACCTGCCAGAAAACAAACCTGCATAAAATCTGTCAAGAGCGTTTCATCATCCAAGTATTTTTTCTTCTTCTTTATTTCCTGTTAGTACAGTACACACTAAATAGACTTGGTGAAACAGTACAGAGCCTGTTTCATGTTAATCGAACCTGAAAATGTAGAAGTGCCTGAGCTTTTACAAGTGCTGTGTACTTCCTTTTTGGAAATGTATCTGCACCGCATTGAAGGCTTTTTCAAATATGTTATGAAATCCCCTGGAGTGTGTATATAAGCACATGGTTTCTTACCTGAGATTCCTCTGTCAGTGTTTGTAGTGTTAAGTCTAACTTAAGCTTTGGATTATAAATGCGTTTCTATGGCGGCTGTCGTAGTCTTTTTTATTTTTAATTGGTTTTCCCTGCTGAATACAGTAAGCACAAAAATAAATAAAAGGAGAAACAATTTAAGTTTTTGGCAGATGTATTTTATCAAAAGTCTCTGCCAATTAATTTGTGTTTTCCTGAGGCCTTGGAACAAGTGGGAGACCTGGGCTTTGCATTTTCTCAGCGGCTTCTGAGGAATACGAACGAATGATGTTATCTGATGGAGCACTGGAGCCAGACTCTGCAGATGGGCAGGGAGTTTGTAACTAGAGTGTAAAAATCTATTCAGAAAGTAGGAAAACAAAAGCTTCTATTGTAAACCATTCAAGTCTGTGTGTGTGTCATACCCTAAGTGGCCAACAAATAAGAAAGAGAATGTAAGTCAAGTTAGATAATTCCCTATAAATCCACCACTAGACCTATATAAGATATGTGAGGGTGATGTGCAACTATTCAGAAACAATCGTGGGACAGCAGAAACATTTAATGATGTGGGGGGCCTGTGCCACTGGCTCATCCTTCAGTTCTCTTCCCTTTTACCTCTGAAAGCCTGTAGATAACAGTTCACAAAACCACCACCCATTTCCATTTCAGTGTAACTGTCCTTCTGTCCTTGAGAGAGGGCTAGGTCTGAAGCAGCGCCTCTGGCATCAAGGTGAAATGAAATCTTTATCTGTGTATCCCAGCAAATGGGAGAAGAAGAAGCCTCTTTGTTAAGCTTATTTAAGTTGGAGATACAGAACAGCGGTTTCTTCCTCGTCAGCCTTTGTTTCTGCTTTGCCAGTCATTCAGTCTTGTGACACGACTGGGGGATGATCGGCCAAACTCCCGTCTCCAAACTGGAAGTGAAGTCTCAGATTAATCAAATTAAACTGCTGTCTGTGCTTTCAAGACAAGGGCATCATGTGCCAGCTCATAATCAAATGGCACGACTTTATTAACCACACTATTGCTATTTGGAAGTGCACAATGTTATATGAGCAGTAAGTAATTTTTATGTGTAATGGTTCAACATTTAGAAATCTTTCAAAATTAAACTTTAATTATTGCTGTATTAAACTTTATAAATAAATAATACTAAAACATTTGAAGGAGTGCCAACCAATGCTTTCAAATCCACTCTATGAGTAACATTATTACCAGTCCTCTTGTGATTGTGCGGCGGATCTTTTTGGTCCTGCACTTGTTTTTTTATGTTCGTTCAGATTAACAGCTGTATCATCTTACCTGTGCTGTAGGTCACATGATCTGATTGCATCAAGACCATTGGAGTGAGTTTGAGCTACAGCACTGGTAGTGACTGAGTACCATGAAGCAGGAGCATCTTTATATCTACAGTGGTGTCGCATATGAAAAAATATACAAAACAAGCAAAGAAATAAAGGAGTCTGAACACGAGGAAAGGCAGGGCAGGGATAATGTTTCTAGTGCTGATAAAGGGTAAGAAAATGGGATTTAAAACATTAGTTAGCACTACATTAACAGCCCTGGAGTGCTAGTTTTAAAACAGCAGTGCTAATGAAATCTGCAGCACATGAAATCGACGTCCTTTGCCCATGCAATCTGGCCCAGCAGGTCTGTAGTGTCGTTTTTAAACAAACATGCTTAGTCAACCAAGCTCATGACTAAGTGATACGTTAGGATGAAGTGGGCACAATGCAGCAGAAGTAGAGTTCGTAGGTCACTGCAGATCGACTCTAGGTGATTATTCACTGGTATAATTTGTCAGACAGCCACTCGCCAGCCCTTTTAATCTTATCATTCTGTCATCTGAGTAATTCAATGGTACTCTACGCAGAGGGAGCACAGTGAAAAAGGTCAGTGTTTACGCGTTGAAAGGTTGCACTTGTCACTGCTCACTGCACTTTCTCCCTGCCGAGCTGAATACCCTTTCCACGGCTGCACAAAGACAACTTCAGTGCATCGCGTGGGTGCTACACTATGTCATATAGCTTCTATTGTAGAAGCACCACCAACTGCAGTGAGATGCCCTGCTCATGCATTCACAATGTGATAATGATTTGATCCAGTATTTGCATTTTATTTTACAACCTAAATTCAAAACTTCAACAGAAAAGATTGTGTGGACGTTCTTGTGGATCCTTCTAAGTGATTTTTAAATTATTATTTTTTGTTTCAAATTGGCAAGGACGGATTCTGTAATGGGACCACGAAGGATTTTAACACAGTAAGGATCCTGTGTGCAGGACAGCGTACAAGAGTTTGTGGAAATGTGAAAGCAGTAGTGACACTGTAAGGGTTGACACGGAGCAGTGGGATGGAAATGGGCAGCATTGGTGATTTGCTTTATTGACGATTTCATGCATGATTTCTTCCATTAATTTAATTAAACAGATTATAGGCACTTAGCTGTATTTCTAGCTAAGCTATTTTAAACAATGATGTTTTTTGTCTCAGCTGACCTGCTTCAGCAACCTCCTACTGATAGCTAATGTCTTGCATGAACCACATGCTTTATAGCCACATGACAGGGCCCAAAGACAGAGCTTTTAAACTGTCCGTACAAGTGAACCTGAATCTCACAAGTGACCTTTTATGGTGCTTTCCAAACTTCCAATCCGAGCAGTCAGGCATGGGATGCCTTTTATACACCTGTGATTTATGTCAACCCACCCATCTGGCACACAGAGGCCTCCACACACCCAAGCAGACACAAGCTAAATATATGAGGTTCATACATAGGCTCTGTACACTCAGAAACACTGCACAGGAACCTGGAAGCGTCCTGTGCATGTGCACAAACACGGGTGTAAACACGTGTACATAACAATGCTGGGATTCAGGCACTGCAGCTAATAACACATTGTATTGAAGAAAGAAACAAAAACACATGGGAAAATCAGACAAGGGTTTCTATCCTGTGTCTGTGAAGCTTTTGCTGTCACTGTGACTCATTCACTGATTAGCTTGTGAAATGATTGTGTTCAGTAATTGCAGTCTGCTCTGTTTAAAGGAATAAGTAAAGTCTGGGTACTGTACCAAGTAACAGATTCAACAGAATTCTGATGTCTGGAGCCATACAGGTGGGTTGTGGTTGCTTGTGAATACAGGTAGTATATCCAGTACAATAATATTTTATTTAGTTTTTTGCATTTCTTTGTTGAAAGTGGTTAGGTGTGGAGATGTTCTTCTATAAAGCTAATGGAAGGACACTATTTTGCCCGTTGATTATATTAGTGTAATGCCAGTCAATAGCAAAGCATGAGTGTGGCAGAGATGTATGGGGTTTGAAAGAAGACCACAGAAAGGGGAAAAGCCAGGGTTTTATGAACGCTGGTGTCTTTCTATTGTGACTCCATTAACTCATTGATACTGGATGGTGACTGCATTAACTCAATGATTCTGTATGGTGACTGCATTAACTCAATGATTCTGTATGGTGACTGCATTAACTCAATGATACTGTATTGTGACTGCATTTACTCAATTATATTGTATTGTGACTGCATTAACTCAGTGATACTGTATTGTGACTGCATTAACTCATTGATACTGTATTGTGACTGCATTAACTCAGTGATACTGTATTGTGACTGCATTAACTCAGTGATACTGTATTGTGACTGCATTAACTCAGTGATACTGTATTGTGACTGCATTAACTCAATGATACTGTATTGTGACTGCATTAACTCAGTGATACTGTATTGTGACTGCATTAACTCAATGATACTGTATTGTGACTGCATTAACTCAATGATACTGTATTGTGACTGCATTAACTCAGTGATACTGTATTGTGACTGCATTAACTCAGTGATACTGGAACTATCACCTATGACTTCAGGAGGTTCTCAAACAGGATCTCACTGGAAGGCTGTTCTGGTTAAATTTGCATGAAGAGAAAACCGATGACTCAGCTTTCCGTCTCGTTCCTTCTAACATCACACATGCAACAAACAGAGACTCACAGGGATGACGCACACCCTTGAACTTTGAACGCTTACATGGATTTCTGAAGCGTGTTTTTTGCACAGTCAACTGTGCCAGCCAATTAAGGTATTAGGTGACAAATGATGCGGGTTAATTTGAACAATTCCCCCAGCACGATTAAAAAGTGCTTCCAGCGGAACACTCTGCGTTAATTTGAACAATCCCCCCAGCACGATTAAAAAGTGCTTCCAGCGGTACACTCTGCGTAGCGCTGACCCTCGGCGTTTCTCAGCACTCTTTCATGAGCTTTGTTAATGAGTTGAAGTGTTGGAAGAGGAGGCCAGGCAGATCAGTGGGGAGTATCAGACTCCGCCTTCCCCGCGGGAGCTGAGAGCACACTGGAATTTCTGACGCTCTGGATTTCTCCTCATACAGTCCCCTCAGGTGTTTTGGGATCTTTGAATTAGATTATTATCATAAGTGTCCAAGGTAGGTTAAGGTAGTGGTAGATAAAGAATAGAGGGCTAGATTCACAAAGCATTTACTAGGCTGTTGCATGAGCACCAAATGGGGAAGACCAACTGGCCCAGATTAAGCAAGAAATAACAAGTGTGTGCCCAGGATCCCTTGAATTAACATGCACTAAATATTTGCTTCAACACATTCTTTCAATATGACCAGTCTGTTTTTCCGTTTTGGAATTGAATTTGGCTAAGACTAAGAGTCAGCATGAGTTACTGTAGATTTTAAACCAGCACACACGCTTACAGTGTATTGGATTAGATTAATCTAATAAGAATGAAATATTTGCATCAACAAGTTTAGAGATTCTATCCAAACTGAATGCCATGATGGCTGGGAGTCTATCAGAGTCGAGGGGAGTATAAAGGAAAGGAATCGGAGTGATCTCAATACGCATCTGAAGGTCACGCAACTTCAGTTCACAGCAAATGTCAAAGTAATGTCAGTATTGGAAGAGGAGGGACCTTCAAAGGACAGCTGGCTTTCTGTTCTTTGAAGTGCAGAATGGGGAATTGAACCTGACATTTCATTCGGTTTGCTTTTGAGTTGTTTTGTCTCTAGGAATCCTTTTAAACATTTTACATTTTTATATGTATACAGAACGTTTTGGATGAAAAGCCTTCTTCAGCTGTGTAGAAAGAAAAGTAAACACAGTGCAGTAAACTTGTTATTTTTGTACCTCCTCCCCGTTTGAATGAGGGGATGGTGCACAATGTAGAGCAAGGCAGTTGGATCTCAGACTCAGAAGCGCAGTGCGCAGCTGTTTGCTGGATAGCAAAGCACTGGTGAACATGTGGTCTTTCTTCTTTACATGTTTTACTCTGCATACTGTTATGCGGAAGGGGAGGCCAATATAAAATGTGACATCTTTCCCAAAGGTGCCTGTTAGCCTCCGATTTGGAAAATGGATTCTTGTTCCAGCTCAGGCATAATAAAACCCCTTTAATGTTTAAGCATGCTTTAAAACCGGGAATGGATCCTCTTAAAGGGCGTTATAAAGCTCCATTAACAAGGCTCAGGAGAACCCTCTCTTGAGATATGAGGGAATAGTTTTGAGTACTTCCAAGTGCCATCAAAGATGTTATTAAATGTTTATACTTTCACAGGAAACAATGATTAAACTAGCAATTTGCCTAATGACTGCTTTACTCTTGGTAGAAGGAGAGCACCCTTAAATAGCTACAAAAGGATTCCCTTTTCCAAAGTAATGTCTTATAAACGGCAGAATCAAATTGCTGTTCTGTTCTACTACACACTGCAGTGTTCTCCTGTGTTAAGCACTCTCTTTGTAGCACCTATACAGTTATAAGGTGGTATGGCCCTTGCTCCAAAATGGGACCAGTGCCGCAGCCTCTTAACTATGACTCCCAATGACATCATTATAAAGATGTATCCTGTGTATATGAGTATACAGATAATCTCCTTCAGGGCCGCGTACAGAAATACGGTAATCCAGCTGGAATCTGTACCATTTCATTCCATACGTTATACCAAGTACTTAACCAGAGGGCAGGAGCTATTTGTCATTGAAAGGAAGGCCTGCCCAAACAGATGGCAGAAAGGCCTGGGATTTGAAACCAAATTCCAACCCGCTCTTTAAGAGCAAGAGACCTCGGCTTTGTTCTTCTACTTCATAACCTCCCTTAAGGGTTTTTCACTTTCCAGTTGAAAAGTTGTCTGGGTGTGGGGGGATGGGGAGGGGATGGGGAGGGGATGGGGGGGGGGGGGGTGTTGGCAGGATTACTGTGTCTAAAGGCTTATCCCATCAGCCAGTTGCACCCTTAATAGCTCCTTTTCAGTGGCTGCCATAAAGTAATGCTTCTTTGGCTGGTACTGAGAGCACTGGATGGCTTCCAGGAGAGCGAGGGTTGGCTATTGTGAGGAGGTTACCACACATCTGCTCTGTGGGACAACTGTTGTTGGCAAGTAGCTGCCTCCTCAGACTTTGAGAGAGGGGAGGTGAGAGGGTGTCTTAATGATCTGGTGTGAGGTCCGGTGGTGGAGTGTGCAGTCTGGGACACCGACTTTGAGAGAGGGGAGGCGAGAGGGTGTCTTAATGATCTGGTGTGAGGTCCAGTGGTGGAGTGTGCAGTCTGGGACACCGACTTTGAGAGAGGGGAGGCGAGAGGGTGTCTTAATGATCTGGTGTGAGGTCCAGTGGTGGAGTGTGCAGTCTGGGACACCGACTTTGAGAGAGGGGAGGCGAGAGGGTGTCTTAATGATCTGGTGTGAGGTCCAGTGGTGGAGTGTGCAGTCTGGGACACCGACTTTGAGAGAGGGGAGGCGAGATGGTGTCTTAATGATCTGGTGTGAGGTCCGTTTGTTTTGAACATCACGTTGCCAGCTTGATAGAACGCACACTGGAGCTGTCTTGTGAGGCCCTGAGATGAATGACTCCTGCCCGTCTTTGGAAGTATTTGCTGAACCACCTTGTCTCTGCTGACCATCCATGGGAACAGATGCTCCGCAGCAGCGGGAGATGGATTTGTCTTCGTGCCCAGTTTGCCTGCAATATGTGCACATTCCAACCACTATCATTCGCTGTGATATATTTTTTTTCTTTCCTCCCACACCTCCCCCGTGAGTTGGAGTGGTCTGACACATGATGCGTCATTGGCAGAGGACCTTCTGTACTGCATATGAGCTGCTCACAGTGCTGCTGTGACTCAAAATATAGGGAGGACTGAGAAAGACACAGATTGCAGGAGAGAGAGAGGGATTGTCAGAATGACCTGGACAAGCACTCAGACTGTCCACAGTGGGCATTGTACCTCAGTAGCATCCGTTTGGCTCCAGTGCTAACCTCTGCTCCAGACAGAGTCTGGATTACCATGTGTACTTAAGTGTAGTACTGTAGCTCTCTAGGGGATGATCTCTTAGAGCAGACTTGGTGATCACAGCCACTCTGTCTGCTACACATTCGCATTAAAGCCACTAAATGAAAGAAAGAAAAACAGTTGTAAACTGTGAATAGACTGTGTAAAGCCACAGCATGAGCACACAGCCGTCTTTCAGCTTGCGTCCTTTGCTTAGCAACTGTGATCGAAAGCCTTTGTTAGCAGAAGGTCTGTTTTTTGTCTCTCTTCAATCCAGACACTCCATAGCCCTGGGTCTCCAGCAGGTGGCTTAGAAATGTCCGTCTCGATGGCTGCGCTCGCTAGCCAATTAATACTGGCTGCTCCGAGCTCAAAAGAGCTCTATTGCTGCGGCAGGCTGAAGAGCCCATTCAACACAATTATCTTGGCATTCTAGCCTGCAAGCAGGAGCGCTTGAAATGGAAGGAGTGAGAGCCTTGCTGGGAGGCTGAGTCCCTGCCTTCTCCGTCTAGCTGTAGTTTTTGTAATGGGATATTTGCAGCAAGCACAGCGTGATTGCATTCTGTGACTGGCACAGGGTGTTGACAGCTGTCTAAGGGTGCTTGGGATACTGGCTGTTGAGTAGCTTGTGTGTTTCTTTACAAGTGTTGACCTCGCGTTATCTATTTTTTCTCTCCTTACAGAATTAGAGTTTTCCCTGTTAGAACTGTAGTCTTGAAGTAATTACTTAGATTCAGTATCTCTCTGAATTGTTAAAATAAGGCAATATGACCTACAGAACCAGAGTTAAAAAACAACCAGCTTGGATTTGATTGGAGGAAGCTGGATTTCTAGCTTCAGATTGTAGTGTTCTAGTTTTATAATGGTGACAGTCCATCTTGTTACTGAGCCCACTTGCGGTATTCTTTATTCTTTCTGTGCTGTTGTTATTGTGAATCCAATCCCCTGTACTTAGAATTATGTTTTGTCTCTGTTTGCCTCTGTTGGTCACACCATTGGGAAGTGAAGATCTTCAGCGAGACTATAGCCCGATTCGCACGGGACTGAAAATAAACAGGTGGTTTATGAATTTTTACCAACATCGGTGAAAGTTAGTCCTGATTTTTCTACAGGACATCGGGACCATCTGTACAATTTCAAACTCGGACGTCCTGTGTCTTTTTACTCCTGTGTGAATCGATCATGTCAGTGTTATGTTACAATTGATACAGCATTTTCAGGGTATTCGTCTCAAAGCAGCACCAGTCTTTACATTAAATCATAATATAATATTAAAATTGATAAATCTGTCCTGGAATTCTACACTTCAGTAAATCACAAATTGGGGATCGGGCGAAAATACAAAACATAATGGGTAACTTAAAAAATGGATGCTTTGAACGGTGCATTTGAAGGTATGTATGGAAATTCAGATCACTCAAGGTTATTCTAGCCTTTACACCCGGGTCAGTGTTTACAAATCATGCACAAAAGCACCGTCTCTGGCCGCAACATGGCATTTCATTTTTAATTGACAGACTTTTCTTGATGGAAATTAATCCACGTCTGGAAGGTTACTAGACGTCCTCTTCTTTGAACCAGCTCTCGGGACACCTGGTTTTTGGTGCCGTGCGAATCATGCTTATCACTGCCATTGCTTAGGGTGAATTGTAGCCTGTCTACTCCTTCTGATTCTGTGAGAGCATGTTGCTCTCAGTTCATCAATTGTGCCATGGTACGATTGGGAGCGGTAACCTACGTCTTTAATCCTTTCACTTTTAGAACCCACTGCAGCAAAAACAAACAGAAAAATGTACCAGAAGGAATGGCTTTTTAAAGCAAGAACTAGACATCAGTGCCTGACTTTGCAAGCAGCTCTGTCATATTTACAGCTTGCTTCTCTATTTAATACTTCATGAGAATCCTTTGTTAAGGACTTTCCTGTTTTTCTTTTAAACAAAGAATGTGTTTTGTGCCTGCCGGACCAATGCAGCAAGCGGATTTTCAACAGCAGTAGACTCCACAGAATCGGCTTGTGCGTTTCAGAAAATTCTGGATATGATTTCTTAGCTTTCCTATGATGCTCACAATTTAGCTGCGTCTGTTATGGTTCGGATCATATTGACCCGGTGCAATTTCAAACTAATTGAATTGATAACATTTTTTTTTCTTTGTAATTCTTTGGATAACTCTTCTCCTTGGGATCTGCACACCCCAGCTAATGGGAGTAACCCAATGCATGCGTGCAGGTCATCCTGATTACGCTCGTTCACTTTGCACCAGGTACACGCCTGCCATCCAAGCTGGTCATGCCCAGCATTACATTTCCGATTGCCGGTGGTATGAACAGATCCAACGCTGATGCTGGATCATGAATGAGAGTAACCGCATATCTAGCAGGCCCAGGAGACCATTGTGATGACATTGGAATTTGACAGCCTACCTTGATTCAACGTGGAGATGCTGCCTGTGTTCTATTTCCATCTTTTAACTTCAATGTTTCATCCACATAAGAAGCAATGGGGAGTCAAATAGACCCGAAACATAACAGGAGTTAATGTCTCCTGGTGAGGCATTCAGTATGGGCACATGGCAGCAGTATGTCCTAGAACCAAAAGATTGGAAATCTTCAGCAAACCAGGCTGAGGGAACATTCTTAAAATCCGTAATCCAGCAGCGATTCCAAGGAAAAGGTTTCCTGACATTGCTGCCTGGGAGATGTATGTTTGCCTGAAAGTCATGGCTGTTGGAATGTGTTTTCCAGGCACCCCACGATCATTAAGCTGAAATTTTACCACAACAATATTGGCCTCATTTTTTTTTTATTTTTGTTCTGAAAATGAATACCATATGATTTTTTGTTTATAATTGTTATATGTTAAGGGACTTGACAGGATATTTTTTAAACGGTATATCTATTGCGTGTGATGTGGTTTTAGTGTTATAATACACCTTGTAGCACATTATCACGATTCCTATAGAACAGGGTGCTTGCTTGGTGCCGTTAGTTACTTGATAATGGCCTAATGATGTAATCCTTTGCTTAACTTGAATATAATTGCACTGTTATTACACAAGTTATTCAATGTAATCTACAATTACAGACCAATTACAAAATGCTTCTCCATTTTTACACAAGCTGTGTAAATAATCTGCGTTTCCCATTCTCGTTATCTCTTCAGCTTCATGCTGTTTAGCTTCCTGTGAAAATCTACATTTAAATGGCTAATGTTCATCTTGGGTATAATAAACCCTGCAATTCTGTTCTAACATAATATTTCCTTTTGGAAGAGTTACAGTGTCTACAATGCAGTCAGTGCTCTCGGTTTTATGAATATGAAGAGACTCTGCCTTGCTAATTGATATTTACAAGTGGAAGTAAAGAGAACGCTGTAATGCCGGAAGGCCGCGTTATCATGTGCCATCCCCCGGAGACTGTGTGCTTGTTTATATCATCCTAGTGTGCTGTTCCGAATATATCCACATTCAAGTGCAGTCCATTCACTTCCTCTGGGTGAAGCAGGCTACTGCATGAAGGCTGAGTTTTCAGCAGCGCTGTTCTTGGGAGTGGGACTCGCTCCTGAGGATTGCTGAGTCTCTTCTGACTCTGAGTGACCTTCCCCCAAGCACAGTGCCACTGCATGACCCACCAGGGGAGGTTTGGGGTTTGATGCAGCAAAGATGCCTCAAACTGTGTGTCCCCGTCTCCTAGAACCATAGGTCCTGAAAACATGTCTTTGTGTTACCTCAGCTTTAGGCTCACCATACGGAGATGTTTCAGCTGGGAACTACTACACCCAGGTCATGGTGGCAGTACATTTACTGACCAATTTGTTGGTGATCTTGGAAGAGAAAGGAAATCCATTTGTTTTTTTACTTGAGTTCTTTATACATGGTGGAGATGTGCGTGCATTACTGAAAATCAATAAAGTAACATATTGGACCGGTAGGGTTTCCATCGAGGATAGAGGAAAGTGAGTGTTGAATCAAGGATCTATGATTTAAAAAGCCTGCTTGAATCTTTTATACTCAATAGACCACAAAAGTCTAAAACCGAGTTTCATCAGTAGTTTTCTGATCTTAACCTTTATCTAGATAAGAGCATTTCAGACTTCTTCTTGAAAGGTGTAATTATCTATCGGCAGTAGTCACACACTTCCCGTGTCTGTCTTCTGGGGTTCTAAGAAAGTGTCATTTCTAAGAAGCTGTGGCCACATTTGTAACATTGTTTCTATTTTGGTAAAAGGCGACTCCTTCTGGGTTTCTGAGAGTGACATGTGAAGAAAACTGAGACTGTGTAGCATCAGAAGCAGCAAAGCTTTTGATGTGAATGAGTGCAGGTCGGCAGACCTTAAGTATTAGTTCAGAGAGCCCATTACAAGGCAACTTTCAACTCCATATTTCTTAGGGTTGGAAAATAGGGCCTCTGAATGATGAAGTGGCCAAATGCCAAAGCCTTAGTAGGATATAATGGATAGTGCCTCTTTAAGTGATGTGCTGGGCCTGTTTAAGAGTGGATTAATCAGCGCTCAGCTGCACACAGTTCTATATAAGATACCATTGAGGGCTTCCAAGCTCCAGATTAAAGATACTGTATGTCTAACACACTGGCCCCAGGGTAAGACATTTACTAAGAGGTTAGTCTATCCCGTCACGTTAATACGAAAGACTCAAGCAACTCATATTAATCATTTATAAGATTAGTTCCAGGATCATACATACATATAAATACACACACTCACACACACACATACATACACACACACATACATACATATCTTTAATATGCTGCTAATGGGGCTACAAATCCATTTAAAAATGCCTTCCACCAAATTGACTTCACCAAGATTGAAATGTACTGCAGGTCTGAACGGGAGCAATGAGGCTTCTGAAAATGAAAAGAGAACGGCAGCTGTCTGTCTTGAAGGCAGTAACTAAGATATTAAAAATAGAATTCCTCAAGGCAGCTCCACGCAATCTGACACAAATAGCGTAGAATATAACATCGTTTTCAACTGCTGTGTGTAGGAGAGAAAGGGGAAGAGCGAGGGTGAGGGAGAGAATACTGTGGTATCCACTTTATCAGGGACATCCAGATCTGCTGAACGACAGGCACAGAGTGTATAGAGACAGCGTTGCTTGAACTGCACTGTTACGGGATTGATTGTGGAATTCCATTGCAGGCAGCACTGCTCTTCATTTCCACTGGCTTGGTAAAGCTTAGGGTTTGATTACAGGAGATAGAGGGCTATAAAACACATTCAGATGTTATCTGGAGTTGTACAGCAACAGTGAATAAAATATCTTGGAGAGAACAGTTCAGTCTTTCATAGAGGAGTCGATCTCGGTCTAGTTTGATGCACAGCCCCCGACTGTTAAACTAAGTTGGATGGGGGCCAGATATTGTAAAGTACTTCTGAATGTCTGAATCCTGAACACCATAGTGGAGAACAATGAGCCTCTGTGCTTCCTGGGTAGTCTGTATACCACTGAAAATACTATACAACATGTACATTATTATTACTGACAACAACAGCTGTGTGCTGGTAGACAAAGCAACACTCTGAATCTCCAAACCACTTGGCTAACTTGCTCAGCAGAGATACCAGTTCTTATTGCCGTTGTTTCAGCTTGTGTCTCGAAGGCTCATCAGGCGAGGGAGTTGGTGCTGTGTGTGCGTGATGTGTCAGGACACAGGGGGAGCCTGCAGTGGCTATGAAGTGGAAAAACAAACAGCCAGACACAGCTGACAGAGGCTGTGTAAAGCTTTAAGCGTGCACTTTCCCAGGGGAAGGTGCGCTCCTGTGTAAATATACAGGCAGAGCGGGAGCGAGGTGCAGCAGCAGTTTAGAGCACAGCTTTCAGATCCAGGATTCTCCATTCCCTTGATGCGAGAGTTGCATTCTGAAGCTTGACGGTGGCTTAACAGAAACGGCCTGCTTTGTTTCATTCTTCTTCACCTGGGGAGCCCCCAAACACAAAGCTAACTGGGCATCAGGATCGGGGGAGCCTGACTCTGCTCTGGTCCTCCTGATTTGGCTGATGTAGATGGAAGAGGTCTGTAAGCCTCTTGGTGACCGAGTCCCTCCGGGTTGCACTGCCTGTGCTGTTTGAGGGGACTGCATTCATTTGAAAAGATATCCGAGTGTGTGTGTGGCTGTTTTGAACTTGGGACAGAAGTCTGCTAGTCCCCCTTGTTTTTGTGTGCATTCTGTCTGATTAAACCTGTTCTCTAGAGCTGAAACCACAGATCCACACAGTTCCTGTGTGTTTGTGTTATGCAAATGTGTGACGTGTTACATTTGACCGCATTAACCATGCAGTTTCTTCTATTTCCTCTTAATACACGTACAATTGTATTTGTTCTTTCTCTTGTCTCCCTTTAGAAAATGTGGCACATGAAATCTGTAATATAACCCACACTAGTGGAAAAGATTTTACAGTGCTATTGGGTAGCCTCTTTGATTCAGCAGCCAGCAGACTGGTTCTGTCTTGCACTCAAAACTTGCTTCTTGGGTGGCCCTTGTATGTATTTTGCAATGCAATTAAAAAAATAAATGCATTAAAGATTCAAAGATTCTGGAATGAATTTGCATTACAATTTCACAAAATGCTGGTCCCTGAATCACAACTTAATAGCCGAATGCAAAGAGCAGTGTAACATTTGAGTAGCAGATGCTCTGTATTATAGAGAGACCTCCCAGCCACAGTACAGAAACCTTGATTTGGAATCTCCACCAGGATAACAGAATGCCAGGGTTACTGTAGAATCTCCAGGAGTTCTTCACAATTCCAGGTGTCCAGGGTTTGCAACTGAACTGAGGATCATTAAAAGTGAATGGAAGCTTTGGCTTGAGCTTGTGATCCCCCCCCCCCCCCCCCCCCCCCCCGTTTGAGAGCCGGTCTTTAAAACCTCTCAAACTGCCTGCTGCTGTTTGTCTTCTTTCATGGTCCCTTTCCTTTCATGCTTTTGTTTATGAAGCCAAGTCTCTCTTTTTAAACTCCAGATCAGTTGGACCAGGGGGCTGTGGGCACATGGCTTGCCGTTTCAGATTTCCTGGGTACTTGTCACAGCTAAAGAGATGGAGAGTGTGCTTTATTGTTGTGCTGTGCTGCTTCATTGTCGCTGTGCTCCTTTAGTGTTTCCCCGGAGTCTTGGCTGCCCAGATGGTGTCGGGCTGGGATCTCTTCCAAAACTCACACACTCGATAACAAAACAAAAAGTAACCGTTAATTCACTGGGGTTTGCAGATTAGCTAGCAAGCCCCCGAGCGGGGGTGAAAATCCTGCCCTTGGAAACATCACTTTAGTTTAGCTAACTACAGTAGGCATGTGGGGGGGTTTTAGAAGATATATTCTTAGAAACCTTCAAAAGCATCCAGAGAATCAGGTTTTAATGAGGGCACAGCAGCACATTTTAAAACTTGATTTTGTGCAGCTAACTGCTTTCCAAACGTAACTATTCCCGACAGAGTCGTGCTAAAAAATGCAACACAGGAAGGAGAGAAGATACACTTTTCTTTTTAAATATAAGGAAATCCTGATGACTACATAGACTAGCCAGCCTTCACTGCAATGCAGCCCTACCACACACTGTAAAACCACAAGGGTAAAAAGTGAACAAAACGAGGTCATCTGCTGAAGAGGTGCCTGTTTAGATGTTTAGAACTGCAAGGAGGGTGTCAGTGTGAGGAATAAAGTGACAGTGAGTGAGGAACCATCCTTTAAATATGAGATGGTCAAACTGCGATGTAGAAAGGGAGTCTGGATGAGAAGAAGAGATCATTTAGGAAACCAGAGGGCATCTACTGACAAAGCGTTTTCCAAACTGATTCACTAGTAGTCCATATGGGACCAGCAAATCAGATGCTAGTGAAGACTTAAGCAGGAGAAGAAGAACACACCCACTGCTAGTCTGGCAGAAATACTGTAAATAGCAAGGCAGGGCGTACGCTGCAGTTTCGTTGATAAACTTAAATAATGTTATTAACCATGCGCGTTACAAAAATATCATTATGTAATTGATTATCCAGTGTTATCTTGTTGTATATAATGAGGAATGGAATCGATTTAATCATAGCAACCCTAAATGGTTAATACAAGATTTAATGCAAGGTCCAATATTAACAAAACAGTGCACAAGCTGCCGATTTGGGCAAATATTACTCGTGATGATAATTTACATATAAAGAAGACTTGACATCTGCCTGTTGAAAGGGAGCAGAGCTTTATAAAATATTAATCCTGTGGTATTACACGCTGCTCAAGGCAGTTCTTTTGAGCATCTCACAAACTTTGACAGATCTGAAGAAAGATGAAATGCAAGCTGCAGACAGGGAGAGAAAGTGTTTGAGCTTTCACTGGATTCTGTGACAGAGCCCTCACCAGGGAGAGATGAATTTGAGGTGCATTCAAACTGAGGGAAACGAGCGGCTGTTTTATTCAGGCTGCTGTAAAACGCTGTCACTGCAAGGATGGGCTGAAAGCCAGATCAAGTCAGATTTAGAGCAACGTGAGAATACAAAGACAACAAAGAAACAGTTTAAGACGTCTTGGAAGCCCCTGAAACAAAGGATGAGTGGTGCAAGAGGAAAGCCCACTGGGCTGGTTCCCATCCCAGCACTGCAGCCACCCCTGATTATAAAGGCTTTTCTCAGACTCCCACAAATACTGTAAATGAAGACAAATCACCAACAAGCAGAGTGCCTGAAATCTCTTTAGTAATCTCTGCAGACACAGAGAAAGAGGAGACTGCCTGCAAACAGGCTGTGCTGTCTTACTGTCTTGTGCTTGTTTGAATTCGGAGCCTGGGTGCAGTGCAAATGCAATTGAGAGCTTGCTAAAAAAAATTGGCCGACTTAAGTCCATAAATCTTTGGCTTGGTACTGTTTTTCGAATAGCCTACAGCAGGGTGACGGTGTGTAATTGTCCCTTTTAATGACTGCAACAGGCTGTTTCGGTTTGAGAGACGGTGCTTGTAGTATCTGCTACGAGGAATGTATGCTTTATGTGCCGTATGACTGGGTGCTGTTTTTTTTTTTTTTTTTTCACCTCCCTTCAGAATAGCAAATGTGTTTTACAGTGTAGTCTGGAATGGAAACAAAGTGCTCCCCGCTGTTACCATGGCAATGAACATAAGTTAGACCAGATGAAACATTTCAGCTGCTATAGCCTGTACCTGCAGACTCCAAATTCCCTTTCTTGAATGGGCTAAATATAACTCTTGGAATCAATCCCCCTCAGCGGTCTCTTGCCGAGGAGTTTGTGGTTGAAATGTCTTGCTGTACATCATTGAATTTGTGTAGACCAATGTGAATGTAATCTCACCCTCAGTCTGGGAACGCTAGCTGGGTGGTACACTCATGATGTGCATGCTGGGGTCTGTGGCCCTTGTATAATATTCATTGATTGTGAAGCGAATGCCATGTGTTGGTAACTCATGCTTGCTAACAAGCAGAGGGAGGAGGGTGTGTAAGTGACACTCCTGCATGTTCGTCAGGGTTATGCATATTAACGTTGTCATGGTAACGTGACCTACGAAGCCACCCAGGGAGCCAGAGCCCTTGTTGGTCGTTTTCTCGCCCTTGTTTTGTCGTTGGAGGTTCATTTGTCTTCTAATTGGTCTCATTCAGTTTTGTGAAGAAGTGCTTAAAAGGGTTTGTAGAGAGGGATTAAATTGAGTAGCAAAACAGGTCATGGTGGAGGTTTTCCTTCCCCAGGGAGAAATGCTACAATTTCTTGTTCTTTACTGCATGCTTGTCTTTTGAAAAGTTAGACCATTCTTACAGTATTGACCTTTAAGGAAATACCTGTTTAAAAAACGATGATGAAACAGGTGCTTCCTCGGTTCTTGGGTAAACTAGAGTATTTGTTACACGCATTAAACATCAACCAGATGGGTAAAACCACTGTACAGCATTTACAATAGCCAAACAAAGCTGAACATGATCATAGATTTGATATTGATCATTAAGTTAACTATGATATAAAACCACCAGCTTTCAAGACCTCAAAGAGTGTGTAAAGTTGAACGTGTGAAACGAGTAAACGAAGTAACTGGGTAATTTCTTTGTGTGTGTGTTTTTGTTTTTCATTAATAAAAGAAGGACCTCGCTCTCAAGCCCCAGGAGCGGCTGCTTGTGAAGAAGCGGAGGGGGCTGGAGAACGGGGGGACAGCGGAGCCAGCTCAGAACGGACACCTCGACGGATACGGGAGCACCGAGAGAGAGCAGGACCGGGGCAAGAAGAAAGTGCCGCTCAAGAAATCCAAGCAGGTAGGTCTGCCCTCTGTCTCTCTGTTCATGCAAGCGAGTGAGAGACGGTTAGGATCCAAGGAGATTGACCTTTCTACCAATCTGGACGCTGGCACTCCCGATGGCTGTTCTCTAGTGTGAGTGGTGTGTCGTGACACATTGCTGTTATGGGAAATAAGACTGGACGAAGCGCCGTTTATAAGTAGCTGATTAAATCACATGCTAAGTACAACGCTAAAAGAAATAGCAAGGCAGTTAGCATTGGCTATTGAGTATCTGAAAATGTATTTGAGTTGATTGGGGCCGGATTATTGGTTTTAAATAACAATGTTCCTTTCAAGCTTTGCCCTTTTTCATTACTGTAAGCAGTGGTTTTATACTGACTTGTGGAGCCTTGGTATGTTTGTATTTGCTCTAGTAAATATAATAAGCAGGTGTTTTTGTTGTATATTTTTGGTGTGTGTTGTTTTGATTTATAGAAACAGGTTTTTAGATACATAATAAGCAGCTTTTTGTTTTACAAAGTGGGATCCTGCTTTCAGGAATTTCATGGAAGGGTGAGATACACAAGAGCTTTATTAAATGTGACCAAATATTTGGTAAGAAAAGAATAGAGCACCCCTTCATCCAGTTCTACTTTTCAGTCTTTCTTTAAGCATTGAGCTGTTACACGTTTTAAAATGTTATTATTGCTGTTACTACTTGTTTGGTGAAAGTATTGTTTTTACTGGTTTAAAATTTAAAATTAAAATTAATTATTTTTTTTTTCTTTTTTTTTTTTGTTAGAATAAAACATTGCCAAAATTCAGAGGAATCTATGGAAGGGTTCTAGAATTATTCTGGGGGTCTGCAGGGATCAATATGTTCAAATCTGACCACACACATGTGAAAATGAATCAGAGAATATCACTGTCTCATCGTTCCGAATTCACTCGCGGACTCACGTCAACCATTCAACTTTATTACTGACATAAATGCTGCAAAACAAAAACTTGAGACATTGTCGAGCGACATGGAATCAAGCATCTCTACTGCACTGCATGTGTGCAGAGAATAGGGAAGGACCGTTAAAAAAAAAAAAAAAAAAAAAAAAAAAACGAATGTTTGCAATTTTTTTTATACAGTAGAAACGTTTTACTTTGTATGAAGAGATAAGACAATGTATTGCTGTTTTTTTGTAAATAGGAACAAATTATATGTCCCCCAAACTTGTGAAATGATGTAGTGCGTTCTGGCACTTTTTTGTTTGAGACTCGAGCACTGCACAGGACCCTGATGCATCTCAGAGCTTGTGTCTGCTGTAGCACATCTCCGCGATTTGTGCAGCAGACAGTGTGTGGAAACCACACAGGAAGTGAGCGAGAAACAAGAAAAGATGAGCCTTTTTTTTTTTTTTTTGCTTTATGAACAAGTTGGCCTATCAGCGTGGGACTTTCTGTGTTTCACTTTCGCATTGTCCATTAAAGCAGTTTAACGAAGTCTTTAAACATAATGATTCTAACTCCTTATTAACAAGAGCACCCTTCTCACTGGTCCCATTTTCTTTGCAATGGAATTCTGTTGGTTCTTTGCTTGCTTTTTCTTTTGTCGAGACTTACAGATTTTGACATCCTTACATTCCAGTGTTGCTTACTGGTATCTATTCGCTTCGTGTGCTGTAGGTCCCATCTTATAAAAAAACAAACAAGCAGAAGTATTCAATATAAATGTTCCAGTGAATGGGGCTCTCAAGTATCTGGTAGCTGCAATTGGATTTCTTATTTAGTTCTCACTCGGTAGCTGATGAAATGGAGACGGCTTAATTCAGTTGATGTAAGCATTAACTTACAGGCTGGTCTTTCCTATGCCAGGTTCTCTTTCCCCTGCAATGCTTTTTCAGGGCACAGTGAGACCATGCGAAGGAACGCAGTGCTTCTGCAGCAGCGTGAGGGAGAGGTTGCAGGATGAGTGTCATTGTTGGAGCTCCTGCTGCACTGATCCTCCAGTCAGAGCTCTACAGCGCTGTCAATCTGAACCCTAATGAGCTGCGATGCACAGCAATGTTTTCCTTTTATTCTTTGAGACCTCCCTCCCCCCCAATCCCCCTTTTAAAATGTGATCCGTCCAGCTTCAGTGTGCTGGGTCTCACTGACGTGACAGGAGCCCTATCTGAATCAGATGCCAGGGGAGGTGATGACAGTTGAAAAGGGCCATTCTTTACCATTCCTCATTGCACTACTCAAGCTGCGCAGATCTGTGGCTGTTGATGTGTAGCAGCCCTTGTGTGGACTCATTACAGCTCTTGAGAAGGAGACACTTCTACAGGCTTGCTGTTGTCAGGCTATTTTTGGAAATAACCTGGGTGCAGCGTTCAGCGACTGAGCTCGGATCTTTTTGTCACAGCAACGGCTAGTGTAGATTTGTGACACCCTGCATGATGTGCGAGTCCCGTGATTTGTACAGGAAGGTGGAGGAGCGGGACAGCTATGCCTTTGCTAAGATTCATTCCTGCTTACTATAGTGTGCTACCAAAGCCATTCCAGAATGCTGCGTTCAAACAGGTTCTCCTGGTCTCAGCTGAGCCCCTCATAGCAATAGGAGGAATGCCTTTTTCAAATGCGGTAACTCCAAGAATTCCTGGAATGTATGACCTAGGAAATTTGAGTTATACAGAGTTCGCAAGAGACATCCATTGCGTATGCCCAGAACAACGTGACATGGACGTGAAGAAAACATATCTGCGTTAGGCATTTTGTTTTTTCAACTCTCACCCTGCAAAACCAAGGTCTCCAGGGAGCCACTGTTTATACAGCAACGTTGTGCAGAGCATTGCAGGGATTATGTTGATGCAGCAGGGCTGGAAATGTTTTAGGAGCTGAGCTGGGAGGGAAATCAGATTAGATCATGCTAGCTGTGGGGGTGGACCAGAGTTGTGTCACGGAGCTGTTATAAAATACAAAGATACTGATAAACCCAAGCTTAGGTTTATACTGTATCAGCAGGGAAAACGTTTGCACCTGACAGAAGGGCACCCCTGACTCAGATGAGATCTACCAGTTACTGTGCAGCATCCAGAAGTGTTTCATTTACAGGGTCTACTTTAATGATCTTATCAGCCGGGATCTCCAGTAAATCCTGCGGCTCTTTAACTGTGTTCATCCTGCTGGTGTATCTCCCTAGAGACGCTTTATTACCTCCCTGTGTTCACATTACTAAATGCAATAATAATACAGTGGAAATAGATGCAATGTAAAGCAGGGTTATGAGTTTTAGGCTGCTTGTTAAGCTCCCATACGTTTTCTGATGTTTTGTGATGTTTCATTGCTGACGGTCACTTCTGAGAGCAAATAAAAAATGCTGATTTAATTGTGGACAGCTGAACAGTGTGCTCCACGGACACATCTATCCGCTTACAGCATTTACCCTGGCTGGCTTCATAAGTTTGTCCCTCCTTCAATTGCACAAGCCCCTCAAGATGAACTGTACTGCACTGACTTACATACAAACCTCAGCCGACAGATACAAAAGATGCAGTGCTTCCATTGGTCCCAGTCCCCGAGCCTGGTCCTCTGGGGCCTCTCTGGGCACATTTAAGGCAATGCTTATTTCACCATTACTGTGCTGCAGAAGGCAGCTCTCTTGGGCTCTAGAGCAATATTTGCAAAACGGCTCCCTTCTCTTTTCAGCACAATGTAAGCCCTGAGGCTGGCCTTGACATATTACGAGAAAGTACCAATTAATAATTCATTTAAAAATGTGTACAGTGTGTGTCAGGAGCAGTTCAGAGACAGGGCACTTAACATCTATTCACATGCCCGCATTATAAAGAGATCTCTTTTTTTATTTTCTAACCATGTCATAGGGAGCACTTCATGAAAATGAATATTGAATTAGAGAGGTGATGGTGTTTTGTTTAATTCACTAAGCAGGTCATTCAGGGCTTCAGTCAGAGCAGCGGAACTGTGTCTGGAGACAGAGTGACTAATTGAGATTTCAATAACTGATTCAGTATTGACCTAGACACACACAAGTGGATTAAAGTGACATTATGACAGAGGGAAGTCGCACAGCCCATACTGGGGACAATTAGTTGAACCGCCACAGATGTTCTCTGTTTCAGATGCAAGTTCCATCTAACAGAGGTAATTCACTTACAGTGGATAAAAGAGACTTCTGATATGATTACGAAGCAAAGATTGTAGAACCAAATCCAATAACCCCTTAAAAAGCTGCCTGTTTTCAGCTTTGAGGGAGATTCAGGGTTTTATTTTCTGCTTGATATCTTCTCTACAGAACTACAACTACCACCATTCCCTTCAGGCTTAGGATTATCCGCTAATCACCTTTTATATTAACTGAACCTAAAAGCAGGGAGCAAAGGTAAAGCAGGAAATGTTTGAGGTTGGGTGACTAATCCACGAATAGCAATTCAACAGAAACATGATACAGTGCATGCAGGTGATCTTTGGCTTGTGTGTAATGCTTGGATACAGAGTGGATTGCAGACTGAACTGGCTCCAGTCCCAGTTTGATGTTACAATAAAGACCAGACTGAGTTTCACTGACTGGTTTTATGGTGCTGATAGAAACCTGGCTGTAAGCGTGTGGTCTGGCCCAGGCTTCACTTAGCAGAGGTGGCTTTCAAAGACTTCACATAAACTCCCTGGCCAGGGCCTGTGTCTGTTTCCATAGCTGGAAGGCATGGGCAAACATTGCCGACACCCGGAGCTTTGAAGTGGCAGGAAGAGTAGCCGAGGCTGGGGGTGTCTTTTAAAGCAGTAGTGTGGTTTGGTCTAATTTAAACATTCCTGTTTTACCTCTGTGTCTCTGTCAGGTACTACATAGCTAACCTCACAGGCTTCAGTTGTAGTCCAGACCGGTCAACTAGTTTGCATAAATTGAGTTTTGACTTGAAGTGTTTGAAAGCTGGAGTCCTTTCTGTATCTGTATCTGGAGTCCTTTCATTTACTCAACAGTGTCTTCTGATTCTCTGTCATTGTCCTTCTGTGGGGTGCATGTAGCGGAGATGCCTGTATATATTTATGTTTGCAGGTCAAACTTTTTTATTCATCAAATGTAAGTGAAACCCCCGTTTTGTGGGTCTGTATCTTAGGGCAGGCACAGGTACCTGTGGGTTTATCATGCGTGGGTCTGTATCTAAGGGCAGGCACAGATACCTGAGGGTTTATCATGCGTGGGTCTGTATCTAAGGGCAGGCACAGATACCTGAGGGTTTATCATGTGTGGGTCTGTATCTAAGGGCAGGCATAGATACCTGAGGGTTTATCATGTGTGGGTCTGTATCTTAGGGCAGGCACAGATACCTGAGGGTTTATCATGTGTGGGTCTGTATCTAAGGGCAGGCACAGATACCTGAGGGTTTATCATGTGTGGGTCTGTATCTAAGGGCAGGCACAGATACCTGAGGGTTTATCATGTGTGGGTCTGTATCTAAGGGCAGGCACAGATACCTGAGGGTTTATCATGTGTGGGTCTGTATCTAAGGGCAGGCACAGATACCTGTGGGTTTATCATGTGTGGGTCTGTATCTAAGGGCAGGCACAGATACCTGAGGGTTTATCATGTGTGGGTCTGTATCTAAGGGCAGGGAACTGTCTGCACTGCTTTTTTTCCCCAATACTGTCACTAGTCTAGCTGATTTAGAAAGCTGTGCCTTGGCATATGAAAACAAGCCTGGATACCAGGAGTCCCAGTGAGGCAGTGGAGGTACAGAAGCAGACGTGAGTGTAACAGGAGCCTGCAATCACTGCATGAGCTCTTTTGTGCTTGCCTGTCTGTTTTGACAGCCCCCCAACAATGAGTAAACAGTTAGGCATTCTTGCACACCCCAGATGAAAGGCCCCCACAGTGCTGTCAGCACATGTAAACAAAGACTCTCACACACACCCATACACATACACATACACATACATACATAAACATATACACACACACACACACACACACACTCACACACACACACACACACACACACACTCACACATACACTCACACACATACACACTTGCACACACACACACACACACACACACACTTACACAGACAGACAGACAGTCACACACACACTGTGAAATCTTTGAAAACCGGAATCCATGGGTTGCAGCAGTATTGCTAACGTTTTAAGGAACCCTGGTGATGCAGCGTATCTGAATGCTCCAAACGTTCAAGTCTATTCGGGGTCAGACAAAAGGACGCTAAAATTAATATCCAGAACTTTTTTGTGTTTCTCAGGCGGACAGCTTTAGCAGAGCCACATTTGACACTAACTAGGTGATTGTGTAAAACGTGTCATTAAAAAATAAATAAAAAGATTTGATCTTATCAGGCCACCTCACTGCTGCTTCTGCGGTTCAGAAATGCTGTGGTATGAGAGTGCCCCCTGCTGCATGAATGTGTCAGTGCACTGGAATGGTGGTGGTGGGGGGGGGGGGGGGTTCATGCAGGCCCTGCAATGGTGTGGATGCATCACAAATTAACTCTTTGTTTCTGTTCACACTGTCCACAGGGTGTCACTGTTTCCTTGAACAGAGGATGCACAGGTTGCAAGATTCATGAAATAGATGCTACAAAATAGTGTTTTTGTTTTCTTTAATGATAACAGATGTGTAGAAGGCTGTGATTTATGGATTGTGTAATACACAGATAATGCATTGTGGGTTGTGCAACACACAGACACACAGATAATGCATTGTGGGTTGTGCAACACACAGACACACAGATAATGCATTGTGGGTTGTGTAACACACAGATAATGCATTGAGATCACAGGATTTCAGAAAAGGAGCTGGTCAGGGAAGTGCAGAGGTTCGGTTTGAAGGTGCACCCCGCAGTTCTTATTGGAAGTCTTGAGGAAACACCAGCAGGGTTCATGCAGAGAAACAAGAAGGCAGTATTTGCAAATGCCAAGGATTCCATTTTTATTTTTACTGCATAATCAAAGTCCAGTGTAAACGTATGTATAGAAGTTTCTTCCCAAAATCCATTTTTATGTGATGAAGGGACATATGCAGTGTATGAAACAAGCAGTAAAAAGTGGACAAACAATGTGATGTTCTGTAAAGTATATTGGATTATGTTTATTTAGCATCAATGAAATGTTTAGCTGACCAAATACTCGACGAACACAGTGCACTGTGTTTGTTTGTTTGTTTGTTTGTTTGTTTTTGCATATATAAATTTATAAGTATAAGACAGTAAGTAAACAAACATCCCAAGAAGCTTTTTTGCTTCTATAGGCTTTTCGCTTCGTAATGGATTTACGAGTCAGTCATCAAGCTGAAAAACTACTGTGGGCCTTTTTTAATTAAAGCCGCTTTTGTACAAAAATATAAGGATGGAAGACAAACCTGGCAGAACATTTGCATTTCTTACATCCTAGGGGAAGAGTGTCCACTTTCCCAGCACATACATTAGTGTGACAGACTGTGTCATCTTTCCCTTCCCTCTCTGTTTAAAACAGCAGCCTTGTGGCTCTGTATCAGTGTGAGACCTGCAGGGCCGTGTGCTGATGATGATTATTCATGAAGGGTTCGGAGTGGAGGGAAGGAATGCTGCTCAACTGCAAGGGTTTTGGACAAACAGTAGATTCTGCCAGCGCTCTACCTGACTGGATCCTGCAGTGAGCATGATGAGGTCCAGCTGTTTTTCTGTTCATTACCGGGTGGTGGAAGAGGTAGGGATGTGTAGGGCTCTGTATCTGCTCAGTTCAGGGCTTGGTAATAATTTGTAGTTGACTTAGATTGTAAATTCATATTGGTGATTTTTCATTTTCAAAATAATCCCTGGCCTGGTGTGGCCTAGTCGTAATCAAAGGAAGGTGTATTGGAATTGAAAGGATGAGCTTTTACTGGCTGGGAAGTGACTGAGAGAGAATACCCAGCTGTTGTGTTTCTGCTGTGCTTTGCTGAGCGGAATGTAATTCACAAAACTTTTTCATTTATTTAAATTAATTAATTGATGTCAGCCGCTGACTAACCAGTGTTTTATTATGTGCTTGTGGGCAGAGCAGTGAAAACCTAAAAATATGTCTAAATACAAAGACAGCAAATACATTATTGTACTTAATTGTTATTCTGCTACGCTGGGCCTTTGGAATAATTAATGCCGTAGCCAGTGGCTGGGAAGAGGGACCTTGGAATCACGTTTACTGGGGGGACCTTCATGCCACTGGTTTAGCTTTCAGGTTTTCTATATAAGCATAGTGTTTTTATTTAACTGTTTGGTAACCCCTTTAACATCCAACTGTTCAACAGTAACTGATGTGAATAACTGATGAGCTGTAGTATTGGGGGGGGAAAGCCATCCGACTGCTGTGGTCATACAGGGATGGAAATACGACTCCCGTTGCATAGCAGTTTGATTCATTCCTGGAGTTTAATAAGACACACCTGAGCTTGTTGGGTGTGGTGTGGTGTGTTTCCCCATTGTGTTTCATGCTAAAGCTGCCGCTCGGATCACATACAGTCATCACACTGTTTCCAAACCTACTAAATGAAAAGAACAGCTTTTCCCCTTATTTTAAATAATATCTTTAAATGTGAATGCTTGGGTTTTTTTTCACAGCTTGATTTGATTAATTGCATTCCTTGCTGATGGCGTTTTGCACAATGTCAGCTCAAGCTGTACCATTTAAACGCTGCTGCTGCTGCTGCTGAAGTGAAAGTAATTGAGTCGAATGCTTTGTACTGAAAGATGACTCTCCCGGCAGCTACAGTTACCTGGAGACTTGCATAAAACAGGCATAGTGCGTTTCCCAGTATAAAATACCCATTCGCAAGTTCCAATGGCAGAGCTGTCTGTGCTGGCTGGATTTGGTAAAGCTCCTGCACCAGTGGGCTCGGGTGGATAATGAGGTTTAAGAGTGGCCGAGCAGATCTCTCAGGATGCAGATTGGTTTTGTTACGGGTCAGCTGGGTCTGTTCCACAGACGCCACAGCAGGGCTCTCCTCCTCTCGACGCTGTCAGCGAGGCATGACATATCCGTGGTGTTTACACTGCGCTGTAATGCTGTTATTTCGGTCACTGGCTGGCCTCTTGTTCACGCTGCAGGCACACAAGACAAGTATCTGGAGAGGCTTTAAATACCCAACTGTCAGAGAAGTGGGAGGCGAACAGAGCCAAGAGGAGAAAAGGGCGAATGTAGCATGACCTGCTCATAGCCAATCACGTGTGGAATACACACCCAGTCTCATGTATGAAAAAGCCTTATTCACAAAACGTTTTCCGTGTGCTGTATGTATGGGGAGAGTTGAGAAATCTCAATGGAAGCTTACCACAACGTAGTCATTTCACAATTCAGCCCGATTCAGCCCCCAGAGTGTAAGCTGCTTGGATCTGAGATCCGCGGCAGCTCTTAACACAAGGTTTTCTCCTTATCTTTATACTTATCTTTACGGCTGTATCTGTAAACTGAACCTATGTACGGTAGTTAGTGGTTATAAAGTCTATTTTATTGTCCTTTTGTTTTGTAGCCTTGTCCTATGTAGCCATCAGCTGTCAATCTATCAGGTTTGCATCAAAACCTTCCAAGGACGCCCTTTGGAAAAAAACATGAAGATTACATTTCCGTGCCTGACGTATAGGCGGAAGACGGTTAAAAAAAACAAAAACAACGAAATCCACCTTCTCACATGTGCTAGTTCTAGCTCTAACAGGAAGATTTGTTTTTGCTGCTTCCAGCAGAGAGAAGTGGATCGGAAACAGTGTCAAATGAAACACTGGCCTTTCTGGGACACAGGGGGGTGACTCCACTCCCTGTACAAATTACAATGACCTGACTTCCCTGGTGAACTCTCGCAGTGACTGATTAATGATAATTGGAGCGCAGTCAAAAGCAGAGAAGTGTCACTAAATAGATTTAGTTCAGTTAATTGTAGAGTTCTCGGGGTGCCAGAGAAGCACTTAGCTGCTGTCTGACAATTGAGCTTTAATTGGGCTCCTTGAATGAACAGAATTAGCCTGATTGCTAGGAGATGAGACAAAGGTTAGCTGTCAGAGATAAGAGCAGCTGTTAGGTCACCCCCCCTTTTAATTTGCTTACATGCGAGAAGAACTACCACATTCTAGAACTTATCAGGCATTCCAAAGGGTTTTTCAGGGGAGGGGTGGTGGGCTGGAACAGTCCTAATGAAGTGTGCACTGTAGTGGCAGTTGTCTCTTCTTACTCTGTGTATACACTTATTATAAAGCATGGCAAAATCACATGGTAAAGCACTAACTGTACTGTAGCATACACATGGGAAAGGCATGGCAAACTACAGCGCAGCTCTATTTCTTACATCGAATGTGGGACAGGGTTACACTCTGCTGAACTTAGAAAGAAGACATGTTTCAGAGCTCTTTTTGAGGTCACAGCGGTTGCATGTAACTTGAAACAAAAGATAAGTCATTCAGATGAATACCACGGTTCTGTTTTAATACTGATTTTAACAGCAGAGTCGAGTTCACAGCATGAACTCTACCCCCATTCCATACAGTATGCATCAGACACTTTATTAAAGAGCTCTCCAGACTGCTGCTGAAAAAGAGGTCTGCAGAAACAACTGGAAATGATTTAAAGTGACTAGCGACTGTTACTCACGCTTGGCTGGGGCAGCAGGCCCGTCGAGTGAGCTGTCCTACATGTTTCATGCTTTTTAAACCCATGTTGTTTGTGTTTTTGGTTGCCTGGATCTTGCCTGGATGCACGCCAGGTCTCTTGTGGAGATGGTGCCGTACAGAAATACAGCAAAGTGCTGGAATCAAGGAAGACACTCTTAGAGTTTTGTCAGTATAGGAGGTCATTCATCACAGCTGCTAGCAGATTCTTTTTAAAGACAAAAAAACTGCTAAAAAACTGCTGTATGTGTTTTATTATTATTATTATTATTATGTATATGAGCATGACAGGATTCGTAACTCTTAAAGCCCGGCACCCAGGAATTGAACTTTCAGATTGTGTTTGGCAGGGCTCATATATCAGAAGTGTGCTTTTGGACAGAGGCACACAGCCCCCATTGTGTGATGAAGTGAAGTCACACTCCAGTGGCTTAAAACAACAATAGCCTTTCTCAGCCAGAAGGATAAGCCACTGTGGAGCAAATCCATCAATGCTCCTTCTGTTTCAGGCGATTGTTTTAAAATGTTAATATGATGCATTGAAGACACGCTGAAGGCGGTAATCCGATCAATTGGATGAATTGACTGCTGTGTTTTTAATTCCCCCGTGATTATGCATTCGTTAATTGTACGTGCAAATAGAATAGTGTTTGCTGTTTGTTTAATTTCACCCTTCCGTTATTGAGCCGTACCGCTGGCTGTCTCTGTGATTTCTCACACTGCCACGAGCGGGCCCCAGGGACACTGAGATCCAGCTTCTGAGAGAGAGGTGAGGGATGGATATCCTGCTGGAGAACATGCACAGGCTGTGCCAGGGCATACTCGCTTCCGGTATAAACAGTTTGATTTGTACCTGGCTGTGCTTTGTGAAAACACCTTTTCATTTCTATTACAGCCCTCCACCTGCGCTAATGAATGCCAACAAGTTATTTGACATGTGAGGCCATATTCTTTTCATTCTGTATTTCAAACATGATGAAAGCAGTCAAGTTGTAGTTGAAGTCTGGTAATTGTGACTTCATCTCCCGTGTGTTTAATTTAAAGGAGAGCCTAACTGCTCTGTGCCTAGACTGCATGCTTATGTACTGTAACCCCCAGAGGAAAGTACAGAGAAAGGTTGCCTTACTGTTTGTTCCTGTTGCTGAACAAACTTCTAGGCAGTCCACATCCTTTAATCAGCTGTGTGTAAAATGGCAGGCTGGAGTCTGTAGTAACACTTGAATGTAGGTTAATATTATACTGCTGATAAGATGCAGTGTCAGTACATTTCCTCCAGGCCCCTTGTTTGTCTGTGGTTTGGTAGGTGCTTTTGGCTGTCAATTAAAAACGGTATTGTTTTGAACCCAGGACAGCTTAAAGAAGACGTGTCGCGTCATTTTCAGTTCAGTTCATTTCATTTCTTCGGTTCAGTATTTTAACTTCACCATTCGGAAAGGGTTGCTACAGTGCTTACTGGCACTGCTGCTAGAAACAGTACCCACTGCTGCATTCGTTGTGTTTAAACAAATGACAGGCATGCCATTTTAAGAATTAAGCCTGCTGTTGCGTGTACTGCCACATCATCACTATTCATGTCTTTTGCTTATATAGTGTCTAGTCTATATATTGTATACTGGTTAATCTTTAAATGTTTTTTGTAAAGAACACTAAGAATGTACAAACTCCAAGTATGTAACGGATTAGGTGCCAAACACAATAAGCACAAATTAAGCCTTTGAGAGAAACCAAAAAGATTGCTGTGAAAGCTGACTTCCTCTGAAACAAGACAGCTCTAGGCTTTTTAAATAGTCCCCCTAGGGATCGTACAGATGTTGGAAACAGCTGTGCAGAGCTGGGCAGTGGATTTCTATACCTGCTGCAGGCTTCAAGATTGCTCAATAAACACAGACCCTCAGGGTTTGGAATTGACCGTCAGGAAAGTGGCAAAGACAAAGTCACCTGAAAATACAACGGCAGATATGAGACATTACAGTGATCGATCAGACCCTCCCAAAGCCTCACTCCGCTCATTGAAGAATACCCCTGAATGAAAAGCCAAGTGTTTCAGCTGTATTTAAAAGCAGCACTGAAGTGTGTTGTTTTGTGGGAGGGATATAAGAATGTGTCGCTTGACTGCTTCTGAAGGATTGGAGAGTAGTTTAAGATGCACCCTTCACATGGCCCCCAGAAGGGGGGTTTCACAACATTATCAGGAGACCAATTTGATGTACAACTACCAAAAAAGCAAACCTCAAACTGCAGGCAGAAATTCACCAGCTCTCCGCAGCATGCTGACAAAGATGTGAAGATTGCAATCCCTGAGGGTTTCAAATCAATGTCTCGTCCCCTAATTAGCGTCACTGCATTCTTCAGTTTGAATATTCATTTTGAATATGTTTAATATTAAAACCTATCCAGAGGCTGGTTTGACAAGGTATGAGGAGGAGTGGTCTCCTGTAACGCAGTGTGATTTAGAAGGGGTTCAGGCCTGTTCCACTGAGAGCATACACGCCTCAGACCAGTTTAACTTTAGTGCTGCTGGGCTTCTCCATTGACGTTATTTTTTAACAGTCTTGCTTTTTTTAAAACCACCAGGCACATTTTCATACATATTTTACAAAAATAGTTACACGTTACAAAACTAGCAAGAACTTGTCTTTACTTCAAAAGCCAACCTGTTCCAGATACTGGCGAGATGAGACCTCTGCGGGTGAGATGAGAGCTTAAGATACATTGTGTATAACTACGTGTTCAAAATGAATCTGATCCTGATGGTTAAGACTGGCTGGTTCACATCCAGGCTGTGCTGCCAGCTTATAGAAGTAATGACACGATTTGTATATGAAGAAACTGTAAATATAAATGGAAAGAAAATGTGTGTATTAGGATGTATGTGTACTGTAGAATTAAACCGGGACTTTGTATAAGCAGTCACCTGTCTATAGCAGCCACAAGTGTCCAATCACTCTGCTAACCTCAGGTTTTAATGTTGTTATCCTCACAGAGTAAACATACTGCATGTCGATAGCAGTCTAAAGGTCAAGAACCGGACCTTGTCGCTGTGCTACTGTAATTGTGTGGCACCCTTCTAAATTAGTTTAACAAATAGTAGAGCACAGGGCAGATGGTGAACTCAGATTAATTGCAGATGCCCTTTTACTCATGACTGAGCTGCTGTTCTGTAGTGAACACATGGACACCTTCCAAACCTCCCAGAGAGATGAACTTGTGTATTTATGTGCCTGGCCGCCTAATTGCTGATGCACTGATAGGAAATATTGCTCACTTAGCAGGATTACCGGGCGCCGCAATGCTCTGGAGTCTTCTTTATGACCGCTCATAAATGTTTCGTGTTGGGCCGCACGTCTCGGATTGACTGGCACTCCTCCCCAGTCGATTCGTTACTTGTGTTTGAGGCACTTTTAGAAATGCTGCTTTCTGTCATCCCGACGGCAGCGAGGAGAAGCTGTTTCATTTCATTAAAACATACCCCTCGCTCACCTCCATGTGCTTGACAGTAAGAAACAAGCCTTGATCACGGGGCATCCCAAGGACCTTATCCATGTAGTTACTGTTAGTTACTGGAACCACCTCATTGAGACATATTACTAAAAGGATCCGGTGCCAGCAATCTGAACAATCACACTCTTACTAAAGTCTGCTCTGAACTGAGCAAAGATATTACAGGAGTTATGCAACCCTTTTAATAAAGCTCAGCTGAGACTGCAGGTCTTCCATTGGCTTGCTTTATTGCAGCAGGATCCAGGTAATTACAGAGTGGTTTATAATGGGCCCGCTTGCTGGTACCAGGTCTTTTTAGTAACACATATTAACCAGCAGGTAAGTGGAGAATGTGCCCTGGTGCCCGTTCTCCAGCTCTCTGTTTAATTGCTAAAGCGGCCACATTGTGAGCGGCGGTCCTTATCAGCTGCAGCTCAAGTGATTGTTTGGTTTAGATAAGTCCTCAAGCACGATAGAGCTCTGATAAGGACACTGCACTGATTGCAGGGGTGCTGAACCCGCAGTGTGCTGCTGCTTGCTGGAAGTTGCAGGCAGTTTGTTTTGAGCAGTGAGCTTTTCAAAGGAGTGTGTTTGCAGCTCTCCGCGCCCTGCGTTTGTATCTTTTGTGCTTGTGTTTGTTTTTTTCCCTGGTGACGGCTGTTCTGCTGAGCTGGAAGTTTCCTCTGAGGGCTCGTGGGTTTAATCCGTTATCACCAGCGCTTTCTTTTCTCAAGATGAAGACAAGGTGGTGGTGAGCAGGAGCAGGGCAGCAGCACACAAGGTACAAGAGGGACGGAGATTTTAAACACTGAGTGAATTCATTCATTAGTGGATCAGAAATGTTAAATGTCTTTTAATTAAAGTGTCCATTGATTTAGCAAATGACAGCATTCTAACCATCTGAGACTATAACATGTCACAGGGTTACCTTAATTATATATCTCAGCACAGACTGTACCCTTAAAGTTGCATGCACTGAACCTGTATAGACACTGGTATTAATCACTTTTATTACAAGAATGGGACTGTATAGATAAAGCCCAGTTTGAGTACTTTCTGCTGATACACACCTTTAAGAGGTAAACCTTTGGAAGGGGGACCAATTGTCCAACAAATGAAATGATTAGCCAAAGTCTTTCATCATAATGTGTGAAAGTGTTATGAAAAACTCCTGGGTTGCCTAATACAGGCTTTGCATTTATGCACTTGAATGCACTTCATTTCCCTGAGGTCTATATCTCACATCTGACAGCTACAGTACATAACTGTACAGTACAAGTCTTTAAAATGAAGGACAAATCACCTAATTCAGGAACACTGACCTGATACATTTACTGTATAGGAAGAAACGTGTGCTGCATTACATCAGCTGCCTGCTTGTCCCCTTCTCATCTGTCCATCAGCTTCTCTCTCTCTCTCTCTCTCTCTCTCTCAATTCAATTCAATTCAATTCAATTCAATTCAATTCAATGGTGCTTTATTGGCATGACTTACAATAGCAGGTGTTGCCAAAGCAATTATACAATACAGACATGTATATATATACAATGCATCATGAATACATATATATAAACAAACTGATTTATAAAGTACAGTAAAAAAAAAACATATCTCTCTCTCGCTCTCTCTCTCTCTCCCACTCTCCCTCTCTGTCCCTCGCTCTTGCTCTCTCTCTCTCTCTCTCTCTCTCTCCCTCTCTGTCCCTCGCTCTTGCTCTCTCTCTCCCTCTCTCTCTCTCTCTCTCCCTCTCCCTCAGTTCTGAAGCAGTGTGTTAGGAATACATTTACTGCTCTTTGGCTTTTATTTCATGGACATAACCTTCCATTCTGTCCTGAGCTGAATGTCAAACACTGTGTTTGCAAGGCTTTCAGAGCTTGGCTTGAGTTTAACCTCTATCAATTTGAGACTGAAATGAGAAAGCACCTGGTCCCTGCCAGGCTTGCCCCAGCTCTCTTGTAACAATGTCAGGTCACGGGGAATGATGAAGTGGCCTGGCCTCCCTATATAACACATTGATGCACTGCTATTGCCCGACACATTGCTCTATGAAGCTGTTCTGTTTCCATTTCTTTAGCTGCAGAGATGTGCAGACAGTTCACTTCTGACCTTCATGAAAACATTGAAATTCCCTTTAAGACGAATAGCGCAATTACAGTGTTCTTCCATCTCAGTAAAGATAATCCTTAAAAAGAAGTCATTTATGCCGCAGTATTCACGTTGCTTTTTGTACAACTGTATAACTAGAGCTTCCTATTTAAAAGACACACTCCTTTTTCTTGAAAACTAGAATCTACTACCACAGCCATAAATGGCTTTAATGGCTGGTGTTGAGATCTACAATAAATTGTGTGTAACAATATCTACTGTAAAATGTTAGAGAACGCAAACCGACCCTGTCACTGCTTACAGTTGCTCCCTCTGGAGAAACAATCACAAAATGTTCACAAGGTGTGGTTAATGGTGTGGTCTCGAGCGCTGCTGTAAAGTGTGGTGTTGTTTGAGATGATTTATCAAAAGGAAAATCTCTCAATTTTCATTTCCGGAGCCCCTCACCTGGCCCGAGTACTCCAGTTAAGCTCTTCCTCACACAGCAGCAATATCTTTCCTGCAAGAAACTTCTTGAATCTGAGCACTGCTGTTGGTTTTCACTCCAAGCTAAGAACAATGTCTTTGCAGAGATATATATTTCAGGAGACAGGTGTTTAAATAAGCGATGAATCATTTGTTCTATTCCCAGCGATATCATCCTAGCCGCAAGCAGGGAAAGGGAAGCTGTGTATCTGGGGCACTGACCTTGAAAACGCTGCAGCTCTCTTGTTTTGTTCAGATCCCAGTAATATAGTGGAGCAGCTTCTGGCCTTGGAGCAATCCTTGAATCATCATGGCTATGAAAAGTAAGAAATAGGAGTGGGTTATGCAAGCCTGCATCACTGCTTGTAAAATACAATATTAATGATTATAGTAATACTGTGTTGTATTAAATTAGTATCCATTTCACAATCAGAGATACAGATGCAGTGTATTCTTTGTAAGTGATCAATCACTGCTATAAAGGAGGTCTCAAACGAAGGTCTTTGACAATATGAACAGTTCTGCAGTCACGAAGCTGGTCAAACAAACACTCTAGTAGTTCCTTGTGGGTTTTGGTACCACGCTGTCCTAAGTCACATCTGGCAACCTGGTAAATTGTAGCCTGTAGACCAGAAGGCTGACGCGTGGTTGTTCAGAAACATGCATTAGTACAGCATAGAAGTGCACCGGAAATCCTGGAGAAGCAGTCGTGGATCTGGTTTTAAACATGCATTAGTACAGCATAGAAGTGCACCGGAAATCCTGGAGAAGCAGTCGTGGATCTCGTTTTAAAAGTGCAGAGAGTAAGACCAGTGAGAAAAGGCGCTGAAGGTGTTCGTGACAGAGAGACCCAAAGATCAGCACACATCTTTGCAGCCGCTTCCTCAAACATTACAGAGCTTTGCCGTTTCGTGTTTTAATAATGCATGAATCTGAAAAGTCAAAGATGCTGGCGGCGTTATTGAATGCGGAATGGTGTGGTGTTCAGAATAACTTGCAACGTGCAGTGAAATTCTGAAGAGAGATGGAGGATATGTGTTATAGCAGCTATCTCACAACTAGAAGACTTCCCAGGAAACATGCTCTTGAATATGCAAAGAGCTTGTGCTGCCAGTAGAAGTTCAAATAAGCAGGACTCTCAGGTACGCTTAGCTGCAACTTCTTAGCATGGTGTTCTGAACTCAGATGTCCTGCCAGCTGCAGTCTTCCACAGTTGGTGATTCATAAGAATAAAGATTTGGCCAGCCTGATTTACTAGCCTGTTTCCTAAGCCTGATTCTTCAACCGCTTGACCAAAATCAACCCTTTTCCGTTACCCACAGAACTAACCCTGAGATACCGTATGCCACCTGCTGGATATTTTGATCCTACCAGCTCAACTTTGGAAAACACAAACAGGTAGTGGTGTCTGAATTGGCAGATCTGAGGTACCTTAAATAGACAGATCAACTTGCTCACTACCTGGCTTTAATGTTTGGCTTGTTGTGTGTATTTGTTGCCTTGAAGATACCACACAACTGCTTCTCATGACACTAGTTGCTCACTAGCAAAGACAGGTCCTGTGGGTTATACTGTCTTCACACTCGGTAGCAGTTGTTACATTTGTTAACTTGATACACTGTGAGTAAAAATGCAGAGTTAGAATGGCTTGGGACCTAGTACAGAGGTGGAAGCCACAACAGGAAGCCAGCTATGCTCTTGTAAATTCAAGCAGGAAGTCTCTGTGGTAAATGTGTGAAGAGAAAAAAAACAATAATAAGGGCCTGTCATAACTGCCCGGGCTTCAGATAAAGCTGGAGAGATTATCAGATACGGAATAAACAAAGCAAGTGCTTTGTAAACTGCCAGGAAACCAGCAGACGAAACTGGACCTAGGTCTTTGTTAAAGCTTTAGTTTTGCACAGAATTCAGGAACTGCAAAGTTGTTATTGTTATTATTATTCAGAATTATTGTAAAATCAGTAGCCAAGTCACTCACCAGGTATTTGTGCTCTGAGCATTCCAACAACTACATCATTTGGAACATTGCATTCATTATATTTTTACAACACAATAATAGCAAACCTTATTGGATTTTGTTACAGAGCGCTGAGCAGGGAAATGTCACAGCCAGACAGGCACTGTTGAGCCAGCCAGTGCCGTGCCTCTGGAATTGATTTGCAATGCCTTTGATCCCTGTTGATACAGCTGCATTGAACTGTTTGAATAGAGAGGACCCGGGCATACGTGGCAGCAGACTTGCCTGGGGCAACTCGTAACAGTTAATAACTGTGAAACGGCGCACTGTTTAAAACGGCACCACTCTGTGTGTTTGAGAGAGCTTCTGTTGAAAGGTTATGATGACTTATTCAGGGAGTTCACTTTCCTATTTTATTCCCCTTCAATGTCTCTTGGCAGTAAAGTGTGTATCTTTTTTTTGTCATTGTAATGTATGAGGGTAAAAACGTTTATTCCTGAGATGTTTTACCTAAAAGGTGTTTCAGCAGTTTGTGAAGTGGAACTGAAATGGAACAAAACATTCCATCGCTACGGTAGCTATAGAGACGGCATAAAAGAGCCAAGTAAAAGCAAAAATGTCTAGACGTGTTCAAATATCAGAGAATGAAGGACAAAGACAGAGAATCAACATAACATGGAAACTTGCTTCAAGGTCCTTTTCTCTGAAGTTAACTGCGTATATTAGCGACGATTTGTTTTAAAGTGTAGCAGACTTCTTGTATCACTTTGTGTCACATCCTGGTAAATGTTTAAAACTCATCCCTGTAACCCTAACAGAGGTCTCAGAGTCATGTCTAAACTGTACTAAACCTGGCGCATCCCTGTAACTCTAACAGAGGTCTCGGAGTCATGTCTAAACTGTACCAGGTACTCCAGAGTGTGAGGCTAGTGCTTCAGGATTCCTGACTGTTATTAAATGTCAAGATACAGTACCACTTATCCCAATGCTGCTGGCAGAAGACCTCGTACTCCCTGGATGTGGATGCATATTTTATTTATTTATTTCTTAGCAGACGCCCTTATCCAGGGCGACTTACAATTGTTACAAGATATCACATTATACATTATTTCACATTATACAGATATCACATTATTTTTACATACAATTACCCATTTATACAGTTGGGTTTTTACTGGAGCAATCTAGGTAAAGTACCTTGCTCAAGGGTACAACAGCAGTGTCCCCCACTGGGGATTGAACCCACAACCCTCCGGTCAAGAGTCCAGAGCCCTAACCACTACTCCACACTGCTGCCCCAAAGACATATCCAAAGACAGTTGGCTCTGTGTAGTTTCTGTCTGTTTTAAAGGTTTTCTCTGTCGACCTTATCGTGTTTAATTCTGCTGCGCTTTGCATCCTGCAGTTCTTTACTGCCATCCAGTGGTGTCTTGTGAGTCAGTGCTTCACTGTGTGCCGAGCGAAGGCAGCACGAAACAGCTGGGACTCCAAAGCAGTGATAACAAGTGAGCTGTGTTAGGCAGCAGATGATCAGAGGGTGAGACATTACACTTCGAATCAAACTGTGTGACTTATTATTTGTATGAAAGGCCAGCAACAGAAGTGTGATGGGTAAAATACTACTGCTACTACTACTACTACTGCTACTACTACTAATAATAATAATAATAATAATAATAATGATGGCGGGTGGAAATACAAGGAAAACCGACGACTGGTAAAACTGCTCCTCGGTTTGTGTAAGACACTGTATCTGTCAGCTGTGCAGGACATGGAAGTGGTGTGCTCTCTTAGAGCAAGTCTGATGCCCTTTTATTTCATGGTTTACAGCGGTTCTTAAATGAGGGATTGCATAGTAATCGCAAACGTGGTTGGAAAGATGCAATAGAAATCTCTGCTGAGGCTATTTTACTTTAATCAGAATTATAAAATCTACTTGCCAATTTTTAAAAACACAGGTGAAAAGAATACAAAACAATTGCTTTGAGATATTTGGGTGTCTGTGGGCCAAGAACACCCCTAGAACTGTGTTACTGTTCTAGCCAGTATAAAAATGCATTGTGTTTCTCTTACCCTGTACCTAAGTGTTTGAGAGCCACTTCTTTAGAAGAGTGACAGACTGGCTAATTAGCAGCACTGTCCTGGGTTAATGTGTTGGCCTTGGCTACAGCAAGACAGGGGGCTTTAAAACCCAGCGCATGTTCAAATGCAAAGTTAAGCTTATTAGCTCCCTGTTATCCCTATTATCCTATCCCATTGATTCAAGTTCCGAGTTTAGCCGTTTCCAAACCAGACAATCCTGTTATGGGTTTAAACACCATCGTCCAGATGAATGTGCCTGTCCTCTCAGTGTTACTGCTCTTATTGTGTCATTGGTTTCAAGGAGGAGTCACTGTGGATCATGTTGCCTGAATGAACTTGAGCTTTACTGAGCCACTTGTTTGGCGTGGGTCGCTTGCCCTATTTCCTCTCCTCTATAGGAAACTGTAGGCAAAGCGAGTCTCCATATCTGAAAGTGAGCAGAACATGTCTTTGTAAAATCTGTGGTATATATTTAGCCTGGGAGTAGTTTAAAAGCACAGCTCTGATATGTGTAGGAAAAATCCAGAGTTGTCCAGGGTGCTTTCAACTTTTTAAATACAGACATCACAAGGATGTAAAAAGATTCAGAGATAATGTAAGCAATACGAAGAATACACTGACATGACTGGCGTTGCCTGGTGATACCGACGTGCCCTTGAGACCCCCATTGTGTATCAGTTGTAGCCAGTCCAGGTTTCCCTGCAAGTCCTCATTGTGTAAGGTACCTGTTCACAACGTGTGTGGTGTGTCTGAGGAGCTCACACTAAATTCCTATCAATATTGGGGGAGCGTGTTGCACTGTGCCATGCCTTGTTGTGTTTCCTGCTGCAGTCAGTGGACACGTGCAGGTCTTGGTGAAGAAGGGCTGCACAAGCTCCATCTTGTGCACTCTTAGCATGTTGAGTAAAGTAGTTTGTTAAAACACAGTTGCTTTTGGTAGCCCCAAGCTTGTTTGTTGGTCAGGGCTCTGGGAGCGTCCCTGTGTGTTTCCTGGAAGTTCACGTCACCTCTTGACATTCCCGCTGTGACGGGGTTCCTGCTCTTTTCAATTCCTCATTGTCAAAAGGTCTTTATCAGGGCAGGTTTCAGCTCTGTAAACATGACGGCCTGCCTGCAGCATGCAGTGCTGACTGGATCTTCTTTAATAATGCAGGGGCTGCTGTCAGTCACTGCAGGTGGATTGACTGTGTTGTTCTGTCAGGATTTAGAAGCGTATTCAAAAAAGGTATACAGCATACAAACAGCAAGGCTTGACCGGGATTCAGCAGTGGAAAGATATGGAATGAGTGTCCAATACCTGGGGACACATTCCAGAACATAGAAAACGGATTAAATCTATAGTGACTGTTGGTATAAACCAGTGACGTATGCAAGCTTAAAGTAATTACATTTTACATATGAAAGTATCATACCAGTTTGAATTTAGCAAACTTTTTTTTTTTAACATTTTTCATATGAAAGTATCATACAAGTTTGAATTTAGCAAACAGTTTTTTTTAACATTTTTCATATGAAAGTATCATACAAGTTTGAATTTAGCAAACAGTTTTTTTGTACTTTGCTCTCCAATGGCTAGATTCTCAGCTATTTACTCCAAATCATCATTCGTGCAATTTTTTTATTTTTCACAAAGGAAAAAATGCACATAATAAACCAAACCAGCAATAAACATCCCAGGAATTTGAATTTGAATTTGTAGTAATGGGGGATTTTTCTTTTTTCCTTTCAAATGACGATTTGCTGCAGACCCATAATTGGCGTTCAAGAGGGATGCATTGATTGTCAAGTGAAGATCATGGCTGTGGAGAGAAACCTGATCTCATGCAATAGTAATAGTGACGGAGACATACTGGCCTTCAAGGGAAATCTGTTGGAAATGCAAAGCTTGATGCACAATGTCTAGGGACAGATCCCGAAGAGGACAAGACCCTCTGATAGAAACATTGAAGCCAGTGCGGGAAATCAACCCGTAGAGGTAGAACCTCAGGCCACACTTGACCTTCTGTCGTTCAGTTCTGTGTTGACATTTATTGCACTGGGACATTTGAAGTAATGCCAGAAACAGGAATAATATCTTTCTATAATTGTCATCCTTCCCTTATTTCCTTGCCAGTATCCACCAAAAGGTAACAATTAACACAATAGCAATACCAGAACGTTTTGTTATTTTATTTTATCATTTTCTCTGATTAAAGAATGATTCTGCACCTTCAGGAATGGAAGGGCAAACGTTCATATCCCACTGACTTGCAAGGACGGCTGCAGCTGTTCCAGTAACTCCTTGGACTGTGCGAGGTATCTGTCTGCATAAACAGGGTGTCCCACTGCAATCAGGACTTTTAAAAGGAGGATTAATGCATCAAGTTGTTAATCTTATACACAAAGTGACACGGGAGACTTTGATGTTTGCCGATACCATGATGTCATTTGATTTGTGTTCTGGACACTTCCCACATGGTTGGATAGTTAATCCTGGTGGCTTATGGTACACATCATGCACAATCTACCTTTTAAACCCATCAAGGTTTAAGTCACTTTTCAGATAAATATGACACAGTGCCTGTGCAGAGGTGAAATGTGCTTTTGTGTCAAAGAGTCTGGAGCCCCCCGCACCCTCACATCTCCCTGAGAATTGGCATTCGTTGTTGGGATGAGATAACGTCCAAAAATTCACCAGGAAAGGAAGAGTCTTCAGACATCAGAGGAGTCGTCTTGGCAGCGGCGATACATTTCACGATCAGCATCTGTCTTCTATTAAAATATGAAATCCCTCGCTGTCTTCAAACTGACAGCATCCCTGTTCCTGCCTTTCTCTGTCCAGATAGGACCCACTCTTTCCCTCTCAAGTGAGCCCAGATGAGCTGTAATTCATGTTAAATTGCCTCAGCACATTGTTGCTTTCGTGGGCCGTCCCTTAAATAGATCTGCTCTTTATAACCGTCGGTTGTTTAATGAGAAGCAGCAGGGTCATTGTTACCTGCTGTATTGGGGGGCTGGAAGTTTCCAGTGTTCTGCATATTTATTACTTTGCTGCACCATCAATGCATTTACTCATATCTGGCATTTTATGTCATCAACAGGAATGCAAATGTCACAGAAGTCGATGATCCTTGTTCTTTGTCCATACATGTCTTGAAATAACCATGTCTATTTGAGGTTTTCTCATTTAGCTGTACTCTTCTGTCATATGCAGTACTGGTATGTATGTATGTATCATGCAAACAGACATACATACATGTATATACATACATAGGTGCTACACTAGATGGCAGTCTGGTCAGAAGCACACTGCATATGCAAATAGGCACAAAACCTGAATCTGAATCACAGTTGCAATCAGTATACGATAGACAGCAGGCTTCACAGAACTACGTGACATTCAGCACGAGTGTGTGTGTGTGTATATATATATATATATATATATATATATGTATATATGTGCAAAACTACCAGCGTGCATGCTGTGCATCACAGACGTACGAATTAAAAGACTCATGTGGTTCTTTTTACCACCATCCCTTCATCAGCTCCCTTTTATTTTCACAGTTTCCTTCTGTGAACGGAGCTTTTTGCATTGCCGGCGACCTGCTTCCACACCCAGTAATTGACGTGAAATGGAAAAGCTGTTTCCTGACTTTGGGAAATGGAATTGAAATATCATTCTCATTTAATTACCAGCGAGCGCACCTCTGCATCCTATTCATGTTCGTGTCAGTGTGATTTAGTAACACTTTTTTTTTTTTAAATTTCATTTAGAAAATATTCATTTCACAGGTAATGAGCGAGTGAGGCAGTAGCATGGTGATCAACAGGCAGCTTCTCGCAGTAGGAATGCAACACCTTTCCCTGGTGGGTAATCACGCAGAGAATGTGCTAACAAGCTGCATTCTGACACCATGAAGCTGAAACACTATGGGATTCGTCTTCCTCCTCGAAGTCTAAGTGGATTTTGTGGGGCCCAGTCCGTGACAGTGGGATATACAGTAATATTATTCTTGCCAAGTAAACAGTATTCTTTTGTTAAGTTTTCATTTTGTGGATGGAAAATCCTAATGAGATTACATTTACACACATAATGTACACTAAAAATAATCAAAATGAAATGAAATATTAGCTTGTCGAGCGTATGCTTCCAACAGGGGCCAAAGCGCTTTGCCTTGCAAATCCTAAACCCTAACGTGTCATTAGCTTTGGGAAAAACACAGGGAACATTTGCAAAGCATTTCCCTATGTTTACATTTAAATTTGACAAGCTATTATATTTGGTTTGAGGGTGTTAAAAAACAAACAAAAAAAAACTTGCCAAAAAATATCAGCTGCTTCCAAATTTGCAGATGAGCTATCATGCAAATCCCCTGAACTCTGGTGTGTGTGCTGCACCCTCTTCTACACTCTGTGACACTGCAGAACCTCATCCAGGCTGCTGGATTACTGGGAACCATGCACAGTGTGCAACTGTAGTGTGACAGGTGAGGTGCCCTTAAGGGAGCAGAGAGGATTGCAAGCCCTTGAGACTTGCTTTTCTGGGAAGGAAGAGTTCATGTTTCAGAGACAGGTGCTTTGGAGTGAGCAGATGTGAAGGAAGGGGCTGTGATTTCCAGGACCTGGCAGGACAGGGATGTAGGGAATCCCTTGGGATTGATGTGCTGGAATAGGGGACTCCAGGGATTAGCGAGTTAACAAAGTAAACCCTGCTGGGGTTTGGACTGTGGGGTAGCTAATGCAAGCTGGGAGGCTGTTCATCCCTGTGTTCCATTTAACAAGAGAACCGCAGTTAACACCGTGCACTGGCTCTCTAATTGCACTGTACCTGCACATGTGCTTGCAAGGCAATGTGTAAATACAGTCCAGTTACAAAGGACCTTAGTAGCATCTTACATGTTGTTGATCGGTTGTTTTTAGAGTAATCTGAAAGAGCTGCCAGTGTAACGGGCTGTGTTGTGAGATTCACTGCCATTATGAATCCTGTCCGCTGTCGGTGAGATGAGATGAGTTTAAAAGCTCTAACACCATGAGTGCAGAGCCCTGCTCTTTTGCATTGTGGTTAAGACGCTTGCTTGCGGTGCACGGGGTCGCTGGTTCACACCCAGCCTCCGCCCTGTTACACCAGTAAGGATTGTAACTGTTTTTGTTACGACGTCAACGTTGGCACTTGAAATCAGCGATGTGTTTTGAGTTGGCTTGGATTTCATGCGTTTGTTACACTTTCTTCTCGCAAGCAGAAATGATTGGGCCTCCGTAGACTGTATTTCTAACCTAGAACGGTTTAACTGCAATGAAAAAACAAAACAAATTAGTATCTTGATAGTAACAGCGCCCAAGGCTGATTGTAATTGCTGTTTTTGAGCCTGTTATTATCCCAGTTCAATTGCCTTATTGTTTGTACAGAGACTGCTTGTGATTCATGTTTATTAGGTTTTCCAAAATATTAAATATTAGAAAGATGTGGCCGACCTGATGTATCCAATAAGTCTAACTCAATTTGCATAGCAGTTTGAGCTGTTCCTATTTCACTGTGAGCTTTATAGCTACTAAATTCACAGCAAAACCTGGAACTGCTATGCAATGGGACTCTTATTTCCAACCTTGTATCTGCAAACTAACAGATTGTATGTTGGGGTGCTTTGCAGTACATCAGAAAATTATCTGGTCTGCAGATCCTACATTTCAGTTTGGGGAAGTAGGACATGTAGTGTGGCCTGTCTATTAATCAGCCAACCCCCTGTAGAATTTGAAAGCCTTACAGAACATTGGGTCACATTTAAGCTTTTGCTCTAGAAACAAGGATCTCTCCTCCCTGTCCTCGCTGTCATCTGTCTACAGTAGGTATGTAATGTAGTGTCCTTGGGCTAAATTTAAACCCCTACATTTGAGGAGCCCCAAGGCTTGTGCTCCATGGCAAGGAGTTGGAGTCAGCAAAAGAGTCCCTCTCCACAGCTCCCTGCCCAGCCTGGGAACAGCTGCAGCTTCTAAGCCTGTGGAAAATTAAGGCAGATGAATCAATTTGGCCTGTAGCCCTACAGTGCATTGTGGAATGCTCCAGCCTGCGCAGGGGATAATGAGCCAGTAGATTGAGACGGTGCGGTGTGGCTCGGAGGTGGCAGGCTGCTGTGCCTCTGCGACTCCCAGCAGAAGCAGCCCGTCTGGCTGGGTTAATGGGGGTTAGGGTCCCTTGCACAGGACACTTTTTAGAAGCAATTAGAGGAAGGATTTGTATCCTTTCGGTCCACCCTTTAAAACAAATATCTATATATATATATATATATATATATATATATATATATATATATATATATATATGCAGGGCTCGGAGCTCTGCCACATGTGACAAATGGCAATGTGTTTCACAGGAATGAGGACTGAGGGCAGCGATGATTTGAAAACATAACCATGGAATAGAACTGTGCTGCTGGGGAGTGATAGGGAAGCGGGAAGTGAATAGAGCGAGTGCAGCTTGATTGTCTGGAGCTGGGGTCGGGGTGAAAGGCACTCCTAGGGGAAGCACAGATCTCGGAGACTTGAAGACATCACAGGGCACTGTAGATAAACTGCGGCTCACAAGCCAGTCCATTCAGAGGTGTGTGTTTGAGAAAGGGAGCAAAGTGACCCATTGTGCCACCACCTCATACTCTGCTGGCCATGTAGTTAGAACAAGTCAGCAGCATACCTTGTCAGCTTTGGAAGAATGGAAGTCAGCTAGCATGGCAGATTCTGATTGATTGTGCTCGTCTTGTCGGCTGTATTCTTGTACTGTAAGCAGCAGTTTTTAAAAAGACACACGCTCAGGCCGGCATATATAAAAGGAAGAAATTAAGAAGTGAGATTTGACTGCACATTTAAAAATTGCACCCTGCCACCGGGTGGTGCTATATGCCAAGCAAAAAACAAATGCAAATGAACCTCAGTTACAGCATCTTGAAGCTTTTACAGTAAAGAACACACCACCGTGAAGTATTTGTTGGAATGCAGACACTGTAACAAACTATAGAGCAGCATAACAGTTTTTTTTTGCTGATCTGCTGAGTGACAGTAGAGCCCAGTCCATTCTGATTAGGGTCAGCTGTGCATCCCATATTTTAATATATTCCACCACTGCTTCAGTGCATTGCTTATCGCAGCCCAGCTGTAACAGAACACTCATTTATTTATCCAATCTGCAAGCCCCTGCTTGGAGTTCATTACAGTAATTAAGAAAATAAAATTGCGTCCATTTGGCTGCACGCTCGCAAACAGAATGGCAGGCAGGCACCCCTGCTCTCAGGAGCCAGGTGGCAGCGAACAAGATCTGTCAGATCTGTTGATGACCCTTTTAATTCACAGCAGCCAGAGGCCGCGGCGGAGGCTGTAGTGCATAATTGATATTTACTGCAAAAGGTTAATTGTAGCAGCAGTCGGCCTAATTTACAGTCTTGATCAGGGCCCGGTTGGAACAGCGTAGGACAGAGTGGAATTAATCTGCTCTCGTCCTTTCAAGATGGATTGCACCCTCCGGCTGTTCTGGTGCCTCCACCTGAAATATAAATGCATCGGCTTACAATACCGTAAGATTTATATGTCTGATTAGAATTCAGATATTCTCTCATTTACAATTAGCTGGGATTCGATGTAATTCATACTGTATTACAGAGAAATAAACCTGGTGTCCCATCAAATGACCTGTTAAGGAACTGAGAGAGACACTCCTCTGTATATTAGAATGGACCTTCTCTTTTTCCAGACTTCTGTTTTGCTTTGGTTTCCTATGCATGGCATCTATTGATGCCGTCATTTATAAAATCTCTTCTTGTAACAAAGACCAACACGGTCCTGTATGCCACTGAATACATTTCAAGCCGTGTTTGTTCCAATGTTCAGATATTGATCCCAGTGGTGATATATGATGATATATTTATGTAACCTGTGACCTGCACTGATGGTGATCATGGGCTCAATACAATCATTTGCTTTACTTTATATGTAAGACTTGCACGTTGTATTAGAGATAATCATGTTAACCATCCGTAATCCAGTGTCTGTACTTCAATCGGGTTTGTTTTAAATGTAATGACATAGCGCTTGATATTCAGGGTGATTGTCAGCTTCTTAAACAGCAGTCTTGGAAAGCTTCATGAAATCCAGATTGCATTGAATCCTTCAGAACAGTCTTTAAATAGCTCTGCAGTTGAAGCTGTGTGAATAGGGCTCTCTGTGTTTCATGATTAATATTACTAGATTCAAATAAAACGTTACCCTTGAGCACTTTCTCCAGTTCTGCATTCCGTCTCATTCCTGACTTGCAGGTAGGTCCTGGATTTCCCAGGTGTTTACCTGTGTTTTAATCTGGAACAAGGGACCTTGGGTTTAGTTTTCTACAGACTATACCACACAGTGTATACAGGACAGTTTCAAAAGGTATTAACAGAAGAGCAATGATTTACAAAGTGGGTTTGTAGTTAGACAGACACACACGGTAACAGATGTGTAAAGTGTCTTTCTCTGACCTGGATCATTTAAACTACAGGACTGCACCAGCTTCATGAAATCCTTGCAACCTGATCATGTCATGGGGAAGCCAGGCCCCCCCTTTCATTGCTTTTGTACTTAATCATATCCTGATGTAACTATCACTATTTAATCATATCCTGATGTAACTTTCACTATTATCTGCTGTATTATTGAATTGTGGTTTGTCACACTTGAGAATTATTGTATTTCTTGTTCTTATTGTATGACTTATATTGTAACACTTGAATGTATTTGTATTTGCTTGCGATTGTAAGTCGCCCTGGATAAGGGCGTCTGCTAAGAAATAAATAAATTAAAAAAAAAAAATTGCTCGCAGTGTGGATTAAGTGATATGGTTTAGTACCAGCATTGACAGGAAATGGCAGTACAAATATGAGATAAAGAACTCACTCCCAACCTCCCAACCAAAAACAAACTCTTCATCATTAAACCATCAGGATGTTAACGTTCAAGGTTGAAGAAGTTATGATCGCAAAATGATGATGATGGAATATTATTATTATTATTATTATTATTATTATTATTATTATTATTATTAATATTATTATTATTATGCTGAAATTACAGAATCTGCCCATCCTATTGTCATACAGCATCTGCATTGTACTGATCATACAGATCTCCTGCTCTAAAGCTATGAGCTCTGAGTGACCAATGTGTTCCTTGTCGTTCACCCCACAGATGAAGGGATGCTTGACCCAGACCAGCAAGAACAGCGAGGAAGACCCTCTGCAGGAGCTCACAGGACCCCATCTGAGTGAGGTGAGACTACAGCTCACCCCCATGGTGCACTCCACAGACAGCCTGTAGTTCTGCTCTGGGAATATGTGTTTCCCTACCACTGGGTACTGAAGTCCTGCTATTCTCCAGACACTAGGGACAGCAGTATCAGGTTTCAGTGATCTACAGTAATGACTTGGAAAGGAATACTTGCTGTCATTGAGTTAGCCATCAATTAGGTTCAAGTACTGATGAAGGCACTGGCTGAAGTGTGCGTCTACTTGACTAGTTTTCCTGTAACCAACAAGAAGTCCACTCTTTTCCATCCGTTTAATTGCACATATCACATTATATGGAAGTCATTCCTCTTCAGGGGTGCTTAGTTGCTATAGGTATCAGAGCAAGGAAAGACCTGTTTATATTTGACCTTCGCTTTGAGAGCGAATGTAAAGCTTAATGTAAGAAATTCTGTGTAAAAGTAGCAGCTTAATTACAATATTCAGACACCAGGCATGGAGTAAAAGGGGAATTGCTTTAGCCACAACTGGTATTTTTTTTACACACATGTATACTAGAATGACTTCTAAGAATATAATAAACATGGTGGAGAAAAGAGGCAACAACAAAAATAAATGAACTGTACCTAAAGAAAATGCTGTTAAATAGTAAGGCCAGTGTGGCCGTAGTTTTACGGTACCTCACAACATCAGAGAGCTTGAACTCTGTACGAGTATTTCAAACACATTTGTCAAGGGTGTAGTGAAGCGTTCTGGTCACCCTACACCCCAGCCAGGTGGAGTCCTAACCCCCAAGACCCTGGTAATGAGTGCTTAATGGCGACCGCAGTTACCCACCCTCTTCCCATATGTTAACCAGCGAGACAGCTTCTCTAACAGGACATCAAAAAACAGTTTGATATGCTGGTACACACAAAACAGACTAGAATTGAGATGCAGCAAGGTAATGAAGAATGTATGCAAAATCCCAAGTGACTGGTTTTAACATTCGCTTAAATGAATATAAAACGTGCTTCATAACTAAAGCCTGTCACCAAGCCCCCCAGTCTTACTAAATTCAATCAGACACTTAATTTAGCTGTAGAATGCAACACAAAAAAGTCGACTCTGCTTCTTTAGGGAGGAAAAAAAAATAAAAAATTAAACAGAGGCATCTAATGATCATATGGTATGTGCTGTCTTTCTTTTAACTGTCTCTATTTTTCCCATGTTTGTCAGTGAATTTGTTTAAAAGCTTCAAGGTTGGTTTTTTTTATGAAAAAGCCAGGAGAGAGAGAAATAATATAAAAGCAGGTTCTGGCAGATAAAAAGGTAGATGCTGCTTGACAGCTCTGACAGGTAAATGCGACAGCGAGGAAAGAAAGCCCATGTTGAAATTGCACGCTGTAAACGCTGATGCTGTTACCAGAAGCACCGCGTCCCTCTAATCTCCTGCCAGATAAATATAGTAGAAAGAAAAGAGAAGAAACCGATCCCCATGATCTCCACCTCTGCCACTCTGTCTTGCTGGGGTTGTTTTGTCCTGCCCCACAGCGTCCTCTGCTTGGGGTGGTGGTACTGTGCAGGACAGCAGAAGTCAGTCCTACACAGACACATTACAATGGGCTCAATCTCCAAGGCTTCCTTTGTTTCTTCCTCATGTACAGTACCACAAGGCTGTGATGTAGTGCTGTTGTTTCGGAATCAGTTTAAACAGTGCTCTAAACTTGGTTTATGCTTTTGTTACCAGTTTGGTTAGGTGTTCATACAGCACTTGTATATTTTAGTGTCATTTCCACCGAGGATTCTCGGGAGCCTGGTGTAATCCTCCCATGCAAAGCATGGTGCCAAGTGGCTGCAATTGGTAGGTGAAGAATTCAAGGCTGAGAGGGGGGTGGGTGATATCCTTTTTTGTATTAATATTCTGGTGATCTGGATATAATGACCTTGCCCACACCCTCCAGTATGTTCTTTACACTTTTCATCTCTATGGTAGGATTGGCTCAACAATCTTCAGATTGTCTTCCCCTTCCTCGGCGATCAAGCAGCTCTTTTCAGAGATTGAAAGCGATTAATAAAACAATGTCATTTCCCGTCCCGAACACTTCAGCGTAAGTATTGCCTTAAAAAAACAATCTCTTGTATGATTCTGCTCAACGAGGATGATGTTCCAGAACACAGGCTGTGGATCTGATCTTACAATTTAGAAACAACGCTGGAGTGGAACTAGGTGTGTTCTAGAACCACGGGAGCTAGGTGTGTTCCGGAACCGCGAGAGCTAGGTGTGTTCCGGAACCGCGAGAGCTAGGTGTGTTCCGGAACCGCGAGAGCTAGGTGTGTTCCGGAACCGCGAGAGCTAGGTGTGTTCCGGAACCGCGAGATGTTGGGCCGCTTCATTGAAATTAACTGGAAGGATAGTGGAGTCTCTTTGAGCTTCATGTACGGTGGACGAGAAAGACGATTCTGAGGAGAGTTCATTGTTTCAGTTTAGAGGTCAGGGTTACTGGTTTTTATTTTTTCCATAAGGATAGCGCTCTGTTTGTTTTTTTATCAGTAAAATGGGAAACGACAGAGCTGAACTGTGAAAGAAAAGCCTGCCTTTGTTTATGCTTCTTGTTAAGCTCCTTCGTTATTTACTTTACCAGGTAATTCAGCCAACAATTCAGCTGTGCACTAGAGTAAATCCACAAAGGGATTAGGAAACTTTAAAAGGATTTATTTAGTGCGGGTGTGTGTGTGTGTGCCACAGGAGGTGGGAGGGAGCAGCTGTATCTCTGTTCCACACACACACACTCAGTCACTCATGCATTCCTGCTTTCCCACACTATAATGGAACCCTATTTTGACATACTGTTTCTGCTTGGGTGGCTCCCGATTGGCACTTTTAACCCAGCGTCTCAAAAGCAATAGCCTGCCCCTTAAGGAAACACAAATGCCCCTCCCACCTTTTCAGTGCCGCATTAAGAAGCTCGAGGTGGGTGTGTGGAAGAGGATCAGGGGGCGGAGAAGCGGCATTTCTGTTCTGTTATTCTGTTTAGTTAACCCTAAAAAGCAGTCTGGATCACCCCCCTCCACCCCCGCCTCCTTTATTCTTCTTTGGGACGGGTCCCTAAATCCTTTTGAAGTCCCGAGCGCTGTACAAATCTATAGAGAATCACGTATAATAGCTTTTAAGAAAGTGTTTAGCTGTTTCGTGACCCTCGGCTCACGGGCCGCTGACCTTCTTAATGGATTTTTTTCTTCTCTCCTGTGCTAAATTGAATGGATTGCCCCTCATTATCATTTAAATAAGTCTCTCTTTCTTGTACAAATGCTCAGAATTTTGAATGTGCTCGCAAAGCTCTGCTAATTTCAAACCCTACCCTCCCTCCTCCTCGTCTTATCCCAGAGGACCTCGAGGGAGGGGGGTGCGGGGGTGGGGGGGCACGCCTCAGAGGGGTCGGATATTTCCTTGCTTGTTCCTCTTCTTTGTCTTTTTCTCTGCTAAGTGAAGATGAGGGTAAATAGACTGCGATTCGTCTCCTGAGTCAAGCGGAACGGGTGTCCTAGTTAGCTCAGGCCACCTCCCTGATTGTCGTAGAGGGAGCAGCGTTGAAGACTCATGTATTCAGGACGCTGGCAAAGGCTAAATGGAGTGCTAGAGCATCGCCTGAGGGGGTGGGGGTGGATGGGGATTGTTATATGGAAAGAGAGGGGGGAGTGCATGTTAGCGGTGCTAAAATTGGCCTAGCTGAAATATATACCTCCTGGGAACACAGTGGAAATTGGAAATCGAAATTGGAAATAAAGAGAAGACTGTATAGTGATTAGAGATTTGTGTTCTGGGTGGCGACTGAATAATTAAAGTACCGTACAGCCTGCGAGGTCCTCCCTTTCACAGCAAGGACCCTTTCAGAGTTCACCAGAAAAGAGTAGGCACTGCTGTGCCAGAGCCCTGGTCTTGTTCGGAGTGGAAATGTTTGGCTTGAGTGTTTCATTCAGGTTGACGTATTTCATTCAAGCCTCTCTGTGTGCAGTACAGTGAGGTTCTGCCAATCTATTCTGCACACTGTAGGCAATGTGACACAGTATAAACGTCTGATGTTTTTCATATGTAAAATTGACAGAAACAAAAGGTTTTCTTCATATCGGATTCTATAATGCAAATTCTGCATGGCTTTGTTATCCAGTTTAGTAATTACACATTACGTGATATGTAAGTACATAGTTATTACTGTTGTACTGACATTTAAGAGCTGTATAATTCCATGGTACTAGATGTGTATTAGCGTTTGCACTCTGTAATGACAAAGCTTGTCTGGTTGACCCAGTCAAATTTAACTTGAGTGAGTTTTAGTTTGAGTTGTCTAACCACAGACATGAATCATTGAGATGGAAAAACATACCTGTGTAAGTTTAGCAGAGATTGTGTTAGCCTGTCAATCTGGTTCTAAGTCTAGTCTGTATCTACCACTACAACACCCACAGGAGGGTAACTAGTATGATTCATATAATGGAACTGGTTTCAAACATTTTACAGTTTGAAAAGAAATGATTATCTCAAAAATACTTTCAGTGCACTTCTAGTCTATCTACTTTGTCTGAATACTTCATATAGTATGTTATTATAATGCGTGTACTAATACCGATCCAGTCGTTCAGCAGCATGTGTCAATATTGTGTAAATTCATCAAACAAGCCAATCAAAGCCCAAAGTAACTGCATTATACCTCAGTTTCACTGGCTCTAGCTGAAGATCCTCAAAGGGTGCTACTGACAATGTGTGGGCAACTCCGATCCTGGAGGGCAGTTCTACACCAGGTTTTACAGGATCCACTGAGATAAATGAGCTTTAGGGTCTGGAGTATGGTTTGGAAAAAAGAGCCCGAGTTGTGGAAGGGCCCGAGTCGGCCACACATGCTTTCTGGCATTGGCTTCTGGACTGGTGTGCCTGTACCCTGTGGTGTTCCACTCACGGTAATCATTGCTGTTTTCTCTTTCTTTTCTTTCTGTACAGAGTTCCACTCACTGCTTTTCAGGACATGGCTACTCGGTAAGTGTCATTTCCCTCACATTTCTGCAATGGAGTTTGAAAGACAGCCAGCATTCCCAAACGCAGAACATTGCCCGGTCTCTTACTGTACCTGTGTGCCCAGTTTGTGTTCGTGTCTCCATTGCAACGGTCTGGTTTCACTGGAATGGGATCTTTCACTGCTGTAGCAATCTCATTGTTTACGATTGCTAACCAGGTTGCGTTTCAGACCCCTGATTTCTAAAGGGAGGTGTCTTTACAAATCAGTTGCCAGTGGCACTTTGTTCATATGAAACGCTGTTATTTTGCTGCTGTACAGCTGACATTGCATATGAACTGTACATTTCTGTAAAGAAATCTCAGGACACTTTGTTTTTCTTTTTTAACTCAGCTTCGCTGTTTTAAGAATCATTTTAAGAAAATGTTCTTGTTAGTTCTCTACAGTTCGATCTCTGGTTTCTTGAGAGAATAAACAACAGAGACCAAGAAAGAGCTCACTGGACTGCCAGTCAGAGATAGACAAATCTCACTGAAGTCCTTCGAAGGAATAGAAGGCAGGTCCTTGCCAGGGAATATTCCAGCTTGATGCACGAATGAAAGAAAAGAATCTGGAGCAGGCTTGTCCGTGAGGTGGTACAGATTGAACTGCATTGCTTCAGGGACTGAATAAGACACCTGCTGGGGTCTCACATGAGGAGGCCAGTAGTATAAGCATGACAAAACCTGACAAGCAATCACCTCTGAGCCCCCTCCGGTATCGCTGGACAGGCAGGAGAGAGAGCGTGTCATCATGTGATAACAACTGACTGAATCAGAACTGAGAGAGAGAGAATGAAAGATAGGCAGAGAGATAGAGATACAGATCGAGAGCTTAAACAGGAAGTTGCAGGTTCTCAAACTGCTGGCTTTTTTCTTATTTTTATCTGCGTGCGATATCTGCGGTCTAGCCCTCTCTCTAGCTTGCGGACAGATTCTGGTTTTGCATTCTGAGATGCGCTCGTTCCATTTCATGTCAGCCTCATCTGCTGCTGTGTGCTTTGGGCGTTGTGGTTTGGCTCGGAGGCCCTGGGGGGGGGGGGGGGGGGGGGTTCAGAGGTGTGCAGGAAGGGCGCGAGGGAGCAGATGCGTGAAGCGGCACAGACATGACTAACTAGGTTATCTGATGGTCACCTCGCAGCTTGGTAATAATCCCCAGCACTGTTTCTGAGAAGACTTCAAACGCAGGTATCTCCACCACTTGTGGAGATTAAATGGCAGAAAAGTCTCGCCTTATCTAGACAGCTTTTCAGAGGTGTTAACCTCTAACCTAACTGCATGATTGAAAGAGTGCTGTCAGGTGTTCTTGCCATTTATTTCTCCGCTGTCTGCAAGGGCTGTTAAAGGACTTCGCGTGGCTTTAAAAATAGTTTTTACGTTTTTAGGAAGACTCTTGTGTGTCTGTGTTGGATATATCAGCTCTGTAGGTATTCTCTGTGGAATGTTATCAGTGTAACATTAAAAAAGCAATCCACCGATTTTTCTTACAGCTCCTGTGCAGCTAAAACTACCACTAGGGAAATATAATCTGCTGTTTTTGAATCCAGCAAGTTTATTTTAACTCAAAGAGTACAGCTAGGAAGCAATATGTGTTGTTCAGTCCAGTACTTCAATAATGACAAATGAAAAAGGGATTTTTTTAAATTATTTATTTACTATCAGGTTTATACTAGTTGAAACAGGAATCTGTCAGTTTTAGCGTTTATGGGAAAATACTTTGTCAAGCAAATCTCCTTCTGGCACTTTATGGAAATAAGTATCTTAAAAAATATGGGAAGCATGTAGACTGTATAATAAGAAAGTATATGTTTAGCGGTACCAATATGAAGCAATTGAAGTGTAGGTATGCATGCTTAGGTACCAGCTGAGTGCATTGAATGAACGATCCAAAATGAAAATAAATGATAGTGCAAGACCCCGTCTCCTTACTAGAGAGAATTGATGCACATGCAGGCAGGCTTGGTGCCCTTACAATCATTACAATTCAGCAGCTTATTAAATAGAACGGTTTAGCATTGGTAATGAAATGTTGTTTCACAACATTCTCTATGGTAGTTAATTCTACACCACTGGGACACAACTTACCAGCTTCTTGCTATTGACAATACAATTCATTACCCTGGCTTACCGTTCACGGTTCAGTGGACCCCCTTAAAAAGGGTTTTGAAAGGGGGCGCTCATGCCTTTAACAGGGACCCCAACCAGTGTCAAGTCCACGGTCTGGTTCCTTGTGATTCTCCAGGCTTTGAGATCCGATCTGAGTTACCACAGGGCTCACATGTGTCATTGAGTTATAACAGAGCTCACATGTGTCATTGAGTCGCAGGGCATTGGCCAAGCTTCACCACTGCTGCTTGGATACCTGTGTTCATCTGATCCTTAACACTGCAGGATGCCCTCATCCAAACAGCTGCTGGAAGGATAATTCCTCTTTAGAGTAACTCTCACAGCATGAGGGGCATTTGCCATTGACAATACTCTGCTAATGTTGAACTGCTCTGCTCTTTGATCTGGGTGACAGTCATTTGAAACGCAAGTGTTTTTCTGCTGGGGGGGGGGGGGGGTTCTTTAATATCTAAATATGCATTTTAGATTAAAACCATCTCGATTTAAAATTATGTATATTAAACGGCGGGCAGATTTTGTATCTTTTGAATAGACACTGTACTGTACCTCCTTAGCCCTTTTATGTCCTATTTTAACATTTGGCCGCACGCAGACGTTCTCATTTGCCTGACATTCATGCTACAGTTTGGCACGCTCTCTAAATAAAACAAAGAAAGAAAGAAATACATGCAAACGAGGCTCGGTGTGAATTTCATGCCTCAATAGTCAGTCGCATGGAATCAAATGGAGAGGAACCCCTTGAATTAGGCTGAACTCCTTCCACTAACAGACATTAAAAAGACTGCATTAGAGCCGAAGAGAGTAGTCTTCACCTTAACTTGATATGCAATCTCAGTGAAGCCTGCTGTCTTTAAATGCCTGTGTATTTATACATATCCTTGGTATATTGATTTACTGCTTCCCATTTTTAAAAGAGGAGGCAGTGGCTGCAAATCTGTGGAAATCAAAAGTAGTGATGACATCACCCAACTACAAAGTGATGACATCACCCATCTACAAAGTGATGACATCACCCAACTACAAAGTGATGACATCAATGAACTACAAAAGTGGTGTGCTGCCATATTTACATTAGAAAATACGCTTTTGAAAAATAAGTATATATAATCCTCTACATAACCCACTACTGGGGGGGTTCAGTACATTTCTACTGCATGGTATTTGTTTTTAACTGACACAGATAACCTCTTGATTTCTCACATTACATCATCAGCTATTCCTGGAATTCTTTATTCTGATAGAATTCCTCCTGGTTGATCTTTATTTATGTTATTACTGCACATGGGCCGTGACATGGGGATCTACAGTGAAACGCCCACATCACTCAGCTGCCCTATCTGCTCCTCAGGCAATGCACTGCTCCTTTACAGAGATGAAGAGATTGTGTACAATGCACTTAACTGAAGTGAAGGCTTTTCAGAGCACACTTCCATACCCCACCCCACCCTTTTTACTTTAGCTTTGTTCAGGGTTTTTAAGATTGTCAAGTTCAAGTGATTATTTCTCTTTGAGGTCCTGTCTTTATAACCGGTTCCTCCTGTTTACTTTGATAGGGATAGATTCAATGGAAAATGTACAGCTTTTATTTGTTCCCTGTTTATTCAAACTGCCAGACGCAGAGGGACACCCCCTGAACACACAACAACTGCATTTAGCACAAGTGTCATAATCTTATAGTGACATTCAGAGTCTCTTGAAGGATTGAGTTCAGTGTCATACAGTATCCGCGGGTTATATACAGAATATATTGGTTCTCCCAATGGTTATGTGCAGCCAGGTGACAGTATCTGTTTTGTACATATCAGTAGATTTGCTTCTTGCACTCTGTGTGCCATTGCAACCTGCATCTATGCTCAATTCTCTTCCTTCTCAAATTGTCCTATAGTGCCTTCTCACTCACCCCCTACCACCTTCCCCAGCACAGTTTACCTCCAGGGCTAATCTGTTTTTGTCCCACAATGTGCTGTTTAGGCTTGCAGGTGTCCATGCAGCACTGGCCCATCCACACAGTGCAAATTAGTAGAAGAAACCAATAGCCCAGCATGACACAGTTAAAGCACTGACATTGCCAGGCTTTCCAGAGGGGCCTTTTGTGTCAGAAGCACACCACGAGGCCTGTCCGGGTTGAAAAACCTGTTTGTTTATCCCTGTGTGCGGGCCTGCTTCAGAGCAGAGGCCTGCTGCTTGCCTCATGCTGGGGACTCAGGCTGTTGCCGATAGCAACAGCTAAAAATTGCTGTTAACCACAGCAGGGTCCACGACACATCAATCATGTGGCACAGATAAAGGCTTGGGGCTTTGGGGACCTATTGAATGGCTGTTTTAAAATGATTTCCAGTGACTGCACACCCTATGGTTCAGACCGGAGTAATTCAGTGAAGGAAACTTTATTTTCACTGGAAACCCTTTGATTTTTCAGTGAGGGGGTGGGGAGAGAATCCATTTGGATAAAAGGGCGACATGGTGCATTAGAGAGGCTTGGCTTATATAAAATAAAGCATCTCTGCACAGCCCAGTCTTGCAGAGTTCATTCCTAAATGCTGTTACCACTTACTTTTTATATTGCAGATTTAAGTTTGATGAGCTTGGGTACAGCATGGCAGGACAACATTGTTGTGAAGCAGTGCATACTTTACTTGGTATCATGGTAGTGCCTCAGTATCAACATCCACATTGTCTTTCTGTTGTTGGTATATGGTCTGCAAATGGTTAAGATTCAGAGTAAAACAGTGGCATGTCAATGGAGCCCCAATGCTTGTTGTTTTGCAACGATTCTATAAGGGAAGGCAGTTCAGAAGTGACCCATTCTATAAGGGAAGGCAGTTCAGAAATGACCCATTCTATAAGGCAAGGCAGTTCAGAAATGATCCATCCTATGATGGAAGGCAGTTCAGAAGTGACCCATTCTTTAAGGGAAGGCAGTTCAGAAATGACCCATTCTATAAGGGAAGGCAGTTCAGAAGTGACCCATTCTATAAGGGAAGGCAGTTCAGAAATGACCCATTCTATAAGGCAAGGCAGTTCAGAAATGATCCATCCTATGATGGAAGGCAGTTCAGAAGTGACCCATTCTTTAAGGGAAGGCAGTTCAGAAATGACCCATTCTATAAGGGAAGGCAGTTCAGAAGTGACCCATTCTATAAGGGAAGGCAGTTCAGAAATGACCCATTCTATAAGGCAAGGCAGTTCAGAAATGATCCATCCTATGATGGAAGGCAGTTCAGAAGTGACCCATTCTTTAAGGGAAGGCAGTTCAGAAATGACCCATTCTATAAGGGAAGGCAGTTCAGAAATGACCCATTCTATGAGGGAAGGCTGTTCAGAAATGACCCATTCTATAAGGGAAGGCAGTTCAGAAATGACCTCATGGACTCATGGCTTTTTCTGTTTCGCTGTCCCATCCTGAAGGGATGCTTTGAGGTTGGGAGATACAGAAGGCATCTGAGGGTTTATGGAAATATTCTGGAACAGAAATCCATCCTTAACATTGGATTTTACTGGCAAGCAGTGTTTTTTTCTGTGTATTTGCCTATGTAAAGTATTTTTAATGGGGTTCCTCTTGCTTTTCATTATAAATCATGCACTTACATTTGACTTTTTGCCTCAACATCATGCAAATTCCTTCTGATAAGATACTTTGTTTCCTCGGCTCATTTGCATGTGCAAGGCAAATCACTATTTATACGCTGAAGGGGCGGGTGAAGCCAATATGAACGACGGAGGAGGCCGTTAGCCCTTAACTTGTTCGTTTGTGCAAAAGTGTTCATTGTCTTTGAACGACGCCGAAGAACCCTGATCAAAGATGCAGGCACCCTTTGTTTTAAAGACACAATTATTTTACACTGCTCTTGACAGCCCAGCAGTTTCAATGCCTGTTTGATGCTCATATTTCAGTTTGTGCTCAATTTTCCAGCTGAGTTGACTAAAGCAAAAGGGTTACTTACACACTGTAGCATCGTGCTGTTAAAAATACTTACCTGGTCGCTGCTGTCAAGGGCCCTCTGTGTGTTTAAACATGTTAATTATTAATTCATTAATCAGGTGTAAAAAATCAAAAAGAAAGTTGTGATAGCCAAGATAGTCATCACACCATGCATGCAAGACCTAGAACACTGGTTCAGCTGCTATACCGCGTTCTACCGTATCCCTGCTTCCTTTAGCCTGATTTACTTCTAACATCCCTTCCCTAAATTATTTCCAGAGGGACCTGGGAGTAGGAACTGTGATGGGATCTGATATTCTTCTCCTCCTCGTTTTCCTTAGCGCTGTCCGGCACGATCTCACCGGCGACTGACCTTGAACAGGGATGTTAATCGCATGTACAGCTCAATAAAATAAAAAAGAGGCTTCACAGCTTCATGGAAGAGTAGTGTTTCCGGATTAAAAATGGCGGTGGTTTCTTTTGCCTGCAGCTTTCTTTTCTCCTCCCCGGCCCTGTATCTTCTGCAGCCTGAGAGAGTGCAATAAATCAAAAGGATTTATTACATTGCAGCTTATTAATTCAGCGCTAGGCATTTAAGAAGAGCCCATGTGGTTTAAAGGTGCAGGATCGCCTTTCAAAACTCGAAGCATCACGTACACTGGCTCAGTAGATGGACTCGGATGCGACCCAGGATCTTTTTGCCGCGAGCCCCCTTTGCTGTCCTATAATAGAGTCTCAAAGTTCTGAACCGATCTCTTGTGTGTGTGACTTGGCTTTGGTCTGTCTGCATACTTTTCATGGGTCACCTCAGCTGCACTATCAGAACAGTAAGTCCACATGTCCATTAACACTGTATGCACACTGTGACTTTCTACTTGGTTTTACAGGGTGTACCACCCTGGATGTGCAGAAGCTTCGCGGAGGTAAACGCACGCGTGTGTATTTTCTGAGGCGCTTCCACATTTGAACCATGTATTGATTTCGATGTGTGTGGTGGGTTCTTCGCGGCTCTCCTCATGACTAAATGTACACACAGTTACAGGTAGATTGCCTGAGGCAGTACACAGGCCCCTCCTTGCTTAGACAGGAGGCCCTCAGGCCACGCTAACCCCCCAGAGGACCCACTGGAGTATAAACAATGGTTGAAATTCAGCAGAGCCTGAGGCTATGAACGTATTACACAGGCACAGTAGGCACTACAATGTTTCTTGTATAGCGCCGGTGAATTCATTGCATATTAACCATTGGAAGTATGGCCTGTTCTCGGCATGAAAAAAAGCATTGTGTCAAATATTTGAATCAATAGACTGTTTACCACAAATGAAGTATCCATTGCAAACCTATGGCAGCTTAGTGATACCAAAACATCTGTTGTTTTGAAATATGGGTTGGAAAAGGGGAGGGATGTATTGTTGGGTAAAAAAAAAAAAAGCTGTTTGCTATTGCACCTCAGATAGGTTGTATGTCGTTTCTCTTTCTCTGTTTTTACCAACGTTAGATGAGCTGTCTGCTTTAACCCTTACTATAATGTAGGTAATGAAATACAGGCTGTAAAAAAAAAAAAAAAGTGATCCATTATGTTAGTCCAATGTGCAATATTTCAGAAGATACTTGAATGAGATAACAGGGTTAGTCAGCATGGTATTATTATTATTATTATTATTATTATTTATTTCTTAGCAGACGCCCTTATCCAGGGCGACTTACAAGATATCACATTATTTTTACATACAATTACCCATTTATACAGTTGGATTTTTACTGGAGCAATCTAGGTAAAGTACCTTGCTCAAGGGTACAACAGCAGTGTCCCCCACTGGGGATTGAACCCACAACCCTCCAGTCAAGAGTCCAGAGCCCTAACCACTACTCCACACTGCTGGTATTAACATGATCAAAGCGCAGTTCAGACAGGACAATTGTGACTCTTTGGGACATTTGTTTGATAGAAATCCCAATGAATATGTAGTGTGTTTTTGATAACGAGATGAATATCAATTCCATTCAAATAAATCACGAGTACACACCAATCTGGGTCAATTCAGCTGATCTGTTCTAAACAGTAACATGCTCTAAACCCCACCACTGAGAACCAGAGCTATGAAAACCAGACTATCTATCAGAGAACGCAGGCCTCTGCAGAGTCTGTAAAAGCATTTCAAGTGGCAGAGAGGATCCTAGTTAGTGACTCACAGGACAGAGGTGTTTAGACAGATCCGCCAGCCTTTAAATCATTCGTCAGACTCCATTGTGTTAAATCATTACTTGCTGAAGTTCCTTTGTGTTCCTTGACAGTGTTAATAGACAGCCAGTGGGATTAATGCATTTAGCAGTACAGTTTTTAAAATAGAAGCTGGTTCTATGAGAACTAAGTAGGTCAGGCTGTATATATTCTGAGGACTCAGGAAACATCTCCCTGCTACACCTTGGAGCCCTGCTCCCAGGCCTGGCTCTTTAACCAGTCTCATGTATTCTGTTTTCAGGGATAATAAATGTGAAGTAACCTCAACCCACCCAAACCCCATCTGTCTGTCTTTAAGTACTGTAGGTAGGTAGGCAGATTACAGAGAGCGCTTTATAATTACCCTGTCAGGTGATACTGTTCTATTTACAAGGACCATGAGTGTTAATGACAGCATGGCTCCTTCCCTGGGGGCCCTCTCTCTAAAAAAACACTGCAGAAGAGCAGCCGGGGTGGAACGGAATGTCTTTGTTAAGCTGCTGTAGGTACAGTTTTGGTCTGTATTGAGCTGCGGTTTTTAATATGATAGCTCTTAAGCCACAGTGCACCGTGTTGCAGGATCCTGCTGTGGTTAGTAAGCCAGGCTATTAAAGGCGTTGAGCAGGTTCAGCCTATTTCCTGTTATACGAGAGCGCGTATGAAGAAACCGCACAGGACTGGCATCAGTTTCACAGGGTTCAAGGCGAAGGCGCAATGCAGTGGTTTTTTTGTTTTTCCATTTAGAAGTGATAGTTGACGGTTTTAATAAAGTGAGCATGTGCATGAAATCCTATTCATTGTGTGCTCGTACAGAATCATTTGCACGCAGTTATTTTGAACCCGAGGAATTGTTGCTGTCTGAATAAAGAGCCGTTCTTTTTTTATTATGCTTCTTTTTTGGTCGCTCTTGGATGAGTTTAATAAATGCTATGCTCTTTGTACCTGTTGGTTTGTGGGGGATGTTGGCCCCACAGTAGAAGCTCAGGGAGGTTGTGCTCTTAATGCAGCTCTCCCCAGATGTATCTGCCGCGTGCAAGAAGAGATCTCTGACTTTCACACGAAACCTTCGAAAGAAGAGTTAGTCTTACTCTTCTAGTTTCAATCCTTTCCCTGTGCTTTAATTGCAGCATTACCCCTCTACTATATACATCATCACAGGCCCAGGGGTATCATCCATTCCCATCATTAAAAGTGAGCACAAAGATATGAACACTTCAGCAGTAGTAAAGTCTTTTAAAAATGACTTTTCTTTGCTGATTAGAAGCGCCAGCCCCTTGTTGTTCCTGTTTTGTTTTTTTTGATGACATTGGAATATGTTGGCTTTCTTTCTTAGTTTGATAAAACATGTCTGACAGAAGTGCTCAGTAGGGACACCTGTTGATAACACAGCCACCTGTTTCAGAACTTCAGCGTTCTCACAATTCAGAGGCAGGCTTTTCCCTAAGCCCCTCATCTGTTCTGTCTGAGCAGTCTTCTAAAACACCTTATCAGACACGCTAGAGAAACTTAATGTCTAGCTTTGAATTAAAGTAATGACTTTGTGTCTTTTTTTAGAGGACTCTATTTAAACTTGAACACAGATCTATGGTGATTCTCAGATTCAAACAATACATTGTTAGAGAAACTCATTGTGAGTTTTAAAAGGAATCCAAACTGTAAGATCAGATTTTTGTATCTCAGTATTCTCTTGTTGGTATATCTATATAAAGCAGCGGTTATGCACCCACTCCCTCTGGTCTCATGGTGGTGGAATTAGTGGATTTAGCGAAGTGGGTTTACTGCACACTGCCATGCTCAATCCAGACTCCAGACCGACGCAGTCAGGATGTGTAACCCTAGTAATAATGAGGCATGTGGTGCATAACCCTGGAAACCCCCACCTCAAGCTCTGTGCTTCTCGTGAGGCAGCTCCAGGGAACCCCCTGAACTGCATCTCGGTCCCTTGAGATAGAAGGATTTGCAGAGCTGTATAAAAACCTGGGTCTCGAGTCACAGAGGAATTGGCAAGGCTTATCCTTGGGAACCCCTTTGGCGAAGTTCTGAGCCCCACATAATAGCTGGATTTGCAGAGCATATCCAATGGGATGCATGCCCCAAATCTTGGATCCATTGTTGCGGCAGGATTAGCTAAAGCATTCCACCTAAACTGCAGGCTGCCTAGAGACAGCCAATGTGCTCCCCATTCCCCAGTGGAGGCAGCAGTGGGATCCCAGGCCAGGCACAGACTTAATCATAGCTGCCAGATGGAACCTGGATTAGATTTCAAGAAAAAGCGAATGTGTTTAGTTTTCATTTCCATTGCGAGTTCTTACATTTTAATGTAACACCTCTGGGGCCTGGGAGCATTACATGGCTGTCCTTGAATAATCGACACTAACTGCTAGCCAATGCTGGGGAGACATGAAATTAGCAAGCAAGGCAATTTGGCACAGTGATTATTGGCTCCTTCGAGGCGGTTCCTGATGATTTAAGAATGCCAACATTTAAGCAAGTCAGATCTCATTACTCTTCAAGGTTAATTCGAGCTGCTTCAGAGAGAAGTAGCATCTGGATGTGAAATCTTTTTCTTTTTCTTTTTTTTATATAATAGAGCAGATCTCGTCCCGTAATTAGGGTGATCAGCTTCGTAAAGGGCCACAGCCCAATCAGACGTCAGTGACAAATGGTTAAAAAAACCACCTTTAATTAAATCATTGACAGTCCTTTTTTTTCTACCACCTTTAATATCTGCCCTGTCAAAAGGTCTCATGTTAATTCCCTTCTCCGCAAGAGGATCTCGGACCAGGTAATTTCGCATGTCAGGTTTTTAGTGTGAAAGGACACAAAGCTATGGCACTAGAGTTTATATATTTCTAATGAGCTCTGTTTGTATCATTGGTCTGTTGAAAGGAGTTCTAGTTAATGTTGTTGCCCCTGTTAATGTTGATCTGCTCCACAGCATGAAATAGTAAATCATCCACAACTTAGTCACTCAATCATAAAATCCAAGGAAACTAAAGACTTTAGGCTGGTGTCCTTGAAAACTACAGCTATGGCCAAATGTTTTGCATCACCTACAATTTTAGGATTGAGACATCATAATTAAAAACAAAACAAACAAACGAAGAAAACTATATTAACATCATGTACTCAAAGAAACCACAAAATGATATTGCAAAAGTCTACCAGAAGCCATAATTGTAGTACGGTGTTTCATGTTAGTTTTTTGAAGTTTTTTTAATTTGTCAGTTTTTCGTTAAGTATATGGAAAACTACAAAGCGCTGTGTAATTCAATATGTTAATGTAACATTATTCAGCAGGTTTCATTCGACTTTGAGGCAAGATCAGTTCATTCTATAGGGTGGTAGAAATCTTTTGGCCACAGCTGTACACTGCCTTCAAGACGAAGAAGTTAATTTAGTTCTACTAAGTAATAAGGTTTGGGGAAACTTGTTTGATTCAATGTAGTTAGTGGAAATGTCCCTTTTGCTTGTTAGTGACCTTGTATTAAGTAGCATGCTTAATTATAAGGGCTTGTGTTGGTTTTCCCACTGTGTCGTTTATTGCATGTATGTTCAGATTGTGGCATGACTTAATTAAACGTTATCTATTCTGAGAGAGAACTTGCGTGTCCTGTGCCCAGTTCTGAGTTTTCAAGTCTTCATCTGATTAGTTATTTGATGCAGGAAAAGATCCAGATAACTACAGAGGGGTTAAGGAGGAGCCTGGTAGCAGACAGCTTAACACGTCCATTCACAACCAGGTAGGTTCATCAGTACAGGTCACACAGATGTGTTCACCCACTGAAGAAAAAGCCAGGGACAGCATCTCTTTAAGATCACACCTCTGCTCTGAAATAAATGAACATGAAGTCAATTCCACTTTCCTCAGCTCATTTGAATTATTCACAGCCCTGGCACTGCTGCACGCTTCGTCATGTTAAAGTGCCAGTGACATTACTGATGGATCAGGGATCCTTGCGGAGCGACTTATGCTAATTTATTTAGATGGAAGTTGTTCTGATGTCTGTTTCAGGGATCAAGGAAACATGCCCTGAAGCTCAAACCTTAGCTTACTGTATTCAGAGCTGCTGGCTCCTAGGTTCAAATGGCATAACCACTGTGCCAAGACTACCAGATAAGAGGACGTGTGTTGAATAAAGGAAGAGCAAACCACGGGACATGAAAAAACAACCACCATTCATTTGATAAAGGCCATGAGAGTTCAAAAACGGTTTTGAAGTACTGCTCTGGCATCGCCCTATAGAATGAACTCATATTGCTTCATAAAGTCGAATGAAACTTGCTGAATAATGTTACGATAACATAATTGTTTACATAGCACTTTGTAGTTTTCCATATACTTAATGAAAAACTGACAAAAATTGAAAAATGTGACATTTTTAAATCTAACATGAAATACTGTACTACTATTATGGCTTCCGGTAGACTCTTGCGATATCATTTTGTAGTTTCTTTGATTGCGTGATGTTGAATAAAATATCTAAATTATGTTCATATAGGCTTTTTTTTTTTTGCTTTGTTTAATTATGTTTCAATCCTAAAATTCTAGGTGATGCAAAACCTTTGGCGATATCTGTGGTAGGAGTAGCTGTTTTGAAGTTATTTCTTACTCAGTAATGGTTGACAGGGTCCTCCTGATCGGTAAGTGTGGTTGCAGTGGTGACGCAACATTCCAATCTGTCGTTTCAAGTTGGGTAAAACCTGATTTAAAAAAAAAAAGATATGTATTTGACCTTTAAGGTGGTAGGTGACATCTTTAAAGGTTTGCTCATTGTAACAGGTGGCATTCTGGCCATCGAATTACGGGAAATGTTTTTGCGTTGGAGCTCCCACACGCATTGGATAAAGTTCCATTGCACGTTACAAGATAAAAGAGTGCAGCTTCGTGAAGTTTCTCAACTTTGCAAAGCCTCCTCCTCGACATGAGAGAGTATTCAGATAAACCAAACCAATCCACCACTTCCCTTCTGAAATGTCACACCTCGCAGCTTTACTGACAGCAAGTCCTGATAAAACCAAGTCAGGTAAATAACAATTGAAGAGAAAGCAAAGAAGGTACCCACCCTACTGTCACTGACAAACAGCTCTGTCTCAAAGAGAAAGCAAGGAAGATACCCACCCACTGCTACACTTAAGAAGATAACTGATGTTTATTTACATTTTGCAAAGTCTTGACAGCTCCACCATGCTATGCCTGACAAGGGCGAGTCAGTCAACGAACTCTCTGGAGGTGAAAGACGAGTTCAGAGACACGTATGTGCTGTTACAGCAATCCCTGTCTGTCTGGAATCGACTCTCCAGAGGAAGAGTGTGAACGCTGAGATTGTATCAACACGAATAGCTCAGGGCCCACAGAAATAAAAGCACAAATGTGCTTAAGTGATGAATAGTTGTAATTGTATTGGGGGTATACTAGTTAAGCGATTCTACCCGTGAAGGCTGTACCGTGTGTTAACTGACCGTGACTGGAGTTATGCGTCCTGAGCCGAAGGCGAGGCTCTAACTAAAGTCAAGTTCAACTAACACACAGTGGAGCCTTCATCAAGAGGGCTCTATCGCTGTAAGATAATGATTTTTCTGGTTGTTCTCTTTAAAGAAATACTTTTGAAACCTACATTTACCTTGAACTTGTAATGATTCATCAGATACCCTTCCGCTGAGAACATGTTTTTAGGAAAATAGTGCCAAGAATTTTCATAAAGGATAACACATATAATTATAGAAAATAAATAAATAAATAACTTTTTTACTTGTCAGAGCTGCTTTATTTTATCTGAACAGTGGCACATATCTGAATGGAGCAATGTTACTGAACTGTCCGGGTCTCTCTGTTGTTGTGTCTGCACTCCAGTCAAGCTGACAGGATGTGATTGACTGTTGCAGGTACAGCATTGGTTGCTTTCCTCGATACAAAGTATTGATTGGCTGGTTTTGGTGGATAATAAATTCATTGTTAACCAATTGTTTCTTTGTTTAGTATTTACTGTCCAATAGATGTGAACTATGCTTAAAAATGCAGCAAGTCAAAAAGAAAAAGCCAGTTCTTTCACAGATTGATTTTCAGTTTGATTCACAGGTGATGCTGTGACGTTCCAGCAGGCATCTACTGTGGATTAATGCCCGCTATAGCTGGAAGCTGATTGGCTGATGATACTGAATCTTTTTCTAATAATTATCAGGGCAATCTTGTTATTTTAAGTGTAGTCTCTTACTGTAAACTGCATTGCTTTTGTAGCGACCTGTGTTGCTGTGGAATGGAGATTACAATCTAACCACATGCTCAAGTACAGGTACGCTTCCTGTTCACACTTAGGCATTGCACCGTGCAAGAGAAGATTCCTGGAACTCTGTATCACCATGTGTCTTTATGACTGTTTGCTCCGGCTTCATCATGGGGCTGCAGAACTTAGCAAGGTGCTATTCTACTGCACTGCTGTGGCAATACCATAGCAATGCAATGGTTCTGTACTTAAAGGCAATGGAAGAGGATACTACAATGTTATGAAGTTGAATGGTGCCACAGTGGCTGTAATTTCCTATCTTGCTCATAATGATGTGGGCGACTGTGTTGCCATGGTGGATGCTGTGGAGGTTTGTTAATAGTTCTGCTAGGGATTACCAGTCATCCACTGCTATTGTAATGGTATCCCAATAGCGTTTCTTAAACTTTTTTTTTGTAAGGGTTCACCAGTGCGTGCCATTTATTCCAGATTAATCTCAGCGATTACTGGGGTTTCATTTTCATCTCTGTAAAAGAACTCCATCGGGGTGCATTTGAGGGAGAAGAACCAGAACTGATTTCATGAAAACATTCTATATGTTAAAGCAAAACTGAAAGCTAGCATTAAGACCCATCACTTTCTTTTAAAGAACCTGATTCATGTCATGAAACCTATATCCCTTGTATTTGCAACATGTACCAACTGCTGCAGTGTCTTCTAACTCGCTCGATGAACAGGTGGCCCCACGAGTCAAGGACGCTGCAACATTTCAGTCAAATGAGGTTAAGGAGGTGAGGAATTCAGAAGAGTTAACTAGTGTGGTTTTCTTTACCCAATCATGTTCAGGAATGAAGCCTTGAGGGTAATGCTAGGCCTTTCACAAGTTGCAAAAGATGTAATTACACAAATTAGCTCAGCAGACACTCAGTGTTGTACCCTTGATGGCTGCTTGTAGCTTTAGTTGATAATTAGCACAGAGTTACAAAACCACACATTGTTCCTCAGGCTGTACATCCAAAACCTGACAACCAGCAATGAATAATTAGGGATCATGTTTCTGCCAGGCAGGCAGAAAGAAAAAGGAGAAATGATACTCCCTACGACAGTTACATTTCCACTGAATACCTCTAGGATTGCTTCAGAGTACGTTGAGGTACTGTATTCTGTTCCATGGTAGTGGCCATAAAAGTACAAGCTATTTCCAACAGCTGATGTATTTCCATCTATGAAAGAGGATTGAATTGGAGATTAGTCAAATCAGTCAACACTTCGAGGCAAACCCAGATCAGAGTTGATGAGGTGCTTGCTGATTGGCTTTGTGATGACATTCAATGTGTCTGTTGCATTTTTATTATAAGACACACATACAACAACCAGAGCAGAATCTGTGCATTGTATTCATTCCACCCTGGTGTAGAACTCGCATGTGTCATTTGCAAGAACCGTTCTTTCTTGTTAATGCTATTTTTTTATTTGAAGTGCATTCTACTGTAGGTTCCAATTAATGTCTACAACCTTTTCTGTTCTCATTTGCCACTGAGGTTGAATACAAATGTATTTAAAATAGGTCCTCCAGTTTCCTTTAGCGGCAGAGCCAGATCAACACAGTACGGACTAAAGAATTAGCTCCAGCCCTGTCGCGCTGATGGATGAAGTTAGTCAAAGAGCGACTACTGTGAAGGACACTAGAAGTGGGTTTTACATTCTGAATTGCCATGAGAGAGGGTACAAATACTGAGGTATTCCTAAACAGCTTCCCAATGAATTCAAACAGAGTGTAGCCTCTTATTTTGTTTTTTCTTCTTACATGCCCATAGACAAAGCTGTCCTGGAACTGGTCAAACTCAATGTCTCCTTGACCTAGTTTCCTGCTCATACCATGAGGACACTATCTATTATTCAAGGTAGCTTATTTTAATGTACACCTCTGTGGATTTGCTACCTCTTAAGAGGATTGCTTTCATGAGTCGAGCTGCCATGACAGTGTTTTCTCATTCCAGATAGTATATGTTGACTGATACAGTGTATTTCACTGTAGATCCAAGCTATTCTTGCACATCTTCCTGTGAACCCACAACGGCATTGTTTCATGTTTAAAGAGCTCTTTGTGTCCTTACATGATTCATGGTGCATATGGGAATGTGGTGTAATATACAATCTACTGTCTGGCACTGCTGGTGTTATCTAGTCCCATAGCAGGCTAAGACAGTGCATTTCTGTCTACAGTACACTCTGAGATATGAGTCTTACTAAATTCAGGATCAACAGCCTACATTTTGTGGGAGAGTGAAGGAATTTAATTTTGCTTAATTTGCTGTCTGTAGGCAGATTGGGAAGGGAGTACTGTAGTTATCCTGCGGCTCCTTGTCATTATGGGTTTCCCTTCCATTGCCTTTGCTGTGTTCACTGCTTCATTGCCTCTTTCATCTTGAAGCCAGCCAGTGCCCGTGGCATTTGTGGAATAATTCAGTTTTAGCTGTGTTAATAACTGCAGTCAGCCTTAAGAAAGGGATGCATTAACTCTCCCTTTGTTTGGCTTCATTGTTGACCAAATGAAATCAAGGGCTCTTTCGCTCTCTCCCTCACCCCCCCTCTCTCTCTCTCTCATTATATCTCTACCTCTCTCTCTCTCTCCCTCACTCCCCCTCTTTCTTTCATTCTCCCTCTCTCTCTGTCTCTCTCATAGCTCTACCTCTCTCCCTCCCTCTCTATCTCTCTCTCCCTCCCTCTCTCTTTCTCTCTCTCTCTCTCTCTCTCTCTCTCTCTCTCTCTCTCTCTCTCTGTGTCTCTCTCATTATATCTCTGCCTCTCTGCCTCCCTCTATCTGCCTCTCTCCCTCTCTCCCTCTCTCTCCCTCTCTTTCTCTCATTGTTTGATTGCTCATTTCCTGAAAGACCTGACTGGGAGAGGAGGCTCGTTCCCCATGGAAGCAATCAACTGGAATATAAGGCCTTTAAAATTACTTAGGAGGTAATTTGGTTAATATTTTTTTTTCATCGCTTGTGTAAATGAAAATGCGTCCCTGTTGACACATTCAGAGCGTGCAGCATTTTATTAACGAGAAGTGGAAAGTGGTAATGAAGTGTGAACACGCTGCTTCCTTCAATTTAGACCAGAGGTAGCACTGATTTTCATGGTTTCAGATTTAATGTGATATTATTACTTCATCCAGCCGTAGCCAAAAATTAACTTAGGCATGCGATTTTCCTCATCAAAGTCAAGGATCTTTCCATCTTTAGAAGGGAGAGGTTTATTTTCTTATTATCAGTACCTCCCCAGAGGAGACCTCGTGTTCTCTCTACTGTAAACTCTAGCTGGCCCAGAAGTAACTATGGGCCTCCTTTGCAATTCAGACCAGGCTTTATTTATTCATTTACTTATTTATTTATTTATTTATTTATTGCATTTATACAAAAGTGTCGCAAAGCACTGTACAGTACATAGCCAAAAAACGAACAAACCACAATGCATTTGTATAGCATGTCACACATACAACTGCCACAGTCAGACCATTTGTGGAGCAGACAAACACAACTCAGGCAGCACTGAGAGATCTCTTTTAAAAACAGTAGGGTACAACTACAGCCTTAGGGACCTTTTGCCAGACACTTTCTAAATAGGCACTACAGGTACTGTGCTTGTGTCAGGACTGGCTGAACTGCTACCCATTCCAAGGTGTCAATGCAAGCCTCATGTGGTCGTTCATACTTACCCACTGCAACAATATCTTTGGACTGTTTTACTGTTACTCATTTAAATAACCCAAGCAGGCACGTTTTGTCGTTCTATATCATTGTCTTATAGATACTTACCTTGAGGCGATACAAGCTAAAAACATTACCAATTGGGCATTTACCACTTTAGATGCGAAGTGAGAAAATGTACACCTACTGATGAGCAATCCTGCTGTTATCTTTACACACACACACACACACCCCTTCTATCTCTAATGCTGGGCACCTACAATTAGACACTGGAGACTAAGCCACACCAGAGCGGTTTGGGGGACGGACTCACAAAAGGGATAATCACTGTGTTTAGGAGCCGTGTTTAACTACAGGGTAAGGCGATGCATCACAAGCCTGCGCTGTTATCACAAGACAAACACAAAGGGATCCCTGGGAAGGCTGTTTGCAGACTGCAATGAGCGCCGCTGATGCGCACATTAATCCCGGACCCTCTGGCTCCTGCCGTGGAGAAGCGACACATGCCGAAATTATAGGTTCTGTTGGTAGCTGATGCCTGCGGGCCTGTTCGCACTCTGTCCATTGAGCCGTTGTGTTTTCTATAAACACCCATTACACACAGAGAGAGAGAGAGAATGAATTAGTCATAAATTGATAGCTCTTTTGATGCAATGTGGAGAAATGACAAATCCTCCCATTGACTGAGTAACGGGTAATTTTGAAGAATAAATAGCCAAAACGCCCTCAGTCTTCAAGGGGTTGTGTTTGCTTTTATGCAAAGGGGGGGGGGGGGGTGAATAGGGTGCCGTCAGTGTCAGCAGAAGTAAGATGAAAACCAGACAAGGCAATCAAACATCCACAGGTTTTGAAATGCAAAGTATAACTGGTGCTTTATGATAAAAACCCATTTAACATTCAAAGTAAGTAAGCTGGCATTGCAGTTCCAGAGGCAGGTTCCCTTTGCATATATCTGTGAGCATGTTTTTCTAAGATATGGAAGTCCTATTCAGTCAAATACACACATTTCTCCAGATGGCTCTTGCATAACATGTTCTACTCCTTTTTCTTTTTTTCACACTATATTTCAGTGTAAGTGTTGCTGAATTACCATATCACTGCCAAGACACACTGGTGGGTGACATGCATTTGGTATCGCTTCATTCCATATTTTTTACCGATTTCAGTGTTAGCCTCATATTAACCTGTATCAGTATTTCAATGTTAGCCTCATATTAACCTGTATCAGTATTTCAGTGTTAGCCTCAGATTAACCTGTATCAGTATTTCATTGTTAGCCTCATATTAACCTGTATCAGTATTTCATTGTTAGCCTCATATTAACCTGTATCAGTATTTCAGTGTTGGCCTCATATTAACAGCTCATTTTCTATTTCCCTTGTATACGGGAAGTGTTTAATACAAGTTTGACTGTATAGTGTCCTACACACGTACTTCCACACATCCTGTACTTACACCCAGTCAGCCTCTTGTAGTGCTTCCAGTTTTGTTCAGTGCTGTCTTAACTTGATCCTGTTCCCCACTTTATATAACCCTGCTGTTGCCCTTCATGGAGACACAGTGTGGCACCCAGCCTCTCTGTGAACAGTGGCAGTGTGGATAGATGTAGATGGAGATGCCGGCATTCATTTCAATGCGTTCACAGCAGTGGAGCCAACTGTCGGCAGCGATTTTTCTTTTGAATTCCCAGACTGTAGAAAATGGTTACAGCAACAGCTGCGAATTTATTAGCATGCATGGCGTTCTGCCTGTTCAATGTTGTTATTTATCGCAAAGCATCGCTTTTTGACACAATAGTTTTGTCTCAAGTGCCCAATGCATATTGCTTGACAACACACATGCAAACCCCCCTCCCCAGTCTCTGTAAGTCGCCTTGGATAAAGGCGTCTGCTAAATAAACAAATAATAATAATATTAATAATAAAGTGTCTTTCGAGGTATATTTTTAAGCAGCGAGACTTCTCTTATAACCCTCAGTGTCATCATGCACACTGAAGTAAGCACCTCAGTCTCCTGTATCTGTATTACTCCCTGCAGCGCGTTATACACCAGAATGCGTTGTATGCTGAAGATGACGGTGCTCCTTTCACACTCCTGTCTAGGCCTACCCCAAAGCCAGCATTGAGGTATCTCCAACCCTACAATCATCATCATCATCATCATCATCATCATCTTCTTGCTGCCTCAACTCTTTATCAATCCTGCTTTGATTACTCATAATAAAATTACAGCATTTCTGGAAAAGCAAAATATCCCTGAGCTATCTACACAATCTCTTCCTTCCATCTATAAAGAGCCCCCCCCCCCTCCCGTTATACTGCAGTGAAGCAGCTGGCCATCTGTTTGTAGTACATTCATTATGGTGCCAGGGTAATTAAGAGCTTTCTCCTAAATGATAGCTTTGCTTTGCTTTCAGATGTTCCTTAACAAGGCAGCCTACAAAGGTGTTAGTGTACCGCATTCATCATTGTCATCTGGGGCTAATTACCGTGCTATAAATCACACCGGTGACCTGCTCACACCTCTGCTGCAGGGAACCGTGGAATATTCTGTAAGATGAATACGATGCAAAGTGCCGCCATTTCCAGACCTCACAGAGACTTTTAAGAAAGTCGTTTTTAAGGGTTGAATGGTGGGGGTTTGGGGTCTTGTTTTTTTATTACTGGTTCTCAGACCAAGAGGAAAGGTCCTCCCTCTCGAATAAGCAAATTGAAATGACTGCAGTTAAGAATATGAGAACATGAGAAAGTTTACAAACAAGAGGAGGCCATTCGGCCCATCTTGCTCGTTTGGTTGTTAGTAGCTTATTAATCCCAGAATCTCATCAAGTGGGGTGTCAGCTTCAACAACATTACTGGGGAGTTGGTTCCAGACCCTCACAATTCTCTGTGTTACGTGAGTCCACATTTCTGGAAAATCGCTGTTCAAATCTAGAAACAAGCACACTGGTTATTTGATCAAAGAACCAAGAGTGCATGTCTTTCTGTTTTTCATGTCTTAACTTGAAAGTGGAGTAATTCACGCTCGTTTCAAAGGGATCTTCAGAGTTTTTAACATGAATAAACAGAGGTTGTTATTAAGAAAATGTCTTGAACAGTACAACTGTAAGAGGCTGTCACAAAAACAATGCTAACCTGAGGTATGCTCAAGAGTAGAGCTGAGCCAGGCCCCCATCATACTGTTAGATCTTTTAATATAGCACCCGGTTCTCCGTGTACGATTCCACCTTGCTATATTAATGCCTGTTAATGGTGTCTCTCAGCCCTTTTGAGATGATTGGAAGATTTTAAGTCTCTTCTGGGCAGGGGAGTGTTGGAAGTGAATCACCTCGGAGCTCCAAACCTCCCTCTCTAATACAGTTCGAATTTTATGAGCCAGGTTTACAACGTTATTTATTTCGCTGCTTGTACTGTTTAATGGCCGCTGTAATCTTACAGGAGGGACGGAGATATAAGAGGATTGGCTCAGAGCTCTCTTTCAAACCGCAGACATTTCAGCTTTGACCTTTAACTTGCTTCTCATCAGATTATCCTTCCTATAGACGGAGTTCTAATCTACCAATGTGTCCGTTATTGGTTTTTTTAAATGATTATTATTTCTGCTTTATTTCTCGGTTGTTATGCTGTGTGTCAGTGTCAACATTCAGGAGTTGAATCACTGTGGATTGCTTATGATATAAGACTCAGAAGGACCAAACAGAAACTCAGTCAGATCAATAAGAAGTCTCAGGCTGACAAAATCAATCAAATCAATGGTTACAACGTCAAAACCTTGATACACCATAATAACAGATAAGACTCCCACTGCATAGCATTTTAAGCCACCCCAGGCTTTACCTTGAGCCTAATTAGTTGTGCCTAAGCCTGTGGCCTCCAGGATGTGTCAGATTAGGCTCAGGTGTGACTAATTGACCTCCGAGTACAGTAAATCCTCGAATGGTTTTAAGAGCTCTGCAATGGGAGTTTTATCTGGTACTGTGGATTGTGCGGCTATTCATTTCTGTGTGTTATCAGACCCTTCAGGTGTTCCATTAGCAGAAAAGATTACAGACTCTTAATGACAGTGTTTTGAACCCATGCCAAGTGTTGAAGCTCCCACTGTCCTATGTCTTTCTCCCCTGGATACGGATTGGCATTATTAATTGCTCAAGAGGATCTAGGCAAAGTAGTCGGTCTGAGCTGTACTTCAAACTCAGCAGACAGTTCACACTTTCACAGCGCATCAAAGGCACGTGGGCCTTCAGGTCATGCTTGAGTTCCGGACAACTTGCCAATGGTAGTCTAGCAACTGTTCCATTGGAACAGAAGGTCTTGAAGGTGTTGTGTTCCACAGTATTTGTGAATGGTATCAATGATGTTGCCTTACAAGCCCTTGGTGGAAATATCATCTCTGTACATGCTAACAACACATTTTAAAAAATCTGTCCCCCTTTCAAATGTTTTTGACTTTGGGGGCCCGTATAACCTCCTACTGCTGCAAGTAGTAGCAGGAGCGTAGATGAAGGGGGGGGGGGGGTACGCAGCAAAAAAGGTCAGCTTTGATGAACACAGAACATGCAATAAGAGGTAATCGTGCTGTGAAGAGAATTGCATTGGGAGACCATGTGACAGCACTTACACTTTCAGATCTGAGATTCAAATCTGAAATGGAGGAAATCCACGTTCTTGTTTTTTAAACGACAGAGGTGATGCTGACTTCGTGGCTGCTGCTTGAGGATTAACAGTAAAGAGCTGCAAAGTGACTCTGGAAGCTAGGGACAAGAAATCATTTAAAGAGTGAGAGACTCGTAATGCAAGAGACTGTGTGAGTCCCTGTGGAACAGAAATAAAAAAAAATACAAACTCACACACACACAGTATAAACAGCAAAGCAGTCATAACATTTAAGACTTTTGTGACTGCCTCTGCTGCTTATAACCTTCATAGTGTGTGAGTCTGTAGTTGTTTCATCTCTGTCTCATACGAAATATTATATATATATATATATATATATATATATATATATATATATATATATATACAAAACATAATTTATATGCAATGCTGTGATAACATATTTATCCATACAGCTTGATTTATATACCATATATGAAATATTCAGAGGACTGAACCAAGCCTGTACTTCCAGAATTCTGAAAAGACAGATTTGTGATATTCTGTTTTCGAATAAAGCTCACAATAACATACCATTTCCATGACAGGTGTTTTATAAGCGTGAAAAAAACTAAAAAACAAAAACACACTTCTGCGGTGGTGGAAATACAAGTGGGCGGGTTTGCGTGTGAACGAAAAATAATCTTGTTTTAAAAATGCAGTCCCTCATTACATGGCACCCCTCTGTTATAGTGATGTGCAGTCGCTCTTCCTCCCTGTAATTCCATTATGCAGGCAATGGGCTCTCTGCATTTAAATGTGTGCTTTGATCCACTCAAGCAGGTGTGGACACTCGGATGACACACCTGCCACTTTGTCAGTTCAGATTTGCATGTGCTCCCCAAAAGTGTTAATCATCCGTTTTCAAAGCAGATAAGGAACGTTTCATTTATCAGCACAGTCTGGACACACCTCCAGCAGTCTCACTTCAACGTCCCTTATTTACTTCAGACTGCAATTTTTTTTTAAATAAAACTGCCAATGATCCAGTCTGTAGACTTCAGAAGGACTTTGCAGTCTGATTGTGTGGTGTTTATATACATGTTCAGTTTTGTCTTTAAAGTGTTCTAATTTAAACCACATGTATGCCCTCTGCAGCCTTGTATGCAGCATGCAGTTGTTTTTAGCTGGCACACTGCTAAAATGAACTATTTTATATACGAAAAGAGCAAGTTCAAGTAAATATAAGCATACATTATATCGGTTCAAACAGGAAAAAAAAAACTGCTTCTGTCATACGGAGTCACTGTTGTAAATTTTGTAAAAGTGACCCCATGAAGTCTGTTTGACCTCAGGGTTTGGGAAAGGAAAATGGTCCATGGGTCATAAAATTGACACACAGCCTCTGTGTTAAATCCACACACTCGTTCTATAAGTAACCCTTAGCACTCAGAAGACAGCAGAAATATGCTCAGAGAGTACAGCAGATTTGAACCTTTCAACACAGCATCAACCGACACTGAATCCAGACTCTAGAAAACAAATGGGTGTTTTTGGTGTGAAAAAGCAGTCCATCACTCATAAGAGAGCTGTAGTAAAAAACAAACTTGTATAAAAGGTATACTGTACAATTGTCTTCATCAGTAAGAACCCCAGACATACTAAGTAACTTTTCAAGAGGAGTAATACAACTTCACAACATGACCCAGGAGAAAATGACATGTCATCACTATTGACTGTGTGGAATGCAGGGCTTTCATTTAAACATGTTTTATTAGCAAACGGTGTCTTTTAGTCTTGCTTGTCAATCCAGCACAGACTTCAGAAAGATAACCTGCAATCACCCGTGTGAGGAAAGCACAGTATGTGACTGCATTGTAATTAAAATCAAGTGAACTGTGTGTCACAGAACTGGAATTTCTTCTAGTCAGACTTTTATGGCCAAAGATCTATGATCTTGCACTGTGCTTTAATTATGGCTACTTGCTGCATGTGGTTCTATGAAGCTCAGTGGCATTAAAGAAAGAAAGAAGAGAGGAAGGGGAAAGCTTTCAAACCGGACCTAGCTGTTTTGTGTATTCTTCAAAGGGGTTAGGCTACAGCATGGGCATTCTGCTTTTAAAAGCCCTCTTTAAAGTCTCTGTTGTGGCTCCAGATGTTTTGTGTAGCTATTTATTCAGCTTGTAAACAGGCCGCCAAAATCGTTCCACATAATGATGGAGAGGAGAGCTGCAATTACATTGTTGTGGGGACTTACAAAGGAATGCTGCATACTTAATGTGATTGTGTGCTGGGGGACCCTTTATCTACTCGGATAGGGAGGTTTCCCATATTGAAATGCAAATCTTAACAATTTGTAATTCATTAGGGGGGCAAAACACTGACAACAAAACCGCTGAAAAAATGATGAATGATTGAGTGAATGAATGAATGAATGAGAAGTTGGCCTCTCCACAGTGCATTAATTTTCTTCTCATTCCAGGGAGATTTTCATCAGGGTCTAAACGACCATTTCAGTCAAATCATTAGATGTCTTCTTTTCAGGACTAATGGATGGATGGTTGGTTTCCTGCTCATTCCAATGGAGTTCTCTAAGCCAAGGCATTGCTAGATAACTCGAGTCGTGTCACCTATTGTTCTGCCTTGACAACCTGATGGCAGACCTTTCCCTCTTAAATAGCACCCAGCAGGAATCTCAGTGACTCAGTGATTACTTCCACCAGTAGTGTTGATTATTATTGCTGCTGTGCAGTAGTGTAGTGTAGTTTAGTTTAGTTTTGTCACTTTGTGCCCACAGGGCCAGCACAGGTACATCTCAATAGTGCAGCACTAATACAAAGAGAGACCTAAGTAGACCAGACTCAATAATAAACAATACAACCATTATTGTACAGCTGAGTAATATCAATCAAAACACACATTTACACACACGTATACATACAATACACAAATATATTAAAAGATGAAGATATATTAAAAGATAAAGATTTGTCATGCCAATTTGCGTGGTGGTTTTGTGATCAGGACTACGGTCCACAGAGGACAAAAATGAGAACGTAATCCACATGAATCGGATTACAAGCCACAAGCCAAAGCCAGTGGATAACAGAACCTCGGAGTGGATCGGAATCATGGACGGAGGTGTCCGAAAAGCAATCCCTGTTCCTCATGACAGCCAGACAGCATGCTGAGCCTCCCCTGCCTGCTCCACCCAATGGGTTTTTAGTTTTTCTAATAAAACCGCTGAGTCTCAGCAGCCCGATCTCTTCCCTTGTCCCCACGCGCTTTCCCACACACTCCCCGAGAGAATTGATTCAATCCAGAAGACACAGACCTTGAACATGGCTCCCTTTGTCAAGGCAGACAAAGGCAGCCCGTAATTGGATTCACATTGAGAGAGGTATTTCAAACAGTTCAGTAACAAGCACAAGTTGAGGGGCTACAGCAGAACTGCCAAAGCGGGGGGTTGAGTTTCGTTTTTAAAAGCTCACCGCTGACTCGTTTTTATTGGCTAGGACTAGATCATCAGCAAAATGAAAAAGAAAGAAAGGGAAAAAAAACTCCCTGTGCGCGATTTTTTTTTTTTTTTGAAACCGGTCACACAGGGGCGAGTTCAAACAATAAAAAAGGTTTGAAATTGAATCCGGTCATTGAGTCTGTAAAGTCTGCATTTTGAATGCGCCTGAACGCTCTGCCTACTGTTTGCATTGATATTCATTGAAACGTTTAGCAGGTCTCGGTCTCATCACATTGTGTATTTAGTTTTCACACAAGTAAAAGGGCTTTTAATTTACTTGGATTTGATGGTACAGCGACTGTGAAAAGGGGAAGAGAAGCGAATATCGGGTGTGTGCAAATTTAACCGTGGTAAAACAATTGTGTTGATGTCGGGAATTTATTGAGGATTTTAAAAAGTGCAGTGGAAATGTATCCATCCTACATTACTCCTACAGTGCTACTGCTTTTAGAGAAAGAAATAAAAAGACAGCGATCTGCAGCAGATGGCTGTAGTTGTAGATGTTGTCCCAGGAGTATGTGTCTAGCAGTACGGTGCTTCTGCAGAAAAGGCCAGTGAATTCCATGCAGGATGAGCTCTGCTTATCCCCTCTTCTCAGGTGCTGCTGTGATTACATTTCTAGCTCCCATTTCCACTTTGCTTCATAGACTTTGTCACTTGGCAGAAAAAAAGAACTTACCTGGTCTGTCAAAACAAGCCACTACAAATCCATTATTATTAATAGTATTGTTAATGTCACACGTTATTATTATTAATGTCTGTGATAATATTGAAATGCAATGCGGTGCAGTCTTGTGGAAAGAAATGCGTGACCTGTCGTTAGCGTTTCCTGTTTGAGCCCTAGGTGCAAACCAGTCGCAGGAACAATGCAGCCTGTATGCAGGTATTAGCTGGCAATTCTTTCATTTATAAATGCAGTGGCACAATGCAACTCTGCTGACCTTAGCTTAAATCATTGAGAGTTAATTAGAAACAAGAAACCATATGGGACGAGAGAGGAATATTCTACAGCCTTTGAAATGTGTGTGCCTGTGGGTTCAGTAACCTTCATCGCTTTCATTCTGCAATTCGTATTTCCTGTATTTAACCCTGAACCTTGACAAGTCAATTCATTCTTAATGGGCTCCTCTCTGCTTTTTGCTGTCAAGGTCTTGTAATTTGGTGCACTTTGTAAAAAGAGTTCAAATCCAATAACGTAACACTGACACACAGGTCTAGCATGCCTGTTCAATGAAATAGCCTAGCCTTGTCACTATTAATTATTCCCCAAGATTGCTAAATGATAAAACAGTTCAGAGTGTTGCTGGTTTAGTGCAGTGATATCATTCTTAGTTTTTTATCATGATTTTCCTTCTGGTTATACTATGCATTTACCATAGTTTACCATTTTTAATGTGCTTTACCATAACTCTCTGGGCTTTACAATGCTTGTCATGCTTGACCATGCTTTCACTATGCTTTACAATACTTGCCTATGCAATACCATGCTTTCACTATGCTTTACCATGCTTTCACTATGCTTTACCATGCTTTCACTATGCTTTACCATGCTTTCACTGTGCTATACCATGCTTTCACTGTGCTATACCATGCTTTCACTATGCTTTACCATGCTTTCACTATGCTTTACCATGCTTTCACTGTGCTTTACCATGCTTTCACTGTGCTATACCATGCTTTCACTATGCTTTACCATGATTTCACTGTGCTATACCATGCTTTCACTGTGCTATACCTTGCTTTCACTATGCTTTACCATGCTTACACTATGCTTTACCATGCTTTCACTGTGCTATACCTTGCTTTCACTATGCTTTACCATGCTTACACTATGCTTTACCATGCTTTCACTATGCTTTATTACACTTTGCTATGCTTTTGCTAAGGTCAACTTTTATAAGGGTGGTCTCTCTAAGAAGGCCTGTTACTGATAGGCTGAAATGATTGTGTCATCATCTTACTTCATAAAGGCCATTGGCTGTCTGTTACTGTCCATAAAATAATTGTAGTTGCCAGAAGATGCTAAAGCTTTTCACCAGTGGAGTCCTGCTTCTCTTCTAGCGTATTTTGCAGCTGGTTTGTCGTGACACACAAGGTCAATTGACAGGGTCCACAAAGAAAGAGCCAATCCCAGTTTTAACTGCAGAACATTAACAGTGATATACAAAACTGTTTCAATGGGGGAAAGAGTTATTGCAGAGCTATTACACATTCTACACAGACATCTCTGTGTGGTGTGCATTATAACCAGTGCTATAGGTACTGGCATGGATCTGCATGTTACAGATCATTTTAATTGCTTTCAATTACTGTATCTCTACTAATGTTGTCCCCTTTTGATGAGGAAAATCCAGTGCTTAATAAATATGTATGTTACTAATTACACTATGTGCATTATTAATTGAGATATCATTTCTCTGAAAGTGGATCTAATTAGGAAAGGAAATTAGTTCCTATCATATCAGTCATTCTAATTGCTTTTTTGTGTCAAGTTTTGTGTCCTAATTTGCTGTTAACACAGAGCCCAGGGGCAGTCTAGCAAATGAACAAACTCAATACACAGGTAGCTGTGAGTTTACTGTGATCATTGAGATCTGACCAGTGTACCAGACGAACAAACTCAATGTACAGGTAGCTGTGAGTGTACTGTGATCATTGAGATCTGACCAGTGTACCAGACGAACAAACTCAATATACAGGTAGCTGTGAGTGTACAGTGATCATTGAGATCTGACCAGTGTACCAGATGAACAAACTCAATACACAGGTAGCTGTGAGTGTACTGTGATCATTGAGATCTGACCAGTGTACCAGATGAACAAACTCAATACACAGGTAGCTGTGAGTGTACTGCGATCATTGAGATCTGACTCCTTGGAGGTGAAGCATTCACATGTTTCAGATATTGTATGCTGTAATTTGTTTTATTACACAGCAACTTTGGAAAGATTGTTTGAATGTTGCCAAGGAAATAGGGCAGGAAAAAAAATGGCGGATCAATCAGAGAATACACCAGCTATTTTTGGCCCGTGTTAATTGCGCGCTCTTCGGCAGGGCATATACATGTGCTTACAATTAAAGACTCCACTATTAATATGAGATTATTAGAACTCGGAGGCGAGTTTTCATACTGTGTCCTTCAACGTCTGGAAGTTTGATTGTAGAGCTCCAAACTGCAGAACAGGGAAATAACACAGTTCTGTTCCAGCTTTCTGGAAACTAATCCTTCACCCCTCCCTCTTGTAATCTCAGTGAACGGGTTCCATTCTACCGCAGCAGGCTTTGAAAACCCACCTGAATGGGCTCCACCATTGTTGTTTGGCTGCAACTGTGGAGCTGTTTGTTTAATAGGGCCTGCACACTCCAACAGGATCATAAAAGAAAAATCTAGCACATAGGCTATTAGGCTACACAGGCTTAATTGCTTGTTAATTGGGTAATTAGTGCTGTGCTTTTGTGTTTTTTTTCTTCTTCTCTTTTCTTTGAAGTGCTCATAAAACTGAATTAGCTGAATAAACAGAAAATCACATGCACACCAGGGCAGTTTTCATTATAGTGTGTTGTCAGATTCAGCTCTGGTTCTAATCAGATTGCAGCAGATCATCTCTGGTCCCTCATTATTTGCTCCTGTTCACATCCTGTTTAGAAGGGCTTGTGTGGGTTGCATTGTGCTGGTAGACTTGTTCCAGTCTTTTGTTTTTGCTTGAGCTTCTCATCTTTGTCGAGAAGATCTTTGATTTAGATAACGTGATGACAGCTACATGAGTCATGACCGCGGTGACACGCAGCAATAACCCTGTGCATGTCGGTTCAAGAGCTCCAGAAATACTACAGCAGGATCACAGAACAAATAAACACCAAATCAAATCTAAATCAGGTGCATGTTTGATCAATGATACATCCCCAGGATTACAGGTAAGCAAGCCTAGCTCGTCAGAATAATGAGCGTGAGGGAAGGAGGGAATGAAATCAAATAAACATGATCACTAACACTCTGAAATGCAATGAGGGGCTCAGTGTTTACAAGTAAAGAATTTATTGGAAGAACTCCAGCAAGGCGCTGTTTTGAATTGGCATTGAAATATGGGTTGTCGACAGATGGTAGTCATATGGAGCAAGCCAGGATACAGAAACGGAAGCCATGTGTACTGTAACCTATGAGTTAGACTGGCTTGGTGCTGGCTGTTGGAAATGCTACTGGCCATTCCTAACATCCGGCTGGGATTTAGGACTTGGCATGGCAAGATATTTATCATAAGTAAAAGCTAAGTAGTTCTCGGCATTACAAGTCCACATGGTGTGGTTTACAGAGACCTAGTACTGATTGTGGCGTGTTTGATGTGTCGTCTTATAGATGTGTTGTCTTCTTGATGTATCATCTTCTTCTTGATGTGTCTTCTTGATGTGTCTTCTTGAACGGGTGGAGTGTCTTGTGGGCGTGTTCCAAGGGGCCTGGTCCAGTTGCGTTTGTAGAAGTAGTAGTTGCTCAGAGTCCTGTTCCAGCCAATTGGAGTTCGGAAAAGGAGGGGCGTGAAATGCAGTCTTGATTTTGAGCATTTTGCACTGGCATCAGATTCGGTGAAGTCAAATGAAAGACCGCCTTTGTTCACTCCACCAGCTCCACATATACTCGAAAATAAAAACCAACCGGGTTCAATTAACTCAACGCACAACTTGGTTGTGCAATTATGCTACTTCTGGCAAGTACCCCTGATTTGTACTCCACCTATTGTGTTTGAGCCAAAAGCAAATTCTGCCCCAGGGATCCACTAAGAGATTTATATTGTAAAAACAGGCAGTGGCTGGAGACTCCACAGCAATAAACACGCTATCACAAGACGAAACAAAAACTAAAGCAAAACACTCACATGAGCAATTAACAATAGAAATGATTACAGAAAAATAAAAACCACACAGCATGGGGGTAGAAGCAGCTTTATCTTCATGACAGAAATTGTGCAATTATGCAGTCTAACAACCTGCAGCGTTCTTAAATGACGAGATCTTTATCTCCTGTATAAATAGCTTCGCTTGATTGTGAGGTAGTATACTGATATCAGGGGACCTCTCGGCACTAATGTTCACAATTTTACAGCCTTGAAATACAGCTTTGTCACAAAGCTGCAATGAATTGAGATCACATTAACGAAGCTGCCATTTATAACATAGAAAAACAGAGAATGCACAATCTTTTTGTAATTGGCTTTTATTGATGGCAGTAATGGATTTAGCAAGTATTCAAAATCAAGCGTCTATCCCAATACATTTTCTTTTTAAAATACTATACATACGCTGTTGAAATGTCTTGTCTACAGATCAGAATAAGCAGGGGGGGGGGGGTGTGTGAACCGTTTCTAGTTACAGCAGTAGGTCTGTTTCTTTGTGATGCTTCTGGTAGCTTCTCTTTCCTGAGTGTCGTTGCCCAGTGTACCCCAATTAATCCCAGTGATTGTATATCACAAGTGCATGCATGAACCCGCCTACTTCTTTCCTCAGGACTGGTTAATATGGGGATTCTTACAGGTGATTGACACTCGTATGCATTTGACCGGGGTTCTTGTTTAATTGTAAAATAGGGAGAAATTTGGCCTGATGTTGCAAAAAAAAATCTGTCAGCGCTGGTAGGGCGTCATATTTGAAACCACAGAAACAAATGATTAATTGATTGGTTTGCCTTACACAGACTGGTAATGGACTTCAAATGCATCAAAAACGACAAACAACACACCACTTGTAAAGGAGAAAATGTATTAGTTCACAAGTTTTAGGGCAACCAACCATGCGCTTCTGATTTCTTACACAGTACATGTTTTTTTGTAAAAGAAAGCTGATCCCATAGTTCACACGAGGCTCATTAACATGGGTAAGAATGAATAATTTAAACCGTCAGTCTTACCCTTTTATTGTTACGTCAAAAAAAAAAAAAGTAAACATTACAGCTTCTTAAAGTATCCAAGACTGGAGGAATTGAGTAGCTCCAGAGAAAAAATCAAGACATCAAGCAGGTCTTTCTTATTGGATTGAGCCCTGTAGACCCCAAAAGCACCTGCTGAGGGAATGGCTGAGCCTCTGCTTTGAACCATTGAGAATCAGCTGGCTGTGCTCAAAGGGTCTTTCATAAGAGAATTGGACATAAAGAGGACAAGAGAGGTATTATCTGTTCTGTATTATAGTGTGCTTCTTTAGTTTGTGATTTATTATTATTATTTTTTTGCATGCATGCAAAGGCCCACATGTGAAATCCCGAAGTGGCAGGACCCTCTTTTATTATTATTATTATTTATTTCTTAGCAGACGCCCTTATCCAGGGCGACTTACAATTGTTACAAGATATCACATTATACATTATTTCACATTATACAGATATCACATTGTTTTACATACAATTACCCATTTATACAGTTGGGTTTTTACTGGAGCAATCTAGGTAAAGTACCTTGCTCAAGGGTACAACAGCAGTGTCCCCCACTGGGGATTGAACCCACAACCCTCCGGTCAAGAGTCCAGAGCCCTAACCACTACTCCACACTTCATGGCACCATGGCCTGAAGGGGATATAAAGAGTGGTCTGTGTTATTTAGTTTACGCTATGTTTCCATGTTTGTCAACTGTGTCCTTTGTAACACCTGTGAGATACTGAGTGATTTGCTCATTATCGAAGTAGCAATGCTTTAGTATTAGCTGCTTTATCTTGGCTATTTCTCTGACTTCAAAAGAAATGAAAGGCAAGCCACATGCACAGACTCTGGAGATGCACACGGATTGTGAAGCCCTGCCATCTTTGTATTCTCAGACCTGTCTCTCTGATAGAATTAGGGTAAGAACATCATCGGGTCTGTTTGATCAGTTCCAGTTTACATGACTTGGGTGAGAGTTTGAGATATGAAGTGACCTTTACAGCATGATATTGAAACAATCTCACAGTCTTATTACCATGAGAACGTTAAGCTCAATAAATGACTTTCTCTCTCTCTTCTTCCCTCCCTCTCCCGTGCTGATAACCTGCAATCCCACGGTATGGGGGGCTCAGTAATGATGTCAGTTCACAGCCTTCTTATTTTAGCAGAATTGCTTAATTGGTATGTGTTCTACATAACTGTTTGAGTATTAGAGGCACAAATGAAGGTCAGAAGCTCAGTGCTTGTAGTCGACCGAAATAAATTGATTTGTGCTCAGCGGTACAACCGGGAGAAGACTTTACGGTTCTCTGAAGAAATGAAGGATTCTAATCGCGTTTTAAAAAAAAAAAGAAAAAAAACCTTCACTGACATCCAAAGAGTCTGGAGAACCGAAAGGTGACACGCACTCAACACATAGACAAGCTGAATTAGAGAGGTATTTCAGCAGGTTGATGGACTTCTTATAGACTTTAAATGAGCCCCCTCCAGGATTTTCAACAGCCACTGGAAACTCCAGTTTAGAACACAGCTGAATCGAAAGTTCCCTGTTCTAACAAGCGCTGCTTTTTGGATTGCGATTCCAGGCCAATTGCTAACTGTATCATCTTCAAGAGATTCAGCCTAGAGGTTGCATCAGGCAGATAAGAAGCACACCAAGGATAATCTGACAACTAGATTCAGCAGATAAGACAGAATATGTTATGTTATACGGCACACTAACAACTCCATGTATGGCTCTTTGAGAGAATCATGTTTAAGGTAAATAGGTAGGATGCTTTTTTTAGTATGTTACTTGAAAGGGTACTTTTATACCATCTACATTTTCAGAATATTCAATTCCTTACAGGTTTAATATTCTGTTATATATATATATATATATATATATATCTTTCTCTCTCTCTCTCTCTCTCTGTGTCGCTGTCCAACTGTGGCTGCTGTGAGCTGGCAAAGGGAAAATCTCACAACCCTTGTGGTCAGAAATTCAGCGATTCATCAGCAGAACCATTGGTAGAAAAAGGATGTGTTAATAAGCATGGTAAATCATGATGTGTTAATAAGCATGGTAAATCATGATGTGTTAATAAGCTTGGTAAATCGTGATCTATGCAGAAATAGCAGTGCAGAGTGACAGATCACACACAATAATAATAATACAATAGGATATTTAACGTGTAGGAAATGAACGATTAGACAATGTCAATGATCCCTTTAACATTCACATTCAATAAACAATGTCTCTTAGTCTATTTCCTTGTGTCGTTGATCTCTCTATAGATCTCTTAAGGCATAACTAGCTTCATGCAAATCGCACCCCCTTTTTCCAGGCCAGTGTTGATAAGCTGACAGAAACACTTGGGTTTAGCAGCTGCAGACTAAACAAGCAGGTGGTAATTTGAAATCAGGTACCGAGAATTCAGAAAGATGACACCATGCTGCTGTTGATTATCAGAGCCCAAGCGAAAGGCGTCTGCTCTGGTGTGTGGTGTGATTGCTAATTACCACGGAGGGTATGGAGTCACTGCTGCGCTGCCAGACCCTGCCTGCAGCACCATGATAATGTCATCCAAACTGAAGGCAACCTGGATCGAACACATTAAAACAGGTGCCACCCACAGGCTCATTTCCCTGCAGAGTTTTCTATCAGTGACTTACATGATAAGAAGCTTCACTTTGCATAGTTGCCAGCCGTATTGAAATGAAAACGCGGGAGTCAAAGAGGCATTGGCAGGTCGTCTTGCTCATTCTCTCTGAATATCTGCTGTATATAATCACTGAAAGTTACATGTGCATGTAGGACCAGCAGATACAATACAGTAGAAGGGAGAGGAGACAATGAAACACTAACAGAGAGGAGACAATAGAGAGGAGACAGTGAAACACTAAGAGAGAGGAGACAATAGAGATGAGACAATGAAACACTAAGACAGATGATACAATGAAACACTAAAAGAGAGGATACAGTGAAACACAAATAGAGAGGATACAACGAAACACTAAGAGAGAGGAGACTATGAAACACTAAGAGAGAGGAGACTATGAAACACTAAGAGAGAGGAGACAGTGAAACACTAATAGTATTGTTCAGGTGTAAAAGAGTCAGGTTAGCAGCATAATAAAGGATTTAAAATACAGAAGCGGAACTAATAACAATGCTCCCACAACCCTATAGAGGTCAGCCAGGAAATAAACAGTAATTACAGAGTATCTAATACACCGATTAGCTGTCATTTCCTAGTAACAACAGTTGCATTAGTGAGATCGCTGGGTGAGACTTGTCATACAAGAGAGCTGTTTGAAGTGTCTGAATTGAACACACCACGAGAGCGTCCTAAATTGCTGCAAGAATAGAAAGCATACAGTATACGGTAGCATCATGAAAACATTAAAAACCTAATGCTGATGTGTGAAGGATTTCAAGATACAAGGTTTATATGATGTGGAGAGGATGAGAACGAAACTAATGTGCAGATACACGCTGATAAATAAAGAGGATGCGGGTTTCACACTGAGATGGTAGATCCTGCACATGGTAGATGATGAGTGTGAAAGACTGACAGTGAGAGATAGTTACATTGATATGCATCGATATGAATGCTGTATGTGGATGTGTTCTGATAAGACAGGAAGATACAAAGAGATGCACTGAGGAAACAAGAACGTAGCTTTGCATGCAGTAACAGACTTAATAATCATGTAAAAGCAAGCTTTCCGTGGTTTGTTTCGATAATGCCCTAACCTGATTAGGGCAAACTGACACATTAGGACATATAAAGAATGTCAAATACCCATTCCACACCCCTGAGCACATCCCCCTGTAAAACCCATATTGCTAAATACACTGAAATGTGCTTACCTCTTGCCGGCCTGTAATCGTAAAACACTCTTGAAGTATTCCTTCCTCTGGGAAGTATTTGGTAAATGTTAACATTGAAATATGTGCAAAAGGGTGTTATTTTTTAGTATTAATGATTCATTGTTGAGTTTTGAGTAATGTGGCGCTTATCTCTTTATCTAACCCAATTAACACTAACCAGATTACTATGTACAAGGATGTAAAACCTATACTGTTCCCTGATAAGAAATGCTTCTGTCTCTTCCTGTCAGCAGCAGCGTCACTCCAGCTCTTTGAAAGATCTTTAAAGCAGCACATTTATTTACAGTGCTGATAAAGGCCACTTCCCCTGAGCCCACATTGTAGCCTGTTTCAAAGGGGCCAAGCAAGTAACTGAGCTGGATAACTGTGCAAGGTGTACTGGAGGAATCTCCTCCCTCTCACACAGCACAGCTAGTGTACTCTGAGTAACTGAGCTGGATAACTGTGCAAGGTGTACTGGAGGAATCTCCTCTCTCTCACACAGCACAGCTAGTGTACTCTGAGTAACTGAGCTGGATAACTGTGCAAGGTGTACTGGAGGAATCTCCTCCCTCTCACACAGCACAGCTAGTGTACTCGGAGTAACTGAGCTGGATAACTGTGCAAGGTGTACTGGAGGAATCTCCTCCCTCTCACACAGCACAGCTAGTGTACTCTGAGTAACTGAGCTGGATAACTGTGCAAGGTGTACTGGAGGAATCTCCTCCCTCTCACACAGCACAGCTAGTGTACTCTGAGTAACTGAGCTGGATAACTGTGCAAGGTGTACTGGAGGAATCTCCTCCCTCTCACACAGCACAGCTAGTGTACTCTGAGTAACTGAGCTGGATAACTGTGCAAGGTGTACTGGAGGAATCTCCTCCCTCTCACACAGCACAGCTAGTGTACTCTGAGTAACTGAGCTGGATAACTGTGCAAGGTGTACTGGAGGAATCTCCTCCCTCTCACACAGCACAGCTAGTGTACTCTGAGTAACTGAGCTGGATAACTGTGCAAGGTGTACTGGAGGAATCTCCTCTCTCTCACACAGCACAGCTAGTGTACTCTGAGTAACTGAGCTGGATAACTGTGCAAGGTGTACTGGAGGAATCTCCTCTCTCTCACACAGCACAGCTAGTGTACTCTGAGTAACTGAGCTGGATAACTGTGCAAGGTGTACTGGAGGAATCTCCTCCCTCTCACACAGCACAGCTAGTGTACTCTGAGTAACTGAGCTGGATAACTGTGCAAGGTGTACTGGAGGAATCTCCTCCCTCTCACACAGCACAGCTAGTGTACTCTGAGTAACTGAGCTGGATAACTGTGCAAGGTGTACTGGAGGAATCTCCTCCCTCTCACACAGCACAGCTAGTGTACTCTGAGTAACTGAGCTGGATAACTGTGCAAGGTGTACTGGAGGAATCTCCTCCCTCTCACACAGCACAGCTAGTGTACTCTGAGTAACTGAGCTGGATAACTGTGCAAGGTGTACTGGAGGAATCTCCTCCCTCTCACACAGCACAGCTAGTGTACTCTGAGTAACTGAGCTGGATAACTGTGCAAGGTGTACTGGAGGAATCTCCTCCCTCTCACACAGCACAGCTAGTGTACTCTGAGTAACTGAGCTGGATAACTGTGCAAGGTGTACTGGAGGAATCTCCTCCCTCTCACACAGCACAGCTAGTGTACTCTGAGTAACTGAGCTGGATAACTGTGCAAGGTGTACTGGAGGAATCTCCTCCCTCTCACACAGCACAGCTAGTGTACTCTGAGTAACTGAGCTGGATAACTGTGCAAGGTGTACTGGAGGAATCTCCCTCTCACACTGCACAGCTAGTGTACTCTGAGTAACTGAGCTGGATAACTGTGCAAGGTGTACTGGAGGAATCTCCTCCCTCTCACACAGCACAGCTAGTGTACTCTGAGTAACTGAGCTGGATAACTGTGCAAGGTGTACTGGAGGAATCTCCTCCCTCTCACACAGCACAGCTAGTGTACTCTGAGTAACTGAGCTGGATAACTGTGCAAGGTGTACTGGAGGAATCTCCTCCCTCTCACACAGCACAGCTAGTGTACTCTGAGTAACTGAGCTGGATAACTGTGCAAGGTGTACTGGAGGAATCTCCTCCCTCTCACACAGCACAGCTAGTGTACTCTGAGTAACTGAGCTGGATAACTGTGCAAGGTGTACTGGAGGAATCTCCTCCCTCTCACACAGCACAGCTAGTGTACTCTGAGTAACTGAGCTGGATAACTGTGCAAGGTGTACTGGAGGAATCTCCTCCCTCTCACACAGCACAGCTAGTGTACTCTGAGTAACTGAGCTGGATAACTGTGCAAGGTGTACTGGAGGAATCTCCTCCCTCTCACACAGCACAGCTAGTGTACTCTGAGTAACTGAGCTGGATAACTGTGCAAGGTGTACTGGAGGAATCTCCTCCCTCTCACACAGCACAGCTAGTGTACTCTGAGTAACTGAGCTGGATAACTGTGCAAGGTGTACTGGAGGAATCTCCTCCCTCTCACACAGCACAGCTAGTGTACTCTGAGTAACTGAGCTGGATAACTGTGCAAGGTGTACTGGAGGAATCTCCTCCCTCTCACACAGCACAGCTAGTGTACTCTGATGCTACTTGACTATTGTACAGCACCGGCAGTAAAAGGGAGGATTAGACATGACCAGTATTATGATAAGGAAAGAGTACCAGTTAATCTGGCCAAGATTATTTTCCTGGAATCGAAAATTTCAAACACGGATAGTAAAACAGGATAGTAAAGCACATTCTTTGGCAGGTTCTCCAGACCTGGCACCCCACTGGAGGAGCCTGCCCTGAATGCAGACCTGCACTGCTCTACTCGCTTTCTTATTCTTGGCTCCTGCTCCACTTTATAAAGGGGGTGTAGGAGGCATGGCCGGCTGAATCCCACTGGGTTTAGGAGAAGCTGGTACGACCTTCGAGAAAGAGGTGGCAGTGCTTTTCTTTTTCCGGGGGTACGGACACAGAGCAGGGTGAATGACCTTCTGTAACATGGGGAGAGACGTGTGTAATGTTCTTTACACATCATATCATTGCCCTGTCGAGGGTATGTGTACAGTACTGAGTACACAGTGCAGACATCTGCAATGATTTATCAAAACACAATCTGCACTATTTCTTTTTTTTGTTTGTGAAAAGGAAAATCATAATAGAGAATAAAGAGTTTAAAGGTAGTCATATTTTCCATGTCAGTTTGATGCAAAGGAGAAAAAAAGCCTCTCTGTGTTCCAAGTTATTACATCGTGTGCAGGGTGTCTCTTGTAGAAGAGCTGTATCTCAGAGAGAGAGAAAACGAGAGAGAGAACGAGACAGAGGGGGAGAGGGAGAGAGAACGAGAATGAGACAGACAGAACGAGACAGAGAGAACGAGAGAGAGAGGGCGGAGAGGGAGAGAGAGAACGAGACAGAGACAGAGACAGAGAACGAGACAGAGAGAGAACGAGAGGGGAGCGGGAGAGAGAGAATGAGAGAGAAGGGGGAAGGGGGAGAGAGAGAGAGAACGAGAGAGAGAGAGAGAGGGGGGGAGAGAACAAGAACTGTAAAGCAAAGCTGCTCTCTTACACAAACAGTAGCAAACTGCCCGGCCAGTATTTTGGGTGTTTTTTGTTTCGTGTCAGACAGAGATATTCCAGACAGGGCTCTTGTGGGATGAGGGATATATTTTGGATGGCTGGGGTCCTGGTTAACTGCCATAAACATTAAACTATAGAGCCGAGGGACCTGCTTATCTTCTGCCACGCAGTGTAATGTGGTGGATTTGAAAGCAATGAAGATAAGAGTTCCTCAATGGAGGCGTGACCGGTCACTCAACTGCAGGCTTTAAAGAAGTGCACATTTTTAACTTACCTGAGGCTTTTTGAAAGCTGGTTGTGAACTCTATCAACATAATGCGTGAATTCATTAAAAGCTTACACTGTACATGTGTGTATAAAAGTTAAGGCAGTTAAGTTTAAAAAAAACGTTTTTCTTTCACCAAAGGGGCTATTGAACAGGGAAAATAGAAAGCCATCTCTATTTTCAATCAGGTCTCTTATGATATAGTACAGTACATGCCATGGCGCCCTGGGGGGGTGTAGCGTTTTGTGAGCTGCTTCTGCAGTCTGAGCGTGATATAAATGATCTGTGTTATTAGAGGATTTATGGTCATTTTGTTGCAGAAGTGGTGTTACACAAAAGAGCTTTATAAGAAAAAGTAGTGAAGCCCGGGCATTTGACAGTAAGGGGAAAAATGACTTGAGTATTACCGTTAGGGGCTAATGCTTCCATGCATTCACTTGACACCCTGGATCATCAGTCAAAGTCACTGAACCTCCACGCTCAGAATGCCATCACAGAGGTAACTGAAATATCCATCTTCTGCATGTCTCACCATTGTTTCTATCAGAGCCATATAAAAAAAACAAAGGGTAGTGCAAAGTCCTGGGCCACAATCACAATCTAAACGCAGCTACAGAGTTCAAATAGGGTGGTGCCCTGAAGATTTATCCAAGACATGCAGTAGGAGCTGAAAGAGCTTTTTATTTTCCTGCAGTGAAATAGTCTACATTGAAATATTATTTTGTGTACAGTTCAGTAACTTCAAGTTCTGCTCCCCCCCAAACCAGGACGTACAGCAGTAAATAAATAACAATCGATTTCCGGGACGGTCCAGGCCAAACCTTGACTGGTGCTACTTCAAGCGCCATAATAAGTTCTTTCTGTCGAAACAGAGTGCCGGTTTTCAACAGGGACAGATCAAGTTGACCCCCTGGTGTGGCCCACAGAGAGATAATTGGTCTCTTTTTTAAATCGCAAGAATGAGTTCAAAATGAAATAAATGAATTTCTCTTTTCATTTGGGCTGGGGGAAGCTGAAGAGGCTGACAAGCTGAAGGCTCTGTCGTCTCATAAATGTTCATGCCTCTCGTTTTAAAAGGCGCCGCACAATAAAACCCTCTCGTTATCTCGTCTCCGCGGAATGCTGTAATTAACATTCGCATTGTAAATGATCTGCCTGGTTTCCTTACCCTGTTTAATTGCCTCTCTTTTGTGTGTGCGTGTATGTGTGTGCGCGCGCGCTGGTGTGTGTGTGGGGGTATTTTCAGACAGGCCAGGGGTCAATTAGCTTCACTTTGCAATTATCTCGTATTGTCGACGGGCTCCTGTTGGTACTGGGTGTTGCAGCAAACTCCTGAGTGTCACAGTGGAGCTGGCAAATTGGGGCCCACTGCAAGTGTGCAATCAGTCACATAGGACTGGTTGTCTTCCAGCATGTATTTATGGTGGTAGTGGTTGGGAGAAGATTGGTTCACGCAGTTCACAATATCATTTAAAATTCATTGCTGGTAGAAGGTTGGAAAGCTTTTATTAAAAGCTTCCTGGTTGTGCTGATATTCTGTAATAACTGGAATTCTGCTCACAGTGAACTATTCAGCTCTTTCTTCTCTTGCATAAAAAACTGTTTAAAGTATAAAAAACTGCAGAATACAAATTATTATTATTATTATTATTATTATTTGTTTATTTAGCAGACGCCTTTATCCAAGGCGACTTACAGAGACTAGGGTGTGTGAACTATGCATCAGCTGCAGAGTCACTTACAATTACGTCTCACCCGAAAGACGGAGCACAAGGAGGTTAAGTGACTTGCTCAGGGTCACACAATGAGTCAGTGGCTGAGGTGGGATTTGAACCGGGGACCTCCTGATTACAAGCCCTTTTCTTTAACCACTGGACCACACAGCCTCCACAAAAGCACTTGCATAACGTTGAACATCCACCACTAACGTTTGTAGAGCACATGTTCATTTTAGAGCCAAGGCAACCACAGTACCTTATTGGGGAAAACGTTGAATTCCATTATCCCAAGATTTTGTTAAATACATACTATATATTAAACTGTGTCCCACAACCATACCCCTAAAAATCATAAAGAAATGTACACTGGCTTCCCAAGTTTGATGATGGTTTATCTCTTCTAAGGAATCTTGGCTGTTGATAGACTGTATAAAAACTACTCTTCTGCGGGGGTGAGAATTTCTTGTGGCAGCAGTTTCTAAGAAATGAGATGGGTATAAAAAAAGGTGTTTTTTAAAGCAGAGTTTGAGTGAGTTTCACATCCCCGGCCAGGCTCATATCTTGCCAGTGGAAAGCAGGGTAGCACACAGGTGTGAAAGATCGAAGAAAAGAGAATCTGACAAGGGGTTAACCCCGAGTGGGTGCGAATCCGCACCAAACTTTCCCTTTGCTACTCCCACACCAGTGTACGAGGTAGCTGTCTGAACTGACTCACTGCCGCTCCCTCAACTTCACTGGAGTTTTTCATCTTGTTTCCATTTGCAGCCAGTTGTCTTTTACACTTTCACTAGGGGTGTCAGCATTTTAACCCATAAGTAGTTTCACATGGACTGAAATAAGACATCAAGTGTGTTCACTTTGGGTGCCGGTATTGCTCCCTTTACTTATTTTGAGCAGGGCTCTGCCTAAGCCATGTTGAACTAAATGAACTTGCTACAGACATGACCAAATAAACCAGATCCCTCTAAGTTGCTTGTCGTTAGCATTGTTCCATTGTCAATTCATGCTGCAGTTTCGCAAGAAAAAGAGCTCAATTAAACACTGTACAACAAGCTCTGATAAATAAGTGTTTTTTAAGATAAAACAGCATTTGCTGTTCATGACTAACGCCATGCTGTACTTGGTTAATATTGGACTACCATATACGAAAACAGAATTACACAAGCTCTTAAAATAACATTTTACACCTGAATCTGGGGCCGAAGTGGTCCTGAAAGATTCTGTGAACTCAACGTTAGTCAAATACCTCCTGGCTATGTTTCATGTCAGTCGACTAACAGGAATTTAATCATTTTTTCCTTCGAAAGCAATAGAGGTATAACAACAAAAAAAAAAAACGGTCTAAGCCTGCTTTCGAATTTTGTCGTACGCTACGCTGTGAGAGCTACGTCCTAAACACTAATCGTGTTTCATGCATTTTAGCCTCAGTATCTACTGCCCCACTTTCCGTATGGAGAGACCCTTATTTCTTCTGTCTACATAAATCCCTGAACACAAGCACAAGCAGGCATCCCTGCAGCTTTCCTCTTGATCCTAGCGGCTTGCCTGTGCCTCATATAAAGGAAAGTATTTAGCAAGGAAGGACTTGTTTTGTTCTTTTCTGGGCCACAGCTTATGTGATACTGACTAGTGGGTACTGCTAGGGGCTGAAGGGTTATTGCTGTTGTGGTAGACTCTTATAATAGATTCAATTACACTCTTATCAGAACCAGTCTGCCTTTAAAAGGAGTTCACTTATTAGGCTTTAGACTGTTTTTGATATGAAATTCTGAAAATTCGAGGAACTCAATCAACGGTTTGTTCGTGAGGGTCCTGTGATCTGCCTCAAGGCCACAGTTCTTGGGTCTTGTGGTTCGTATTGTGATGCGAGTTCAAGGACAGGGTGGTGGCACACAGACATTTGTTTTTAACACATGGGGTCTGTCCAATTGATCTAAATGAATGTTCTGCTGTCATTTAAATCATTAAAGAATGGCCCTTTGTGAACGTTTCCAGCAGTGGCTGTGGCGTCTGCGGCTCACAGTAAAGTAAAAACACGGCTACACTTGTCTGTGAAACCGTTTTGGAGAAATCACCGTTAGCTTTCGCACCTCCGCATGGTTTTCTGTTGACATGTCTTTACTCTGCGAACTGGGGGCAAATCGGACGCACAATTGGATGGTCTCCTCACAAAGCCCAGTTGTTGTACTTGAAGACCAATCAGTAGGGTTTGTTATATTGGGAAACGGATCACCCCATATGAAAACAAAATACTGTAGCATTGACCTTGACCAATTTAGCTTTGTATTGACTCGGTTAAGAACTGTGCATTCAAAGTGTTCTTAGTAGTCAGTCCACATAAATTATTTCCAGTAGGTCCTTTTATCTTCTCGATCGTCATACACCTATCGGAAACAGTGGACCTCTTCTTTAATATCATGCTGCACAAATTATAATATATATGGTTCATATGCTAGCATTTCCCTATGGATGGACACAGTCTCCATTTCAAATCCTTTCCTGTGTCCTATCTGTGGGTAAGAATAGAGGCCCAGTCTCCAGTACTCCCGCCTCACCTTTCATTGACCCTGCATGCACTGAATTCTCAGTTTAAAAACAAGGATTTTCTTGAACTGAGTGGAAGCTTAGTAGCCTAAGTAAAGCTTGAGAGTGCTGGACCCCAGGGGTTACAGTGGCAATTTCAGGCAGGCATTTGCAATTTCCATCTTCATCATTTTAGAAAACTTGAATTGATTATGAAGCAGTAAGGTCTGCGGGTCAGCGTTTGGTTTCTGTCAAAAGTACCGGCGGGAATTCTTCACATCTGGGGCGAGATTTCGTTCTGTTTAGTTCTCCCCAAGTCTTTTGAGAAATAAAAGGTTATTTTATTTTTTAATTTTTTTGCAAAGTGCCTTGACGCGATCACGAAAGGTGCACTAGAGATTAAATTTGCAGCTTGTGGTCAAAACTTTTGTATAAAAAAAAAACCTCTGATAATAACTGTAGCCCTTTTAATTTCGAAGCACTTTCTATTTAAAAAAAATAAATAAAAATGCTGCTTATCGTGTTCATCAGCAAAACCATCACACCAAAAGCTGCCTGTGTGGGTTGCTGTGTAGAGAGCTTTCAGCAATTGCAATTATCTGCGTTATATGTTCACTGTCAAGTTGCGTTACTTTGTGTTGGTTGCCTGGAATGTCAAAGCTATTGATACAGGCGGACTGTTTAATCCTCAATAATTCAAAGCCGGGTTAATGAGATCCATTCAAGCTGGTCCCTACAGAGCCTTCCTACAGCGGGTTGACTGTAATGTAGTTATATTTCATGTCTGCTTTCAAATCAATTACATTTTTATCTGATAGAAATGTAATTTTATTTGATTAAATTCTCTGAGCACCAGCCAAATGTTTGTGTAGTTGGCAGTGCAGCTAGGCGTAACAGGATATTTAATCAAATTTAAATTGCATATCGAAGTGGCATCAAAAAATGCTGTATTTTAAATAAAAAAAATATGTAAAACAAAAATAAAAGCAGTGGGTGCAAGTTTGTTTGATTCTGTTCCGTTGAGAATGTTAAAAACTCTCACACTTGTTGATGCATTTATGCCTGTAAGAATAAGACTCTTATCTTATTTTGAAATGAGGCCTCTATATAAAAATGTGAGTCTGCAGATGGAAGCTGGCAATGATTCACCTTCTGGCAATGAAAGCTGCTTTCTACAGTATGATCAGATTAGTCATCGAGTATTGATGCCTCGCCAGTAAAGGCACTACTGCATGGAGTGCAGGGTGAGTGATACAGAACAGGAGCTTGAGGGTTCAAATCCTGCCCGTGCAGAGCTGGGGACCCACAGGGACTATTGCATTGGCTTTTGTACTCTGAGTTGGGGAGGAAAATCGGCTGGGATTGGTTCACCTCACCGTGCTTCACTGCCCCCTACTGGCCAGGCACTCAACAAGGTGAAGACTCCCCAGGGTGGGCTCCTGCCTCCAGGGTTCAGTAGCTTGGTAAGAGTGGTGTAGTTCTGCAATGAGCAGTGGACTTCTGCAGAAACTGCGGTTGCCATTTGTTCTTCAGTACTGATCGGTTAGTGGTTTGAAGAGGCAATATTCATATTTGGAATTTCAAAATTGGGTTGAAAACGGTGGTAATATTGAACAAAAATGAATCCATAGCAATCTTTTTCGCTGTGATATAGGAAACACAAAACTTAATAAGCCAGACACAGTTCCTGTCGAAGTGGCAGGGAGAGTAGCATCAATGTAAATTACGTTGCAGAGACAGCAGAATATCAGGATTCATTTTCCAATCGTTTATACCGTGATAACACTTCATATATCCTTGTACAGGCTCTACTACAACAAAACCCCCAAATAAAAAATTGAGTGTCTGAAAAATTATCCTCACAGAACATGCATTCATATATTCATAGGTTATTTCTCTCAATACAAAGTTTCAACACACAGCAGTACGTCCACATAAATATACATGAGTGTGTTGACGTATTGCTGAGTCCCTCCTCGCTCTCTCTAAGGAATGAACACAGAGAAATTAAGATGAATGGGCAGATCCTGCTCCCATAGATAGACCGATGCTGTGTCTGTTTTCAAACATCAGTAGTTAAATTGTAATGAATGGTGACGGTTGTCAGTGGCAGCAGAGGATACAGTCTCTGTGTAAGAGAGGAAGTAGTAGCAGGTCATTTTCCTCCAAAGCAGCCACTCCCAGCCCCATTCCTCCCCTGGCTAAGGCCCTGGTTTTGGAAGTAGCTTTGTTTCCCCTCCCATGCAGCTTGTTATTGCTACAGGGAACCGAAGCCCACTGTTACAATTTCCTTTTCATTTCATGGCTGCTGGGAATGGATGTTTTACTGCCGTCATTAAGACGTGCCGCAGTTAGATGCGTGTCCCCCTCCACTTTCGTTTCATGAACTGCACCATTATAAGACATTAAAGTCTTAGTCTTTCAGTTGATTAGCGTTATTAATCAACTGAAATCCCCCTCCTACCTCCTTCTCCCCCTTCAGTGAAGCTGGGAATGCATGCGCTCCAGTGGCAGCCAGGCCTCTCCTTTTAAAAACTGTGATTTACTGCATGCTTTTCTTTTTCTTCTTAGAAGAACATCAATCACTTGAGATGAAAGTTCCATAATTGCACTTGCTGGGAGGGTTTTGAGCGAAATTGCGCTATGAATTTTTTAAAGGGAAGTTTTACTAGCTGCTCAGTGGAGTTGGAATCAGAGAGAAAGGTAAGACTTCCAGGATTTATGGGTAGGATGCTTCATTACTGAAGTAATTTCCCTGCAAATTATTGTGCAGAGCCCAGAGGGGAGCTGCGAGCAGAGAGGAAAAAGATGTTGGAATTCTTAACCAGGTCATCTTTCTTAGTTTTTAATCCCTAAAATATTCACACATTCTTATGCTAGGGAGGGATTCTGCTAAGCCTTTTCACACACAAAAGAAATGTGGCAAGAACAAATGACTTCCTTCACTTGAAAGTCCTGATTATTAAAATAGCTGCACACATTCTTCATTTGATTCTTATTCTTTCCACTTTCCTGGCTCGTCTGGGGCTGTTTATTCTGAAATCTAGCAGAGTGGCAAGATGCAACTCTGAGTGAACATGGTGCAACATGTGATTTTTTTATGATAATCAGTAATTAACTAAATGATGGTCCAGATTCATTTAATGTTCTACACGATACGTTATTATTTTCCCTACCGAATGGATGAGTTTCTTCTGTGTTTATCAAACTATGGCAAATGCATAGAACAACCCATGGGAAAGCTGCATGTGATGAATGTGATGGTTGACAGGCACTATAGAACAGATGCTGTGTTTTGTGATTGAAGCCGGTTTGGTGAGGACAGACAGGAAGATATGTATACAGGCCTTTCTGTTGAAGTAGAATGCACAAACAGATACATGGGGAAGGGAGAAGACAGTACAGTGCTACTCAGCAGGGACCAAGAAGAAAGAGGGGTGAAGGTCTCCCGCCATGCATTCTGGAAGAAAGAGGAGTGAGAGAGAGATACAAAGGACTTGTCAACACTAATGAAGAGAGACAAAATCCCACTTCTGTCTTGTCAGGCCTTCACTCTCAGAGCAGATTAGAAAGCAGCTTGTCAGCCATTTAACATTCATTTAACAATAAGTGGCCTTGAGATTTCTCTCCGCAGACACACGAGTTTAAGAATACAAATGAAATTGCCTTTTTCACCTTATTATTTTGTACATTTCTTCTTCTTCTTCTTCTTCTTCTTCTTCTTCTTCTTCTTCTTCTTCTTCTTCTTCTTGCATGTTTACCCATTCTAATTGGGCATCTCCCGTCACCCTATCCTGCTGTGTAAGATTGTTTTCCAAGGTTAGATTAATAAAGGTGCCATGTCTAATGTCTAGCTCAGCTTCTGTTCAGTGTTACAGCTGGGTAAACTGAAGCACAGTGTACTATTGCCTGCATCAAGACTCCTAACAGTCTCCCACTCCCCAGCTTCAACAACAGAGGCGCAATTAGCTTTCTTTAAATACACAATCCCCAGGTTTGGGTTTATCAACTGTGCCTTTCTTAAATGAATTGCAATGCGCTCAAATGTTTTGCAGTCTGTTTGTATTTATTTTTGTTTGGAATGGAGCCTGTTCAGTAGGTCAATCGTTTTAATTCGTGTTTAGTCTTTTTATTTATTTATTTATTTCGGCTGGGTATTTTAGTGGAGGGTTTTGGATGGATTTCAAGTCTCTATTTTATTCATTGTTTTTTTTTCAATCTATGAGTAACATCTGCTGATCGTTGGCCTCTGTTACTCTAAGTGGGCCCACACAAGTGAGAATCAGCCCCAGGGCTTAAAGAAACTGGACAGACCACTGCTATACATACATTCCAAGGGTTTGTTTTCTGATGTCCGGAAACAGCTCTTAAAACTCGGAGTGTTCCAAAGAGTTTAGGAGAGTCAGGATAATGGGATACTTGTTCCTAAAACACCACCAAAGGGGGGAGCAGTTTAAGGCTGCATTACCCCGTGGGTAAGTCAGGCCAGCGATGCTGTGGGGGAGGCTGGAGCTGCAGATCATGTTAGACAATCCTCCACAGACAGAGTTTAAGAGGAAAACTGTTCCTTCAACTCAAATTAGTACTGGCTGAAAAAGAAGTCTGGCAGCATTGATGAGCTTTCTGGGGTTTCTAAAACCCATCTAAACAGACGTGGTGTTGAATAGCTCAACCCCCAGCTGGTAGAGACTCCCGTACTCTACAGCAAACAAAAGGGTTATGAAAATGCCTTTCGGAGATATGGGCTTTAAACATTCAAAATCAATATTCAGTGATCACAGGGGTAACAAAAACAAACAAACAAATGAAAAAAAAAACATAAATGTTTAAATCAGTTAGGATGAAAAGGACCTTCACATCATTTTAAAGAATGCTAAATATTTGGCATGTACGGGACTGTATGTATTTGTATACTAGGGAATCGTAGTTACAAAACACTTTCTGAGCATGCATCAAAGCTGTTTGTGGGATCTGCCTATATAAAAATGGATGCGGGCATGCTTTCTGAAGAACCCGCGATCTGGGAGGTTTCCCACCCCTTTGCTGGCCTGGGCTTGTCTGATTGGGTATTGCAGATGAGTCTGCATTGAAATCTGCAGCCAGAGCTCCCCTCATGAGGAGAAAAGAGTCAGACGCCCAGCTGAGAGGTTTGCTTTTGAAGGGCCATCTCAGGGGAGGCATTCTTGGTTCTTACTGGAAGAAAAGGGAGCACACACACACAAAAACAACTTTGTTCTTACTTGTGTGTGTCGCCACAGCATGACAAATGCGAGAGCTGGGATGAATGAGGGTGTTGACGGGACCCTCTGAAAAGAGTCCCGATGGTTCCTGAATGAGGGTGGGCCGTCTGGGCTGGCAGGCCGTGCAGGAACCAGTGACCTTGAAAATTACCCAGGAAGCACTTTGTGATGGTCTCCTCGGCAACCGGGAGGGTTAACATGGCAACGGTGCTTATCTGTCAGTCAGTCTCGTACAGCCTCGTAAACTAGCTCAAGTTAAATGTAATGAAGACAAGCCTGGGTTGAAGCCAAGGTTCTTCAGTGAACAGACATAAAACATAAACACATTGAATGGATAACCATGCGGAAGAAATAACCAGAAAGGAGATATTCATATATTCAAAACGTGGATGCATTTCCACTCAAACTTCATAAAACCTGTTCAATTGTTTTTCAAAAAAAATCCACAGTGCTCAAGCTTTGTAATGCATAATAAAAAAACGAGTTCTGCATTGCACTGTGATTTATTATAGCAGGGATGTTGCTATTTTGCTTGTTTGGGACTTGATATTAAATTGCAATGTCAGGTGTTTAAGCCTTAAGGTTACAAAGGGGTAATACAACGTGAGTAATGAGGAGCGAAAGGATCACGTTGCCTTGGATGTTTGGAAAGTAATTAGGAATCGTTATGAGGAACAGTTTGGAGGTAAAGAAACTTGTTATTAGGCAGTGTTATGTAAACGTGCTGAAACAACTGGGATATGTAGCGCAGAGATTGAAATTGGTTGGCTGTAAAAGAGACAGTGGTTAGTTGAGACACGCATTTCCCACTCTGTAACTGGGTATTCACAGTGTCCACTTGACTTTTACGACTGGCAAACGTCCCAGAAGACTGCTACTGATCAGCCTTCATGCAGTCATGTGTGCTGGTAACCGATATGGAAAGACAAGGTCTGCAAAGGACATGTGAAAGGCATTCATTGATGCACATGATAAGCAAAACCCATACACTGGATAAGAAATATATAAATAGGTTTAAACGGATGGCTTGAAGATAACATCCAGGAGGCATCGTCAACAGAGAAGCTTACAATAAAAAAGCATTTTAATAAAGCCATGCCAGATGATATTCAAGTAATGTGGTTATAAGCATCGTTAAGCTGCTTGAGGCTTTGGTCATAGATGGTGCATTCTGTTGGCTGGATACAGGAAAGGCTAATAATGACAGATTTGATTCCCTTTAAGATACAATACGAGGTATAGAATTTTTTTTTTCTTCCAGATAGCATTGAACGACTTGTGTAATTATCATTGCACAAAGATAAGTAATCCGACATAATATGTACATGACAATTAGGTTACCATCCAGCCAACCAGCAGACACAGAATACTTGCAGTTTACTCCAGTTACTCTCTGAACTTTCATCGCTCTTGGTTCTATTAGAAACAATGGTAAAACCCACATTGTTATCTCACTACAAAGCACTGGCCTCTTCATAAATGATAGTGTTTCATACATATTGCTTTTGGAGGAGTGGGGGGGGGGTGAATACGCACAAACCACCACTCTGCAGATCATTTGACAGCTGTTCTCTACAGGGTGAGTTCGCAGATTAGGTGCTGGAGAAACAGGGCGCTCTCTGGTGTTGTGGCAGAATGAAAGAAAAAGCTATAAAAAAAAAAAAAACAGGGTTAAAAACGCAGCTCGTAAAAAACACAGTATTATAACAGCATTAATTGATGCTGCTGAGTGCCATATGTGGCTCCATATGGAAAAGCTACCCCGGAGGCCTTCGGTAACAGACAGCCTGCAGTAGTGCACGACTTGGCACATTTACAAACAAGCCGCGTCCTCTTACTATGAAGATAGCAGAAGTGCGACTCTGCAGCTCTTAATGCTGGATTGCATGTTGCTGTGTCTGGCGTGAGATAATGGTGGACCCTCAAAAGAGTGGAAGATTCACCTTTATTTAAAGACACCTCCCTCTGAAACGCATGCAACAATAATTATAGTAAATAAAAAACAAACAAGATTCATCCCCAAGCAGTGCGAAATACCAGACCCTCCCACCCGTGTTCCTCTGTCTGTCCTCCCCTGATGTGCCAGTTCTAACTTGACCCTCCGCTTTCCACTCAGTCTTAACAGAGTATTTCATAGAGAGATGTGAAACGCTCTATTTCACAGTGAGATGCATTAAGGGATTGGGATGCACGTTAGTCTGTGTTGCCACTTGTTGTTCGTCAGGTATTTTTGAATGCAGGTGACTTCTCTTAAGTATTAGTAAAAAAGAAACAAACATGTTCCACCACATCTCATTCATGTTTTGCTTTTTAATGAAAAAAAGTGCGACTTGTGTCAAATGCATAATAAGAGGAAACTGTAACATGACTGCACAAATGAACCGTGGTAAACGTGTCTCTGTGATTATAAATTGCATTGACTTCCATGGCTCCCACCGCCAGTCCTGCTGTGGGGACAGGACAGTGTTAAGAGCCAGCAGTGGGGATATTTGGAATCACATTTCAGTGGTTGTGTTTGTTTTAATTGTTTTAAATGACTGTGATCTGAAGTGGTGTAGCTCAGTTGCAGGTTGAACACTGGCAGTGTTTGCTGCTTGTCTTCCTGATGCTCTCACCACATTATGCACAGCCCTGTGCTGTCACTGTGAATTGTCCCTCCTGCAGCCTGCTGAAACCTGCTCCCTTCAGAAAGACCACATAGGGGGTGGATGCTTGTGAAAGGTGCTGCATTGGCAGTACCGGGAAGGCCACAGAGCAGGTAGAGCTGCGGGAGCTTCCCAGCCGATGTACCAAAACTACCCTGCCCTGGAAGGGCCACCCTCTTTGGGGGTGAGAGGGCAGATCGGTCTCCTTGCCTAGCTGGTACTTTGCCCTTCTGTCTTCAAAGGATTTGTGTCAGTTGTGATGTGAACACCTGCACACTGTGAGCGGGGGGGAGAACTCACTTCATAAAGTTCCAGAAACGCTATTGGAATTGCACATGAACTAACACATGGTTAATAACACAGTTTTGTAATGATCAAATAGTAAATATCAGTTATGATGCATTCAACACCTGTGCATATTAAACACCCTAATAAGCATTGTTAATGATGCTGTGAGGGGTTTGGTATGAATACAGTTTTCTGTGTCATTCATTCTTGTTTACTTCATATTGATTTCATTATAATTACTAAGCAGTTGCATTGTTATTAATGTCGTTCCTCCTTAGTTTCTGTCTGCTAGAATTAACATCTACATTCTCAATAACTATGTGTGCTGGATCTGTCTTATTTACGGGTCTTTATTTCTTGTTATCCATTCATAATATTGGTTCTCTCGTCTCATTTCCTTCCCTCCTTTTCTCATTGCTTCTTTCTGTGTCCTTATTTTCCTCTTTCCTTTTTTTGGAGATTTTTTTTTAATCAGTCATTTGTCAGGGGAGTACTTTTTTTTTTGCAGTGTGTTGATCGTTTGTGTCTTCTAAGCATTCTGCCTTCAAAATCCATGTGAGCAGTTGAAAAGCATATTTCCCCTCCAGTCAGGTACTCGAGGGATCCTTTGGAAGGTTGTTTTCTTTTCTTCTCCCCGTTCATCATGTTGTACGAGTGATACAGTCGAATACAAAATCAAGAGCAGATGTTTTTCTTCCCCCTGCTGAGAACAATATAACATCCAATATGTCTGAAAAGAAATGCCTGGCATTTCTAAAATAAGAAACCCTTCTTTGTTTTTCGACCGACCAAGTGCTTCGGGTTTTTGGCAATTTCAGTGTTGTCACCTTTACATGTTTTGTGTGTGAGACATGTGTGTTAATAAGGCTGCAAGTTTCTAAACCACTATAAAACTAACAAAGACCAGGCAATAAGAGAGAAATGCAGGCGTGACAGCAGTCAGGAACGAAGGAGCCTGCTCTGTGTCACAGGACGCTCATCAGCAATTCTATTGCCTGCAAACGACAGCTTCTGATCACTTAAGAACCCCCCCCACCCCCCCAATCCCTCCACCTCTGATTGCTGTCCCTCAGCACGGCTTCCCCTTCAGGCCGAATAACAAGCCGACTGTGAGACGCATCATTGCTCCTCAAAATTACTTTGACGGCCCGCGGCACTACTCTCTTTCCCGGGCCTGATGCGCCATGGCTGTTTTTTTTTTTTTTTTTCTTCCCTTTAACCTCCACCCTCACTCTGCAGCAGGCAGACTGGAACATGGCAAACTACATCTGTAGTCCTCATCATCAAACCCTCCCCCGAAGAGAGACGAGGAGAGAAGCTGTACAGAGCAATGCCCTCGGGCTCAATCTGCTCCTCGCTGAGCTACAGCCGCTCTCAGAGACAGCAGCTCGACTCATTCCATCAAACTGTCAGGCAGCCAGCGGAGCTGAGAAAGCCGACTCTCGGGTGGCCCTGGGGCAAGTGCAAGTCAACATTCTGTTTCCTTCCTTCCTTGGCTAATTTCTCCTACACCAGAGTGAAATTTCTCTATGTACTGCCTGGAGCTTGCAGTAGCAGCAGCGCGCCAGTGAGGCTAAGGCAGAGGAGTGGGGGGAGGCGGGGGGAGTGGGCCAGAGGGACCTTATAAAGGACGCAGTGCTGAAATTGCCACAATAAATCAGTGGCCCTCTGACACTTGGCGGTAGCTTTTTCTTCTGTGTGCTTCCCTTAGCAGCCTTTCTGGTAGAAGCTTCACTTCACTTGTTTATAAATAGTCTTCCCTACCCCAGCCCCCTCCACACCAGTCCCATTAGAGATGAGTCCATGCCAGAGCGCATGAAGCAAGCAGCCCCCTCCCTCCTCTGTTGTACGAGGGCCTGAAGAGCCAACACAGCTGCAGAGTCTCTCATTTGGAAGGAGTCTTTCTTGGTTTCACAGGTCTTTGCTTCTTACTGGTAGAGCTGCCTGGCATGCATATTGGGGGCGGGGGCTCGATTTGGACTGAAACAAGGAGCCTCGGCCTCATGTTTAACAGTAATGCATGATCTGGATGGACAGGACCACACCTCATGTTTAACAGTAATGCATGATCTGGATGGACAGGACCACACCTCATGTTTAACAGTAATGCATGATCTGGATGGACAGGACCACACCTCATGTTTAAGAGTAATGCATGATCTGGATGGACAGGACCACACCTCATGTTTAAGAGTAATGCATGATCTGGATGGACAGGACCACACCTCATGTTTAACAGTAATGCATGATCTGGATGGACAGGACCACACCTCATGTTTAACAGTAATGCATGATCTGGATGGACAGGACCACACCTCATGTTTAACAGTAATGCGTGATCTGGATGGACAGGACCACACCCCTATTGAGATTACAGCATATACAATACTAGTTTTTATGGCACACCTATTTCATAAAACATTATTGTTTTGAGAAGCACAAACACAAGAACTACTAGAAGACACAGTGAAACATGAATAATTTAACTATGAGAACACTGATTCGTTCCTGGAGCGGGTTTTATTTTTTGTACATTGCAGTTCGTGGGACTCAGTTGCTGCAGAGGGAATTAAGATTTCAGGTACAGTAGAGATGCTGGTGCTTGTAGCAGATCCGTCGCTTCCATCCAGCTAGGGAAGCGTGGCTATAAGGAAAACCGTTCCGGAAGCTACCAAGCGTCTTTTGATAAAACCGTAAGCAAAATATCCCCATGAATCATCTGGTAGCAGAACCTTTTGTGTATTCCAATGCATCATTACACAGTACAAGCCATGCTGTATTCCCATTCATCACTAGACCTGCCTGCCCTAACCGGGATCATGATAGAGTCTGCAGGGTATTGCTGTGTTGGGAGGTTCATGCAAGGAGTCTCCATAATGCAGCATGGCTGTCCCCTGTTCACCCAGAGCCATGTGTACGAATATCATCAAGAGCCCCACTGTGGCCTCATTCCTGTCAGCCTGCCTCACAAACAACATAGCTCTCCATTTTTAAAAACGTCCCCCCAGGCCTGGATTGTGTTTGCGTTTCACCGTTTAGTAAATGTACTCCTTCTCATACTTCCTGCCTAGTCTTTCTTGGCAGGCGAGGAGGAAGTTTCTTTCCTTGTGTAATTTCCTGGGAATAAGCATGCTTTCTCGCCAGCTACAACTGGTAGAGACTCTCCCTCTCTCTTCCAGCCCTCTCTCACCTCCGCACTGCTTTGACAGCCTCTAAGTTTAAACTCGTGCTCCCGGCGTCCTCTTAGGTGACCCCTGCTCCCCAGGAATTCAAACGTAAAGACCCTGAACAAAGAAACCACAAGTTCCTTGCTAAAATAGAGTTTCTTCAGAGGAATACAAACCCACCATTTGTTGTTAATTTCCGTTTCTTACTCCCGAGTGACCAGGGCCTGCATTCAACCCTCATCGAACAGCAGTGAGTTGCTCATTGCCGGGGGGGCTCTGCCAGATGTTCATTTGCTTCTATATTTGAAGTCTTAACGTATCCAGAGGCCATTATTTCATCATGTTTGACTGTGAAGGCAGCTCTGTCATGTTTTTACACTGATGCCTCAGCCAGATGATATTTCAACAGGGTCACAGAAACATGAGAAAAAAAAAAAGACATACTGTAATCCATTGTTTCACCATGTTATCCTGAGTGCTAAGTGGATCTTACATGCAGGCAATGCATTCACCTGAGTCACCTAAAACAAATGATTAAACAGTAAAAGGACGTCTGATTATGGCCACCTACAATGTGTGCTGGTGATCTCTACGTTGGTACTTTTTAGGTTTTTTACAGAGCACCTTATCAAAAACTGCTGTGGCATTTTTTAAAATTATTTTGCAAGCTTTTGAGCGCTAGCAAAATGCTGTGCTTTGCAGGGAGCCCCACCCCCCCCATTTGCAAACAGGGTATTTAGCTATGCCAGCATGCGTTCTGCTGCCAGCCATGTGCTCTAATGGTTTAAAAGCTGAGTTGCCCAAGTCTCTTGCCCTTGTTTTCAAAGTCTGCAGAATGGAAGGAAGCAATTTAACAAGAAAAGCCCAGCAATTAGGGTTTGTTTAGCAAACGTTGCTCAGAGAATTAAGCCAGTTGGCAAAATAACGTTTTGACTAATCCCACAGAACCCTTCCTCTTCCAAACAGCCCTCCCCTCCCCCCCCCCGCCCCCGACGTGAGCCTTTATTAACGCCAGCACAAAGGACTGTTTACAGTGTATTCGCTTCCAGGGGTGTTAATGGACTAAATTGGAAAGCCCAGGTAATGGTGGCTTTTGTCTGTTCAAACAACTTTTTTCTTTCTTTTTCTCTTTTTGAAAAGAAAGGCAGTGGGGGAGGTGAAGGCTTGGGTACGATTTCACTTCTGTGTTGACATTCCTGTGGGGACACACACACACACGCAGACACGCACACGCACATGCACACACACAGAGACAGACAGACAGACACATGCACACAGACACACACATCCAGACAAAGACACAGAAACTGTACGGAGAAAGAGTCTCTTGACTGAAACACCCTCCATTGACGGGAGCTGTTTCTGTCCTTCAGAAACAAAAAGGAAAAGAAGAGAAAAGCAACCCCTTTTCTGAAGAGGCCCGGCGCAGGAGTCCTTGCGGTGGTTCCTCTCGTTACTTGATTACGCGTCGGGACCCACCGCACGCACACAAAGGGCTGGCTTTTCTCTTTTGACCCTGTTTCTCCTTTTGTGCTTTGGATTAAAAAGGACTTAAACAAAATAAAGAGGGGCACTTAAAAATGTTGCCACAGAAACGTAATTGACACACTAAGGCCCGTTTTTCAAGCCTTTCTTATTGGTGCTTTCAGCGGAATTGGCTTCGCTACAGTTGCTTCATTGTGGAGTCCAAAGTGGCTGCCCAGTTTCTTTTCCTGTTTTTCTCTTTCTTTTTCTCAAATCGAATAAAGCTTCTGTTATTGTTAAAGTTTATTTGATAAGCTGTGTTTTTAAAGGAGGCAGTTTGACAGAGCTCAGGACAGGGGTGGCTACTCTGTGGTCCTGCGGACAATCCATTCATCATCCCTTTGAATCTCAGTATAACACCTTTAACACAACCGAACCTGAAAACGTTCGTTCCGTTCTCCGTTTCTGCAGCATTGCAACGATTACTGAATCAAAATAAAACATACAAATTAAAGATAAAAAAAAAAATACAAAAAAAATCGGACTGATTTTATTTTGTTGTAAGCGTTATTGGCATGTATGGTGTTACTGGCAAATTTTGCATTACTATGCTTTTGCAAACAATGCAGTCTTGGAGGACTGCAGCATTGTAAGGGTAAAAGAATGTGGTTTGGTTCTGGGTGTATGCTGAGTATCTTAGCCAAGGAAAATATATATTGATCAATACAAAGTATTAACGAGGTGTTACGTTCTGCTGGCTTCAGCGGTGCTTCAGAGGACCTGGTTCTGCAGAAAGATTGATTCTCTTTTTTGTCTTAGGAAGCTAGACCGGCAGGGATGGGCAGACGTCTGTCATCACCTCTATGTTTATCTGACTTTACCTTTAATAGAAACATTGCAAACTCCTAAAGAAAAACAGAGCAGTTGTATTTGGCATGGACTAGCAAAACAATCATCATGTAAAACACAGGCAAACAACCTCCTTAAAGGGAAAGGGATTTGGTAAGTGTGTTGGATTGTGCTAAATTCATGTGTAGTAAACATTACAGATACACCCAACCCTACAGTATGTCTGTACACAAAAATGTTCCTCCCTGTGTAAGAGAGGCCGGGTCTCTTCTGTTTTGTTTGAAAGCTGGTGATGAAGCATAATCTTGTCAAGGTAAATAGTAAGGTGACTCACTGACTAATTTCAATGTTCTTCTCCTTGCAGTGTGACAGCGAAAGCGACGTCGATGATAAGGTAAGAGATTTTTTGTTTTGTTTTTTAGCCTATCGAATTAGCTGATTTTGCTTCATAAAGTCGAATGAAACCTGCCAGATAATGTTATGTTAATGTATTGAATTACATGAGAAATCTAACATGAAATACTATACTACTATTATGGTTTCTGGTAGACTTCTGCAATATAATCTAGTAGTTTCTTTGATTACATGATGTTAAATGAAATATCTCAATTAAGTTCCTATATTTTTTTATGTCTCAATCCTAAATTGATGCAAAACGTTTGGCCACAGCTGTCCATTTAAATGAGTACATTAAAGATCCCATGAGGCTCTTTCAATGAAGTGTACAGGTGTTACCCATGGGGACCTGTCTTTATTCCAATCAAGGAAAAATACCAGCCTGGCTAAATCCCCATTAGGCTACAGTAGCTATCAAATAAACTGACTTTGTGTGCAGTTTCATTGCACATTTTTTATTGGAATACATCCTACATTTTCCTCAGAGTCGTTTATTGTGTGTAACGATTCTGGACCTGGTATCAATCAAAAAACATTCTCAATTAATGTCATGGCTGTTTTACACAATCGCGCTGGATTTGAAAGCAGACAGAATAAATATTCTCCCTGCGTTTCAGTGTCATGGCACACTAGTTAACTAGTTATGTGTTCTGTGCAAACTTGTGAGTTTGTCTGTAGGTAGACTGCAGTGTAACGCCTGTTCATTTGAGATATGAGTTTCTTATCACTTCTGTAAATAGCCTACTCGCTTTCTTTAGAAATTCATGTAGCCTAACCCATAAATATTCCACTGATAGCCGCTGCATTTGCATTGACTCCAAGCACATTTATTGGTCCTTCATTTCCTGTCATATAACAAGTGGTCTGAGCCTCAGATTTGTGATGGAAATCGCTGCACTTTTCTCAGGTAATGTAGTTTAATGCAGAAGTAAATCCTAGCTCAGTCAACACACTGAGCCAGTTTATCAGGCCGTCCATTTATTGTTTCTCAATTCCCACAGTGAAGACTGGCAGCAGCATCACTTTGGGGAGAGTGATTAGTGGTCTGTGAAGGCTATTGGATAAATCATGTATTCATTATTTGGTCTGATTTCAGGTGCATTGAATTAGTTTGAACCCAATCACTGGTTATTCTTTAGCTGAGAAGCTCCACGTGATTTAATCAGCTCCACTATTGCATTGTGAGGATGGTCACGGGTGCGGCTGAAACATCTGCCCTTATTTGCACTTTACACTTTAACTGCGCTTGCTCCATAATAAGGGGAGTACAAAGACAAAGCTTACAGGCCACAAAGTAAATGGAAATCTCCACGATAAGAAGACCTGTAGTCATGTATCATGTCTACAGAAGACGCTGTTACATATAACTTTTATATGTGGCTGTGGTCAGTTGCCCAAAGACAGAATCACAACATTTGTACTCGTTCCCACAGTTACTGTAAGACGCAGTTTGACCGGCTGTCACGCTGAGGCACGATAAGCATTTAAACCCTGAAAACAGCAGCTGATCCTTCAACACCCAGCTGTAATATTTCCTGACACTCGCTTTTCTATTAGAATTGATCAGATTTCTTATTGTTGGTATATTTCATCTCTTTCATGCAACTGTCACTGATACAGCTTACAAAACAGCTTAATCTCCGCATCCCATACTTATTGATGAGAGCGGAGGCATACTGGAATGCTGCTCAGGTCTTTATTAAATATTCCTGGTGTACACTGTAAGCGGTAGGGAGCACAGTATTATTATTATTATTACAAGCTAATCATTTCCCAGACACTTTGCTTCATTTATTTGTGCTTTCACCTACGGATTGTTATTATTTGAAGACATGTTCTTAATGCATGCCTGTTTCTCCAGTTCACAAGGGATTTGTAATGGAAATGTAAGAGATGCCAAGACTTACTGCACTCTGCATAATTAAAGGAATATTTTCCATAGTAAGAGAGAATCAAAGAAGAGCATAAGTACTTTTAGTAGGACTGAAGCACACATATAATGGAAGAGCCCTTGTCTCAGAACACTAATATATATATATATATATATTAGTATGTATTTTCTTACTGTACTGATTGATAAACAGCACACCAAAGCCGCATTAAAAAAAAGCTAATTAGCAATTACTTTTCCTAGTGATTGTTGAGTAGATTTTCCCTAGATACTGCTGTTTGATGTCTTTGAGTTCTAGTGTAGTGCTGTGGTTCTAGTGCAGGAGTGGGTGACCCTGTCCCTTCTGTTCCTGCAGTTCTTAAATTGGCCTCCAGGACAGTTCCAGTGCAGACATGTATCCCTTCAGTCATGGGCTTCCTCTGCACACGAAAAACAAGAGAGGGGATGTACAGTGGGGGTGTGGGGGTGAGAGTGTGGATCTGTCTGTTAAGTTTGAGTCAATCTGAAGAGCACTGCACCCCTCAAACACAGCCAAGCAGAGCAGCAGCAGCAATTCCAGCAAACAGACCCTTAAAAAAAAAAGAATTGTGAAATTATGAAATAAGTACTGTCTGGAAGATCAAAGAAAGATCTGTATGCAGACAAGTAGACAGATCAGATGTCAGTTTTGACTGGACTATGATGTAGTCAGCCAAGTGTATCTAAAGGAGTTTGAAGGCAGGGTGCCAAGCCCCCCCCTGATGCTATGTGATTTGACAGCGTGCCATCATTTAGAACAGTGGAGGATCTGGCATTTCTTTTTTTGTTACTGCAGTGCGGAGATGGTCATTGCCTTTGGTTTAAAAGGCCTGGCAGTCCTTAGCTTCTTCTGTGTGTCTCCTGCCTTCTCGTTCTCGGAGTCTCTGCTCTGCATCAAATCTCTTGTGCAGGTGCCGATTCTTCCACTACGGTAGTGTTTAAAGATGAAGTGTCTGAATGCAGTGAAGTATAACTGTACTCTGAGACGCTTGTGTTGATTTCCTGGAGCAGTGCTGGGCGTTTCAATCAGGTAACAATAATATTGCAACAAAGCAGCAATGAAATGGAGCTGTCCATCCTCCTCCTCCTCCTCCTCCTCCTCCTCCACTGTCACTGGTGGACTCTGACAAGGACGCAGACTTTCTCACTTGCTCAATTACTCGCCTAGCTCTGCTGTAAACAACATTCAGTATTTTGCTTTTTTAATAATAATAATAATAATAATTTATTTCTTAGCAGACGCCCTTATCCAGGGCGACTTACAAGATATGACATTATTTTTACATACAATTACCCATTTATACAGTTGGGTTTTTACTGGAGCAATCTAGGTAAAGTACCTTGCTCAAGGGTACAGCAGCAGTGTCCCCACCGGGGATTGAACCCATGACCCTCCGGTCAAGAGTCCAGAGCCCCTAACCATTACTCCACACTGCTGCCCTTTTTCTTTACCGCTAACAACCAGGAAGATAAACCCTCTGATGTCTTGTCTGGTGTTGGCTGGCAAGGCATGGTGGAGTTTTCTTATTGACCGTACCTTGTAGAGTGCCGGGTACTCCAGCCATTCCCCTCTCTATCCTCCCGCAGAAGGAAAGAATTAATAGCCAGCTCAATCCCTGACGGTTCTCCCCTGACAGTTTATTGCAGAACTTAACGCAGCCCTCATCTTTGATAACAAACAGCCCACCCACCAGTGCTTTGACAGGCCTAATGGTTTTTATAGAAGAAAAAATAGATGGCCTTAATGTTTCGACACAAGCGATCATCTGTCCTCATCTCTTTAATGAAATTAGATTAAGTGCACCTGGGAAATCGCTGAGGAGGCAGAATGCCTCGTCGCTTTCTTTCATTTAAAACCAATTTGCGGAGAATATTCTCTTAAGCTGGGATGCTGAGCAAAATGAAAAAAAAAATCTGATCGGACTGCCGCTGACGAGTTTAATTCCAGTCCCTACAGGCGGTGTAAAACTCTAACTGACAAATGCGCTGGTGATTTTAATATGCAGATGTCATTTTATTCTCTGCTGGAAGGCACAGGCTTCATCACTTGAAGTTGTGATTTTCGTTATTTTTAGAGGCATGCAGGTCTGTGAGTGGCTTTTTAATTTATTATAATGCTTTCAGTGCGTTCCCTCCTTTTACAATCCTGATAAGATCACTGCGTTTTTTTAAAGGCACGACTACTGTACTGTATACCACACTCACAGATAGCATCACAGCCCAAGCCCAGCCATTTAGAATATATATACATATATACACACACACACACACACACACACACACACACACACACTGTATGGCATTTTATAGGATGTATTTGTCATAGATGAATAACTACTGTATAGGATGTATAGTTTAATGTACTGCATGGATGCAGCATGCAATGGCCAAACCAAAAGTGTCTGCATAGCGCTTAACCTTCATGTACTTGATTGAATTAACGTATCTAGACATACATGTTGCTATAAAATGTCATGTTCATATATCATTTCCCCTATGGGCGGTGTTTCTCTTAAAACAAAGGTCAGATCTGTGCACCATAGGCTGCTCTTTCATGAGGAACACCGGAAAGTCATTTAAGGTGGTTTTGCTCAAGTTCTGTTGAAGGTAGTATTGCATGAAGATCAGGGTTCATTTTCTCTTAAGAGTTCATATTTACTTGTGTTTTAACGTTACAACCCACACTTCACCATGGAGTAAACCACTGTGTTATATGTAAGAGGTCCTCATGAGTCTAGGACAGGGAGAAGCATTGCACCATGGAGTAAACCACTGTGTTATATGTAAGAGGTCCTCATGAGTCTAGGACAGGGAGAAGCATTGCACCATGGAGTAAACCACTGTGTTATATGTAAGAGGTCCCCATGAGTCTAGGACAGGGAGAAGCATTGCACCATGGAGTAAACCACTGTGTTATATGTAAGAGGTCCTCATGAGTCTAGGACAGGGAGAAGCATTGCACCATGGAGTAAACCACTGTGTTATATGTAAGAGGTCCCCATGAGTCTAGGACAGGGGGAGGGAACCTTGGCACTGCCAATCCGATCCATTGCAGGACTTTGTTCCAACCAGGTCCTCCGTTGCTCCTTTTGGCATCCTGCTCTCAGCTGCCCTGCTCAGACCAGTGGCCAGTGGAAGTCACTGAATCGTTCTGCAAGTGCTGGCTTTGAGTTGGAATGGTTGAATGTTGTGTTTCCTGCAAGATTTCATTTTATTTTTCAGTTGACTGGGTTGTAGTTAAGGGTGAGGCATTGGGCCTGGAATATGGTGTGTTGTCATTATTTTAGGTTCCCTGGATAAATAGTGGTTAGCTTTGTGCCTGTTGATTAGTTTAAGATTGGGCAGCCCAAATGCACAGTCAGCAAGGCTGTTTGATTTGCCCATTCCACTGCAATTGTAGCTTGTATATTTTTATTAAGGTTAGTGTTTGAATAACGACCAACCACTATAAACATTTTTCCACATCAGTAATAAAAGTAAAATTAAGTCCATATTGCTTGCAGATGTCTTCTATAAAAATAATAGTTTTTTTTGCTAGATTTTAATGTTTCTGATCCTGCATAAACATAATGCTTAAGTGCCTTTTATTCAATAAACATTGTCGGCCTCTAATTACTTGCACATTTGCAGGGCTGTAAATAGAAACCTGTTCTAGCTCTGGAGCTGTCGACTTGGACACTCTTTCACTCAAGACTGTGAATAACTAAGAAGAAAATCTCTTTTAGAGATGGGAGCTGCATTTGAAACAAATTCTGCATGTGTTCCGTCTGTCCAGCTTGGTCAGCATGGTGTTACAAATAGCACCGTCCAAAATTAGCAAAATTAGGATTCTGTCTTTGTCTGCTAGTTGCCCGATCTCACATTGTGTTCATGTGATCTTTCACTTCCAGATCCTATTTTTTTTTCTCCCTGTGGTGCTATAGTTCCTCAGGCCTCAGTTGGAAAATGTTGGCAGTATGAATTGATTCTAAATGGCAAGGGTCCGTGGATAAAACAGTAGGTAGACGTGCTTGATGGTTTCCTTTCCAGTGCAGTTTGGGAGTGTGATTCCTGCTTGGGATAGTGTTGTTTTTTTTTTTTATTTCACCCCTGTGTTTCAGACTGAATCAGCTTTTCATCTTGTAGCCTGGACTCCTCAGACGAGGATAAACATCAAACCTCAAGCCAAGCAGCTCCAGCCATGTTGCATCCAAAGGAAGTTTCCGTGGGTTTGTATGATGTGGGGAACGTTGTGGTCAGGGAGAGGAACGATCCAGCCAGGATGAGAATGGCCAATTAAGCCGCCCAGCTGCCTTCAATTGACTTGAAATGCAGCACGCGATTTCTTCACGCAAACCTAGCCGCTTTGATATTCTTTAGAAAAGGTGCAAAGCTTCTGAGATTTCAGGAAAAATCATTATTGTATGAAAGAGGCCTATATAAAACTTTATAGGGTTTTAGAGGGGGGCTGGAGCTTTAAATACCCCTGGAACAATGATCCTTTACCTTGGAACTGTGTAGATGCAGCACACCAGGTTTTGTATGGCTTTCTGTTTAACATCCTTTTCCTTATAGAGATGTCTGCCTTTAATATACCATTATAATACCAGTGTATTACCATCAACAGACAGACTATAGCAAAACTATCAGCAGACCACAGCATTGCACTGCTGCTGCTGCAGTGTATTTCAGTCTGTGTTTGTTCACAACATTGTGATACCATTGGTATCAATGTAAAAACCTTACTTTGGTACAGATTCTATCAATACCATTGCTACCATTACATTGTGCATTGCCATTTAAAATGATTTAACATAACTCTTTTCCTGTCATTTCCACACACCTGTTCTGCTATATTCAGCTTATTACTGATGTAAAACAACCTCCATGTTGTTTAAGCTTTGGATACTGAATGTAACATTTCAACCCGCATATTAAAAATGCTTACGGCTCCATTGCAATAGTATTATTATTATTATTATGCCCTGGTAACACACCCATAAACCATAAAATGACTCCCCACCAGATCAACAGTGTCTTGAGGCTCCTGCATTGTATGTATTATTGTATGTATTTGTTAGTGTGGTACAGTTTCATATCCCTTCTCCTTTGTGATCTGTATTGGGTGAAGGAGCATTTTTATGCAAGTGACCTTGTGTCTCCAATAAGATTAATAGAGCAACTGTATTAATCCACGATGTATCTGGGATAATATCACTCCGGGCCACTGCGGAATAAAAAGTCGAGATTGATATCCAGAAACTGGCAGCAGCACTCGCACGAGTGCCTTCCAAAGTTGCGGGCATCGCTGGGGTTTGTTGAAGTGGAATTAAACAAAATGATCTGTCAGCGCCCCCGCGACAGTTTAATGCGAGCTGCGATTAAATGAATGTGCCTTCATTAGCAGAAACCTGCAATACTGAGGGAGCCCGCAGAGTTACAACAGGGAGTGTTCAGTGGTAGCGGCTATTGGCTTTGAGAAGAGGTAACACATGGCTCTGACAGAAGGTATAAGAGGCTGGTGCTGATGCCAGGGAGGCTGCCAAACAAGGAGCTGTGTACATATGTGTGCGAGGGCATTCAGACTCATCCTGGACATTTTATCTTGTGACCCTTATCTTTAATTCTCTTTATTGGACCCATGGCAGTATATTCTTTATCCAGCATGCAGGTGGGAGCATATGGCTTCAAAGGGATGTTTCAAAGGACTGGGAAAAAAATAAATAACATACAGAACTAAACATCAGGGACAGGGTAGTGTCTGTTCTCGTTGAGGGCCTGAATTTCAAAACTCTCATCCTGAATACCTTGCAGAATGAGTTACTCTCATCCTGAATACCTTGCAGAATGAGTTACTCTCGTACTCAATACCTTAAATCATGGCACTGAGTCGGGTGCCATGAATACACAATCATTATTCACGCAAAACGATCCTAAAATGAGGAATAAATATATATATAGATAGATAGATAGATAGATAGATAGATAGATAGATAGATCTGTATCTCAGGACAAGAGTTCAGTAAAAAGCAACATCGAATCAGTGGGCTCTGCAGAGCCAATTCAGACGTCACAGTAGATGTGTGGATTGAGATGACGAAAGGAGACTTGCCTTTGCTGGGCCGGCACGATGATCCTGATAGAATGAATCTGGGCAGCCCAAGGGGCGGCGCATGTGTTTTTTGTTTTTTTTTGTCTGCTGTCAACTAGAGAGCTCTTTGATCGGAGGAGTTTCAGAAACTCTGTTCCACATCTGTACAGAGAAAACGAGCCGTAACAACTGCCAAGAACCATTTTAATGATGGTTGGATTATAAAATCTAAAAAGAACCCATCCAGATGGCAGTCACTGCTGCGGCTGCGGTTGTTGTTTTTTTTTTTTAACTGCTTTTTATTGGAAAAATATGGGGTGAAAAATTGCGTGGGGCTTATTAGACATCCCGCTGTGATACTGTTCAGCTGGCCAGTCTGTTCCACGTGGCTCTCAGCCAAACAGGCTTCCATCATTTTATTACCAGCGCCTCGCATCTCCAGCTCCCCCCTGTTTATTTATTTATTTATTTATTTATTTATTTATTTATTTAATGAATTGATAGGACTGAAGCTGCGTGATGAAAAAAACAAAGTATTTGAATCCTTATCAGTCAAGAACTAGTGTTTTGGATCTCTAATGATACAACTCCTGAGTGGTTTCATTAGCCCTTTGCTCGGCTTGATGCAAAGATAGCAGCCCTGATTAATCAGATTCCATTGGCTTTCTGTGTTAATGTTGCTGATGGGCCAGGGCTATATATAGCAGCACAATCACTGGCTATTGGGGTCTGGCTGATACTGGCAAATCAGCAGCCATCTAGAGAACAATTGGCATTCATGGGACTTGCATCTACGTCAGCAGCTAGGGATGGCAATAACCAATCAAAGCTTCTGCAGTATATGTATTTGAATTTCCTTTGCACCATTCACAAACATGGACAAAGGCACTGTACAAGTAGACAGCTAAAACATGATCTGGTTGGGCGAAACAATATAGTATTTTTCCGTCGCAATCACAAATCCTGGCAGTCAGTCATTACCCGAAAAAGCCAGACTAAACAATTATGTTTTTAACCCTCCAATTCAATTCTGTGCTCACACACCCTTGAATTGTGTTGTCTAAAACCGGTATTGGTGCAGCCAGTATGGTTAACTTCAATATTAATAAATGACCAGCTAATTGCACTGCTAACTGCCTGTCCATTAGTGGTGGTAGTATGTGTCTGACATATTGACAGGAATGTAGCCACTGCCTCCCATTAAAAGATGCTACTGCACACTCAGCATGGTCACCCCAGCCCCGAAATACCTCTGCATTAAAACATTCCTCCCAAAAAAGGTTGTTTCATTTTTTTCGTGCTATCTGTCCTCTATGTTATGTTTTATATTCTGTGCAACGTGATTCAGGGACATCAGATGCCTGTCCTTTAAAGCAAGGCTGAAAGACAAGTTCATTAAAACTTGTGCATTAATGCATGTGCAGCTAAACGTTCGTTAAAGCGGACAGTGATGAATCAGTCACTGCTGCAGCTCCGGTAGCATTTTCTGCCATCCCTTTTTTTCTTTCTTTTTCTGCAAAAAAATCCCTCTGCCCAATCCCACTTCCTTTTCAATTCCCTCTCCCAAATGTGAGGACAATGCATCACATTGTATCATTTATTTTATTATTTCTGTTAGCGTGCAATCTGCCCCCTAGGAGGCCCCCTGCATCTGTTTGCTGCATGCTTGCCAGGAGATCTGTTCGATTATGACGGGAATTCTCTGAGGTCCCTTCCTCTGAGAGGAGAAAAAGGGCCGCTGCCGACAGCCTAATGGACTCATTTGTAACTGCGAGTGGGAGAAACGAGTTGGTGGACGTCTTGTAATTTGACAGAGACTGGCAGCCCAGAGAGGCAGTGTGTGATGACTAAACCACCAGGTTTATTTTTTTTTTTTTCAAACGGTGTGCTTTTTTTTTCTTGTATCTGTTCTCGGGGAGGGGAGATCACGTCGCTCGAAGCTCAAAACTCAAAACTCAAAGCAGCGTCAGAAATCCATTGCTACCTGCTTGGCATGAACTGAAGGGATGGACTGAGAACAGAAGGAGACTCCGGGGACTGTTAAAAATGAATCGGGGAAAGCAATAGCAGAGACTTTGCATCCTCTCCATGAGTTATTCATGACGGCTTGAGAGGCAGAAAAATACTTCTGAGTGCTTTTAATGTAACATCTGATGACTTTTAAAAACCTGCTAAGAAAGTGTTATTGTAAAGAAAGGAAGAACATTAAGAGAGCAGTCCCGAGAGAGATCTCTGCCCCATACATCATGTTCTGTACAAATCATCTGAATCGAGGGCATAGGAGAACAGTGTGTACAACAGGTACCTACACTTATGTGCATAGGTGTGCCTCTTGTCCTACATACTCTGGCAGGGAGTTCATTTATTCACTCGATGGTGTTCATGTTGGTAGTTTTTTAATACAAAAACTACATTTTGAATTTATAATTTATGATTTTCAGCTTGCATCTGTTACACCTGCCTTGAGCTGAGATCAAATCTGTTTAATCTGTGATCTCAGCTAGACTCTAAACCAGACCTCCAGGGTGAAGGCTAGTGAATGAATTAACTGCTCCAACAAGCCCCCTATCCTATGAAAGAAAGAAGGAAATAACATATGGAACAATAACTAATTTCAGCACTACTGATGTGAAGACCTCATCAAATGCCTGGCGTGCTCCAAACTGGAACACTGCATGCAATTTGCTGTGGAGCTAATGAGAGGATGGAACACTGGCCTGAAGCCTTGTCTTGAAATTCTGCAGGCATCTTTGATTTCTCCAGTCCAGGCTTGATCATGAATAACACAAGCATTGTGGTGACACTGGTATTCACCGCAGTAGCATTTCACAGCATGGCTCAATTGGCAGTCCTTGTCCATAATGGCAGCCACTGGGGCTGTGAAAGTCCCGATTCACCTTCTCTCCTTGGGTCTCTTCAATATGCAAGATATAATGTTGTTGTTGTTGTTTTTTTCTTAGTGCAATACACAGCAGAAGGTTGTTAGCTTTTTAGCCCATGGTGCATATATCAGATCTGCAGGTGCTTCCTGTAAACTGCTTCAATATGAAAGACGTGAAATCCCGTACTGTTGCAGGAACAGGTATGAAGTCAGGGAGGGGGTCTTATTTCCATCTGTGTGGTAGTAACTGGTTCACACATAGTGACGGCGGGACTAACAGGTACCAGAGAGGGAGGAAGCTAACTAGGCAGTCTGGTGCACACACACACACACACACACACACACACACACACACACACACAGAGCTAATATACAGAGGATATTACAGCATGTCAGTATATTGAATTGCAGTCTGGTGCACACGCACACACACACACACAGCTAATATACAGAGGATATTACAGCATGTCAGTATATTGAATTGCAGTCTGGTGCACACACACACACACATAGAGCTAATATACAGAGGATATTACAGCATGTCAGCATATTGAATTGCAGTCTGGTGCACACACACACACACACACAGAGCTAATATACAGAGGATATTACAGCATGTCAGTATAATGAATTGCAGTCTGGTGCACACACACACACACACAGAGCTAATATACAGAAGCTGTTACAGCATATCAATATGTTGAATGGCATGTGATTGCAGGATACCGGTGCTGTGGAGAAGCTAGATCCAAACACCTTCTTGTTCACCCACTCAGACATTACAGGGCTTTTGGCTTTTCAGTCCTCGTTCCCTCCTACCTTAATCAAGTTCAGCAGGATGAGCCCTTCCATGTTTTTTCTGTAAGGCTTAATTGTAAGTTACTGGTACACAAGGTGCATGCTTTCATGTCTGATTAAACTCAGGTGTGTTTTATTAAGATAGAACAGCTCCCACTGCTATGCAAGGGGAGTCGTAAATTATACCCTGATTAACACTGCCCATCTGTCCTGTCACCTGTCTGGAGATAGATGGAGGGCTTCCATTCCCAGGTTTGAAAGCCTAGCCCAAATCGTTCCCCTGAGCTGAATCAAGTTGTTAAATATAATAGAAAAGGGGAGCTGTTCTGCTGCGTTGCCAGTTGTTTAACAGAAAGAGTCATGATTGGAGCTCTGATCACCAAGTTAATAAAGGGTAACACATGGCATGACAGGTTCATTTGCATGAATTGGTCTTCCTGATTCAGTCTGCATGTTGTCTCTGGAGCGTCTGTTAGGGAACGTGTTTACTCTCCATGTATCGTAACTCACCTCAGTCCAGGCTGTTCTTTTCTGTTTGGAATTTCAAACCCACAGTCATCGTTCCAGTAAACGTGACTCTGCAGTGTATTCCGCGCCCCCGTTTTTATATCAGCGATGTGGGCTTGGCATAAGCGATATGTTGTGCTTTACAACAGCTTATGAAGGGCAGAACTACTGACGGTGTTTTAGTGTTGGCATCATGGGTTTTCACCTCTTAACGAATTCCACCAACATTCTTGGTTATTCCATTTCTGTAAAGAGTTTGGGACTGGCAAGGTCTTTTGACGATGGCCTGTTTTTCTTTTGTGGAAAGCTGAAAAATGATGACCAAGGAATTCATGACAACATTGCTGGTTAATACACATTCTGGAAATGCTTTATTTTTTAATTTAGCAAGTGGTTTGTATTGCAGTTATTGGCAAAAGCAGTGTCACAGATGCCCGAGGTTAATAGCATGACCGTTTACTGTATCGCCATAAATATCCTGACGGGCATTCTTGGGAAGGTGGCGAACTGATTTCTTAGTGGTAATGCAGACAATAAAAACACTGTTTCCACCTTTAACACCAGAACATGATGGATTGTGTGGGGGACTGTCGAGTCTAGCCTGGCTACAGAGGAGTACATCTTTGGGTGGGGGTACCAAAGCAACACTTAACACAGTTCAGTACCTTGCCAAATTACCCACATTAGCAAGAGAACTAGCACCCCTATTACTGTCATATCAGGATATGGTGATTTTTATATAGAAGAACATGCACCTCCAATAAGTCTATACATGTACATCCATCCGGTGGGCCATGGTGGCTCACTCACTTATGATAGTGCTAGATCTAACTGTATATTTTAGCCCGAACACTAAAACAAATGCCTTACACAGGTAAAGTACACAGGACGATGGGTTTAGGCTTGTATTCCCTGGGGCTCCCTTCACAGCGCACTGGGGCACAGATTGAGGTCTAGCAGGGCAAGAGCTCCCCCTGAGCTGCCACGTTCTGCAGCGCCAGTTGTTCCTTGGAGGTTTTCCATCCTAACACTGACCTGCCCAACCCTTCACTGTTTAGCATCAAAGATCAGAAGGGAATGCAAGTTGGTTGGGCTACAGGTCAGACATGAACAGTTGCTTATCTAGCAGAGAGGACATCTGGGGGGTTGAGACTGTGTAATCTCAGCTGAAACGCTTACTTATTTTGTAACCTTAATGGCAAGTTAACTGACATGTTGGCAATGTAGTAGTCAGAGCTCTGGAACCCTGGTTCAATCCAGACATTAGATACATGTGTAATAGATTTAAAATTCCCATTGATAAGATTGATAAGGTGAAACAGTGTGAAGCTTTATGCATCTGGTCCATGTCATATGGATGCATGTAAAGAGACTAGCTAGTCTACCAGCTCGGTGTCTCCCCACAATACATTGCCATAGTTTTTTTTTTTTTTTTTTGACTTTACAGCATGTTGTGGCTGTTCCTAGGGGTCCCTAGAGGGTAGGGGGTGGGGGTGGGTTTAACAAGCTCTAGATTGTTACTGACAGGCAGATACTTTAACACTTAAAGTCGAAGGTTTGATTTAATCGCAGGCCTGCCATTTGTTATTTGTCTGCCTTGCTCCACTGGGCCGTCCGCTGATCAACTGCCTGCTCCCTGGAGGGCCTTTTTTCCCTGTGAATGTCTAAATCCTCAATACAAATTGCAGGGCTGCTGGTTCTCTCTTGGGAGGGGGGTGTGGGGGTGGGGAAGGAGGAGGGCGGACAGACAGCAGGGAGGGGGAGGAGAGCAGACCTGCCTGAGGGGCACTAAAGATCATTAATAGCTCTGTCAGCGAGCTCGCCAGTTGGTTAGCTTCTCATAAATAAGAGATGAATCCCCCTCTAGTTCATTAATAATGCCTGCTGTAGCTATTTTGTTGCATTGTATCTTAAAGGAAAAGAGAGGGGCCTTGTGTTTGTCGGTAATGTGATAAGACAGGGCTCCAAACTAGCAATGAATGTCTGATACCAAGGCACAGACTCAATTACACAGAGGGCAAAGGAAAAATATAAAAGAGAAAGGGAGGCTAGGGGTGAGCTATTTAAAAACCGGCTTTACCTTTGACGTGTGGCACATTTGGACAGGCACTGATTCAGGGGTGTTAGGGTTCTATTAATTTTAGGGGATCTGGTTTCAGCCCGCTCTCCTGGGACGTAGTAGAGGGGAGGAGCACTTTTGTGTTGAGGGAGTCGAGGACAATAAAGGGATGAAGGGAAACTTGTGTGAAGCTCAGAGTAGGGTCATCGAGCAGGTGGAGGCAATGCCTTTTAATTAGGTTAAAGGACATGATTATTTTATAAAGGCCGGCGTGTTCTGTTCTCCGGATAGTGGCAGATACTCTTCATTAACCTTCTTCTCCTATCTTTGTTATGTTCAAGGCTCAAGCTGGGATGCAGGTTTCCCTGTCCTGCTTGCAAAGCGTGCATTCTGTGTGCTGCATAGCTTTGCTGGTTAGGCTGATTCAATACAAAATGGATTTGAATTTGAGTAGTGCACAGTGGTCCTGGTACGGTGCCTTGCTAATGCAATGGTTTGCAATCTGTACCTCATGCCATCGTAGCTGCCCTTGTGCTGCCATTGCCACTGCATGAGCAGGTACACACGCCCCCACTCACACTGCAGACCTCCTGGTAGTCAACAGCACACCCCTCGGGGCCCTCCAGGGATGGCGTTTCTGCATTTCTACTTCCGGCCCTGGCTTTGTGATTACCTCGGCTGCTAAAGCCAGACAATTACCAGTCAAAGCTGCCTGCACAGGGCTTGCAAATTCCAGGAAGAGGGCTCCGTAGACGTGTTGAAATGTCTCAGATCAAAGCCCTTTCCCTCGGCCAACCTTTAAAGGCTAACGTCGCTGCAAACAATTTATGATCTTTCTCGAAAGAAACCAGATCATCTTAACTGATTTGCGGCCGTTCCTTTATTGGCCTGCCAAAAGTTCTGATTTGTAATCTCTGCTTGGAGGAAGAACTCCCTCTCTCTCACACACACACACATAGTTTTTACTTTTTGTATTCTTTATTTTTTTTACTTGACCTAATATTGACTGCGCTCAGAGAGTCCACAGATGTTCCTTTTTAAGACCGGGATATGATTTCCATTGTAATAAGCAGCTTTCATATGAACCCAATTAAGCAACCCAATTCCAAGATCAACAGGTTTTTTTTAGAAGGGCTCCTACAGGTGAAACCTATATATTCAATGACAATAAAAAGTGCTGTGTTCTGGAATGGCGCGATGAAATCTAATCTGTGCATGAAGTGATGTGAATCATAGTGTTACAGTTTTATCTGGGATGCAACTCCATTGAAAAACCACTCCAGGCCTCCAGACCTGAGAACTGGTGAAGGCTGCCTCCCAGGACGGTCTCAGTGTGGCTGGTGCGCACACAAGCTCATTGCCACCCTGAAGTGGAACGGCTGGAGTGGTCTATTTATATTCATGGAGCGAGAGACAGCATGGCGAGTGGTTCTTAATTGGTTGTTTGTATTGATTAGCAATTTTCTGTCTGTGGACTTAAGCTTTTGTGACAATGCTTAATTTACATGCATGTATGAAACATTTTCTGTTTGTTTTCTTCTTTTGCAAGTCATGGGAAATTGATAGATAAGAGACAGCTTGTATCTCATTGTTGATGTAATACTAGTGAAAATATGCACATCACGTGTATGTTTGTAGTTATTCATATATGTACTGTCTAACCTAGTGTGTTGAAATATACAGACTGGAATGGAATGGAATGAGTGTTGCATTTTCATTTTTTTGATTTACTGCATTTAATGTTTTTGGACAGCCACTACATACAAACACTTAACCTTGTCATCCATACTGAAGAGAGGTTACTATACACTAAGGTCCTTTACTCCCATGGATATACATTCTGAATTGATAACAAGCTACTGATTCAAACTGGGTTCATTTTACTTGGATGTAAGAAATAAAAACACAACTGCTCATCCTCGGAGGGGGGGCGGGGACGACACAGAAGCGCTGATATAGCAGCGAAGCAATTAAACAAATAGACAAACAAATAGACAACATCAATGACATCTCTAAAGCTAGCAGAAAAGACCTAAAGAAAGCCACACGGCAGTGGATTTGACTTGTTTATAAAGGAAGAAAGGACGGTCAATGAAGTCACCTGAAGGTTAGATGATGCTACTGTGTGTTCTGCAGCCAAGCAACCCAGCAAGTCATACAACAACCCAGTGCTACAGCAGTAGATACAAGCAGAAAGCCACAGCACGGTATGTGTGGGGGACCAGCTCTTTATTCCCCCTGCCAGTGGCTAGAACAGCCATCTAAACGCTAGAACATCAGATGAAAATGAATTCCACGCAATCAGATCTATAATTAGTTCAAATCCCTCACCTTCCTTTAAAATGGGCAGCCTCTTTCCAGAGCGCTTATCATCAGACCTCGTCTCTGTTTTGATCTTATACAGCACCAGTCTTACAGGGAGCAGCTGTCATTTTCCAGGTAGAGATTGTATGAGCTTGGGAGAAAGGGGCATTCACTGAGACCCTGCAGGAACGGAGAGCCACCAACCCACACACACACCCACACACACACACACACACACGCAGTGCAGCTGAATTTAGCAGCTCCAGTCAGGGGTGATGAGGCAGAACCAGTGATCTGTGAATATTGCTTCATCAATAAAGTCTCATCAGAAAGCCAGGAACAAATGCTGCCCTTGTCTGATTTACTAACTCATCACACAAAGGTGTCAGGACATAGTGGATTAACTGGACAGCTGTTTTTACTCATTTGGAGCTTTTTTTTCCCTTGCTTCTTTTTCTCTCTGGTGGGAATGAGAGGTCATGAGGGGGGCACAGGGGTCCAGCCCTGTAGCTGTAAGAATGTTGACCAGGTTTGTTGTAATGCTGCCAGTCCCTCCTAATGATGACAAGTCAGATTCACAATAATTTAATAAGGCGGGGGGTTGCACCTATTTCTAGCTCTGGAATTTGACCTGTGGGTGAAATGACTTTGGTCATCACTATTTAGGCTGGTCACCTTAATATATTGCTTTTTTTAGTTACTACATTTAATAGAGATTATTTTTAAAGAACATCTGCACAATAGGAACAATCTGTAAGACAAGGGGAAATAAAACGACCCTGTATTTTTCTTTGCACACTTGACTCTTGCTAGTGATTTACCGGTAGGTTTCTGATCTGGGAGTGATTTCCAACACACAGGCTGTTATAAACTGAGGATATTTCCTTTCTTGCCTTCCAGTTCTGTCAAAGACCATCCTGAAATTCAGCTGGGATGGTCCTTCTTAATGAATTGTTTGTGTTCCTAAAAGATATACAGTAAATCAAGCAGAAATACAGAAATTGGGCTCTGAGGATATCAAAGCCTCTCGAGCCCTGTAAACTACTAATAAAATCAATCTCAAGTGGAAATGCACATAGCGACAGTATTTCCTGTTTCAATATACTCACTTGTGTTCTTTGTTCTCTCCTCCCTTACCGACCCTGTTTTTATTTTCTTCCTCATTTTGGTTGTTTATCCAGTGTTTGACTCTGTAATTGCTTGGCCGAGAGGCTCTATTTAGTTTTAATTGTGAGTCAGCATTTATGTATGCAGCTCAAGGATGACATCTTCCATTACATAGCAGTTTGATCCATTCAAAGTTTTACTATGAGCTTAATTAGCTACTGTGTACACAGTAGGTAAAAGCACCGGTATGGCTAATTAAGCTCAGCTCAGTAAAATCTGAAATGAGTAAATTGCTATGCAATTGAGGTACCCCAGTAATTAAGCCAAGAGATGACAACTTAAAACAAAACCCAAGTGTGGTCAGGGTCATGTACCAGCTGCCCGACCCCAAATACACACACAAGTGCAGCAAAGTGGCTCCTTCTGTAAAGCAAGCTTTCTGTTTTACTGCAAATAAAACAGCTGAGATGAATGACATTCCCACTGCTGCCTGGATCCTGTGGAAGCAGCTTCGAGAGCCGCAGGCTGTGATCAGAACTACCAGCTGTCAAGGAAACTCCGAGAGGCCCTCAACGCGGGGATGTTTATAATTCAGTTTGCTGACTGGTGTTGTCAACAGAGATTTGAACTTCCTGTTTGGCGGGGCAGGGGGAGGTCAGCGACGGCTTCCGCTGAAGTGAAAGGAAGGCTGAAATTGGTACCATAACATTGCCAGACGCAACTTGTTTGAAAGAAGGGATTGCAATTATTTGCTTGAGGAAACGGTCAGTGATTTATTAATAACCTGATGGCTTAAAAGAAAAGAGCTCTAGTGGTTTCCTTGTGTGACCTCCAGGGTAAGGGGTTGACAAAGCCTTTCCAGGCCGGTTAGACTCCTGCTCAAATTGAGGAGCCAGTCTTGTTGGGGAGCTCTCGCGCTTGATTGGTTCAGATCCCAGATGTCTGGCCTTCCGTGTAGCTCAGTGAGCGAGCCCTGCACAACCGAAGGGTAACTGTTACTTTCAGAGGAAATAACTTAGTCTACCATATAAATCGGATTAAATTGGTCCTGGTGAAACCGCACAGAGAGAATGTTAAAACAGTGCCCATGTGTTAATGGGGATTGGAATACAGATCAGAAATGCTGGAGTGAAAGGTAATATCAACAACGCCAAAAAAGAGGAAATGCTTGTGATGTCTTTTTTTATTATTCATTTAATGTCCTCACAATGCCTCCACTGTCTGTGCTGCCCAGCAAAGTTAAAAACAATCTGAAAGGACGTAACTGATAGGAGTCCCATGACGAACATCAGATTTCATAACATCGTGACGGATACGTCTAATGAACTCAGAAATTCCAGGAATTCAGTATTCCTTGTACACGGACTGGAAAAGCTGTGTTCATGACTCATTTAAGATGCAGAGGATACTGCTTACATAGAGCTTCTGTATACTAGCTGGAGGGGTCAGAAAAAATGAAACCTCTGATCAATCTGTTAGGAGCAGCAGCAGCTCTGCTTTCTCCATTGAGTCAGAGCGCTCTGAAAAGTCAAGGACAGTCAGGGCAGAACAGTCTGAGTCGGTGAGGAAACCTCAGCTGGCCGGCGTTGGACTTGGATTCCTTGCATCAACTCAGGCAGAAGATCCAGAGGAAGTCTGGATGTCATCTGAGTGGTCACAGATCTTGCTATTAAAATCTGCAGCTGTTCTGACGGTTTTAAAGAGAATGTAAGGTTTCTTTTTAAAGCCATCTGAAGATGATTAAGATAACCTGAATGAGAAAGGTAAGACGGTATGAGACCAGTGACCCGAGTCTCTGCTGGGAATCAGCAGTGCGCTGGCTCCACCTCCCTTGTGCCGTGTCAGCGGTGGCTGGGACAGGCCTGTTGAGCTGAAGTCCAGTCCTTCAGGGTCTGCCAGCCCACATGAGGGAAAGGGGGGAAAGTGAACCAGGGCCCACAGCCAGAAAGAGCAGTGATGAGAAGAGGCTTTTCTGGCATCATCAACGATCTCCCTGGCTGAAGTGTCTAATCCATATTAGCTGCACGAAGACACTGCAGATTACCAGACGCGTTAAACTGAATTAAAACCTCTTATTCTGCGAAGCAGCCCAGATGAGTTCAGCAGTTCACTAATACAGCAGAGCAAAGATGAGACAACCCCAGGAGGATGTACCAGTTGTAGTCCTATAAAGTACAAACTGCACATTATTGGAACCCAATATACTAAATACTGTATATAAGAAAGAAAGAAAGAAAGAAAGAAAGCAGCTCACGGCCCCTTTAAATCTGTCAAAGCATCTGCTGCATCAAACCTGGCAAGCCTGAAGAGCAGACTCATGTCATCCATGAATACTCTGGGATTAGCATATCTGACACTGCTGTACTGTGAGGGCCCTTGTGCCCATACCTAACCCTGCAGTGTGAAATCCAGAAACATGTGGTGTCTGAGACGCACGCACACACAAACGGACACACGCACACACACATACACCCCAAGTGAATACGCTCCATTCCCAACACCGCCCCTATCTTGGAGACATCAATACAGCTTTCTCTAATGATGAGAAATGGAGTCATAATACCAGTTGTTAAACCTCAGGCTGCTTGTGAGACCCTGCATCCTACTCTGAATGGATTAGGTATTTGCACTGGTAACCCTATATTTAATCTCAGTCTAGCCTCGGCCGCGGCAGGCTGTATTCTTCTTGGTAACAAATACTCTGTCATTTTCAGTTTCATGGGTTTAACTGTTAAGACTCCTTATATATATATATTTATATATATTGGTAAAAGCTGTTATTCTTCAGACATGGTTATGAACTGCAAATCTTTCAGTCCAGACCACTAAACCCTTTTAATCACTTATGAAAATACATACCATTTTCAGAAATGTCAGCTCCTAGATCCCCTCACCCCCTTTTTCTCACCCTCCCACTTTATATTACTTTTTTTTTTTTTTTTTTTATTCTAGTGGTAATATTGGTTCAGTTTGTGCCCAGCTTTCACGGTTTACAGTAATCCTTGAAGTCGTGTCTGTCTGCATCTTCACAAAGGGATTGCGGCGGGGAACACTGTAAGAACTCCCATTCTCCCTCGGATTGTAAGAGTAAGAGAGAACCCCCCCCCACAAGGATATAAATGACTCCAGGCTTGCCTTTTGCATTTCTGAATCATCCACCTTCATACAGCATGTATTGCTAGCTGCTGCAGTGCTTAAGGGTGCAGAATGCAAGCAACATTCATTTGGGATCTCTGTACCAGTGACATCTTCATAGAACTCATCTCGGCTGGGAAAGAAGTCTTGCATTACAAAGTACGGCTGCATTTGCCATGATATTTGCATGTGATTGGCACATGACCTTGACCTTCTTATTGGGACGACCGGCATTTCCCAGCAAAGCAGTCCGACCTGCACCACTTTCCACTGTGTTTCAGTTAAAGGGGTTATTATCGGGGATCCTCTTTGGTGGATGTAGCTGCTGTTGTGGTTTATTTTCGTAGAGAAATTCTGTTTCATGTCACCTGGGAGACTGGGATCCTTTGCAACAGGCCTCTCCTGTTCATGTTTCCTCCTCAAAAGAAAGCATTAAATGAACAACTGTAACTTGATAGATTGCACGCTGCTGTGCCAGACAGTCTGCCTCTATCTGTCCCATAGCTGTCGACGGGAAGCCAACTGCTTCTCGTTTTTTCAGTGAAGTTCGATGGTACTGTATCTGAATAATAAAGTAAGAAAAAGATGCTGATGCGGGAGGCTGAAGCTCGGCTACAGTATCTGTGGAAGCACCTGGCGGATCCTTGCAATAATAAAGTGATTGCTGATACTCTTGGGAGCAGAGCACATTCAGAGATTACCTTTGATGGACGTAACAGTCCGTCTTCATTATTAGAATGTGTCGGGCAGCATCAAGCGGCCGGCTTGCTTCGTCTTATCTTGCTGCCACATGTACAAAGCTATGTTTGCTTTAATGCAAGCGACATTTGCACACAAAGAATGCACTGCAATGCATTAATGTACTGTACATTTTTATCTTGACATCAGTTAACCTGAAACAATGTGAACGGTGTGCATTCAGAATATTACTTGACATTTCTACAGGTACAGTCAACCGATTTCCTAATCGAATTTTAGAGTGGTAATAATTGGCAATCGATAATCGATGCACTGAGAACACTTTATTAAGCAATGTGTAGGCTTGTCACAAGTGCCTCCAACACAAGTGCAAACATGCACATTTTTCTAAGCCTTGCATACTGTGCTTTGTTTTTTTGATTTCCATACTAAAGGCTTTTGCAGAATTTAAAAATAGTTCTTTAATATTTTCTTAAAAGCCCACAGTGAATAAATAGATCTACAGGTATTTCCTGTTCTTGGTATTTCAACACTACATTCCTGTACACAGATCGAGGACAGATAACTGAACTCAAAATCAGACTCCAGCTGTGTGTCTAATGTCATAGGCAGAACCTTAAAGAGCATAGCACTCTTACATGCCCAGCTTGGGTGATGGCAGACTCAGTGTACATCAAACCTAACCCTAGCATGGTTCTGTTCTGGATCGCATGTGGGCATAAACTAGCTGCTTGATCCCCCTTGATTAACTGGAATTAAAAATGATTAAGATTAATTGTGTTTTGGGTATGCAGTTATGTTGCCTGTAGGCAATAGCCTGTATTACTGCTTGGATAATCTACTGCTGTTGTTAAAGGAGGCTTAAGAATTATGAGTTGTAATTGCGTGGGGATGAACTATTCCAGACACTGTCATTCAATTTACTTAAGAAGAGGCCTCAACTTCAAAATAAGAGCCCCTGTATACATTCTAGAATGTTTCAAAGTAAGAGTCATTGATGTTGTCGTTCGTTCGTTCGTTCTCTCTCTCTCTCTCTCTCTCTCTCTCTCTCTCTCTCTCTGGTGTTTTGTCCTTTGGGATCTATGGAAATGTTGGTGCTACTTGCTGTTTTTAAATTCAGCATTTATCTTTTTGACAAGTAAAGTATTGATTAATTTCATTTTTCATTTAACCTATATTTTACCAGATAAGAAGATTGAGAATAAATTCTCATTTACAACGACAATCTGGTCAGGAGGCAAACATCACAGCAGCACAAAGCAAACAAATACAACATGGAAAAAAAATAATAAGACATTAACATGTACATACACATGCATCAGACAATAGTGAATTCAGAGCCTGATTAAAAACATCCTCTGAAAACAAAACCTCTGTAGTTTTAATTTGATTTGAAATTCATTCCAGTCATAAGCAGCCCCAAACTGAAATTAATTACACCCAAAAACAGTGGACACTCTGGGATGAACCAGCCTAATAATTGAATCTGATCTTAATTCTGGTGTAAAGGCATGTTCCATGTTAGAAGTTCTCTATCTGGACTAAAAGACTCTTTTGTTAGGCTTCTTTTGTAACGCTGAGACGGTCCCTTGGGTTTTTCACAAACTTTTCCCATCACTGTTCTGCACTGACAGTAACTGGCAGGATAATAAAAAAAAAAAATCATAATCCTAGTCATTCTAATGAAGAATAAAAATGACTTTTGGTTCGATAGAGGTTATTTTCCCTGGTCTTTGAGAGAATGAAAGATTGCAGTGTCCTCGCGGATTTCATCAGCGCTCTATTCGTAACCTTTCGGCACCCTGATAAAGACCTCAATGCTTACAAAGAGGAGACTTTGTTTTCCCCTTTAGTGGATTCAAAGGCAGTCTCTTATCAGCCCTGGCTGCTTCATGTCCCTATCGATCTGCGGTGCTGTAAGATGCAAATTGCTGTGCCTGACTCAGGATGTTTTATCATCAGTGGAGAGTAATTATCCTCGGCTACAGACAGTATTGGATTGTTAAGCCTCAGGGTAGCGCACAGGCTACAGTCTTCAAGAAGCAGCTCACCTTGGGGATGTGTGTGAGTCTCACAGATCTTTTGGGACAGAGAGCAACAGACGGGATTTGGCCATGCTTTTAATTATGAATTTTTTGGCGTGACGTGGGGGTGGGTGAAATCTGTGGAGTGTGCCGTTTTGGGTACAGCACTGTTTATCCACTTATGTCTTTGACTCTACTACACTGACGCGTCGGTTCTTCTTTGTCTTCATCCATCTGACCGCCCTGTCCTGTGTCTGTCTGTCTGTCTGTCTGTCTGTCTGTCTGTCTGTCTGTTTCTCCTCTTGTCTAACTGCCGGTGTGACTGTGGCTATAGCCATCAATTTGTAGTTGCAACAAAAGAGATGGAGCCAGCAGATTGTGGGTTTGTAATTCCATGCTGTAGTTGAAATTCACATCACACTAGCCCTTTCTCCAGAGGCTGTTTTATGTTTTTGAAAGGTAAATGGCAGGGTCTGAAATCAACCTTACATCCTCCACCGGCATTGTGCACAATAACACAGGAGTGTGCTGGAACGCCGGGCTGGAGAGATCTGGAAGGGCAGGAGGGAGGGCTCGTGGGTTGTTGTCTCACCTTTGTACAGTCACACCTCCCATTTTCAAGAGATGTACTGTATTTCCAGGGTGATTGCCAGTGTGAATGTAACAGGGCGGAGACTGGGTGCGAACTGGCGACCCCCACACACCGTAAACAAACATCCTAACCACAATGCAGAAGAGCCGGGCTCGTCTGCACTCGTGATGTGAGAGCTTTTAACCTCCTCTCATCTCACCGACAGGACAGAATCCATGACGGCAGTGTGTCACACGCCACTGCCTGTTACACAGACTCCCACACAGCTAGCATCATCGGATCCATTCATTGACTAGACTGACACCAGCAATGCAGTTAGTTTAGTCTGTTTTGGGTCTCGATAATGAAGCTCACCATACAGCAGGGCAGGAGTTGGCAACAAGGGCTTTTCCAGTCCAGGTCCTGTCTCTGTTACTGTATTTGTCCTCGTGCATGTCAGGAACAACCAAATGTATAATTTAATGCAGTATTCATTCCACTCCATCCTCAGTTTAAGGCAATCTGTTGTTGCATTAGTTCTGGTGCAAGGCTACTAAATCTTGTTTTCCATATGACTATAAATCCGAGGTAGAGCCCTCTGGCAAATCTGCTGAACAACATCAAAGGCACCACGGGGTATAACTCAGTTTAACTGCCGCCTTTAGACAAGTGGAGATGGCTCGTGCAGGGCGAGCGAGTGAGCTCTGTAACTGTGTGTCTCTCTCTGCTCTTGCGTTTGTTGCTTTTTTGTTGGGATGTCGGTGGTGTAGATGATGTTAAAGTGTGTTGTTTGAACAGCGCTGGTTCCAGGACCCCGTTGCAAAGGTGCATGTCTGCGAGTTCCAACTGGTTATATTCTTGGTTAAATCCTTTTAAACAAAGGAAATAAAACCAGAGGAAATGAGCTGGAGTGGAAAGCAGCTGCATCTCTCCTGCAGAACATGTCCAGTGATTGGTAGAAGCTACAGAGCTTGTGTTAGATTGCAGCTCAATTGCTGTTTAAGGACACAGTAACTGCAGCTGGAGTATTAAATTAAACATTGATATCTGTTACAGATGGAAATGTGGCACCTGATAGATAATTGACTAAAGGGGTTGATCCAACCACAGCTGTATTTGTTTGGAGCATTTTACAGTACCGGAGAATCCAACTGCGTTGCATCAACCACAATTCAGGGTGATCCACAAGTTCTGTAAAAGGCTCTCAAATCCAGCTGTGGTTGTGTACAGTGGAGAGGAATGGACGTCTCATTTCTTCAGTTTGACGGGAGTTTTTATGAGTTTGTCATATTGAAGGGTATGGTACATTTAAAGCTGTGTTCCGAGCGGATACATGGAATCCAAGATTCAAATCTCATTCATAGCGGCACCATGTGCCGTAACTGTGCGCTAGCTCACAGGCGCGTGGAGTGTGTCGTTGCTGAGGCATGGTGGCTGCAGGCAAGCTTGATTTTCATTAGGGTTAAGAACAGGGTGTCGCACCCTTCACATCACGTCTCTGTGACCCACGCCTTCGGTATCAAAAGAAACAAAGTATTTTGCTGAAAGTACCTTTGAGAAGAAATATCTCTCTATTTTCATGCAGTGTGTAATGTCTAGAGTAATTCATCAGGACGTAAGTACAGTGGGGCTCTCAAGCTAGTTAAAAAAAGAACGGATTTAAAAGAAAGGATAAATGGATCATTCATCTGAACGCATGTCGGCACTTGAAATGTTTAGATATAAATGTGTTGGATGGATTTAAAAAGGGAGAGAGTCTGCACTGTACTGTAGATACTGATTTACACCAGACCAGCTCCTGGTATTGGCTGGATTTCACGTCACAAAACAAATGATTGTCGTCTATTATAAGAACAGGCAAGAGGCTAAAGGGCAGAGCCAGGAATGGGAGAGTGGCATGCTGGATGTAGCAATTTGTGCATTTCAGATATTTCAGTTGAGGGCCACTCTTGTTCTGCTGCTGCTATCGAGGGCTTACCTGAGATTAAGTGTACTTCATTCCTAGTTGTATAGCATTAGCACTCTGCAGCTGAATGCGGTAGGCATCACAGGGAAGCGTTTTGCATTAATAGGGGAGCTGTAGAAGCTGATATCTGGTGCCTTTTAAGAATGCATACGCATACACCAGTGCAGAAAGTTGCTATTGGTCAGGTTAATATGGCATCATGTCTTTAAAACCCCTGTAATGTACTGTATAATGCAAATCCCCAGCATTTTCTTCAGCCCCTAGATTAGCTAGGTAGTGTAGAAATAAAATCTAGTCAAACCTGAAGTAAAGACTATAGGTTCAAGCCCCCTGCAGTTCCCTGCTTGAGAATGGTTGCATTGTCACTGAGGTTCTTTACATCACAGCTGTGGAGGCCCTGTGTGGCTCGTTGAGCTCCACGGCACTGCATTCAGAGCTGAAGGCTGGACAGCTGACAGAGGCAAGTCCAATTCCCAAACACATGTGTAAGTGTTTAAGCACAATCCACAGAGCTGCTCTGTCACTAGAGTGTTGTGTGTGTGTGCGTGTGCGTGCGCGTGTGTGCGTGCGTGTGTGTGTGCGTGCGCGTGTGTGTGTCTATGTGTCTGTGTGTGTGTCTGTGCGCGTGCGTGTGCGTGTGCGTGCGTGCTTGCGCGCGTGTGTGTGTACCGGCTGCCTTTCTTTTTCTCGATACCTCATGTTTTTAAAAGGATGTCTGTAGAGTTGAGGATGACCCATAATTACAATCAGCTGGCTCCTAATTACAAGCCCTGCATTCCAGACACAAAGTATATCCACAGCATGGCAAGAATACATAAAGACATGCATTACTTAACTGGCAGCTATGCTAGCTGAACAATGCATGTCTTTATTTATTATTGCATCTATCTATCTATCCATCTGTCCATCCATCCATCCATCTATGGTATATCTATCTATCTATCTATCTATCTATCTATCTATCTAAATCAGTTAAAAGGAAATTATTGACTGAGGTTTAATTGTGTAAGACAGACAGTAAATTTACAACACGAATAAACTCTCAATCAGAATTCAGTCTAGTGTTTACCTTATTGAGACTTTAAACACAGCAGCTGGCATGTTGAGATTAGAACCCTTATTGATACAGTTTGTGTGTTTTGACCTACATCAGAATTCAGAATCATACTCTGTATCAAGACATGTACCCAGATACCGTTGTTTATTTTGTGGGAGGAATTTCTTCAAATGATTTGGAAGAATCCTGTATACAGTACTGTGCAGGATATTGTGGTAACAAGCGTAGAAAGGTGTAGTAAAGCAAAAAAAAAAATATGTAATTGCATTGAAGTTTCTTGAAATCTTAAGACTTGGAGAGGCTGCATGATGTATTATGTGCTGTAAGGTATGTCATTATGTGTATACAGGGTCAGGGGGTTATACTGTCTCAATATCGTAATGTCTTCCATTTACAGAATGCATTGTAATGTACTATCCTTATTCTGATAGTTATATATATTATATATATACTAAAAGCCTAACGTGTATCTAACACGATGAGCCACTCGACAATGACACGGAACTAACACTCCGGCACTGGAGTGTCAAGGAGGAGACTCGCGCTCATGTTTTCGTGTATAGATTGCTCTTGTCTAGCCCTGTGCTGGTCCTGCACACCCAGGCTGACTCCTTGAGCGCTGTCTGCCTCGCACACGGAGCTCAGTCTCTCCACAGTACAGGAGCAGTGCGTTTCGTGCAGCGCTGCGTGTTTATACCGTGGAATTTTAAACGCGATTCCAGGCACCATGGGGAACAACACCTGAAATTAAAAACTATAAACTGAAGAACGCACATTGGCATAAGGAATATATATATATACAGGATTTTTTTTTTTTTTCATCTGTTATTATTTATGTGCATTTGGAATCCTTTGTTAATGACCTGTCATCGCCGTTTTCTTATGGCGTGGACCCGTGTAGTCTGCGAGTGTACCGGGGCTGGTGTACTAAACTAGTTTATTTTCTTTCTTCTTCTTTGCAAAAGAGGCAAATCGTGCATTTCCTAAAACCCATAACCTCTAAGAGAAGGAAAGACGCTCTTTCTTTGCAATTGCAAAACAAGAGATACAGAAAGTAAGTCCCGTTTAAGAACCCGGGGTTTGACGCTTTGCGGAGATCAGTGGAAGGAAAGGGGGAAACGTTTTGTTAAATATTTCTTTTAAAAAGCAGGGTTTGTGTTGTCTGCTGATGTTTATAGGGGAGTGAACACAGTCGCGGAAGAAAGATGGTACATTGACGTTTGCATCTGAATTATGGATTAAAGATGTTGGATTTGTCAAGCTGTTTTCTGGAGGTATTCTGTTGAGGTTGGTCAATGGTGCCTTTTTGGGGATACCTGCTCCGGGATCTGGGTAAGAAATCTAAACATCGTTTTGTCTTTATTGTTGTTTTATTTTTTACAGAAGTTTAATTGTGGACTCCAGGTTTAAACAACCGGGTTCTTGTTTACTTCCAGTACTGCTCTGAAACTGTCCAAGTGCGTGTTTGTGTTTTTATGACTTTGTCGAAAAGCTGGTTTTAATTTGTGGGAAACAGGGAGAGTGTGTGTGTGTTTGTGTGTATGTGTGTGTGTGATATATATATATATATATATATATATATATATATATATATATATATATATATATATATGGTCTGATTTAAATGAATCGGTGCATTTTATTTTGTTTTGCATTCTTGCAACGTTAAAGAGAATATCATCGAAGGTGGACACAGCTAACCTAACTTTGAAATATTACCAGCATTTTATTATTTTCTGTAATACATTCCGACTTATTATTATTATTATTATTATTATTATTATTATTATTATTGTTGTTGTTTTACGCATGCGCGGATTTGTCTCCATGTTTTAAGATTATATTCTATTTACATATCATTTTGGGATAACGGCAAAAATGAATGTATTCTTTTCGTTTGTGTGTTTTTATCAACAATAGTTATTTACAGTGCAGTATGGATACAACGTAGCTTTACAGTGCTCCCGTGCATTGCACTACAATGTCCGCTACGATGGTACTGTTGCATGCAGACACTGTTTCATACCCTTTTCTGTTTGTTTGTTTGTTTGTTTATTTATTTGTTTATTTATTTATTTATTTATTTATTTATTTATTTATTATATTGTTATCTCGCTATATTTAATCTGCCGCCGGTGGTGCTGTTTGTTTAGTTTTTGTCATGAACGCACACGAGTTATCGCTTGCCTCTGTGTGAGCTCAAGGTTAGGGTCTATTTTAACCTTTTAAAGTAGGCTGATTGCATTTGGTTTGACTGTACGTTAATTATATGTAGAATGACAAATAATGTTGGAAACAGTAGGTTATTTTCTTGCAACAGTTAATAGAAATCAGATATTTTCAATAGCGCAACAATCCACCAGGTCTGTCTGTGGCCAGGTGTGTGTGTGCTTATATATAATTGCAGATCGCGTTTACCCATTTCGGTACAGTTTAAGTTGTGTTTTCAGCGTTAAATAATAATAAAATAAACCCAAGACTCATCCGCGGCAGTTGTATTGCAGCTGAAAGAATAGTCGTTCATTTGAATCCCTCCGCGGTGTGCAATCAATGCCGTGCATATTTGATTCACCCTGTGGGTGAAAGTACAAGCGATTTGCAAGTGATCTGGATTACACTGGATACCCAACGACATGTTTTGTGAAGTTAAACTTGTATTCTTTTGAGTCAGGCATGATTGCTACAGTTGCAAGTAGTCTGGTTTGTACATTGACATTCCGAAAGTGTATCAAAGTTATTTACCGAAAACAACTGTAGCGAAAACATAAATACATAGAAAAAATAAACACGTCCCTTATAAAACTGACACAATGGAATTAGTGGAGTGAAGAATACACTGATCAGATAGGGAGAGAACGAAGTCCAAGTAAGCAGTAGTGATTTATTTACTGGCGTTATCAGCGTTCAACACATTTCTCCCCCAGTAGGTTTAACACCAGTACTGTTGTTTTGTGTAAAAAATAAGTACCTGGATTTTTGTATAAAAAGCACCCATTTGTGGGTTTTCTTTATGTTTAGTTTTTGTTTTCCTGGTGACCATTTAGGTGCCAAGATTACGGTGGGTGTAATGGTTTCAGGGATGGCAATAAGACTCAAGTTTGATCAGCCGCAGTGTATAGGGAACAAGCTCAGGTGACTCCTAGTAAAACCAGGAATGGATCAAACTGCTCTGCAATGGGAGTCTCATTCCTACCCGTGCAGTTTGGATGGAAGCACTGCTGCAGTGATGTGTCTGGTTACAAGTGCACTTCGTCGGGTGATCCAGTAGCACTGGAGAGATGACATCAGCATGTCATTTTGCCATTTAAAGATTAGAAGGAGCTTCCAAAAATCATTTTGAACTTCCCAGATGGCCAGTGGCCAAGTCATATCTGTTACGCGCTCCAAATATTCTGTCTGGGTTTTCCATTTGACTTCAGAACAGCAAAGGTATTCAAGTGTTGATTCCCCCCCAAACTAAATACTGTATACTGGAAGCTGTGGTTTTATCATTCCCGGATTCCCGTGAATAAATGTTTATTTATGTTGTATTTGTAGCATACCAGCCAACACGCCTTGTGTGCTTCCCAGAAAGGCAGGATTTAAAACATGAAGTTGAGAAGGTGTTTTTTTTTTTGTTTGCACACTTTGTTATTCTTCTTGTTTTCTTCAGAGGAATTGCCTCTTCTTTAGAGGTTAGAAATGCATTCCGATCGAGGTACAGCAATCCGAAGACGATGGTTCAGGGTCCTTCATTTCTGCTCACAAGAAGGGGTGTTTCCTTTCCGTGTCTTGTTGTAGCTGCGTCGTCTGCAGCCTCCACGCTCCGTTAGCCAGGCAAAGCGTGGAAGATACCCACGAGGCTGTGTGTGTACCGGAGGCGGCAGGTATACCCGAGCCAGTTCTGAGTCCACCGCAGGTAGCAGAGCCAAGAAATACAGAAAATGGAGGGTTAGGAAGGGAGGGGGAGGAGGGGGTGAAAGGAAGAAAGGAGCTGGAGGGCAGCGGCACCACAGGCCTTAAAACGACGGCTTTCAAATGGAAAGATGTTCCCATGCAGTACAACTCTCCAGATACACTTTTTGTTGGATACAAATATTATTTCTTATGCACCCCAGCGTGCACCCCTTTGGCTAGACATTTTCCGTGGGTATCCAGGTGCATGTTTGTCTTCTTAGAACGCATATTGAGACCACGATTGAGCCTGTTCTGCAATGCTGCCTGTTTTGCATATTTGTATTTGTTTTGTTGGTGTGCTATACTTGGTTCATTCTGGCACCAGTTCACAGTTTGACCCCACCCTCTCTCTCCTTTTGGCTTTTATCTTGCTTGGTTTCCTTGAACCAAGTACTAATCTTTAATCTGTTGCCGATGCAGTTCTGGAATTAGCTTGCAAAAAAAAAAAAAAAAAAAGAAAGCTCTCTTATTCATATCTTCAAAAGCTCATTTATTTTATCTGCAGCGGAAAGCCGATAAGAGCGAGGGCTGCTTGGCAAGGCTGATAAGAGGGTGAAAAATCTTCGAGCTGCTTTTAATGTAGGAGTGCAGGCAGAGGGGGCGAGGGCTGACAGACCTCGCACTGCGCAGTTAACTTACAAAACAAAATATTAAAAACAGGACTGTGGGCGAGGTGAAAGCTAGAAACTGTGGGATGTGCACTGACCAGGAACAGGAGCTAATGCTGTATAAAAGACCATTCATAAAACCAAACCTAAAGTATTCTGTATCAGTAATAATACACACACCCAGGGATGGAGAGAAGACTCCTACTGCATAGCAGATTCACCCATTCCATTTTACTAAAAGCTTGATTAGCCACTGTGTGTATACAAGCTCAAGTGTGTCTTATTAAACTCCGTAAAACCAGGAATGGATCAAACTGCTATGCAGTGGGATTCTTCGTTCCATCCCTGATAGCAGTAAATGGCCACAACATAAAGTATCGCGTCTGGGTATGTTGTCTGCTCTGTACCCTTGAGCTCCTTCCATATTCTGTACATCTTATTTAATAAGCCTTGCCGATTCCTCCTCAGGTTTAATGTCCATGTGTGTTGGAGAACATTTGTTGTACAGAGATACTGCACTGGGTGCAATTGCTGAGCTAAAAAAAAAAAAAAAAAAAAAAAGTTGTCTTTCAATAATGCTATTAGTCATTTTGGGTGTTGTTGAGATTTGAATCCTGTTCCTCCCCCACATTCTGAATAAATGGGTTAATCCTTCATTCTCACTGGAGTCAGTATGAAAAGTCTCACTAATCCCTTGTATTTTCATCTACTGTATCGCCCACCGATTGGAGGCCTGTTTACAACTGCCTGGCTTCCATTGACAGAAGACTCAGTTTGCTTGCAGTAGTTTTAGCTGTCGGGCTCTCTTACCCCCTCTGCTTGCCTCTACTACACCTTTAAAAATAAATAAATAAATAATAAAAAACTCTCTCTCTAATGTTTGCATACATATTTCAGATGTCACACTCTTTTATCCTTTCTGGTTCTCTGCCAATTAGCCAGCCTCTCATTTGGAACACACACACACTCACACTCACTCACACACACAGCGAGGAACCCTTTGATTCCTCTGAAAGCGGTCGAGTGACCTTGTTCCTGTTGTTTTTAATGTTTTAAGGAGCAGCCGAGACTCTTGAACAAATTGCTTCTTTATATGGTTGGCTCGGGTCAGCTTGTTATCGCTGCAGCCGTGCGCTTTCCCTCCCCTCTTTAAATTTTTTTTTTTTTTTTTTTTTCTATGTGATCCTAGAGTGCCGCTTTCCTGATAAAGTTGAGATGTCTTTTGTTACTTCAGGAGTGGGGAATTAAATGCGCTCTCCACACTGCGGTGGATCCTGACGTTTGGCTGTAGTTCCCAGGCCACTATTAGCCAGATGTGCCTTTCAGAGCTAATGAGTGAGAGCACCGGCTTCAAAGAAGGGCCCAAAGCTCTTTCCCTCACTGCTAGAAGTGTCTAGTGTGTGTGTGTGTGTGTGTGTGTGTCTGCATGTTTAATTGCTTGTCTTTGTGTGCACGCTTAGCGGTATTGCTGACAACTTTATAATTCTATGACCCTGAGACATAATAGAAAAGATGAATGAGGAGCACTCTGGGTTCTGTAAAAAAAAGAAAGAAATAATCAAATCTTAATAAAAACTAATCGTAGTCATTTTCAAGGGTATTTTTATGGTCTACGCAGCTTACGTCGGATGGAGTTGCAAACACAGTTTGTGCCCATCCAGCTGAGAATGGAACCGTTTCGTTTGATGGGATTGAAAGAAACAGGTTATTTCGGTTTGACTGAGAGTAGTGATAAGAAATCGAGGACAGACGGACCTGGAGTACAGTAGTAAGCTTTGAAGTATTTTGCAAAGCAGTCTGTGAGAATATTTCAGTTGAAAGCCTGGATGTTTTGCTGAACCGCAAACGCGTCTTGTAATGAATCGCTGCTCTGGGGTCACTGCGAGAGGTCCTTGGCGATTGTCCATCAGCGGGAGGTTCGGCTGCAGGTTCGACGAGAGGCCTCAAACACACAGATACGTTTCAGGGAATTAGACCTGAGACTCTTATTCTAGCTAGAGTGATACATAACTCTGTTTCCTTCTGTAGCAGTATCAATCCTATACACATGTAGGTGTTGGGCATGCTGTCTCTACATCAATAACAGAAAGGGAAATCCGAGCCGCACAAAACACATCTTCCATCTGCACCCCACTCGCTCTCTCATTAGAATCTCATAAACACGTCTTCCATCTGCACCCCACTCGCTCTCTCATTAGAATCTCACAAACACATCTTCCATCTGCACCCCACTCGCGCTCTCATTAGAATCTCACAAACACGTCTTCCATCTGCACCCCACTCGCTCTCTCATTAGAATCTCACAAACACGTCCTCCATCTGCACCCCACTCGCTGTCTCATTAGAATCTCACAAACACGTCTTCCATCTGCACCCCACTCGCTCTCTCATTAGAATCTCACAAACACGTCCTCCATCTGCACCCCACTCGCTCTCTCATTAGAATCTCGCAAACACGTCTTCCATCTGCACCCCACTCGCTCTCTCATTAGAATCTCACAAACACGTCTTCCATCTGCACCCCACTCGCGCTCTCATTAGAATCTCACAAACACGTCTTCCATCTGCACCCCACTCGCTGTCTCATTAGAATCTCGCAAACACGTCTTCCATCTGCACCCCACTCGCTGTCTCATTAGAATCTCGCAAACACGTCTTCCATCTGCACCCCACTCGCTCTCTCATTAGAATCTCGCAAACACATCTTCCATCTGCACCCCTCTCGCTCTTTCATTAGAATCTCACAAACACGTCTTCCATCTGCACCCCACTCGCTCTCTCATTAGAATCTCACAAACACGTCTTCCATCTGCACCCCACTCGCTGTCTCATTAGAATCTCGCAAACACGTCTTCCATCTGCACCCCACTCGCTCTCTCATTAGAATCTCGCAAACACGTCTTCCATCTGCACCCCACTCGCTCTCTCATTAGAATCTCGCAAACACGTCTTCCATCTGCACCCCTCTCGCTCTTTCATTAGAATCTCACAAACACGTCCTCCATCTGCACCCCACTCGCTCTCTCATTAGAATCTCACAAACACGTCCTCCATCTGCACCCCTCTCGCTCTTTCATTAGAATCTCACAAACACGTCCTCCATCTGCACCCCACTCACTCTCTCATTAGAATCTTGCACGAGACACTGTCCTGTCTTAAAGGCACTCAAAACATACACAGTCTCTTGAACTTAAATCCTTCCCATCTTCTTCTGAGCTTCTCTTCCTGTCAGGGCTTACAGATGCCTGTGTGAGAGGCAGAAAAAACAGACGCCGTTCTCTCTGAAAAGAAAAGGTTGTTTGTTAGTGAGGCCCCGAAGAGCTGCTGCTCATGTTCGGGTAACTACCACCACAGATTGCAAAACAGCTGTGCAGTTTAGCACCGTGGCAACGCCACAGAGCCCAGGAACACTTCTGAGAACGCTGGAATGCAAACCGTTTACACATGCCCGCGTTTGCGCAAAACCTTCACAAGTCTGTTAAAAGATGCAGACAGATCTCTTAGCTGCCCAGGCAAAGAGAATAATATTATCAGCAGATATCTGGCAGCTTGTATACCTCCAATAAAATATTTGAATGTGCTATTGCTGCACTGATAGGGGGATACCTGTTCAAGTGATTTGCACAATCTCTCTGTGTCTTTTCCCCTTAAAGCACATATCATAAATGCTGGTTCAGGAACCCAGGGTTTTTGAAACTCAACCCTGGCTGTGGGATTTTGCAGGACAGACTGATGAGACATTTTATCACTGGTTTAAAGTACTGTTGCTTACTAGTATAACTCCTAGTGAAACCAGCATCCCGTTACTGTTAATTCTGCCTCACAATGTGGTAAAGAGCTGTCTTCCTTTTTTTTGTATTTATTTATTTTTCTTGCTGTGTGTGGGGTGCGCCACTGATCTGCAGTCCTCCTGAATTAAACATGACCGATTTATTATCTCCCCCACTCCACCCTGCTGACTGAAAGGAATAATTGGGTCCCTGGGATGCATTTACTAGAAGCTGTAGTGGTGCTGTCCCAGAGGGGGCTTCACTGGAGCAGCCAGGACCGGAAATATAGAGCTCTTAGAGCTGGCTTGTAATCTTGCAGGGACCGTTTGTAGATTTCAATGCTGATGTCTGTTACGGATGCATAATGGGTCTTGGTAAGGCACAGGATTTCTCACCACATTCGAGGGCTGGTGTTTTCTCTAACAAGAGTTAAAGCAGCAAGTCACTAAAACCAGTTTTGATTTGGTGTCTTCCCCCATGCATGTTATACTCTGCACTGTAATACATTGTTTATATAATGATTTAGTTTGGCTTCTATGACGACCATATCAAGTGAAGAAAACACACTGAATCATGTCCTTTTTAAAATACACAGCTTTCTATCACGAGGAGACTAGCCAAAGGATAAACTGTAGTGAAGAAACAGGAGAGCTCCAGAAATAAGCCAGTTGAATTTACAGACTTTATAGACTACTATTCATATGTGTAGTGTGGAGACCAGTACAATGAAGAGTGAGTGTAAGCAGGTGTAACAGAATTGAAAAATGTGAGCAGATGAGAAGCTTGGTACTGATAGACTGACTGCATGTGTGAGAGCGCTTCCATTTCAAACCCGCTCCGCTCCGATCCAGTCCCCAGCCTCGGCAGGCACTGGGCGGGGGCCGTTGTAAGTGGAAAGCAGCGCAAGCAGATTGATTAGCAGCGATTACAGATTCTTCTGCGTAACCAGCGTCCGTTTTGTCTTGCTGCCAGCTCTCCTGTGAGGCCTGTGAGCTTCAGGTACTTGTTCAGGTTCCTTCCCCTGAATGGCTGTAAAACACAGTGAGAGGGGACAATAAAATAATTATGCGCAGAAAGTCATAGGATTACACAGACACGTCTCCACTTGGTTTATGTATAGCATCTCTATAGCATCTCTAGCTAGACCCGGCTGCAGGGTGGGAATGGCTCATGAGGGATGGGAGTTATAATTGGGATGGGCACGCGCTTAGCTCTAGGGCACACTCTAATAGCAGTTTTCTCGCTGATAGCACTTTCGGTCACAGCCAGGCAGGCGTCTGTGCCCTTTCGTTATCCACAGAGACGCACATTAGCGAGCGCATAGTTGTCACGTTTTATTTACTGCGGGTTTCATTTTGATCCGTTGTGGCTTTTCTGCTCTACAGGTTTTCTACTGCTTGTATTTTATGTGGCAGTCGACTCTTTTGTGTGCTCAAAGAAAATTGCAGCTGGCTTTGTTATGTCAAAGCTTGCCATTAGTTTCCTCACTGTCTGTACTCATCCTTTCCATGACTGGCGTGTATCTCATGGGGTTTTCTGATAGTGATAGTTATGTGTATGTAATGGATGTGATGAAGTAAGGGTCCTCTGTATGGGTGCACTTGTTTGATTTGATTTAGTACCGTCTCCTCTCCAATATTATTGTATTGTTGAAGTTACTATTTACAATGCGTATTTTAAGCTTTCTTGAAGTCACATTTGGCTCCCTGTGCCACTTCAGCACGTGTGGGGGGTGGGTCTGCTTTGGCTGCATAAAAATACCCAGTGGCGGTCTCATTTGAGAAGCCCCAGACGAGCAGAATATACCATTAAGAAGGCTCCTCAATGCATTGCAACGTGGAAAACGTTGAATTGTTTTGTCCGTCCGCTGTTACCACTGAGTTTCTAGGGCCCAAGCAGTTGGTTAAAAAGCGCTCGCAGGCATCTGCCTGCCTGCTTAATTGTATATGGATGTGCTGGGCCTTGGAGGAGCACACTGGCTGCACTACCCAGCTGTCAATCACACAGACTGCAGGTTTTCTGCCAGGCTGGCCTCTAATTACAAGGCAGAGCCGTCCAGGGGGTTAAAGAGGCATGCTGGGGACCCAGGGTCCGCACCTGATCTTACACTGTCAAAAATACAGGGAGGGGTGTGAAAAGCACTCGAGCATTTTAAACATTACTCCCAGGAATGACAACCCCCGCCCGCCCCTCCAACACACACACAGCCCTCCCCTCCAACACACACACACACACACACACACACACACAGCCCTCCTCTCCAACACACACACACACAGCCCTCCCCTCCAACACACACACACACACACACAGCCCTCCCCTCCAACACACACACACACACACACAGCCCTCCCCTCCAACACACACACACACACAGCCCTCCCCTCCAACACACACACACACACAGCCCTCCCCTCCAACACACACACACACACACAGCCCTCCCCTCCAACACACACACACACACACAGCCCTCCCCTCCAACACACACACACACACACAGCCCTCCCCTCCAACACACACACACACACACACACACACACACACACACACACACACAGCCCTCCCCTCCAACACACACACACACACACACACACACACACACACACACACACACACACACACACACACAGCCCTCCTCTTCAACACGCGCACACACACACACACACACACACACACACACACACAGCCAGCCACAAGCTCCCGCCTAATTACCCGTGGCAGCTCGCAAGGCCTTTGGAAAGAGGACGACGCAGGGAAGCTACTGCTCTGCACAGCCCCCCCCCCCCCCCCCCCCCCCCCCGCGCTGCGCCCAGCACCACTTTTCACACTTGATTTAATCCTTTACTCTGTTAACGCTTTTAAGCAGCGCCGAAAGGGACAGGAGCCGCTGCTGCAGAAGAGGCCACAGAGGCTTTAGCCCCTTTTATTTGTGTTTGCTTGGTTTTACTTTTGGAGGGAGGTTGTAAATACCCCACCTCCTCCCACCGCTTAGCCTGGCTTCCTTATTAAGATGACTTTATTCCGGGGATGTCTACCTTGCATTGCTTTACAGCAGGTTTATATTACCACACTGCTGATACCTACAAAACCCAGCAGGAGCTCCTCATGTAGCATTTCCAATACCCCAGACCCCACTAAATCAAGCACAAGTGCAGGTACAACGCAGGGGCTCCCACTGATTTAAAGCCTGTGTGCTGACTGCTGTGAATTATTAAAGTTCCTGATGGCCTTTATCAATTTAGCAAACTACCGGTCTGAATTGAGAGGTAATACTGTGCAATGGAAGTGCGCCAACAATTCAAGGGAAATGTCTGCGGTATATCAACAATGCAAAATATGTGTTTTGTGAAAAATCGTTTTATATTGTGTATTCAGAAAAGGAATAAAGCTGCAACCAGAAAATATGAGGGTGGAAGGTCTAGAGTCGCTTCTACTCCGTGGCAAGAAAGAGTCACAAGTTCTGTACCACAGCAATCCTGTTGAGTTTTATAGATTAGTTAGACTTTCATGTATTATTCTTGTACAACATACAGCAAGTTCCCAAACTGAAAGTCTGTGGGATGTCAAAAGCATTAAAACGGAAAATCAATGAAAGGAAAGGGGACAGAAATGGAGAGGTTTTTTAAATGAGGGAGGAAGGATTTGTTTAAATATTAATTAGACGCACAGAAACTGGAAAGGGGCTGAAGCGGCCTGTTTAAAAGATTGTATTTCCACTTTCACAAGGCACTTGAAAGCTTTACAAGCTGTGTTATTTATTTAGTTTTATTGACAGGAAATGGCATTTTGTTTAAGTGATAGAGTTTTAAAGCAGTTCACTAGTTAATCTCGCCCTTGCCATTTGAAAGGGATCAATACGTGGAAAGTCTTGATAGTGCACGTGTTCTGCATCAGGGCTGCAGCGAGCGCCACAGTCACTTCAGTTTCACCTGGGAAATGTCCCCTTCCCCGGTCTGTGCTCTACGCAGTGGGACTTCATGAGGGAAAGGGTAGCACTACAGCTAATAGAAGTACACTCTCGGGGCGGCTCTTGCCCTGTTAACACAATGGGTCCAAATGTTTCCAAAATCCATACTGCAGATTACTGCAGTAATTGTGTGTAACACTGCAGTGGGGTTGAAAGAACTGGTGTGGTTGGCTGGGGTGAGGTGTCAGTGTCAGACTGAGAGCACGGAGGTGTGAGCAGTGAGTGTTTGAATAGAAACATCAGATTCAAAGTTGTGAATGTCACACTTACCATGCAAAGGAAGTGAGTACACGCACATTGTAAAGGAAATTTAAAAACACAAAAACAAAAAAAAATGTTTCAGGGTCTTGTTAACAGTCCATGTATTTAGTGTTTATTTATTTTAAGCTATCAGTCTTATTTGTTTCAGGTTTAAGCAATATTTAACTGTCTAGGCATGCTTAAGATTCCCAGCTAACTTGATTTATTTATATAGCTATTACTATGAGTCTTCATTCCTGTCTCCTGAGCCCTGTGGAAAGATCTGTTACTAAGCTGTTGTTTTTATATTTAACACACATTTCTTTTCATGAATTCCGCCACGAGATTTGTATTCTCCCTGAAGCAGCTTTCCACAAACTAGTGACTGTAGAGGTGCATTTATACACTTCAGCAGTGATGCCCATTCCACCCTGCTGCTCCCTGTTTAACCCTGGGGGGAAACAAAGACCTCGCTACAACAACACACAATTCTAAATAAAGTCGAGTGTCACGTTTCACGACTGGTGCGTTCCTGACGTTTTCTGCTCTGTGCTTTTACAGTTCGTATTTCCCTCGTGAACTGGTTTTAACTTTCACGAGGGGGCTGGACCCTGGTAACAGACTGCTACTTCCCTTCTTTAGTGTACAGATAATCCTTTTCTCAGGCTCCGGCTGCTTCCCCGCACGTACAGACAGCTGAGTTTGCGAGGCATTTTAAAGACCCCCCACAAGCATTGAGCGATCCTTTCGGTGGGGGGGGGGGGTGTTACCTGTAACTCTAGAGGCCGGGCGATCTTTTTAAAAGTAAATTTCACTTAACGTGCCATATCCCATTTCCAAGTGGACGGCATGCCTGCATTGCATTCACTTTATATAGCATGCACAGTGCCCCCCGCGCTCGTCTGGTTAGACTTTCCATTACCGCACTGCCGTCCGTCATGCGACTTGTCCGATTAGTCCCTCGGGATTCCTGTCTATTTTTAAATGAACACAGTTCCAGAGTCCGGACTGCATGACCTGTGTGTACCGTGACACCGCCTTTAACTTTTAAATCCCCACACGGCAGTCCCACCAAGCAACTAGGCAGGCAGTCAACGTACAGGTACAGGCCATGTAAAAGAAAGCCGACTTTGCGTTCAGTAAATTGCCATACGATGTAGTTTTGCAGAAACTGTCTCAAATCTCAGAGTATGGTCATTGTGGTCTCTGGTTTTGGCTTTGTGTATTAAGTTTTCATTTGGTGTTTTGGGAATGACTAGAGATGGTCAGATGTCAAGAAGATGACAGAGTTGTTTTTAGCCAACTGGATTTAGCAATTGCTGAATAGCCTGAATAAAACGTGACCCTGCCCAGGCTTGGAGCAATAAGAATCTTGCGTTGCATTTCTGAAGTTCCTGACAGGGAGGTGTTGGTTGTCGCACCTTTTAATGTGGTCTTCAACGATGACCTGCTATCACAAAAATAAAATGGACCAGCTAAACATGCTGTTTACTGCAAAACCCCATGGCATGTGCTTTCCGCAGCTCCGATGCCTGCATTTTAATTAAAGGTAGTTGTAAACTGAAACTGACCCTATCCTGATGAATGAGATGGTGGGCTGTGTGTAATATGATAAAAACGACAATGATGGTTTGTTCTGTTTTGAAGGGGGAAATGGAATGAGATATGGTGGAGCGTGCTTTTGATACCAGCAGTCTAGAGCCGCATAGCTGGTGGGGTGACAGCATAGTGCGTCAAGTGTTCTATCGCAATTGAAACCTTCCTTGCCACACATTTACACTGACGCAATAGGACACATTTTATATAGGGTTTGCTGTTGTTGCTGACAAGGAAAGAACACAAACAGCTGTGGAGTCATCGTACCCCCACCACCCCCGTCTGCAGATGCCACGGAGGAACCAGGCCTGAGACGCTGCTGTCCGTTGCCATGGAGAGCTGCAGGGATAGAGGATCATGGGGGGAAATGACCCCAGCACTGGAGGAGAGAACAGGCCCACGTGTGAAGGGGAGGGGATGAGGGCAGCCTCCTGTTAAAATGCTAGCAGTTTGAGGCTCATGTACAGCAGGCACTGCCTTGTACTGAACCTGCGGTTAATGCATGGTTTGCTCTCTCTGTCTTTCTTTCTGCGGGAGGTACTGAGCTCAGATCTCAATCTGCTTTGCAAGTAATACAGGGCAGGCCTGATTTCACGGAACGATTAATCACTTATCTCCATTTCACATTGCGGCATTGAACTGCAGGAAATCAGAAGAGCAAATCTATCGAGTCCAAGTGATTTTTACATCAAGCTTGTATCTAGCAGACGTTTGTTTTTCTTCCGAAATGAAGGGTGTCTCTATAATTAAAGACTTCTTGCGTCCAAAATAAAGGAATTAAGAAGTTTAAAACCTTCTAAAACCTTCTGTGACACTTTATTACATGTACGCAGTGCCTAATACAATCTGAAATGGGGGGTTTAGAGAGAAGGATGTCTAATGAGCAAGTTTTAAAAGTCGGTATGTTGCATTTACTGCAGGTTGGGGAGTGTTTTGGAAAGTGCTTTGTTTGACTTGTATATTGATTGGCCAATCCATATACTTTTAATCTCCAACTGATAAGTTAGCTAGGCAACCCCCCTCCCCCACTCCCCTTCAACTAGGCCAGACATGTTTTGAGCATCAATTTCATCTGTCCTCCAGCTCCCCCTCGTATTGCCCCAGAGGAAGCCCGATCAATCTCTGCTGCCGTTCCTCTCTAATATTTAGTGCCCATTTTCCTCATTTCTCCTTATCACATTATTCCTGGTGTCCCCCTGCACAAGCTCTGGCCCCAAGAGGCTCCTTGGCGTTGATTTGTGACCCTTGCTGTCTTTTAGCGCTGCAGTAATGCGATGTGCGTGTGTCTCTCCCCTGCTCCTCCTGATTAATCAGGCCTCTGCACTGCCCTGATAGGGTGTTCATTTGTATACTAAACTGACAGGCCTGCGTGACGAGCCCCAGCAGCTGCTCAGCGGCTAGCTGAGAGAGAGGCTAAGGAGGGGGCAGCATTCAACACCAACTGGAAGCTGGGGTCATATTTTCACTGCACATGAACAGCCGTTCTCAAGTCGTAAATTGACTTAACCCTCACAGTGCTGCAGTGAGCACTGCTAGCGAGCTGTAAGAACGTCTCAGTGGGGCCGTTATTCTTTTAACGGTTCTTCAGACTGGAATAGAACTTGATGAGTGGGAAGATGGTCTCCTCAAGAGTGTCATTAACATGCAGGAGGCTGAGCAGAGTCACTGAACAAAGGATGTACAGTACAGCATGCTGCAGCACTTTGATTACTGCATGTGTAAGTGCAGCTGTAAGCTGGGGTTGCATCCGAGTCCATGTGGACAAAGGGAGTAGCACGTTCTGGAAGTCAATAATATATTTTCAATTGCTGAAAAAATGCAGTGCTCGGATACAGTACGTGGTCAAATCCAGTCATGCTGAAAACAAATGAGTAATTGTTTCCATCAGCAATGTATTCCATGCCTGCTTTGAAGTGTGCCTCTATGCACGATCTTCATTTGCCATTCTTTGTTTGGAGCGTTTTGTGCTCAATCAGTGTGCGATGCAGCAGGACCTACAGTAGATCAAACCATTTGTAAACGGTCTGTAGCACCTATTGTGTCTTTTTGAGAAGCAGGAAATAAAAGGGAGGTTAAAGCAGAGCGGTATGTTGGGAAAGCATTTTTATGTAAATAGAAAAGGGTTAGCAGCCTCTCAATGAAGGGAATTGCAGAAAGATAAAATAGATGTAGATTAGATGGAAAAAAATGGTGTAGTGAAATGTGAACGCACTGCATTTAAACACAGGAGCAGACTGTGGATCAGCCCCTAATGTTTGGCACTTTGACATGATTGTTACATAAATGTCAGTAAAAATATGAGCTTGTGGTCTTGGACCAGGTCCCAACTGTTAATAAAAGAGGGGGGGCTGACAGTGATAAAACGCTGGCCACCTATCCACACAAGTGCAGGGGAGACAGAATCATCTGCCAGCGTAACTGAGAGCCCCACTCTCCAGCCTCCCACTGCCAGCTCACTCCTGACAGGCTTGTACAGTGATAAACACCACCACCTGGCAGGGCCATTGCATCACGCTGCGGCCGCTCTCGCTCCCCCTCGCCCGCTGCTGCCAGCGCTGACAGCCAGGCGGCACGTCGCAGGAGGTGCGGAGTGGGGGTGTGAGTGGTATTCTCAGAAAACAGAATAAACTGGAATCAGTTTGGCACCCAACGATCTGGCTGCAACATTTGCTTTAAGTACTTAGGAGCGATGGAGCCACTGAATCTTTCAAAGCTGCTCTTGAAGTGTTTACATGGTTCCAGGGCTTTGCCTCTTTGTAATGCAGCTGCTGCTGCTGCTGCTGGATCCTCCACTATATTCTTTGTTCCAGTGCTGATTTAAGGTCTCGTTTGCCCTCCTAATGCCCTCTGTCCAGCTGTCTGTCTGCTATAAGGGTGCTCCCAGTCCTGGGTGAAAGTAGTCTTATATTGCTGGTGGTCTACAACAGGTTTGACTTTTAAGACAGGTGCTCGCCTGTAACAGGTGATCTTTTCTATAAATCTAAAGCTGCTGCTGTTTAATATGTAGCACTAGCAATGTACTGGCAATCCCACCTTTACTCCTCCTAAACGCTGGTTACAGTCTACTGTGCCGCATGCCTTGCTTGTTGCGTGCCATGAAGTCATGACTTGCATACTAACAACAATCCTAAACAAGCAGCATTGAGGTGCCGTGGTAAATTGCTGCTGTTTTATTGCGTTTTGGTAGTCCTTTTAAAATTAAGATCAGAAGAACCAAAGATCACTGCTAGGACTAATTCCTGACAGTTTGGCAGTAAGGGATCGTCGCTCTGTCTTTCAGGATCGTTTACGAGTGAGGTTAACTGCTGACCTGCGTGTCCTTTATGAAATGACATCATTCACTGATCAATGTCTTCAATGCCGTCCTGCCAGAAGGTCATCAGTGTAATGATTGGTCCTGCACTGTGATGTGGAAGCTAGTACAGCCGTTCAGAGCTGAGGGCACACGGGTCAGGATGAAAGATACCAGTATTCCAAGCAGCGCTCTTCCTTCAGATCCCGAAATAGAGAAATCATCTTCTTGCACTTCAGTGTGCAAACGAGTGCCTATTTAAGATGTTTAGAGCTGCAGTATGGTTTTCTTTGTTTGTTTTTTATAAAAAAACATGATACTGGTGTCATGTCATCGAAGGATGTGGCTCAGGGATGGAAATAAGACTCCTATTGCACAGCAGTTTCATCCATTCCAGGTTTTACTACGAGCTTGATTAGCCACAGTGTATAAGTAACAAGCTCAGGTGTGTCTTATTAAAAACAGTAATGGATCAAACTGGTATGCAATGGGAGTCTTCTTTTCATCCCTGAAGTAGGTGGTACAGTTGATATTTCTGAAATAAAGCAAGAAAAAACTTGGTGTTAACTATCGTGCCCAAAAAGCTTGTTGTAAAGAAAGATCCGAATACTTGAAGTATTTTGAATACTTAGAAACCGAAAGGACGTTTTTTTCTGAGCCCAATAACTACATGGACTGTAATTCGGTATATTTACGAGGTGTTTAAATAAACCAAATGGAATTCTTTAGACCTTTTGTGTTGATCTTCATGGAGCAGTTGCACTGTGTTTGTGGGACAGCACTCCCCACCTCCCGCTGCCACCCCCGTCTGCAGAAGCATGGGGCTCTCTCAGCTGCTGCGGGCCAGCTTAACTCGGGCCTGTGACCTCAGCGTAGCTTTTTTCAGCCTCTTTCCTCAGGGAGCCCTTGTGAGGCTCAGAGGAAGCTGAGTCATAAAGCATGGCTAATGAATGGAATAGGGAAGGAAAGCTGAGGACTGTTGATGGTTCTCCAGAGGGCAGGCCAGGCCCAAAGCCTCAGGCTCCAATAGCAGACGTTCTCAGAGGTCAGGCTTCCTGCGGCCCACTCGGAGCGCCTCAGCTTCCAACAATGTGGCTTGAATTTCCTTCGTTTTGAGATAATTATTACATTTCCCTGCTTCCTCTGGAGAAGCTGTCCTCTTTGGTCTTTTATTTATTTTATTTTTTTGGCAGTAAAGCTGTGCTTTTACAAAGAAAGGGCAGAGGATTGTTATGCGAGATCACTACACAATGGAGCCACAGCAGGAAAAATAAAATAAAATAAACCACCCCCTAAAAAATAAAAAAGAAAGACTGATCTCTCGGGACAATGTTATTTTGTCATGGCCAAATCTGTACGTTACTGCCTTTTATTAGTACCAGCAGTATCAGTATCTTTCAAGTAGTGATCGATGACAGTTGGCCTGCTGTATATGTTATTATTTACACTGAATCTTTTTGAAATCTCACCAGTTCTCAATCTTTCCATTCTTCGACCAGCACGCTTGGAAACCTGTTTGTTTCAGCTCTCAGCAGCTGGAACATCTGTGTGTGTGTGCGCGAGTGTGTGTGTGTGTGTGTGCATTGCTCTAAGACTCCACCTCCACCAGCCCTTCTAGGAAACTGTTTGCTGGCTTAGAATCAGACACCCACTCACAGATTGTGCACGGTATGCACTGCACGTCTGGAGAATACAGAAGAGACAAGGAGCCTGGAAAAGCATGAAGGGTCAAAGTAGACTCTGGTTTGAAGGAAAGAGGGCTTCTCCTTGCAATGCAAGCGCTGCATTCTCCTCTCGCTGTCTGATACCTCGACATGACCGCAGCAGGAGAGAGAAGCACTGAAATGAGGGAGGGGGGACGGGAGGGGGAGGTGTGAAATCAAAAGGATTTCGTAGGGAAACTGGAACAAATGCCAAGGTTCCTATCCAATAGTTGAATGTTTCCTTTGAGTTCTCACACTTGCGGAAAGAAAACTGCTTCCAGCTTAATAGATGTGTGAGAGCTGAAGGCTGTGTTTTAAACATGCTGTGTGTTTTATTTATTTTTTTTCTTTCTGTACAACACGTATGTGATTATAGCAGTCTGGAGCTGGGAGGAAACCAACTGCTATGACATATGTTCAGGTTTCCAGCGCTGGGCTGCTGTAAGAATCTGCAGCTTTCCCAAGCGGGTGGCAGTAGGACTGGGAGTTGAAGCACAGGGTGTGCATTGTGTTGTGTAGTCCTTGAGGTTAATACCAGAACAGCAACACCACAGATAATGGCATTTAAGTTAATTTCCTCTATTAAGTGGATCTTAAAGTTCTTATATGGGCCTTGAGCAATCTGCCACAGCATCTGGCAAGTCGTATTGCTGTGGAGGGCCTGTTGTCAACGGAATTGAAGAAGGATGAAACATTTCAATCCCATTTCAAGTTTTATTGTGATTTTTATAATCCACTAGTTTGTTTTAGTTCTCTGCTTTTAATATTTTCATTAGAATAGATACTTTTTTTTTTTACTTTTTGAAAGACTTTATTGAACAATTTTAATATAATACACAAAAACAACATTTTAAAAATCAGGTATAGTCATGAAAACATAATTAAGATCCACCCAAAGTGAAAATACATTTTTAAAACACTGTTGACACCGCAGTAAATAAATGTCACATTACAGGCACTCCTCCAGTTCACCATCCTTAACAGCACACAATACACTGTTTACAAACCAGACAGAGAGATAGAATTGCAGCAGGTGAGCTACATTCTGCTGGCAACTGTACTGAAAATGTGAAATGATGTTTTTTTTTTTTTTTTTTTTTTAATCTAAGGAAGCGATCAGGCTTGTTATGTAACACATACGGTTGAGATAGTCCTGGTTGTTTTGTGAAGGTACTTACCCGAGTGGGAATGTTTCATTTTTCCTCCCAAAGGCACTTGGCTACTGATCCATACTGAGTCCGGTTTTCAAGAGAAAAGCAACGGAAGTCGTGATTTCTTTAAAGGAATAGAAATGCAGTGGTGTGGTACCGTGGTTTCCCTGAAACCCTTTTATTTGAATGCTGATGGGGTTGAAGTACGATGAAAGCAGGTGCATCTGGAATCTAAAGGCGACAGCGCTGTTCTTGAATTGAAGTAGAATGTGCTTCTGCTTGCAGGGACATTCACATTGTTATATAGAAAGGCAAGGCAGTACGAGATGAGCAGTGATGTAATACCTGGACTGAGACAGCACTGCAGTTGAGAGGCAGTCCGGTGACATGTTATTGAGGAGCATCTTTCTAAGGCTCCCTTTCCTTTCACTTTGACATCTCTGTTGATAGTGCCTGCCTGGTCTCTTCAGTGGCTATTGATGGCACAACATTGCCCCCTACTGCCAGCCATGCTTTGATTTCCACACATGCCTGGAGTTCAGTGAGAGCTGGGGAGTGTTGTAAAGCAAGTGGTCGTGCTGCAGTGCAGAGCTGTTTGTGCATTTCTAAAGGTTCAGAACAAACCCAGGTGAATGGAGACTAGCTTGCATTGTGTAAGGCTCTCTCTCCGGGAGTAGCCAGTGGCATGGGATGTTGGGAAGCAGACATGTATGTGGCAGGTTGCTTAGTTGTTTTTATACTTGGTCCTGCCTGCACGCAATGAGGGGAAAGCGTTTTACACACCATGATTGTGAAAGGGTTAAAAAAAAACTGCTTTCTTTCTAATTGTCAAAAGACAATGCAGAAAGCGGTGACACTTTTGTAAAGCCAGTATGACTTCAAGTTGTGAGTGATGCTGCAGCTAAACTCTGAAACAGCCACGTAGACAAGCATTTCAGCTAGTGGTGTCAGTGAATGTGTTTATAGGCGTACGGCTGCATCTAATAACTATTAACTAATCATTGCTGTGTATCACATGGTGTCTCCAATTTATTCTGTTAAACACGGTTTGAAGGGAAGTTCAGAATCAAACCTTCTTAAACGTTTCCTTTCTTCTTTCTTCCAGGCATCTGATGTAGGATCAGAGAAGCTCTTCTCCCCCACACTAAGTAAAGGTAGGCATGGTGTTTCATATTCATGTCCATGTTTCCATGTGTTATTTATGTCCAGATGCTGTATATGAATAGTTTCTCGTAAGATTAAATGTGTGTGCTTTTTTTGCTGTAGCGCCTTCGATTACAAGCATGTGTGGGTGCTTCACGAACCGAGAGAAACGCTACAGTTCTAGCTGAACTGGAGCCTGATTGAAAAGAAATGTCTTGAACCTAGTCTTTACGGGTTAGAGTTAGGGTTATGTAAATTGATAGGTAGGTGTATTGTGACCAGCTTTCCTCGCTGTATAAGCATGTGTGGTGAAGGCTTGTTGCATGCATGCACATCACTGCAGGGCTGAGGAATGAATCCCACTCAGAATAAAGAGACAGTGCGAAGGCTATCTGTTTGAAGTGGGACCGTTCCCCAAGGAAGGAGCAGAGAGTTTTTGTTCCCAGCTGAGGAGGATGACAACAAATAACCCCTGTGTTGCATCAGTCCCCTTCTGAGCAGTCTGAGTGCAATGAGACGGGTGTTTGAATCCAGTGGAGGCTTTAATGTGGTTTCTCTCTGTCTGGGGTCCCATTCTATTCTATAAAGAGGTAAAATCTCATCTGGTGAACCGCAACAAAGTATGAGCAAGCAATCGGTGCCAGTGGGAAAACAAGCTGCTTCTCCTCCTTTTCTTAGTTTAATGCCAGAAGTAGAGCTGTGAGCTGCAGCCCATGATCTCCACACGCATTGCCATGTAAAGGACAACGACACGTCATAGAACATACGAGGGGCCGATGTGATTGTAGAGTTACCTGCAGAGTGACATCAGGAGGTTCGGGACTTTCCATCCTATACTGTCCAGACTTGCAATACCAACCAAATGCGCTGTTCCGCTCAGCCTGTTCAGGTTTCCTGTGCTGTTGAAACCTGAAAAAGATAACGGACGAAATGAGAAAGGACCGCTTCATGTAAATTTGTACATTCGTGTTGATAAGACACGGAGCAACAGAGCAGGGCATTTTTCGCTATGGCTTGGGGAGTTTTAGATTAAAAACAGCCCCTCAGAGCGACTCTTTTTAATCGCTGAGAACCTGCACTTTTTTATTTCTTAACCCAACAACTAGATTTCAAATCATCTGTTACTGTGGTTTCAGACCGTTCCTGTATGTTGATAGGCAAGGCGTTCCAGTAGTGCACTAATCCTGTTTTCCACAGATTAGCTTCTGCTAGGTTTGCCACCTGTCCCTGTTTTCCCTGGATCATCCCGGTTTTGAGGAAGGTGTCCTGGGATTTCAATACGCTTCCCGGGACACTAAAAGCTCCTGGTTTTTAATCTTATGCTTACACGTCCATGTACTGCAGATAAGATCACTTCAGCAACACCGCAATGCCAGTCCAGTAAATTGAGCGTGTTAAATAAATCCAGATTATATTACTGCAATAGACGCACAATATGAATTGGTTGTCAGTACTGTAATAGTAATATTATCAACGCTACCTACTGGATGACTGCAGGATTTCTGGAGTGTTTCCTCTTTTAACAGCCGTCCTTCTGTTCAGATGCCCTAGTGTTTTGCCCTCGTTTCTGCAGGAGTTGAGCTGGGGTTAAATACTGAAATGAGATACTGGTTAGTTTGGATACATTTCTTTCCTAAGATGTTTTTAGTTTTTCTTTTATTGTAGAAGCTGTGCCAGCTTGGTCTGTGACTCCTTTTGACTTGCCCACCATGCCAAAGTGAAAAGGCCGTTTTTATGTAACCTGTCTCTGAGGCAGCCTCCTCCTCCTGGGACAGAGAAGAGAAAGCTTGCAGGGACCCATTTTGAAGTGGATTTGTGCCCTTGTAATCCTGATTTAATTCTGACCCGTTGTGCTCATTTTAAACCGCGCATTACAGTGAGCGCTGCGAGCTGCAGGCGAAACGGGGAGCTTAGCGGCCTTAAGAGGCTTAGCAGCAGATGGCATTTTAAGCCAGACTTAATAAATTGTTTCCATTAAACTTACTGGCCCACACATACTAGATTTAAGCCGGGGGAACAAAGAAAATTGGCAGAGGGAAAAAAAAAAAAAGCCAACAACCTTGAACAGAAATATTACATTTAACTCTGTTTTTTCAATCTTTAGGGCGTGACTTAATCTATTTCTCATATGTGTCTCCAACTGTAAAGGCAAAAGTTCGAAGTGATTTTAATATTTACTTTTGAATACTCGGCCAGCCACCCGAGCCGGCGTCAGACTCGTGGGGGCTCCCGGGCCAAGCCTAAGGCGTGGGGCCCCTCCCTCCTCCCTCCTCCCTCGTTCATCCTCCTCCCACCCACACACTGGATGACGTCCACTGCTACTTTCACATCAGAAATAAACAAATCATTTTAAGAATTCAGAATGCGAACTGAGAGATCAGTAGACCTGATTATTGTTATAACATTATACCATTTTATATGAATGTCGTAAATTGAAAGTGTGTCACTGAACTAGACTGTGCCACTTTTAAAATGACACATGCGCTACTATTTTGAATGTTTGCATTAAATATATATTTTTCTTTACTTTGTAGATATGACGGGCAATTGCCCTGGTTGCTATAGCCCCTAAAACCATCTCTGCCAACCATTACATGTCTAAGTATACACACACAGGCAAAGTCTGCTTTTCATAGCAAATAAATGCAGAGTGTGTGTGCTGAGATTATTGTCTGACAGTCATGCACACCGTAATTGTGGTCTCTGAGCTGCTGTTATTGTGCTGAATCAGGCAGAGGGCTGATCCGTTCTCTTATAGAGCTTATGCTAACAATCTGTGATCCGCTGCTTGCATTGAATTGCATTGTTTTCCTTTCTTTTGTGATTGGTTTGTTTTTCCGACTGCAGCTTCTTGAGCACTCTGTCTGCTGTCCTTTCACTGCACTGCAATCTATTCTAGTAGTCAAATATTTATTTTAGCCCGGCGGTTCAGGTTGTTTTTGTTCTATTCACGGCTCTCCTGTAGCTAGACGGTTGTTGTGATGCAGTCCTTACCTGTATCTGACCTTGCGTTTGACCCGTTCACTTCTGATTGAGAGCTTGACCTGAGCTGGGTTTGCACCACTTGACACAGTTCTAGAAGTGGAGCATTGTAGAGAAGTCTGGGTGTGAATGAAATATAGTACCAAGTGCACAGTGTGTGGTGCGGTTCATTCTGCAAGCTCCAAGCGCTGCTTGCTTATAGCTAAATAAGCTGTGATGTTATATGAGTACTATTCCTAGTATTTTATTGTTATATTTAGTATTAATAATACAGTTTTAACGTGCCTCCCTTTCCTGTCCGCAAGATTAAAACAAATAGAAGCTGTATTGCAAGAGGTACAGTAAAGCACTTGTTTAATTATTAATTGAGCCATTCCTGACAGAGATTGCTTTTTTTATTTATTTTTATTTAAGGCAGGAGACAGGCTTCAGGGAGGGAAGAAAGCAATTGCAAACCTCCCGATAATGAGCCTCCGAGGCTCAAAACACACTCTCTCTCTCAATCGCCTGGCGTGTTACCTCCTGGAATGAGCCTTCGAGGCTCAAAACACACTCTCTCAATCGTCCGGCGTGTTACCTCCTGGAATGAGCCTCCGAGGCTCAATACACACTCTCTCTCAATCGCCTGGCGTGTTACCTCCCGGAATGAGCCTCCGAGGCTCAAAACACACACTCTCTCTCAATCGTCCGGCGTGTTACCTCCCGGAATGAGTCTCCGAGGCTCAAAATACCACTCTCTCTCTCTCTCAATCGTCCGGCGTTTTTCACAATCTAGGAGCATTTCAATTCCCTGTCGATATTTTATATAATTTTAAATGACCTTCTGTTCAGGTGTCCAAATCTCTTTTCATGTGCAATGCATCAACAGCTGCTGATAAGAGAACCGTCCCCTCCTGTACTGTCCCAGTGTTGGAAAGGGAATTGCGTGCCTTACACGGGGCCACTGCAGACTCAGAGTGCAGCCATAGAATTTCAACATGCAGTTTCTGCCAGCATGGTATCAAGAACCCACACACTGCATGCAGTGCACTGGCACTGAAGCACTTTCAGCTTGTGCAAGCCAGGCCAATCGTTTTATATGTTAATTAACATGGGCCAGTGTTTTAATTGGAAAATGGTAATTACTTTAGTACTAACAGAAAAAAAAAAACCACGACAATGGATTGGAATTTATTCCATTTGTAGAAATAGATTATGCCCTCCACAGTGGAAAAATTCATGTAGCTTGAAAACGAGCCTAACACGACAGACGGCTTTTGCCCTTGCTGTTCTAATGTTGCGTTTTCATCTCCTAAAGCACCTTGCACTGCCGACGTCTAGTTATAATTAGCAGCAAGGCAATTAGGAAGGTAGTTATACGGGTAGAAGCAGAGTAGGTTACAATGTTAATGGTCTCGCGAAAGCCGAAAGTCCTTTCAGAGCCAATGCAGGGATGATGTGAGGCCAGGGCATGCTGTGGCTGCATTAAACTTACTCCGGTTCCCTCCAGGTTTCCATTCTCAAGGGTTTATTGAGTTTGAACCCACGCACTTTGCTATTCTCTAACCACTAAGCACTCCATGAATATAAATGAAGACATTTAAAAACCCTCACTTTTAAATTCGTTTTTTTTTTTTTTCTGTATTAGGCATCACTTAAACACTTTGCCTTGCAAGTGAATCACATACACCTGGCTGATACTCTGATGCAGGGGTTCTCAAACCGTGGCCCACTTGCACCTACTGCGGCCCCATGTCATGTTTCAGGTCCGCAAATGTGGCCCTTTAAAATGTTTGAGAACCACTGCCCTAATGCAACATCCCATAACTAGTTTATTTTAACCATGAACAGATGCAGTTGGAACTCTTGCACCCAAGCCCAGAGGGTACGCCCCAAACCCAGTGGTGATGCCCCGTGCCCCAAGCCCAGAGGTGATGCCCCGTGCCCCAAGCCCAGAGGTGATGCCCCGTGCCCTAGACGAGCGCATGCCCATTCCTTCACTCTATAAAACAAGCAATCAAAGCAATCAAAGCAATCAAAAAGTACACAGAGGTGTACTTTTCTTTCTCACCCCAGTGGACAGCTATAGATGTTGACAAAGCTTCAGTTGACAGTCACTTTATTTCTGCCATTACCAAGAAAAGATGCTGTTAGCCAGCCTCTTAAACCTGGCTTTGATGCAGGCTCCCGAGACTTCCTATACAAGCAGCAGTCTGACAGGTAGTCAATACGGTGCTGTAGTGCACAGAGCGTCGCGGCGCTCCAGCTCCCCAGCGGAGGCTACCTATGGAGCAGAGCAATAGGACACCTCCCAAAGCACAGAGCTTCACCGGCCCAGGCTACAAACACAAAGTGATTTTGACGGGACGCCCCAGAGGGAGTTGTAAATGACCACCGGTCATCTTACATTTCATTCAGAGCAGTGAAGAACAGGGCGTATGCGCAGGAGGTTTATTGATCCACTATAGATCGTGTGCTCTCTGGGCCTGGGCCTGAGTCATCCTGGTGTTAAGGGAAGCAATTTACAGGAAGTCACATGTTGCCACTTACCGAGCGGTGCTCCCGTTCTTGTCAGCATTGCATTTCAGGCTGGGCTGCAGAAAGGAAATGGCATTCAGTACGCCAGCTGTGTCGCTGATTAGTGGATAGCGTGCCTCTGCACATCCCCGGATCGATTTGAGTTCTGAACTGTAATAGCTTAGTCTCCCGGCTAATCTCTGCTCTGAATAATGCGATTGCTGATAACGGATTTCTGTTCTGGGTTTGTTTTGTTTGTTTAAAGGAATCATCTAAATCTGTTTTCTATTTAATGTTGCCGTGCAAAATCCTTACATCTTTTAAGGTTTTCAAAAGCTGCTCAGTCTATCTGGTTTTGCCAAATTTGGGTGTTTTTAGAAATGTGGTTCCCTCCACTGCTGTGTGGCTTTAGAACTTTTTTCACTGCTCCTCTATAAAGGCCTACAGTCCATCTTGAAAGTTTTTTAAGCTAAGGAACTTCTCTCGTGTTGATGTTCCTATTCAGGTATTTCACAGGCGGAGGGGGGCTGTGACTTGTACAGTCCAGTATGTAGAAGGCTGGAGCGGACAGGCTATAATCTCATACAGCGGTGTGCTCCCCTGGTTGCTGTTTGTTTTTTATGGATCCTGACCAGAAGGGAAGCAGGGCGCCACCTCTCTTTTTTGGGGTGGGGGGGGTTCCCTCGAGACGTCCTCCTAAAGAGCTATTGTACGACACAAGCCTGCTCTCTCCGTGAACCTCTGTGTGCCTCGTCTGCGCGGTCTGGCCCCGCGGCTTCATGTAAATATTTTCAGACCGCAGACGTTTGCAGCCAAAGGGGGCTTCAAAAAAAAAAAAAAAAAAGCATACATTCCAAAGAGTAAGAGCTTTGAACGTTTATCCCTCTGCCCTGACTGTTGGAGCTTGGGCAACCGTCATTCTCGCGACTCTTTCCCACTCAACCATTCCCTGCAGATGTGCTCCGTGAATAATAACAAACCCACATGTATGCGGCCGTTGGCTTTCTACAGTAACAGTAAGTGGTGTTTTTTATTGTTTTTCTACTGAAACGGTGCCGGCAGTTTAATGAGGCTGTAAAGATTTTTCTTGACAAAGGAAAAGTATCCATCTGGGCTATGTCTTCCCCTTCAAGTTGAGAGAAGTTGCAGTCCCAACTGTGGCTTAACCTTCCTTCATGGGATGTATGCCAGCTTGCAAAATACTTCATACTGTTCCGTACTCAAAAACAATGAATGAACAGTCCAACTCTGTATGACAAACTGACCCTTTCTGTAATGTATGAGGTGAACTGCAATCCAACAGGAAGGGGTTTGAAAACCCAGCACTTTCGAGGTCTTGCTGTGCAGACTTTGCTATATGTTCTACAGCCCTTATAACTGGATAAAACCAGGACCCCAAAGAATGAGAAGGACTGGCATTTCATTTTCATGCAAATCTTTGGAGCTGCCAGCTTCTGCCTTCAAAAGTAAGAAGGCCATTCAGACGGCCGAAGGAACGCTGTTTTATTTGGCAAAATTAGAATCACAAAAGGTCGGTCATCAAAGCAAACAGGAAAATCACTGGAGGGCGTCAAGAGCCAGAGCAGCTTTTCACTGATCTCCTGATTAACACATGCACTGGCTACAAGGAGAGTGTAGTCTGCTTGTGGAGCAAAAAATACAAACTAACATTAAAACAAATGAAGAGCTTCTCTTTGTCTATAGCAACGTGCTTGCATTGTGACCCATTGATTTCATTTTTTTTATCATTTCAAACTCAGGGTGATTCACATGTCAAGGCAATAAAATTGATTTAAAAAAAAAAGAATGCCAAAACGAATGGTTATCATGCTTCTGCACAGATCTGAGGCTCATAGCTCATTGCAGCTGACTTAAAATGGATCCATAGAAGCTCTCAGTTATAATGGTGTATTCAGGGATTGGACCAAACGCTGGAAAAGCCTGCCGTTTGTACATTAGCACACGCTTTTCCATAAATGTGCAGTGACTGGTTAGAGTAATTTAACCCCCCCACCCCCACCAATATGTATTGTGGAATATATAAAAGCTGCATCTCTTCTGGTTTTGTCCAAGATTGTGTACAGGAGCAAAACGCTTTTAAAGAATCTTCCTACAGCGCCGGAGCAGAGGTGAGTCTCCTTCATTGCCAGACAATGGCCCTGTCATACAGTCCTGTCATTTGGTTTAATGTGCCTTTTGTTCTTGATAGCACTTGATCTCTCTCAGCGCTCAGAAAGCATGTTTAAAGGAGCGCAAACCTGTCTGGTACATCAGTATGTTCATTCGTGTATTTCAGATGTTCAGCAGAGATATCGTTTGACATTACAACCGTTTTACATGCATGCGATTTGCAATCCATTCCTAACGTGTCTGTGTGCTTTCAAACTGAAAAAGCAGAGTCTGCTATATAAATACTGGAGGGAATTGGGATATTGTTTCAAACACTCAGCCAGCTCAGGAAGAGTTCAAAGAAAAGAGTTTTAATCTGATTTAGAGTTTTTGCTTTTTTAACAATAAAAGACTAAGCCGCTTGGTTTAAGAGGCTTTCTATCTTCCTTTTCGTCCTTTCTTTCTTTCTTTCTTTTTCAAAGCAAGGCAATTTCAGGTCTTGCGGTCAGCAATGATTGTTTGATATACAATAAATAGAAGGCTTGCCCCTGAGAGCCTTGGAGCACATATTAGCCTCAGCCTGGTATATTAGACTACAAAGAATCCAATAACGCTCTTTTGAGCTTGCAGCAGGTGCATTTTAAAGGGAAAGCACTTGGATATTAGATTTAGCAGCGACTGGCCATCTGTGTCTCCCTGTAAATTGTTTACAAAAACTTGAACAAGCTCCCGTCATCCTGCGCTCACACACACAGACACACTTGACGACACTCAGCTCTCTGCAGAGGTCAATAACTAAATCTATTCATGAAGGGGAGGGGGGGAGGTGCATTTTCTTCATGTTGTCAATAGAAGCTTCAAGCACGTCTCCCGTGCCACCCATTTACAAAGAATATGTTTTGAGGCTTTATTGAAAGCAACGCAGAATGAGACCCAGCGTTCCCGAGGAAATTCACTGAAAATGAAAAATCATTTTGGTGCCTGTGCCGTTTTATGAAGACCATCCGACTAGTGAAGAAAAATACCTGGCTGTCTTGATAGGCAGTTTTCGGATGTGTTGGTTACTAGAGCCACAAACAGACTGATTTATTATTATTATTATTATTATTATTATTATTATTATTATTATTTAGTCAATCAGCAGATGCTTTTATCCAAAGCAGCTTACAGAGACTAGGGGGTGAACTATGCATCAACAACTGCAACAGTCACTTACAATAGGATGTTGGATTTACATCTCATCAAAACTTGTGTTGACTCATCCAAACCAGTCACTCCCATTTGCTTCCATTCCTAGCCTGGCTTTAAATCTTTTGATGCAGACATATTTTGGCATTAATAAACACAAACATGTCAAATGTCCGTCCCTCACATCACATGCTGATTTAGGAACTGGAGGCAGCAGTTAGTGTGCACGCTTACTCCAGACTACGTGAATGTGCACACGCTCTTGACGTGATGTTTCCTGTCATTGACAGGAGCCTGCTGTATTGTTAATTATTTTCTTATACTTTTCAGTAAGTTTGTTGGTCTGTATTGTTCATTATTTTCTTATACTCTTCAGTAAGCTTGTTGTTAAGGTAGCAGCACCCTCCGAACAGCCGTTTTCCTCTGCTTCTTTTGACACGATCCCTGAGGTTTCCCAGCTCTGGCCTTGTTCACTCTGTCACCAGGCTGTCTTGCTGAGTTACCCCCTCAGTCCATGCTGCCAGCCGGGGGAGGAGGGATGGAAACGAGATGTGACAGGCCTCGGTGGCAGGAGGCAGCCGTCAGCAGCCCCACAGGTTACGAGATGAAGCTGTCTTGATACATTTTCATGGATTGGCCGAACACCTTTCCCTTCTTTTTTTTTTTTCTTATTCGTCATGCTTGGTAACCCACGGCAGCGTCGCTGCCAGACAAAGGGAATAGCAGAAGGATAGGAATCGGAGCAAATGCACCTTTCGTGTGTCCCTGTAGGACATTGTTGTATTCTTTGGCACTTCAACACAGAACAGTTTTTTTGTCATATTGCAGCCCGTTGAGTCCATTGATAATTTAGCCGTTCTACTCTATCTCACACTTTGCTGTTGTGCATTTGAATGTTAGCTAGGATAAGGGCAGTCAAAAAGTCCAGAACTACTAAATGTTCTCTGAGTGGCTCAAGGCTTAACCATCCCCCCTTTACAGAATGTATCAGCTCTCTGGGTGTAAAATCACATTCTGGCTCTGGGAGTGCCTAATGATAATATTGTAAACCTGTGCAATTAAACAAATACTTCCAGAAATCGTTGTATTTGAGTCGTTAGGCACCACCCAGCCTAAATCCGTGATGTTTCTAACAGTGATCTTGTTCCGCTCAATACCCAACGATGCACGGTGTGTTTCTGGCTGTGGGTGCCACACCAGGGTGTAGACTGCAAGCTCTGAGGTTGGCGCTATTGATCATTTTAAGCTGCATTGAGAAGTCTGGGTAGGGTGTTCAGCTCTGGGACCTGTGTTTATGTTCTAATTGGAGCAGTTAATACATTTCCTCTTGATTTGTAGTGAAGAATCAATAGCAGCTTCCCTTCCCCGGAGTCGCAGCTGTGATCTCATTATCCCTGTGCACTGAGCTTATTCTAAACAGCCGGGTTGCGTTCTGTCACATGTCTGCACTTGCTGCACTGCCATGCTATAGTATTTACATTTCTGCCTGTAATATATTACGTGTCATCTTTATCATCACAATTGTGCTTCCAGCACAAATATGCTTTTTTCAGCTACAGAAGTAGTTCTGTTTTTCCGTGTGTGTGGGTGTGTGTGTGTACATACATGTATTGCAGCTGATTGTTACAGGCGTGTGCATGTGGGTGTGCTGCAGCCACGTCTCATGTTCTCAAGTTAACGAAGTGGAGCAGCAGAGTTTATTGAAAGTGGCGTGTGTTGTCTCCAGTCATGGAGCTAATTGTTGAGCAGCGTCCTCTCCAGTAATCGATAGAGACAGCTGCTGCCATGCTGTTAAGGCTCTTCCTAGTCCGATGGAGGAGCTAGTCATGCTAATGAATGGAATGACAAGGCTGCTACACAGTACAGGCTGCTGATAATAAGCAGGCATAGTCTGTGGAAATCTCTAAGGCTTAACAGATCTGCCGGGCACAGCCCCGGACTTGCTGCGTGCATTGCATTGCATTTCAGAACTAACCTTCACCCCTTGTAACAAGAGGAGGGGAGGCTCTGAAAATCCACCTGCCACTGTGAAGCATTGTGCCCAGACAGGTTTTAATTCTATTAGTCCTGTATAAGCTCCCCGATTCACGGTTTGTGAAAAGAAGGAACAATACGTACGTGCCACACTGGGGACAAACAGCCTGAGAGCTGCCGAACACAGCCATGACTGCTACAGCACATTCCACATGTCTAAAGGACCAGCCTGTGCCAAGAGAGCCCTCATGATGCCTGCACCGCTCCCCCTGATTCCCTCTCTCTCAGGGAACCCTCATGATGCCTGCACCGCTCCCCCTGATTCCCTCTCTCTCAGGGAACCCTCATGATGCCTGCATCGCTCCCCCTGATTCCCTCTCTCTCAGGGAACCCTCATGATGCCTGCACCGCTCCCCCTGATTCCCTCTCTCTCAGGGAACCCTCATGATGCCTGCACCGCTCCCCCTGATTCCCTCTCTCTCAGGGAACCCTCATGATGCCTGCACCGCTCCCCCTGATTCCCTCTCTCAGGGAACCCTCATGATGCCTGCACCGCTCCCCCTGATTCCCTCTCTCTCAGGGAACCCTCATGATGCCTGCACCGCTCCCCCTGATTCCCTCTCTCTCAGGGAACCCTCATGATGCCTGCACCGCTCCCCCTGCAGGCATCATGAGGGTTCCCTGAGAGAGAGGTGGGGGGGGGGGATGTGGGGGAGCATGTGCCTATAATTCTTTTACACAGGTGGTTAAAATTTGCATAGAGTCAGACTGCAATGCTGGAGGCCCTTTGGGGGAATTAAAAAATCTAATCCGACAGTAAATCTAATCCGACAGTAAATTTGCTGAGCGAAACGCCACTGCACAGCGGAGCGGTTCAGTAAACTATAATCATACGTTATTCTGCGTGGATTTCTTTTCTTGCGATTTCAGGTTTGCAGATTACTGATCATGTGATCATTTTGCAAGAAGTTTTTTTGATTTTAAAAATGCTTTACATCTTGCACTTAAGGTGCAGCGGCTCCGAAATTCAGACGATACATTCGTTCAGTTTACTTCAGTGTCAATTGCTGCTCGTAGGGCAATAGAAAGCCTGCTTTTAGAAATGCATCGTGAATCTTTGCCTCCCAGAAGCTTTCTGCCTGTCTTGTTTCCCATCATCCCTTGTTCCAGGGCAGGCCCTGCTCTCCAGCTGCTGAGGGGTGACCCTGTGCTATAAATCAGGTCAGAGCTGAAGAATATTAAACACTAGAGCTTCGTGAAGGAGCGATTGGAGTGCTGAGGGGTCACGCAGGTCACCACTAGAACATCAGTCAGCCTTAAAAAGTGTGTCACGGCCCCCGATTTGCAGATCACTTCTCTGTGGTCTTCACCTGCCATCTCCAGAAACCTTATCCATGCCATCTTGCTGTGCAGAGCATACAGACTGCAGTCTCCCTGTCAGCAGCTGGCTCATGCACCAGCCCTGACTCGGAGTTTCATAATGATTATCCTTTTGCTTCAATCACTCTCAAAATTCCTCAGTCTTTTAAAGAATGACCTTGAAGCTACAGTGTCTCTCAATCGTGTTCATTTTTACAGCAAGTGTTTCTGTACAGTGTACTCCTCCATAGATGAGCCATCCATGCAGTCTATGTCAGAAAACGGACCTGGTAGCAATTTAGATTACAGGGTATACATAACTATGTAGTTACATGGTTTGCTCTTATTAGGACTGAAGTTATTGTATTTTGTATCTTGCTCTTAATTGTACTTTGTTTTTTTTGTATACAACTGTAAGTCACCCTGGGTAAGGGTGTCTGCTAAGAAATATAATAATAATAATAATAATAATAAATAATAATAATAATAATAATAATAATAATAACTAGGTAACTACCTGTGATCCATGCATGGTAACTACTGGTTTATGTGCTGCTACCATGGAATTACACCAGGTAACAGCTTTTTGTTCAGATGGTCATTCCTATGTAATTACACTGGACCATATAAGAGCAGGAACTAATATCAGTTACCTAGTTAAAATGCACAATTATTAAAACTAATTAAGTTTTTTAATAATGGAAACATACTTTCCTCTCAACACCCCCATCCCCCTCCAGCCTCATCCCCACTGGACAGATATTTTAATGAGGGAGGATTGTGACAGAGTCACTAAGGTTAGCTAGCATGGCTCCTCAACCCCATTAAATCCTATTAAAATCATCATCAGACTAGCCTGCACCTCATTGTATCATGCCAGTTTACTTACCTCCTGAGGACGGCGGTCTAATGAGTGCTGGAGTGTGTCTCCCTTCAGCAGAATCATTTCACCCTCTGCTGTGAACAGCAGGATAATATGGGTTTCATTCTGTAACAACGCAAGAAAATTGTGTCCTATAGAAATCAGTGCAAGAGTACACTGCTGAAAGACTTAAAAGGCCTGTGAGCAAAACTGGGAGCCTACCCTTCGTATTGTTTAAATTGTGTTTATTGAGAGAAGTACATTGCTTCTATATACAGGCATGTGAACATAATTGGCTAAAAACAAATCTTCTTTTAAGTAATATTGTTCTTTTAAGCAGTACTGTATACCAATTCCTACAAACGAAAGCGTGAACACAAACGACTGGAATGGGATCGCTTCCTTCACCCCATAATTACACGGAGCAAACAGCCCTGTTTTGTTCTGGCTCTGAGGCATGACTTTGACTGCCTTCTTGTCCACTGCTGGCACACAAACCACAAGAAAACAAACACAAATGTGTGCAGACGCTATGAATCACCTGCGAGAATATCGAGGGTCAGGTTTTGGCTTGAGCAGGCTGTTTGACTGGGATGGAATTAGACACACATATTGTATAATATAACGTTGAGGAAGGTCCCTGAGTTATTTATTGCACAACCAAACCTAATTTTACTGGGAAAGTTACAGAAATGATCCTGCATGTTCAAGCCCCCCTACCCTCCTCATGTTAACATACACAGCCCTTAAAGGTTGAAATGTGCCTGTGTTGTGTAGCACATGCCCAGCAGACTGGCTTCCAGGGAAACCTCTCTGCCAGGCATGATTTAGATGAGAGCTTTCTCTCTTCCATTAGAATTAGTCCATTTTGGAAACCCTGCAAGTCACACACACATTTGAATAGGCCAGTATTCCCTTACCCATCTTCTGCAGGGTCGGTGGGGATTTCAAGCTGTCCTTGTAAGCATTATTTGTAGCTTGTTACCTAGTTGCAAATTCCATGAAGAGTTTTGCGTTCAGCTCTCGCTGGTTTGAAGCGAGCCCGTTAATTAGGGCTCCATTAAGCCGCCTGGAACCCGGGTTGTGTTAAGTGTGCAGATTAGAGCCGTGCCTTTCTCTCTGTTCTGAAGACTCAGAGCTATTACCAGACTGGCAAGCCCAGCCAATTGCACGGCTTCCAGAAGGGGTGTGCTGATTACTCACAATCAGCATGGCTTTTAATTCAAGCGGATAATCCGTTTGGCAATAGTAAGAACCAGTGTGAGCCTTTGTAAGTCTATTTCTGGGCCGGGAATGTTAAGAATGTGGGATTTTCTCAATGAGACGCTCCGTCGTTGATCAAGTGCGCTGATTGGAGACGTACAGATTGGATTTTAGCAATGCGTCCATTACCGTTAATCTGTTAATGTTTTTTTTTATTTTTACTGCCAATACACAAGTAACACACCTGGGATCAATACAGTAGCACTTGCTGGTACAAGAGTCCTTTGTAACTGATATCCAGTGGCAGTGCAGCGGCATTACAGTGGGAATGCAATGTTTCTTTTTTTAACTCATGGACAATTGAAGCACAAGGGGAGCTACGATGGTATGCGCTGTGTATACATATAAAATAGTACCCACAGTGGTAACGTTTTCATATTTTGTACTGTACACATTTCATTCCAGTGCCATCTTACAGTGGACAAAAAAACAATACGTTTTATTTTGTATATTTTACCTCGAGTGCTGGGTTTGATTCATTCTTGGTTCAATCATCTGATTCTTATGAGCTACTTGGTTTCCAGACTTTTCCCATTTGCAGGAGTCATGGGACAATCGCGTAATCGGGTTATTCACAGGAGACACAGCGTTTGGAGCTCCAAAGAGTTCCAAAAATGCAGTGAAAAGCCGCGCATTCAAGGGAAGATTTACTAAATGACTGCATGTACATTGACTTTTTAGAGAAGTTTGAAGGAGAGAAAATCTGGTTTCATGCTCAACCTGGTGCTCGGAACCAATGACAAGATAGGAGGGAGGGGGGGGGGGGGGCGGCCGGTGAAGAGAGACGCGATAAGAGGCCATGATCTCTCTTCACAGCACAATTGAAACATAATTATTTCATGCCAGATTGTGTGCTCTACAAAGCCCTGAATAGAAAAGGCATTTAACTTTTAATTAGGTATGATTTATTAAAACTGACTGGATCGCCCCGAGAAATTGGATCAGCTGATTACAGTCAAACGTGCTCGAGGCAAAGGTTTGGGGTAAAGTGCTCAGGGCTCAGCCTGGATCATATAAAAAACAGGCACTGGGTACTACAGGGGAGCTCCCAGCTAGCCCAGCGTCTCTAAACACAGCTCAGCCCTGGGCTCCATGACCTTTGATTCTGCATTGGGACCCAGTTCAGCAGGATCAGATGTTATCATTTGAAAATGTTTTGCTGTGAGATTCTGCTTCAAACGATGCTTCAGGGGAAATAACATCACAAGAAGTCAACCTCTTATACTATGTAGAATTGGAGAGATCCTGTAGAGCAGTGTGTTAAGGGGGTACATTTCTATCAGTCTGTATCAGTGTAGGGTGTTTACTGAACCCCACAACAGAGGTAATTTAATGTGGCCCCACAGTCCTGGATGGTGTCCTTGAGCTCCTGCACCTTACCATGCAGAGAGATCATCTCCTGCAATACATCTCCCTGTTCTGGGACTTATGAAACACTTGTCATCTTGCAAACATCTTGAATTTTTTTTTTCCTTTTTTTTTCTTTCCATTTGCAGGTCTGAACTCGAATGAAAATCTTGAATCGAAGATATCAAGCTCGACCAAAGTCTCTGGGCTCCAGCGTAGCCAGGAGCAGAGCACAGAGGTTCCCTTTGTGCCTCCTGCGCCCAGCCCCATCCCCGCCTCCCCTCCCGCTGCATCCTCACTGCCCACTGCTGCTGCCGCCAGCACTGCGGCTCCCCCGCCCAGCACCAGAGTCCGCAGCCCACCTCCGCCTGTGAAGAAGGCAGCAGCCGTCCGACTGCCAACCCCATCCCCGCTGCCCGCCCAATCACAACCTCAGACAGAGCTCCGAGCTCCGCCCCCTCAGGTCCACGCCCCGCCCATATTCAACCACCAAGTGCATCACCAGCTGCAACATTACAACAGTCTTAATAATATCAGGTGAGAGCGGTAGCAGTTTGGTGATTTTGTTGTTTTTTTTCCTCTTTTGAAAAATCTGTCGATTTTTATGGAATTGGTGGTCAGGATATCCAGATCCAAAGAATAAACTGAAGAGAGAGATAATACTGTCAAAGACTGAACTGGAAAGTTTGTTTAGTCATTTTTGTTTTTTAGAATGTTTTTGTAGCAGTAAAAAATATTCCCTGAAGTAGAACAGCCAAAGGGAATGATCTGGGTTAGAGCCACAGCTCATTTAAATGAGCCACCTGAGGGTCGTCAATAAAAATCACAGGTGTGGCCATTCCCCAATTAGGGAATTGACCCTTAACCTTTTATTTTGGCCCTCGTTCCCTGTGTATTTGTTTTGTTTAATAAATGTGCACTCTAGTGCTTAAACTGCAGCTTCCTTGTCTCTGAGTCTCTTTCCTGCCAACTAACATCTGGGCCCACAGCGCTATCCTGTCACAGCTGGTGTGAGAAGTGGGATGTCCCTCGACCTGCTGAGTCAAGACAGGATAGCGCTGTGGGCCCAGGAAAGAGACTCGGAGACAAGGAAGCTGCAGTTTAAGCACTAGCGTGCACATTTATTAAACAAAACAACAAATAAACAGGAACAAATAAACAGGCATGAGGGTCAAAATAAAAGGCTAAACAAAACAATACAATCAGTGCTTGTAGGCTGGGCTTTCGCCTTCACTCCAGATTCCATGAACACAGGACCAAACTCCCCCACCAGACAAGGATTTCTCCTTCCCTTTCATACATGTGGCCACTCCCCAGTTAGCACTCAATTGCCTAATTGGGGAATGGCCACACCTGTGATTGCTGGCAGGGACAGATTTAACCCCGTCCCTGCCAACCTTACATTCCCACACACACTATTTACAGCAGCAGGGCTTCTGCCCTGACACAGGCTTGACCCCTGAGCCAATCACAAGAGTTGGCCGCATTCCTCTGTCTCCGCCAACAAGGAAAGTCTGTCTTCTAAATCCTATTGACTTTTTCCTCCAACCAGAGTCAAAGGCTCATCTTCAAGAAAAGTTTCAGAAAGAATTTCAAAAGAGTTCTCAGCTGTTGTTGCAGCAGCACACGACTCAAACCTGTTTTAAAGACCGTGCCAGCGGCCATCGTGATAAACAGATCCGGCTGCGTTTGCAAAGTGTTTTCGATTTTTGTCCAGGACTTTCTTGTAAAAGAGACTAAATGGAAAGATCTCCCAACAATTGACCTTTGTATCCAATGATCCTGACAGAGGGAATCCACTAACATTTGTTTCTTTGTTTTTTCTTCTTCAACAGCAGCAGAAGCAGCAGCGCGAGCAGTGCGGCCAGCGCCAGCCTCCCGAAACACCACCTCCCCCCCTCCCCCCATTTCGCTGGCCACCCCTCGTCCAATCCCGCCCTGCCGCTGTCCATTGCCAGCCTCGCTACCTCGCACTATTCGCTGCGACCACCGCCACACCACCATCCGGCCATGTTCGCAACCCCAGCTACACTGCCACCACCTCCAACCTTACCAACAAACAGTCTCGTGGTCCCAGGGCACCCCTCGGGGGCCGGCTTTCCAGGTAGGCTCCGCCTCTGTCGCCCATCCGGGCTTGCACTCTAGACTAGGTGTGTGAGCAGCAAGGCAGTCTGGGAATTGTAGTTCAGAGCCAGTTTTCACTGATGCCAGAAACCAGTTGTTGTCTCTGATGCAGTAACTGCATTTATTTACTGCAGAGCGCTGCCCTTATTTCAAATCAGCAAATCAAATGTGCAAGCAGAAGGTATTATTTCAAAATACCTTCTGCTTGCACAGCAGTCAAATGTTATTAGTAAGGGAAGGAGGAATCTGCATGTATTGTATGCTCCTGCCGAGTAGTTTATTGCCCGCAGTTTTAAAACCCATGTTGCCCTCAGAACTCGCTGATTTAAAATAGCAGTCTGGTTGTGTAATGCTCCTCTGTTGCATTGCACCGAATCCAGTGTAAGCTGGTATTTACACGCTACCTTACAAGTTGCTTACTGTGTGCCAATCTTTGCAGCGCATGTCTGTCCACCATTGCTATGATTACACAGGTAAAGATGTCGTATTTTGTGTCCGTTTATCCACCACACGTGGATTAAGAAGTCCAATGATTTGGGATTGGAGAAAAACCAAGAGTAAAAAGACATGTGTAAATGCTGTTTAGCAGACCAATAATGACATGTTCTCCCAAGCTACAAGCTTAGTGCCATGCAAGTACATTGTACTGACTTGTAAGTCCAGTATAACAGCCTTGCAAAGGTGCACATGAGAAGTGTTTTCATCAGTTTAAGTTAAATGACATTTAAATCGGGGCAACCTCTGCAGTAAAACTCTGTGACTCAACATGGTAAGATTGACTAGTATAAGAAGTTATAGCCACTGTACTATAGCCAGTATTAATATTAAGGTTGTGTTTGTGTGTGTTTCAATCCACACACACACACAGTTAGAATACAGTATACTGTATACCTTGTTTACCTGTTTATACAGTTCAGGTATACTGGTAAAACATCTTCCATGTGGTCTCTGACTGGTATTTATTTACAAATGTACATTGATCTCTTTGCAACGTTGCAATGTTATTTTGACAGTATGAAAAGACAGTCGCTAATGTGTTTGATATGTCATGATGTATGCTATTAACAGAATAGCATATATCATGATGATATGTATGTATGTTTATTTGTACCTGTCAGATTTCAGGGAGATGTCAGAGATTTTTATATTGCTCAGTAATCAGGGCATCATGTAAGTCTCCAATTGCATAGCAGTTCCAGCCATTCCAGGTTTTACTGTGAGTCTTCATGGTTAAAAAGATGCATGGTTGTGTCTAATTAAACTCACTCTAAAAGCAGGAATGGCTCCACTGCTAAGCAATGAAAGTCTTAAAGAGTAAGTGGCAGGGTTCCAAAAAATATAGCGTTACACGTCCCCATGTGTTGCTACAACTGTTTATATAATGTACCTGTCATTTTTCTTTTCATTGTTAACATCCTGACAACTGTTTACACTTCTAACTTTAAACTCTGTTTCAAAGCTCTTTTCAAAATGTCCAGCAATAATGATCCATGATGTGGTACGGAAGAGAAAAGCCAGAGCACTTGTTATGGTTTTTTTCATCGCTCTTTCTGCAGTGATTTAGAGGTCAAATTTCAAACCCCAGTGCACTAGAGCGACAATTTTGAAAAGAGCTTTGAAACAAACTTTTAAAGTTCTAAGTGTAAACAGTTGTCAGGACATTAACAATGACACTTAAAATGACAGGTCCGTTACTTGAACAGTTGTAGCAGCACGTGGGGACGCGTAACGCTATATTTATGGGAACCCCGCCACTTACTCTTAAGTGATGCAATGATCCCTGAAACACGCCCCCTCTCCTTTTCCCAAGCTAAACCTGCCCTGTTGTTTAAGAGAACAGAAATGTCTTCCGCTTCGGGAAAGGACAGGCATGGGCATCAGACAGATTCAAGTATGTAGAAACATTGGGGATAAGAGAGTCGATGTTTTCTGCTGAGATGACTCTTGGTGTTCTCTCTTGTCTTTAGATACCAGCCTGTTGATATCATTCAACCAGCCAATCATGTATTGCCAGCCTCATTCGGGGATTCTGATTGGTACTTTGTCTCAGGCAACTCTCTTACCACCACCAATGAGTCCTCACGCAGAAAACCCTCACAGCATGAGCTGGAGAAACAGAGAATGTCAGGTGAATATTTTTTTCTACTTTATCTCTGTTGTGAAAACTGACTGGCCCCTATGCTTTTTTTTTTCGTGTGTCTCCCCTCCCCCCTTCTTTTTTTTTTTCCCTTCTTGCGCTATTTTCTTGCAGAGCATGGCCTGCTGCGGCAAGAGCTGAACAACCGCTTCCTGGTTCAGAGTTCAGAGCGGAGCGGCGCAGCAACCTCCCTGTCTCTACTGAGAGCTGAGTTTCACCAACACCAGCATACGCACCAGCACCAACACACCCACCGACACACCTTCACGCCCATTCCCGCCAGCATTGCTCCGCCCACTGCACCGCCCGTGCTGCCTACCCCACCCCGAAATGTGAGGATAAGTAGCGCGTCTGCCTCCCGCACTCTCCCCACCACCCCCAAGAGCTCCCACAGCCTCCTTTCACTTCATATACCCGCTGGATAACTTACCCCTCTGTTGGGGTTTTTTTCCAGCTTGAGGGCACACTCAAGTACGGTACTTCCACATTTTCAGACCAGTTTATTGTGTTCTGCTTAATTCTCTGTTGTATCTGCTTAAATTGATTTTTTTTATGATTGATGTTTTTATCATTCATACTAACTATTCCAGAAAAAAAAAAAATGTATTTCCATGAGAAATGTTCAGCCCCTTTTCTGAAGTGAGTTTAAGGTTAAAAAAAATATTATAATAATAATTTCTCCCAGTGTGGCAACTAAAATAACTAAAAATGATCCTAAACAGAATCGGTTTCTGAGAGAACGGAGATTGGAGCTGTTAGAAGATCTCTCCAGCTAGGCTACGGACCACATGCTTTTAGAGAGCCACTCAGAACCTCAATCTTTGTGCTTGGATTCTTATTATAGATTCCCACTGTAAAGAGGTGTGCTGATACTCTGTAAATCCATTCATTAATGTGTTGATTTCAAAACTAGGGAAGCTTTCCTTCCCTCACCTTTACTACAATCGATGGCGATTCCCTTCCACACGGAGTGTTTTAAAAGCCACGTGGGAGTGAATTTCCCTCTCATCCGAGGCGCTGGAGTTTCTACTGCTGTTCCGAGGCCGTGCACCGACAATGATTTTCAAGGCAGCTTTTCTCATTTTTAAATCAACACGTTAGTGAATGGATTTATTGAATACCTGCCCAAGCAATTAAGAGTATGAGGACCAGCACACCCCTAGTGAATACTGTGGAAGTGTTTTTTCTTACCTCTGTGAGTCTCGTCCCGCTTGCACTGTTCCAGTGTTACACCAGGTGCCTATTTGCTGCTGGGTCAGTTTGGGGGATAACTGCTCCACCATGTCAGTGAAAATCCATTCTTGACTTGAAATAAGATGTGCTGGGAGGACCAGCAGCCCAGCTTATACTGATGACATTTTTTGTAACATGTGATTGTCACTGATCAAAAGCCCATCTTTTTTTATTTTTAAAAGTCTAAATCTGTTTGATGTTTCACAGTAGTAGCGTATGCAGGTTTCCCAACCCTAATTAGAGCACAGCTCTCAGGAAAACATTCCAGCCTTTAATCTGGGGGCAATATGAGTTCAGTCTAGAAGTGGTTATTCAGCCATTGTGCAAAATAATGTTTAACCCTGTTTACAAACTGTAGCCCCAAGTGTACAGATGCGTTGGCTCGTGCCTTCATCTGTGCAAACAGAAAATGGATATGCAGTGCATTGCTGCAGCATATTTGATCTTGTGAACAATTTATTGAGTTGATGTTTAAAATGTTAGTGGTTAAGGAAAAAATGTGAGAACGTGCCAATGTGTTGTAGCTCTCATTTGTCTTCTTGCCACTGGAACCTTATAATGATCTTACCCTGCTGTAGTTCATATCCAGCCGTGTATGTTATACATTCTTACCCTGCTGTAGTTCATATCCAGCCGTGTATGTTATACATTCTTACCCTGCTGTAGTTCATATCCAGCCGTGTATGTTATACATTCTTACCCTGCTGTAGTTCATATTGAGCTGTGTATGTTAGACATTCTTACCCTGCTGTAGTTCATATTGAGCCGTGTATGTTAGACATTCTTACCCTGCTGTAGTTCACATTGAGCCGTGTATGTTATACATTCTTACCCTGCTGTAGTTCACATTGAGCCGTGTATGTTATACATTCTTACCCTGCTGTAGTTCATATCCAGCCGTGTATGTTATACATTCTTACCCTGCTGTAGTTCATATCCAGCCGTGTATGTTATACATTCTTACCCTGCTGTAGTTCATATTGAGCTGTGTATGTTAGACATTCTTACCCTGCTGTAGTTCACATTGAGCCGTGTATGTTATACATTCTTACCCTGCTGTAGTTCACATTGAGCCGTGTATGTTATACATTCTTACCCTGCTGTAGTTCATATCCAGCCGTGTATGTTATACATTCTTACCCTGCTGTAGTTCATATTGAGCCGTGTATGTTAGACATTCTTACCCTGCTGTAGTTCACATTGAGCCGTGTATGTTATACATTCCCAGCAATACTGGCTCAAGTCGGCACCCTGTCCTGTAAAGTCAATTTCAAGTAAATATTTTAGGAAACAAACCAGTGAAAAGATTTGCAGCGACGGGGGTACTGAACAGATCTTTGTGATCTTCTCACTTCCTCACTTTCCAGCTCACAGTGTGTGTTCACATGCTGATCGTGTGTGTGTGTGTGTGTGTGTGTGTGTGTTAACATGCTGATCCAGTGTGTGTGTGTTTTCTTCTGTTGATCATGAATGGGAGATGTTGGCACAGCCCAGCTGTGCTCGTGTTTAGTAATTTATGTTATTTCTACTCGGTGACAGCCTTTAGCTAATAGCTATAATTAATGAAATTATGAATCCTCTGTATTTGTTTATAGTTACACACCCCCGAGCAGATGCTTTGCTAAATGGCAGCACATGGAGTTTTGTGTGTGTAAAGGAATATCCTTAATTGTTTAAAGATGAAATATGGTGCTTTAATTATCCAAAGCTGTTTACAATAAACCCCAGACAGAGCTTGTGAATTGTAAAGCCTTATTTTTACAGACAGCAGTAAAGCGGTGTGCAATTGTTTTCTAAACTGTAATATAAAACAAGCAACTCACTTTATGGAGGATATATTGTCTAATGAGCACAGGAGGCGTTTTAGCAGAAAGCACACCCTGTGTTTGATTAGGTGTGATTATCAGGCACACACACGCACGTCGTTCATATGTGTAACATGTGTCATATGGAAAGGCTGCTGAAAGTCCAGTGAGAGAGTGAAGAGCATAATGCACACGTGTATTTTCTATAGACCCACGGTTTATTCATTGAAATCTACAGTCTGCCACATTTAGGATCTGCCAGGTCAGCACTGGAAGTAGTTTCCACTTCATCTGTCCTTTCAGGCTGGTATTCTAGATATGCTGCTCTATATCCTGTTTTTGTCTTTATGATTCAAGTGGTTGATATACTGTACATTCTTCCTAAAGGGCGTAGGGCTGGAATTCCATGCATCGTCAGATTCTTTACATGCTTCTCGCAGTCTCGTTGTCTGTTTCAGTGCAGGGCTGCCTCCTCTCATATTAGAGAAGTTATTGATGAGGCAAATGTTGTTGGAAGCATTGATCTGTTTTAAATTGTTGACCATTTGCCATCCATAACTGCTGCCACTGAGTTTTATGATTGTAATTGCAGCATTGAGGTGCACAGCAAGACCTGTTTAAAACCAATTATGAACCAAACAGCGCTCGATTTCCCCAGCGACTGGTTTAGAGAAAAGTAGAAGGCTGTTTCCTAAAGCTATTAGAAATATTGTCATCCATTATATATCCGTTTTACAGATGTATTTCCATGAGATAAAACTACATTATAGGTACGTGTTAGAAGCCCATTTGGGTGCTGGACAGGGCACAGCATTTTCTTCAAAGAAAAGATCTGTCAGAATTTTTGGGATGAATAAAAATGAAATTGAAGGAAAGTGCTTGCTTTGGCTAGAGCTGCCTGGATTTCCTCCAGGGTAAACCGTGTTATCAGCTCACAGGTCTTCTCTAGAGCTGCCTGGATTTCCTCCAGGGTAAGCCGTGTTATCAGCTCACAGGTCTTCTCTAGAGCTGCCTGGATTTCCTCCAGGGTAAACCGTGTTATCAGCTCACAGGTCTTCTCTAGAGCTGCCTGGATTTCCTCCAGGGTAAACCGTGTTATCAGCTCACAGGTCTTCTCTAGAGCTGCCTGGATTTCCTCCAGGGTAAACCGTGTTATCAGCTCACAGGTCTTCTCTAGAGCTGCCTGGATTTCCTCCAGGGTAAACCGTGTTATCAGCTCACAGGTCTTCTCTAGAGCTGCCTGGATTTCCTCCAGGGTAAACCGTGTTATCAGCTCACAGGTCTTCTCTAGAGCTGCCTGGATTTCCTCCAGGGTAAACCGTGTTATCAGCTCACAGGTCTTCTCTAGAGCTGCCTGGATTTCCTCCAGGGTAAACCGTGTTATCAGCTCACAGGTCTTCTCTAGAGCTGCCTGGATTTCCTTCAGGGTAAACCGTGTTATCAGCTCACAGGTCTTCTCTAGAGAGTCCTGGATTTCCTTCAGGGTAAACCGTGTTATCAGCTCACAGGTCTTCTCTAGAGCTGCCTGGATTTCCTCCAGGGTAAACCGTGTTCTCAGCTCACAGGTCTTGCCATGTTCTTTCCATTTCAATCTATCAAGCCATCGACGTGATCTTAAATAGAAATATTGACTCTGATAGTGTGATGGTAAAGGTTAACTAGACATACAGCGGCTCTGCACAAGGTAATCCACAAGACCTCCTGGCCTCTCAATTCGAATGTATTGAACTGCAGGCTGTCGGAATGCTCTGTCTGGGTTATTGCGTTTTCACAGCCTTTCTGTACTGGAGCATCTCAAAGAGATGGCACAGTCAGAACAGGCTCAGTGTTTCCCTGTAGTACTTGTACCTGAAATGTAAAATGTAAAACCTTGCTTTGCTGATGTTAATGGTCAATTCAAATTGTGCTGCTAATGGTTTCTTTAATGTGTACAATACTAATGCAAGTTTACTGTTCAACATCTGTATGAAGTGATTGATGCTTTCTCTTTTTTAATAATACTTTTCCTTGCAGATGTCACCTCGTTGATGCAGATGAAGCCCGGTGGCTAGCATTCAGAATCCGCTTGCTTGCTGTGAATATGTTTGCTCACTAATACTATGATCCTCAGACACCCAGAAACTAGTAGACATCAAAGTTAGAGATGTCAGTTCTGAAGAACAACATCAATGATGATTCTTCTTCTTCTTCTTTTCTCTTTCAGTTCGATAAGTACGCTCCCAAACTAGACAACCCATTCCTGCGGCACTCGAGTGTAAGTGACCCCCGTGTCTGTGTATGAACTGTGTGTCGTTGTGTATTAACTGTGTGTGATACGTGTATTAACTGTGTGGTTGTGTATTAACTGTGTGTGGTTGTGTGTTAACTGTGTGTGATTGTGTATTAACTGTGTGGTTGTGTATTAACTGTGTGTGGTTGTGTATTAACTGTGTGTGATTGTGTGTTAACTGTGTGTGATTGTGTGTTAACTGTGTGGTTGTGTATTAACTGTGTGGTTGTGTATTAACTGTGTGTGATTGTGTCGGCTGCACCTTGCTTGAAGCTGGAACTTCCAATGCTGGGTGCTGTTGATTGGCTGAGTGCTGTGGGTGTGTTCCCTGATCTAATGGCTTCCTCTGCTCTTGTTCTTTGTAGTTCTACCCATCGTACCCGCAAACCATGTCCGGAATGCCTCCCCTGCTCCCCCATACAGGTCCTTTCAGCTCTCCCCACGGAGCCTTCCAGCCTTCCAAGGTCAGCATTGCAGTCTCCACACCACGCTGCAAACACACTCAACGTGTTCCTAACAGCACAGTCCTTATGTAGAGGGGCAGGAGGCTTTTACAATGTCCTGTAAGCAGGTAACCAGGCAACAGGCACAGTGTCAATTCAGGAAGGATGATTTCAATCTAACTGGTAAACCGCCGCACATCCAGCAGCTTGGAGTGATTGTGACAGCAAAACCGCTGCGGAAAAACTGAAGCCGTAGTTTGTTGGCTGCTTATTGGTTGGTTGTAGTTTTCTGCTAATTGCAAATTTAAAAATGTAAGGTTTTTATGCTGTGGATCATAGTGTGGTAGAAAATGTCATCTGTTTGTTGCTCTAGAAATATAGTGCTTGCTGTGATTCTTGCATTTGAGTCAAGCTTCTGCATGCTGTGTACCAATTCCCTGAAGAACATCCGACAGATAAAAAGGCCACACTGTCATACTGAACCTGCAGCACTCAGTGTGAGGAGGAGAATGCCTGTTAGCATTACTGCTGCTGGAGAAGATAGAATTACAAAGGGTTCTGTTTAAAAGCAGGCTAATTGTATTTCAGCCAAAAATAAACCTGGTGTATAAATTGGTTTGGAAATACTGCACAGTGTCCACCAGGCAAATTGTTAATGCTAAGCTAGCCTTGCCTTAATCTGATAGACAGTGTTCTTGAGATAAGGAGACTTGCTATTGAACTGCGGCAAACAAACCCTGGCAGGCTCCCAGTGATCCTGACCCTGTGTAAGCCAGGAATCAAACCTGGTCTAAATCCATTGCACTTAGTGAGAGACGGGGAGCTATATTCATAACAACTAAATCCCTTCGTCGTTCTGTTTGGTGCACTGCAGGTAGCGATGTAGTTCGGTCATGTGTTGCGATATGCAGCTGTATTACAGTAAGATATGTAGAATTTAATATAACCACGATTCATCAATGCACAATGAATCGCTGCACTCCTATAAGTGGGCAGACTTTTGTTCATAGCTCTCCTTTCTTTCCGACAGGCCTCGAACCCTCTGGATGTAGCGGGTCGACCGGGCGGTGTGCCCCACACACTCCTGCAGAAAGACCCACGGGTAAGCCACTGACAGGAAACCCCTGCTTCCACTTTGCTAAGAATAAGCTGGCACAGCAATCACACTTAGTGTTTTTCTTTTCACCATGTCTGCATGTGTGATATTTGAGGCTATATAGAGATAGGTGACTTGAAGAGAAACTTGAACCAACCACTTAGCAGTTTGTAGAGCTTATGTACAGTTAGCGTTTCCTCAGTGATGATTTGGTTTCTTTCCTCCGGATAGGTATCGGATCCCTACAGAACACCTGTCAGAGTAAGCATTTTTGTTTTTAGTACGTTTTCTTTTTCTCCTCTTCTTTTTGTATGTTGTTTTTTTCTACTCGCTTACATTCTGCTTGCATCTCTTGCAGAAACCTGGTAAATGGTGCGCTGTTCACGTGCAAATCGCCTGGCAAATCTATCACCACCAGCAGAAAATGAAGGTAACGACCTTTGTGCTCTTGTTCTAAATGAAGGGGAGGGTGTCGGCTTGCATTTGAACCCTAATGAACCCCTGCTAACATTAGTGTAGCCCGGGCACTCCTCCCGGGAACTCCTCTCGCTGCACTGCAGATTTGTCAGTAGCTGCAGCTCATGGTGTCGCTTACAGCTGCTTTCACACATTAAGATTGCTGGTGTGGGCTGTATGAGGGGGCTTTCATCTGATCATGTTTCGTTTCTCTTCTCCGTGTGAACAGCAAATGCAGGTGGAACCTCACAAACTGGACATGAACGGGAAGCTGGACCTGTTCAGCCGGCCCCCAGCCCCAGGCGTCTTCCCAGGGTTCCCCTATCCCCACGACCTGGCCAGACCCCTCTTCTCCTCCACAGGTGAGGAAGCCTTTCACACCGTTAGTCCTCGGGAATGTGGGGACTGCAGCGGCAGGGTGCCGCAGTGTAGAGCAGGTTTCTACTTTCTTCCAGTGCTCCGCTCAAGCAGGTTTTACAACATGATGTTGGCAGAGAAGTCGATTTGTGCAAAGTCTCTTAAGTGCAATTGTGTATTTGAACCCCTGTGGATTGTTTCTCGTGGTCTGTGACAGACAGCCTCTCAGAACCCTGCACCAGCTGCTGTTCAGCCTGTCATTCAATTCCTGGAGCTCAAACACAGGCTCTGGGGTCGGAGGTTAGTGAGAGAGATCAAAGGGGGGCATTGCTTTGCAAACCAGTACACCTCCCAAGAGGGTTGATTCCTCTTCTTGCTCCATTTTTGGAAACCAGTATAGAATTAGAGAGCCCTTATTAGGAATTTGACCTCTGGGGCTTCGAAGAGCACCTCCTCCATTCACAAGCAGCCCCGACAGCCTCTCGATAACCCATTCTCAGGGGGCTTAGATCTGCTGACTGTCTTCATTAGTAGCTGTGCTTTCCTGGCCCAGCTGTCCTGATGAAGCATGGAGGGCTGTCTGCCAGGTGCTGAGTATGTTAGCAGCCTGCTGTCTCCGGAGGAGCCCCCTTATCAGCCTGGAGCTGCACAAGCCTTAGTCAGCCATCTCCTTCCAAAACCACCCTCATCTGTTACCTTCCACTCTCAGAGCTTGCACACGACAGACTCCATCAGTCCTGCAGCACTCTGCCTGGTCCTTATGCTAGAGGCACACTGTCCTATTCTCTACTGTAGCCAGTAACCAGCCTTTAATATACATTACATTGGAACTTAGTGTAACATTTTTGTGGTGGTGGCTTGCAGATTACATTCGCATTGGTTCTTCCTTGCAATGTCAGAGGCTCATCCTCCTTGTGAGATACCGGGTCTCCCTGGCACTCCCAGGTGGCTAGTTAGCAGTGTTGATGGATCATTGCCTTCAGTCCGCTCTGGCCCCTTCTCCTTTTCCACTGACTAAGAAAAACTGCCGTTGCTCTTTTTGTAGGAACGGGTCACCCAGCGGCTGCTTCTCCTTATGGACACTCCCCCCACCACAGCAGCTTCCTGCCTACCGGCCACCTGGCAGGTAAGTGTAAGTAACACCAGTGTTCTGTTTTATTTATTACTCTTCTCTTTCTAAATCGGTTCTGTGCTTGCATTGTTAGTATTCCATGCACTCACGGGATGCAAATCTCATCACAAGCAAGGTTCACGCAGCCTGAATTTCACCTGTAATACAAAATGAAATGTCAACAGTGGCTTGATCAAAAGGGGGGCTGTGTTTTGTCCCTCATTAGTTCCTGGTTTGTTTTTGGTACCATCAGGTGTCCTCTGTGAGTCCTGTGGATGCAGTTTGATTATTAGTCCCCAGTTTGAATTCAGAGGGTGTATCTGGTAATAGCAAGCGAGGAGGGAGAAGACCTCTGCAGACGTCCCGGTGTAGTGTGACGGGACATAGAAAGCTGATCGGGATGATGGATGGATCTTTATAGCGTACAAACCCAGGAGAATCTGCTCTTTCTATCCTATAGACCCAGGAGAATCTGCTCTTTAAATCCTACAGACCCAGGATGATCTAGATCTTTCTATCGTACAGACCCAGGATGATCTAGATCTTTCAGTCTGTGGTCTCTTTCACACGGACCCTAATCCTTGCTGGTCTCTTTCAGATCCTTTCAGTCGCTCCAGTAGCTTTGGCAGCCTTGGCAGCCTCGGAACCAGTGCCTTCGGAGGATTAGGCAACCCCTCGATCGGTAAGCGGCTTCTTGTGTCCCACGGCTAAATACAGCAGAGCTCCACTTAGTGCGAAGGAGGGCAGAGAGAGGCAGCGTCTCCCTTAATCTCAGTTAGAAAACCGCAGCTCAGCCAGGTCCTGTTAGACACGGTCACATCCTATTGGACCCTGTCTTCTAAAGAAGTACCAGGAGAGGTGGTTGTGAAGTCCTGTCGGGTCTTTCAAGAAACCAAACCTTTGGCAGGAGTAAGACCTTTACAGTGCTAGGATACAGACGTCACCTGGATGCCGTGCGATTCACTCTTCTCTACAGTGAGGCTGATCGTTCTCCACATTCAGAGTTGTCTGTTTGAAATGCTCTGAACAAAACATTCAAAGGCGTTCTGAAAAATCGTTATACTGCACCGGAGAGTTAAAACTACCAAACAAAGGCAGACCGCACCTGCTGTGGAGTTCTACTGGCAGGTGAAATCTTTACAAAGCCTCTGTCTCACTTACCAGCAATGCTGACCAATCTCATGATTAGGTATGCAGAGGATGTGCACCTTCGCCGTCCCGTCCTGTCTTTCTGTGTGTTTTGTTGATTTTCTCTTTTATTCTTTTGAAGAAGCCCTTGTTCTGATAAATTGAAGTGTCTCTTTGCTTGTTTCAGCTCCCAGCTCTGTTTTTGGACACAAAGAAGGCCACGGCCTACCTGGCTTCAGCAGCCCCCACCACGACACGTGGAACCGCCTCCATCGGGCCCCACCCTCCTTCCCCACCCCGCCCCAGTGGCCAAAGGCAGCCGACGTGGAACGCAGCTCCTCAGTGACCAATCACGACCGGGAGAGGGATAGAGAGCCAGAGAAACGGGACTCCTCCATCGGCAGAGAGGAGAGAGATAAGGACAGGTCAGTATACATGACTGACGCTGGCATGCACAGAAGGGAGTCCCCTCTTTATCAATACAACAGAAGGTACTTATCTCTAATTATTTCATTCCAAGTGCAACTTCTGTTATTAAACTGTGAAATGCAGGGTAATTCATGTCAACACTGTGTCAACGTTTCAATGGTCTCACTCTTTATCTTTGGTTAAATGTTTGTGAAAATGTACCCTACCTAAACCTGCTAACTTAGCAAAGATAAATAACCTACTCTTAGTATGCAGGGTTAAATACTGTACCAATTTCAACCCTAAAAGATGGAAAGTTACTAATCTTTCAAACCTTTTAATACACGCCTTGTTTAGACAACCTTGTCAACACTTTGATTAACAAACAGTTTAAACAGTTTAAGGACTGTTTAAATACGACCAGACTCAGTTCTTTTGTGTGTTCAATTAGGCTTAATTAAAAGAGGATTAAAGAGATCTAGTGACTAGAAAACAAGATTAAGAGACAAAGATACTTCCTGCTGTGTGTGACAGATAGCCAGGACGCTGTTTTGTTTTGTTACTATTTTAATAACCTGGAAAGCAATTGGTATGCTTTGAGTGTCCCCTGTTAAATATTTGTGATGGTCCCAGCAATTGGCTTTTTAAAAACCTCTGACATTTAATACCAGTGTCACTGCTCCCTGGGGATGAACATGGTAGACACCAGCAGGTGGCTGTACAGCAGGTTACTCAGTCACTTCTGGTCTTATTAAACAGGTGTTCTCCAGCAGCAGGTGGTCTTTCACAAAGGTGTGTTCTGTATATCTAAACCACTTTGTTTGTTTGTTTGTGGACACAGGGATTCCCTGGATAAGAACCGCCACTCCAACAGGTCGTCCCCGGCATCCGCCCCGGGCAGCTACCAGATCAGCAGCCTCATCCGCAGCAACAGCCAGACCTCCAGCGACTCCAGCAGGCAGCACAGCAGCAGCACCGAGCGCAGCCGGGAGCCAGAGCGGGAGCTCCTGGAGCGGCAGAGGGAGTCGGCGCTCACGGGAGACATCAAGGTGAAGGAGAGCCGCTCGCCGGGCAAGGAGATGCCCATCCAGGAGATGACCAAGCCGGCCCACCAGCCGCCCTCCCCCTACGGCAAGCCCATCCTGACAGACGCGGGGCTCAAGCTGAAAGACGGGGAGAGGAAAGCGGGGGAGCCGCCCTCGGCGGAGCTGCTCCACAAGGTGAAGAACGACGTGAAGATCAAAGAGGAGAGGAAGGAGGACCAGGAGGTGATGGTGGTGAGCATGGAGCCGCCCCCCTCCCAGCCACCACCCCAGCAGCAGCACCTTCACCATCAGCCCCCACGCTGCACGGAGATGCCTTCCCCTGCCTCTCTCCACGGGGTTCACCTGCCCCACTCCATGCCTCTCTCTATGAGCGGGGTGCACCAAGTCAACAGCCTCAGTGCCCTGGACCGCGCGCGGATGGCCCCCTTCATGGGAATCAACCCCCTGGTTCCCGGGAGAGACCGCGTGCCCCCTCCCGGCTTCACCTGGGACCCCCTCCGCGACCCCCTGAGGGAGGCGTACCGCAACCTGGACCTGCAGAGGCGGATGGACTTCCAGCTGCGGGCGGAGCAGAGCCACCGCTTCCCTGCGATGTTCGAGCCCGAGCGAGGCTACAGGGACCGGGAGCCCCACGAGTACTCCCACCACGAGCACCTGCTGGAGGCGCGGGCGCGGGAGCACGAGCGGCTCCGACAGGCTGAGGAGAGGGAGAGGATGCACCTCCGCGAGGAGCTGGACCGGGCGCGGCTGCACCAGCTTCACCAGTCCCCCATCGAGGGCCACCTGCCCCACATACCACCCTTCATGTCCCCCCTGGGCGGTATGCATTACCACAGACTGAGCCCCTCGGCCGCCCACAACGGAATGCTAAACAGGACCCCACCCACTGCCGCCTTGAGCGCCCCTCCGCCTTTAGTGTCTGCGGGCATCCCCAGACCTGCCTCCCCCCGAAGGACTACCCCCCTCACTGCCTCCGAGCCCAGGGACTACTCCCCGTCACGCAAACCCAAAGAAGTGGAAGCTCGATAGCTTCAACCTAACACACACACGCGCGCACGCACACACACACACGTACAAAACTGACCTTTCCAAATAGAAATGCACTGCTTTTGAAAAAAAAAGAGAGAGAAAGAGAAAAAAACAGAACTGTACATTTGTAAAACCGAAGAAGCACACGACTTGCTTTGTTTTTTTTGGGGGGGGGGAAGGGAGGTCAGGATAGGAGGGGGTTATAAAAAATACAAATACAGTTAATTTTCTGTACCAATTTTTAAATTTGAGATTAATATATTAATCAGATTAGATATTTGTCACGTGCGAGGTGGGATTTTGAAATAACAAGTTTGGATGTTTCTTTTTCTCTTCCCTTGTGACAAAGTTGTTTTTATGGATTTGTATATATATTATTTTTATTTCCTTTTTGACCAGATTAAGTCCATTAGTTAGAAGATCTTCAGTCTCCTTGTTTGTATTATTTATCACAGGTGACTGTGAAACGCTGAGCTGCAGGCCCACATTTATTTTTTACTGTGTCTGTTACCTGAAAAATACTCAGAAATGACAATGTACAAAGTTACATTACAGGATTTTATTTTTGCCTTAAAGATTACGAGGTCTTTTGTTTGAGTTCTGTATAAAAAATATTGTAAAGAATATTCTGTTGATATTCCTTGGGGGTGGAAAAATATGTGTAAATTGAATAGGCTTTTTAAATGTTTATAGAAAAAAAAAAAAAAAAACAGAACCCCTACTTCTTACCAAGTTCTGATTACCATGGTTACAGACGGACATCATGTTGGAAACTCAATGACAGAGGAGCCCCCCTGTGTGTTTTAATCTTCGATCTATGCAAAGAGCTGTTGGGGACGGGCCCATGTGGAACAGCGGGTGGAATGGAAAGCATTGGAGAGATACAAAGACTGGCAGAAACATGGATTCATGGGATTTATTTTTTGTTATGAAAAAAGACCAGACTACAAATATATACCTGAAATGAACATCCTTGTAGCCCCAGAAAGTGAGGCGAGGGGGGGGGGGGGGGGAGGGAGAAGACACTGTTTGATCGGGCGGCAGTGGACTCTGTCTGTCGACCTTGTGCTGTTGTGCGGTGTTTTTCTTAGACTCTTGTATACGAAACAAGTAGAGTTTTAGGTGTGCAGAAAAAAAAAAAATGAAATAAAAGTTGGGATCTCACATCTATGGTAAAGTGAAGTCCATGAACAGATGTTTTGTTTTGGTATGAAGTACCTTTGGTGTGGGTTTTATTCCGTTTTGTGGGGGTGATTCATCTGGAAATCACAAACATGAAGCATGCAGCCTATATACAACGGTCTTTGATATAAAGTGTGTGTAAATACGATCGGCCCAGAAGATCTTGTAATTCTGGCCAGGCTTTCCCTTTAGGAAGTGTTTTTGAAGGTGTTGACGATTATTAACCTGGAATAACAGTTTATTCCAGTAACGTTTCAGACGACACGTTACTAGTGTACATTTTCATGTCGGGTAATAAAAAAGGAATTGCAAGTTTTCTTATGTCTTAGTTACATGTTCTTCTAACCCTGTGTTGCAATAACCTGCTTTTATTAATAATGGTGCAATGTTCTTTATAACACCCTTTATAACACATCAGGTGATGCGTTCGAATTGGTGGAGAACAGAAACACCTCAAGGTATCCATAATACAGGATGGGTTACCATGGAAACGGAACGTGTACATTAAAAAAAAAAAAAAAAAATCCATACATACAGGAGCTCAGGAGTTTATATTTGCAGTGTATCATTTTGTGTAGACTTGTTAAGAATTTATAAAAAAAAAAAAAAAAATGTTCTCACTTGCCCCTTTTTTTTTTTAAAGCAGTTTTCTTGTCGGATCCACGGCGGGTAAAACACAACTCTGCCATTGATTTTGGACAGAAGCACTTTGTGAGTGTTTGTGTTGCCTGTGAGTGTTCTTGGCTCTGAGGCTGGCAGGCTATCGACCTGCGGTCTGGGCTCATTAACACAAGCGATGCTTCAGTGCCTGGGTATTGGGTGAAAGAAGACAGGCTCTTCTGTCCTCCACCACTCTCTCATCTGTTTCTTTACTGAGCGAGGAGCACGCTCCACACCGGCAGCTGCTGCGTGGCTTTGCAGTGCACAGATTGACCCCCAGCAGCCATTCACTTTGCAACCCCAGACAGGTGAGCAGGAATCAAGACACCACCTTCATAATGCGATGATTCCAGATCTCGTTTGCAAAAAAAAGAATAACGACTAGTGATCAGAGCATTCTGAGTTTATTAGCTCTGGTATTGAAAATCAATGCAGCACTGTCACACACTGGAGGGTCTTCGTTAGAGAGCGCCAGGCAGGCAGGCAGAGTCTCCGGGAACTTGAAAGGAAACCTGCATGAGAACAGGGCTCCAGATAACCAGTATCAGAGATGCGCATATTAATCAGGAAGGGCTGATCTGTGGGAGCAGTCTGCGTTTTTAGGGTTGAAAAACAAACCGGAAACTCTTCTTATAACACCGTCAAATGGGTGTAGCACCTTCATGTTCTGAAGAGATGCGACACCCGTCTGCAGAGACAACTACCGCTAGAACTACTCAGAGCTAACAAAACGATTCCTTTAAACTGAGAAACATACAAGAACTCAAACTCCAAAAAGCAACGCGCGCGTTCTACAGTGCACGACAGAAGTACAGAGCAATTAAAGCAAAAGGCGTTCGCCAATCTTTTCCATTCAATAATATTTACAAATAAATATACAATTAAAAATCAAGCGCATGTTTACCATGATATGTGCATTTCTCCTATTGACGAATGTGAGATCTATGAAGTCATGGCAATTCATATTACTGTAGGTAAGATTTACTGGAATAGCTTTGTTAGCTTCATGATGTACTTTAATTCCTTCAGTGAAATTGTAGGTACGAATCTGCTGCTTAACTGTCTGCTCTTGTGCATGTTAATAGACAGTACTTCATTCAGTCCCTGTTCTCTTGGGGATATAGAATGCGTTACAGAATTTCATGCAACTGTGCAGCGTAATTAAGCGAAGTTCCAGTGAATTACAGCGTGTGTTTTGCACGGTTTGGCTCAGTGGTGCGTGCACTGCACCAGTATGATAGCTGCCACACTTTGCAAGGGCCGTGACCAGCCAGCGTGACCCTCATTGCATGAGTCACCCAGTAACACTGGCAGGTTAAAACCGGACTGTTGCTGCCTGTGAAATGTGCTGTGTGGGAAGCTGTTGCAGCCATCTAATAAGAGCCTATGCACACATCGACCAGAATGGACTCCTCCAGGAAGTGTCTGAGGCAGACATGCAAAGCGATCAGAATGTACAGTAACCTACCCACTACCAGTCCATGGTGCATTGTAAAATACAATTCAGTGTACAAATACACTGCTCCAAGCAAAAGGGATATGCAGAGGTGTGTGTACCCCAAAAATCATGTGTGCTGTATTTAATAAATGCCTAACACCTTATAGTCACTTCAATGCACAGAGTATCAGGTGAGATGGTAAAATGTAAATATCCAACATTAGTGTTTGCTGGGAAACAGCGACCTATTGTCCAGCCTCTGCACTTAAATACAGCCCTGGCCCTTGATTCTGCAGACTGGAAAGAAGTGTGTCAGGCAGAGCCTGTATGCACATGCTTGTTATACACAGCTCTCAATAGCCCTGAATCCGTTGAAGGAGTGTACTTTCAGACTTGTGTTTAAGCTTATTATCTTCTGTGTTTCTGGCACCCTTTTCAGAGCCAGTATGCCAAGCAGACTCCCTTTCTGTTGTCGGGGTGATGTAACCTGGTTAACAAAGGCTTCAGCTGAGTCCTACTCAATTTCAGAATGTCTTTAAGGCCGTTGTTAAGCGTCTGTCTATAAGGTAATACCGTCAACTTCGACTGGCTTTTGTTTTGTCAATTTAGCAAGCTTGTCTTCTTGGAATTGGTCCTAGACTATCACAGCTTTTAACAGACTGTGATTATTAGCGCTGTGTGGTGCAGTACATTTCCTGAGACAAGTCCTTTGTTGCGCTGTCCTTAACATACAGGCCTGGGCTTTGATCCATGTTGCTTTTTTGAACAAAGATACCATTTCTTTTTTAATTATTTTTTTATTTTTTTTGAGCCAATGAATTCCAACGTTTTCTGCAACAAAGATAGCGTATAGTTTTAACAGTGACAAAAATGTGGAAAACATTGACTGGGCCCCTTTGCCATGTACTTGCTGGATTACTCCTAAGCGCTGGATCAGCACTTAAGCAAACATTAGTGCAGGTTTGGCGCATGACACAGTAGGGAGCACCACTAAAGAGCTCTAACAGGATCCTCCTTGTCAGCTTGAAAAATGAGGATGAGTATGACACAAAGAGCCTGATCTTGTAAGACAGGAAGAATCTGCAGAAAGTTTCACACCAAAACGAGACTTCAGGAAAAGGAGGTATTGCTGTTTAAACCCTGAACACAACAGGACACCTGCTGGGCCCTGTGAACATTCTTCATTCCATGTTTTAAGAGGATGTGAATGATTTCTGAAAACCCCAAATCCCTGTAGACAAGCCATAAAATGTAATAACGTCCATTGTTTCCTCATCACTACTAAAATGCGATGGGTCAGATTTTCCATTGTGCAGATTGTCCAAGTCATGCGCTGTCTATGGAGTGGGCGGTTGTCTAAAGTGGAAGAATATAAGGCTGTTGGTGTGCTTGAACCCAAGGAGTATAATGTGTCGCATACACAATGGTTGTGTGCCCTTACAGTACAGTATTTAGTTAAATAAACAGGGCTGTAGTAAGTGTTGTAACTGGAGGGTTTCAAACACATACTGTGAAGAATGACAATGTCATGGCTTGCTGCTTGATTCCATCATTTTTCTTATTTTTCTTTCCAGAGCTCTGGAAACATTTGAAATGGCTATTTTCTCTGTCCTGGGGCCTCTCTTTAGCAAACGAGTTCCCTTTTGGAATGGTTTTGGAATGGGATTTTGGAATGGGGTTTTGGAATGGGGATTTGGAACGGGTCTGTTAAGATACATGTCCTGTATCTCCTGTGCTGTTGGCGCTGGATTTGAACCCAGGCTGTAAACATGCCTGTCTTCTGCTTCCCCTTCTCCAGTACAGCTGCTGCTACTCATCAAGTGGCTCATTTAAAACTACTGTATGCTCAGAAACTCAATCTACAATTAAAGGTGCAGAGGTTATATTTGTAACACTGTTGCTGGGACTAGCGTGTCTGTGGTTCAGTAGCTGACACCTCTGCTCTCTATTCAGAGGGAACCAGGCAATGGATGAACTGCTAATACTATCTAACATATTCACACCTTCGGCTGAACAGAAGAAAGTGTTTACAATGCTGAAGTATGATGAAGCTGCTTTGAGAGTGAATATAAATCATCTGCCTGATCTTTCACGTGTAAAAACAAAAGGCATTAAACTGAAAAAAAACACATCACCCGCCAAAATAATCTTCCACCTTTCATTCAGTGCTCGTTTTTCAGAGTTCAGTGAAACCGCGCGCTCGCACGCTGACAACGTTATGTAGACAAGCCATAAAATGTAATAACGTTTATGCAGCTTGTTATGGCTGGCTGAGACCCCACTTACAGGAGCTGGTTTCTGGAGAGTTGCCATTGCCAGGCTTTTTTTGTGTGGGTGAGATGAGGGGGGCTGGGGGGCTGTTCAAAGCATACCATGGATGCCTCGTACAGCTTAGCTCATCCATCATGCACAGTTAGCTGTTAAGACATTAATCAGCGTGCCGCAGTATTACAAGAGAACGAGTGAACGTGTGCCAGCTGGGAACTACGAAGCTTGTAGGCATGAAGGTTTATTAAATATAAAATAGGCTGCAAGCTGATTTCCTCTGACTCCTGATGGCTAGCGGACTATCACTTGATCTTGCTCATCTAATTGAAGTTATTCAACGGCACTTGTTTGGCTTGGCAATGTGGGAGTGGGAGGGGCTATTAAAGAGTGTGCACACTAGACAATACTGATCCAGTGCAGTTACTGTACCTGCACACTAGACAATACTGATCCAGTGCAGTTACTGTACCTGCACACTAGACAATACTGATCCAGTGCAGTTACTGTACCTGCACACTAGACAATACTGATCCAGTGCAGTTACTGTACCTGCACACTAGACAATACTGATCCAGTGCAGTTACTGTACCTGCTCACTAGACAATACTGATCCAGTGCAATACTGTACCTGCACACTAGACAATACTGATCCAGTGTAGTTACTGTACCTGCTCACTAGACAATACTGATCCAGTGCAGTTACTGTACCTGCTCACTAGACAATACTGATCCAGTGCAGTTACTGTACCTGCACACTAGACAATACTGATCCAGTGCAATTCTGCACCTTTCACACTATGTGCTGTGTACTGTATGGGTAATCTCAAGTTTACAACTTTTAAAATAAATTACGCAAGGCACAGACAAAATCAGCAACAAATGTGCAATAACATTTTTTTCTGTATTTCCAACCCATTCCACTCATCCGTAATAGCAATGTAAAGGGTTAACACAAAGAGGTAAGGTGGCAGGAGTCCAATTATCGCCAATTCTGCAGCCAGAAAAGCAAACGACTGATTGACCTAGACAGCTCAGGGCTCCTTTCCAGGCACCTGGGGATTGAAACTGTGAGTCTCTTGGATTTTGATTCAATACACCAGAGAGGACTGAGTCAGCTCCTATGGCTCTGCACTATTGACCCACTAAAGACTAAAGACAAACGCTCTTGTAAAGAAAGTCTTCAAATAAAGTGTGAGGCGCTGCTTCATGAACATGTCCCTTTGACGATAATGGTCTTTTCTGCAGGTTTATCCTCCTCCTGTTTGCATGTAGATTATGGTAATGCTCAGAACAAGCTCCTATTTGTATTAATCTGCTTGTCTCTGGATTTTTCACTGAAACAGCCAGGGCTATGAGCAGGTGTGCACTTTCAAAGGGTCTGAAATGAAATTGTCGCGGTTGTCATTCAATTATGGTGCGGGTTTTGCCATTCTGTGTGGCACAAGGTGAAGAAACGATAGCAGCTGTGCATAAGCACGATTCCACATGAAGAGTGATTACCGCCACCTCTGGAGAGTTCATGAGACAGGGCTGGTGATTTGGTTCTGCTCTTAGTGTTCATGATCTCTTTGTGTGCGTGTGTGCGGCTTTCCTGATGCAATCATTGCTTTTAGTCTTCTTTTCAGCCTTGGGGAGTGGTGCTATTTTAGAATGAGCACGGATAGTTGCTTCACCAGGTTTGTGTCCATAAGAAGCCAATGTTTGATTGGATGTTGGCTAAGCAGTGCAAATAGGACTGGCACGTATGCAACACTTTGGCAGCAACGTTCTTGTCTTGTAAAACCTGCCTCATAAAAATGAAAGCATATACAGCATCAGCTTTGTGGCTTGTTAAAAAAACTCAACTCCAAGACTTCTGAAAATCTCCATTTTGACTTGAGTATAAGTGTACTCCGGCCGTGCTTTAGAGAGTTTACCTTACAGTCCACCCTCAGGTTGGACAGGCTCTGTGGAAGACTCCAAGGCAGCAGCTAATCTTCTGTTTGTTCTGGAGTTACCAGAACAGGATAGCAACCCTTAGCACTCCCTGTTCATTTATGTGTAGGCCTGGGAGCCGCTGCTCCCCCACAAACAGGAATCCCAGAGTTTAATCAACCCAGCACTTTGAAAGCAGCGAGGGAGCCAAATGCTTTCCTTGTCAGTTTTGGATTCCAGTAGACATGCAGCCCCATGCAGGCTATCATTCTTCACTCGGTTTCATTGAATCTACAAGCAACAGAGACACTAGCCAGGACTGCTGCACCTGCCAGGGGCTTCATTTTAGTGGTGTCGTCAGGATATTTCAGGGAGGAGGATGGCAACAGCATGTATAAGACACCCTGCCAGACTGCCAGTCAGTAAGGGGAAAATGGTTTTGATGGCTTAGGCTGTCCAGAGAGGAATAGAGTTTTATGGTCCTCAGACCAGTTTTAAATTACAGTGTACCAACAGCTAAAGTGAAGGAAATAAATCAATTTAACGACAAAGGCAGAGTATTGGGAAAATGTCATCCACATCAGTGGCTTTGAAGAGCTATAACTGTAGATGTTAGTGCGGTGTAAATGCAGCGGGCACAGCAGCCCCCTTGTTATAGACATGCGCACTGATCGCCCACGGATTTGTCTCTAGCTCCGGTTGTATGTACTGGAAGGACTGGGCATGCTGCACTGCGCCTGAATGTATCGCTAGGACGTTCCTAATACTGGAAGCACATGATCTCCATCCGGGTTGGACAATATCGTGTACCCCACTGCTTTGAGAGATCAGGCCAACCCATTCACGTGTTCCCTTTAATTTCTTCATTAAGTGCCTTTCATGGACTTGCATCCTCATCCCCTGGTTATCTTCACTGCACAGCCTTCGCTGTGGCCTCTCCCGGGGGCAAGCTATTTAACACATGAAAACAACAAGCCCTCCTCCGAGCATTTCCTCGGTCAACTCGCTCTGCGCAGCTGGGAACGGCGCTTATCTTTCAGCGCCTCGTTTATGAAGGTGGAGAGCAGATGCTCAGAATCTCCAAGCTAATGCTTTACTATTGGTTAGCAAAGCGATGAAAGAGATTACTGAAAGAAAAAAAACATGAAGTTTAAGTCTTGTCTTTTTCTGGAGACAAATGGTGGTGAAAACGAAGGCCCGCCCGCAGGAAAATGGATTTCTTACAGAGACTTGCAGCGCACCTGATTAGAGAGTTCCTCTCTTTCGATGAGCAATAAATTAAAATGCCAATTAAAAAATATATATATAATTTATTAGATCCCAGTAGTTATCATCTAAAAACTGTGCAAATTAGCTTCCCTAAGGAGAGGGGAGAGGGAATACTGAGCAACGAAAGTGAAGCATCAATTCAAAACGGATTACCAGGCAAGCTCTATTAGCCTGGCAGGTAAGACCGTTGAAGCAGACGAATGAGGTGCCTGGGATAATTACCAGTCACCTGGGAGACTTTCTAGATAAAGCATACTCCTCCTTGTTTTTTTCGACCTGATCTTTTCTGTCAGGAAGTCTTTTGTTCGCAACCAAATTGGCTCCATCCGTTTGAACTCCGATTCCGAAAGTAATTACAGTGCACCTCCGAGAATATAATGAAATGGAACAAATGATACGCTTTGTGTTACTACAGTACGTGTGTAATTTTAATTCCTGTAAACTTTTCATCCAGTTAATTGGTTAATGCGGGAATTTTCATAACGACGCGTGGCTTGAATCGTCAACACCTTTTAAAATATAAACTGCTCTTCGTTTTTTTTTTGTGTTGGATTTTCAGAGGGGGTTCCGATGCTGGGGAGCGCGTCGGGGGACTTGTGCTTCCTGATCTGCGATGCTCCTTGATGAACAAGCAAATTCAGAAAGAACCAAGCGAGGACGGCATGTTAACGAGAGTGTGTTTTATATGTGAAGAACGCCCAAAACAAACAAGCCTAAAACATTGCATTACCCTTAAACCGAGCCCCGTCCGCATTGCTGTTCTGTGCTGCCACAAACACAGCCCGGCAATGATTTCTCAAAGGACACGTGCTCCCCCTTGTGGACAGTGCCGGGAAGTACAGGACATCGCCTCCTCGGGCTATTTCTGTGCTGTTATAGATAAGTTAACCTTGTGATGAAATGCTAATGTATAATGAATGTGGTGTTAATTAGACATTGCCATTCACAATTAAACTACGAGGAGAACCAGCAGCAATTAACCAAGCTTGAGAGATAATTTAAGAAAGCGGAAAGAACCCTTATCTGAGCGCTGAGGGTGTCCCGGTGGCAGCATTAGTATTCAATCCACGCTTGTATTTTGTAATTGTATTTACGTATGCGACGTGGTTTGCTTATTCAGATATGTGTCATGTGTTGAACGCGGGCCGGCTTTCTGTTCAGGAACAGGACAACTGCAGAGGTCGTTTGCTGGTAATTACGTCACAGTTACGGCTGGTTTCACTGACCCAGATTGGCTCTAATCTTGGTTTACCTTACCTAAATTAACATTGGATAGTCCAGGACTGGTACTAATGAGGGTCTGTGAAACCAGCCATTTCAGTTTTATTTTCCCTTCACGTGAAATGATGCTAATGGTCTTATAGGATGATGACGTCAGACCCAATGCCTTAGTCAATGTCTCCCGTGTTTTCCTTTTAAATAAATGTAGAGATGATTCTCAGCATCTCCCAGATGTTTAGTAATCCTGTGCCTGCGTGGGGCTCGGTTGTGCCTGTGTTCCTACCTCGCTTGGTGAGGCTGTGCTGTATATTCCTCCCAGTCGCTCTGGGGGTGCTCTCTGTGCACAGTGCGGTGCAGCTGCTTGTTCTGCAGTTGTATTAGCGCGTCAGGGTCACTGCCTGAGCTTTCGTTCCACAGTAGAGCTGACCTCCTCACTGCTGGGCTCTGCCACACACCACGCAGCTTTCCTTATGAATTATGGGTAACTCTGGTCTATATATATATATATATATATATATATAAAAAAAACCTCATAGCGCTTCTTTAATAGAAATTCCAAACTGCTCCTTAATGCAAGGCTAATCTCTGCAATCACCATTGTTTACTTAGCAGTACATTATTAATGATTAAAGTAGGGACTGATGAGAGCAGGAGCCCTTTAACGTTGATGGATTCATTTGTCATTGCTAACTGTCTGCCTAAAGAAAAATAACCCATTTTCTCAACGCCAGGGAGGCTCACTGACGGAAGAGACATGCCATTCAGATAAACAATGGACCTCGGTGATGTGTAAACACCTGCTATATGTAACACACACTTTTGTACCAATCTGGTGTGTTTCTCACGTGACAGACAGGTGAAATCAGGCGCTTACTGTAGCTCGTTATATCCAATCAGATTAAGAAAAAACGTAACAGTTCCACATCTTGGCCACACGGGGGCAGCATCTGTAGAGAACTGCAGTTCCACAACTCTAAAGCCCTTCTTTCAGGCCGGTTTTTGTTGATTATTTCGAAACATCCTGTTTTAAAATGTTTCCAATAGTAAAATAATACTTCACAAAGGAACGTGAAAATAGAATACTTTTAAAATACTAATACGGAAATATGTATTACGACATTTGTATTAATCATAAAATAGAATTTTAAAACAGGCGCTCACTCAGGACAGCCATAGAGTCTATGCAAATTAGTATTGGGTTACTCAGTTTTGATTCGCTAATTGTGCAGGCCAATCAGGAGGCGGTAATAACTATAGCGGGTTTTATCCAATCAGTGATTGCTGATGATTAAGCATGTTATTATTTTAGTATAGCGCATTGAGATAGCAGTTCTTCTTAATCGCCACCGGGTGGCAGCATTGTGTCTTTACACTATTCATGCACTTATCAGTATAACTCTTAATGGGGAAGCGGTTTTTAAGATACAACCCTTGTATTTATTTTTTTAATAGTTTCTAGGGTTTCAGTATTTCAGATTATATCACCCTCCCGTTTGAAGGGCCCGGTTTTTTGTACCTCACACGTGGAAACCCTAATTGTGGTGATCAGTCTGCTCTTAGACACCACCAGTCTGCACAGCTTCCACACACTGAATCCATTTGTGTCCTGACGAGTTTAGGCTTGAAAGAAGATGTTTTCCCCGTTTCTCTGGTTCCATCTGTAAACAGTGGAAACAGATTCAATACAAAATTGAGTTCTTATAATCATCTGTCTATGGTCGCCTTTCCTTGTCACATGACCAATGCCCTCTCTAAAACATGGCTTCCCCCGGATCAACTTCATTCCACCCCCCTGCACAGACTCCACCCCTCTTCCCTGATCAGCTGATTGGTGTAAATACCTTTGGTTGCCAGGAAGTGCGGCTAACTGCTCAATTAAAGAAAGGAGTTTAACGAAACAAAACGCAGACAGATGAACAGAAATCACGGATGCGAATCTGTAACATCAGCGTTTAGTTTGGCTCGCTCTACAGCAGCCGTAGAGAAGTGAAAAGTGTGTCATATTATTGGCTATTTTGGACTGATGTCGCTAACATTAAATTGAGCAAAGGGGCCTGAGACGTGACTTGAAATTTAAAAATATATATATATACAGAAACTAAATGGAAACGTGTTAATTACACGCGTGAACCGCCTCAAATAACACTACATTCATTCTCAGGCAGGCTGGAATCCGTGTGTGTGAACTGCAGCTCAATGTGATGCTGGCAGGGCGAGTGGAAGAAGTATCGCATCATTACGACGAGGTTCAGACTTGTTTGAATATATTATAAATTAGAAAGACCTTTTAGGAGCCCGATCAGCGTACAGGTGTTAGTTTGTAACTCGTATTGTTTGTTTCAATACATAGGGTGCCGAGTCTGTAGCTCTGTGGTGGAAAAGAACACGATATTGTTTATTAAGGACCGTACTCTATAGATGTGTGTTGGGTCAGCAGGAACTATTGTTAATTGTGAAAGCGTCTGGTTAAAATGCAAAACCAGGAGAGCAGTCTGGCGTGGGGGAAGCTGACCCGGGTCGGCTCTGAGACACGATCTGAAATACTGCTCGTCAGCAAGGAATGCACCATCGGGAGAAAAAAGGGTAAGCGAATCTTTTCAGAGTTTCTTTGTGTGTGTGTGTGTAGCAGTGTGGATTGTGTGTGTGTGTGTGTAGCAGTGTGGATTGTGTGTGTGTGTGTAGCAGTGTGGATTTTGTGTGCGTGCGTGTGTGTAGCAGTGTGGATTGTGTGTGTGTGTAGCAGTGTGGATTGTGTGTGTGTGTGTGTGTAGCAGTGTGGATTGTGTGTGTGTGTGTGTGTGTGTAGCAGTGTGGATTGTGTGTGTGTGTGTGCTATTACTTTATTTCTTTCTTTATTTGTTGTGCAGTATAACTCCACGTTAGAGAGTCGTGGTGAAGCTGGCTCTTGTTTTTCATTTGAGTTTCACACAGACCTGTTGGATCGGTAACCTGCTGTAGTTTGTTTCTAACATCTAATGCAGGACCCCGTTTCATTGTATCTTTTAAGATATCATGTATCCTCCTACTTGCAGAAGCACATACAGCTCTGGCCAAAAGTTTTGCATCGCCCCTAAAGTAAAGAATAAACTCATTTTGCTTCATAAAGTCGAATGAACCCTGCTGAATAATGTTACCTTAACATATTGAATTACATACCGCTTTGTAGTTTTCCAGATACTGAACGAAAAAATTGAATGTGACATTTCAAAATCTAACATGAAATACTTTACTACTATTATGTATTAAAAATGTAGTTGTAAACAAAAAGATATACAATTGAGATTTTATTTAACACCATGTAATCAAAGATCTCAAAATGAAATCTATATATTATTATTATTATTATTATTATTATTATTATTATTTAATTCTCAATCCTAAAAGATGTGAAGCTTTTGGCCAGAGCTGTATATTCATTTTTTATTTGGAGTGATGTAATACCAAGACGATTTGAAGAAACGGGAGCAAACTGCTGTCAGTATCTGTCTGGTTTTTTGGGTGGATGTAGTAAGATGACTTTGTTTTAGCCTCTGCATGAGAGGTGTGTGTGTTATAACATTTGCATTGTCATTAGTCCCTATTCTAGTGCAGATTTGTATAGTAGGTGCTCCCTGCACTCCATCTCATAACTTCCATTAAGCTCCAGGCTCTCCTCCTCTCCTTCTCGCTGGGGGAATGAGCCACGCTGCTATCTGGGGTGTAGCTCATTTCTAGTTTGGGCACAAGATTAGGTCAAACCTTCATCTAAAGCTTATTTCTTGGGAATAGAACCATGCTGCAAGTCTCATTAGCGAGTTGTAGTGCAGGTTTGATAAACTCAGATGTGCTCTTTAGCTAACTGCTTACCGCAATGGTGTTTTATCATGGCCACCCTTAATCATTTTTTACCTATGATGAGACAGAGAAGTTTAGGGGCCGAGTAAAAAGAAATTTGAATGTGTTTATACCATGCACTTGTCTCAAGGGATGCTTGAAGGGAAAAAATTGCTTTTCATTTGCCGTTTTGTTATTTCAGACTCCAGTTCAGCCCTTGTTAAGGATTAATGAGGATTCGCTATACTACACAGGTGCACTGCATTATAAAGCAGCACAGTACCAGGTTTGAAAGCATTGCAGCCTAACCCACACAGACATGTTCTAACTGGGAATCCGAATGGTAGTGACATTGCAGTGGCTGTTGCTTCATTGTTTTCTGAAGTCTTTTTATTTGGTCTGATACGTTTGTAATTGGATTTCGATCAAGGAATATAAGACTAGGTGAATCAAGCTGGTGTAGATCTAGAATAATTTAGAGGATACCTAAACAAAGCATGGGCTTTAAAAACCTGTGATTACATTGCAGAAGCAGAGATTGGGAGTTTTAAAAGATAAGAATGGAACATCATTTATATTTAAGTGATGAACGATGACAAAACATGGTAGATTTATATCTCTAGGACAACTGCTGCTTTTGAGGCATTTCATGTATATTATGTGGGTAGGAAAGTTCAAAACTGAAATGCACACATACTGTCAGCTAGGTAGTATGTAATTGTGGTTGCCCTTGCTGAAGGATAATGTAATGAGGCAGCACAGCGTGTCTAACAGAGTTATTTCAAATCACTGCTAACACCCTCTAATGTAAGTTTAATTGAACAGCGTGTTCGATTGGATGCAGCTGTTTCATCCCCAGCACGTGCCGATGTCTTCTGATAAACTCTCATTACAAAGCCTTCTGATTCAGCGCTGGGAGTTTGAGTTTCATTTTCAGCACTTGGGAACTGAATGGTTGTAGTCATGTGAAGTAGGTGGGCAGAAAGCGGCTGCATGTCCTTCACTGCCAGCGGGCGACTGAGTAGAAACCGGCATGTTGTTTTTAGTGGCAATACAATCTTTTCCCAAAGAGGATTTCATTCCATGCATTTTCAACAGAACACAGCGCACTGATGAATAGGTAATCATACACCTTGAGGAATTGATTCATTTCTTTCTTTCTTTTTATTTTTACAGGCTGTGATCTTTCTTTTCCTGCAAACAAAATGGTCTCAAGTGATCACTGTAAAATTGTTCAAGATGAAAACTCAGGGGAGGTGTGGCTGGAAGACATGAGGTACTGTATGCTTAAAGGAAAAAGCAGCTCTGTCAAGCCATCAGCTTATGTATCTAGGCTAAGACTTATGATTTATGCATTGACTGTCTGCATTTAAAATGTTATTTTAAATATATGTTTTTAAGTATAGTTTCTGTGGGAGGGATCTTTGTAGCCACAAAGATAGTTGTGCTGTTTCGGTATTATAATCTATCAATTGCCAGATTGTAAAATGTACTGTGGCAGCACACCAGAAATGAAGAAAGGGCTCTTGAGTGACAGGGACTGCCAGCAGCTTCTTGGACACACAATATGAAGCTGCGTTTTAGTGTTTTTATAGCACTCTTACTGTACACACGAATCCCTGAAGAAATATGTCTGCACTGCATTCCAGTGGAAATGATTTGTATTGGCAACAAAACGCGTGTAGCTGATGTGGAGCCATGCCAGGCAGCCTAATTGTCAGTAAACTAACTTGCTTGTGGGTAATGAAGCTACTGGTACTTCATGCTAATGAAAGAGCCCAGTGTTTTCCAAACTGCTGAATGGCCAGGATAGGAGACTGCTTCAGGCCCCCTTTGTGTTCCTCTCCCAACGCATGGTGCTGATGATTCATTGTGTGCTGTTTTATTAAGCAGCCCTGAAAGGAGACAAAAGGGAAATCTGCAGAAGGCAGGGGATGTTTCCTGTGTGAAAATATGTGTAATTTATTATTCATTGCTAATTAACCCGGAGGAATAGAATTGGAATGGAGTGGAAACTTGACACTGAAGTGCTATCTAATTCTCTTGGATTATCAGCATTTCCCACTAATTTAACACATCAGGAGAACTCTAGTCTTGTTTTAATAGGTCCCCGGATGCATTCTGAATATTGTTTTAATGACACATTACAAGGATGAGTAATATTCATACCTGCAGAAGTACCACACAATAGTTTTTTAAAAGCAACAGTGACTCCGATGGGAGTGAAGCATTAAATGAGGTTTAAATTAGTGCACTGTGTTATTGGTGAGAGAGACGGATTTGTTAAAGAAAACGCATTCATTTGATTTATTGTTTTTTTTTTTTTTTTTTACTACACAATAAAAGTGCAACAATAAGTATTTCATTTTTTTATTTTTTATTTAGCACCAATGGGACAGTGATTAATAAGTCAAAGGTGGTGAAGAAACAGACGTGTCAACTGCAGAATGGAGATGTCATCTATGTTGTCTACAGGAAAAATGAACCAGATCAAAGTAAGGAATCCTTTTATATAAGTATATAATCCTAATAATAGTGGGATTTGTTATCGATCTCTTCTCTTCACACCTTGTAAGACCTGGAGAAACGTATTATTATAATTTTATTTTTTTTGTCTGATGTGCTGTAAATTGTTGTTTGGAATTGTTTAGACAGTAGATGTCTGCAGCAGATTGCATACTCTATTGCTGATAGCGTTGGTGTTTGTTTACATTCTCATCACTTGCTCTCTTTTTGCAGATGTTGCTTATATCTATCATTCTATAACTGCAGAACAGGCACATGTGCAAGAACTCAAAGGTAATGAATCACACTGTGCAGATCATGAATCTGTATTGATCTCTGTCTCCTGGTGGTTGCACATGTCCCCTGGATTTCATTGCTTTGCTGTCATGTTTGGAACGCAGGTGAGCCATGTAGTGAACCCTTGATAAGCTCAGGTATGGATCCCAGTGTGGAGAAAACACCGGGCATCGCTGCCCAGTCCCCCAAAGCCATTCAGCTGCCTTCCCATGAGGAGCCACAGCCATCCACTTCCACATCTGAGCTGTACAGCACCTCCAGCACCACTCACCCATCCCCTTCAACTTCAGGTAGGAGTTCATAGAACAGGGGCTTTGAATTTGCTTGGGAGCCTCTATAATACTGCTGTCCTCTGTTATGTAGAAGGCACACTCTGATGTGTGCTATCTGAGGGTGATTTACCATATGGAAATGTGTGTTTGTAATGGGATCCATTATAGTGGTCACAGTGTAAGCAGGAGGCTCTTCTAAACAGATTCACATTTGAGTGTAAATTAACATAAGTTGAAATATGTTTCAATATTCACACTACGAAACGGGCAACCTAATGCAAACCATAGGAAAGCATATACATGCACACACTTATTGTTTAAATCAAGCTTAAATAAGAAAACCAGAATTTAAACAGAGACGCCGCGGATGTGGGAGTTGGGTGCTCAGAGAAGAATGAAGTCTGTGCAGCATTTCCATGTCAGCCCAGATGGTTCTCATCTTTTTGCAGTTGAGGTTTTGGAGAGCAATGAAACAAAATTGAATTAATGATGTGTTTGAAATGTAGCCTCTGGAAAGCCCTTTGCTGCCGACCCATTCCCTTCTTCACAAGGACCTTGCTGCTCTTCAGACACTGTGGATTCCTCTGCAGAGCCTCCAGAGACTGAAGCAGCAGCCGCAGCACAGCCTGACAGTGCTGCCATACAAGCAGTGGAGGAGGACCTGCAGCCAGACCGGAAGAGAAGAAAGACAGGCAAGTGCAGCACCCTGGAACACATTGTTAATTATTATTATTATTAGTTTATTTAGCAGACGCCTTTATCCAAGGCGACTTACAGAGACTAGGGTGTGTGAACTATGCATTAGCTGCAGAGTCACTTACAATTACGTCTCACCCGAAAGACGGAGCACAAGGAGGTTAAGTGACTTGCTCAGGGTCACACAATGAGTCAGTGGCTGAGGTGGGATTTGAACCGGGGACCTCCTGGTTACAAGCCTGTTTCTTTAACCACTGGACCACACAGCCTCCTAATATAGTCACCTGCCTAGATCCAAGCAAAATACCCTGCCAAGTCAGCAGCGTGCAGACGATTCCAGATACTCTGAGACACTCCCAGAGGTACAGGAACTGGAGGTGTAAGACTTGACTAAATGAAATACCAAAATAACAGACGTTGTTGCTAGCACCTAGCTCCTGGGGGACAAAAGCAGCACACACCACAGTCTAGTTAATAAAATGTGCTACAAAATGTGTTGATGGGAATGCAAAGCTGCGGATCTGATTGGACAGGGAGGAGTCGACTGCTCTTTCAGGTTTTCAGGTTTCTAAGTACAGTGTTAGTCTGTTTTTGAAGTGCTCTCCTTTCCTGATTTGGGCCAGGATGCAGTGAAGCGGAAAGCTCTCAGAAGGTCACTCCTAAAGATGCTTTCATGGAAAAGGGGAAAGCAGGGGGACCTAAAACTGACAAAATGGAGGAGTCTCTCACCTGTATCATCTGCCAAGATCTGTTGCACGACTGTGTAAGGTAAGGAGAGCTGGGTTTGGGATTCAGTTTAAGATCTTGCATAAAGTCAGGAACTGTTGTTAATAGAGGGTCTCCGTTTCAGTTGACTTTTTTTATTTTTAAAAATCTATAACAAAATTTAAAAATAAATCCTTCTCAAGTACAGTGGATCATGTGCTAAGTATCAACATATTGTAATATTGCTGCTTTTAAAATGAATGTTATGTCAGCCCTTGGTGCCTGTATTTGGGTGGTCATTCCAGAGCACCCCTGGCTCTTGTGTGCTGGGCTGCTATGCTGAGTGATCAAGTCTTCAGTTTGACAGGTTGGAGACCTGCATTTCTTTGTGGAAAGCGATGTATATTTTTCAGTGGGTTGTGCTGCACTGCAGAGGTCCTGATAATCTACCCACAATGTTTAAGCTGTGTGTTTGTATTGGGTGGAACTGTGTGTGCTCTTGGGTTTGCAGTCTCCAGCCCTGCATGCACACGTTCTGCGCTGCCTGCTACTCCAACTGGATGGAGCGCTCCTCTTTCTGCCCCACCTGCCGCTGCCCTGTGGAGCGCATCTGCAAAAACCACATACTGAACAACCTGGTCGAGGCATACCTGCAGCAGCACCCAGGTACAGGAATCAGGAGGGCTCTTAACAGTGTGTGTGTGTGTGTGTGTGTGTGTGTGTGTATAAGGAAAACTGCTGAGTACCATAAGGTGCAAAAAGAAAAAGGTAATGTAGGTACACAAAAATGTGAAGAATTCCTATGTTTTATATTTTTTATTTATAAAAATGCCTTGAGAAAATATGCAAAGGGAGCGTATTTAGGAGTTCTTTGCAGGTGTTAATGCAATCTCTGATATCTGACCGCTTAGAATAGGGGAGGGCCAGGAGACTCTGGTTCACTGTTCAGAATCAATGTCATAAATTACAGAGAAGTGCCGAAGCGAGGAAGACCTGCAGTGCATGGACAAGCGGAATAGAATCACTCAGGACATGCTGCAGCCAAAGGTAGAGCGCTGGTTTTCAGATGAAGAGGGCAGTTCCGACTATCTGATGGAGCTTTCTGATGTAGACAGCGAGTCCTCCGATATCAGGTGAGCTTGTCAAGGGTGCTGTTGTTTTCACTGAAGCGTTAAATGTACCGTGCTAACAGAGATGGACATGATTGAGTGGTCAGTCTTATGTTTGGCAAAAAATTGTAGCTGGATCCATTTCAATAAAATAAACCCAAGTGAAATCAGCCATGGAGTGTAATAAGCTGCAGTGTAGTTCAGGGATTGCATTGTGGGTCTGCAGTGTGATCTAATGCATTCATATTCTTGTTCTTCAGTCAGCCCTTTGTGGTGTGCAGGCAGTGTCCTGGATTCAGGAAGGACCCCAGTCTGTGCCCAGCTGTCTCTGGACTGGAGGCTGAACAGGGAGAGTTTAAACAAGCAGGGGAAGCACCATCCACATCCACCGACACTCCCACAGGTACAGCACACTCCAGCATGGTTTCCAACCTCAACCCTTAAACACCTGACCGATTCACAGTGCTGGAGCACCGCTTTCATTTTTCCATTTCAGCAAGGTGGGACATATTTCCCAAGGTCTTTGCTCCAAGGTGCAGCTTCCACACTGTCTTGTTAAAGGAACATGTTTCAATAAGGTTTTAACAGTTACAAAAAGTGGTGCAATTTGTATGTGATGTCGGCAAACAAGTGCTGTCTGATAAGATTGCAGAACACAATTCAGATTAAATGCAATATAATAAAAAAAGAGAGAAATCTGATCTTAAAATATGCATCTCTGATCAGATCATATAAATCCCTTTTTTTCTCTCTGTCTCCATTGCAGTTGTCCAGGAATATACCTGTCCTCCTCACGGAAGCCATGTGATCTGCACTTGCTGCTTTCAGCCCATGCCTGACCGTAGAGCAGAGGTAGCGAGCCCGCAGCCTGCTCTTCAGCAATGTGAGTGCTTTGCCTGACATGGAAATCACACCGGCAAATACTGCTGAGCACATGCACTCCATGTGGCCTGCACACTGCTGGGAATAATGTGGTTTAAATGATGTACAGTACCTGTGTTTTTATTTAATTTCCTTGGTGTGTTAATGTGGTCTCGCTCTGTTTGCCTGTATGTATGTGTGTGCGTGTGTTTCAAGGTCTTCTCGTGGTTTCTGTATCTGCAGGTACTGTGTGTCAGCGACCCTTCTGCCACGTGTACTGGGGGTGCACTCGGGTCGGGTGCCTTGGCTGTCTGGCTCGGTTCTGCGGTACGTCTCGCCCCAGTCTGCCTTCTCCTCTTTCATTAGGCGTTTGTTCCACCATTGTTTTCCTGGTCTTGTTTTGAGTGCACTGGCTGTTCTGTTTTGATTTGTGGTTTTATCTGTCCTGCCACTCGGGTTCATTGCACTATGTTCATTGTTATTGTTATGTAGAGAAGTGAAGTCTTGTGTAAAATGATTCTTGTTTTTTTTTTGTTATCCTCTTCTTCGCAGACCTCAACCTCACTGATAAATGCTTAGATGGTGTTCTCAACAACAACAACTATGAGTCCGATATTCTTAAGGTATTGGGTTTATCTGTGTTTTTGTTTGTGTGATATTCTTTTAATGATTGGTACTGATTGATTAACCCAGTCTTTTACTACCCAAGTAAGTTACAGCGCTTAAATAACACAGTGCATATAAAATACTAAACCAAAAGACATTTCAATGGAAAGTAAACCAACAGACCCTGCTGATATGAATATATCAGTCTGAACACGATGTGTGTGTGTGTGTGTGTGTGTGTGTGTGTGTGTGTGAGAGTGAGAGAGTCAGTCTCTGTCGCATACTAAAGTCCAGCTTCATCTCCAGAAACTTCATCATGCTTTTACTGTCCTTCTCGCTCTGTCCTTGCAGAATTACCTGGTCTCCAGAGGTGTGACCTGGAAGGAGATGCTCAAGGAAAGCCTGGTGTCTCTTCAGCAAGGAGTGTTTTATTTGTCCGGTGAGAGATGAACTTCAGTCCACTGTGGAATCAATTTATTCAGGAGAGTCACGTAGATGTTGTTCTCCTGCACAATACAGCCCTGTAAAGAGTTTCCACCGGCCGAGAGAAAGATCTGCTGTCTGACCTTGAAGGTGTCATTTCCTCTCTTACAAAACTAAAAGCACTCGCAGTTTATAAACCCTGTTGAGTTTCACAAACGGAATTTAACATAATAAAAAATGTAGAAGTGAGAGGAAGCCGTTCAGCCCATCTACTCTCGTCCGGTTCTCAAAACCTTGTCAAGTTGGGTCTTAAAAGATCTCAGTGATTTGAACATCAGTAACATGACTAGGTAACCCATTCCATCCCCTCACCACTCTCTGTGTGAAGGGTCGTCTCCTATCCTTTTGCTTTATTTGAAGCTGCAGTAGATCTATCTGTCGTGAATTCTGCGTTTCTAACTGGTGTCTTTTTTTTATTTGGATTATTTCCTGTTGTTCTTTAGATTACCGCATCACAGGTAATGCTGTGCTGTGTTACTGCTGTGGACTGCGCAGTTTCAGAGAGTTAGCCTATCAGTACAGACAGAACATTCCTGCTGCAGAACTGCCAGGTGAGCCGTGCAGAAACCTGTCCACACCTATTGATTCACCGACAAGCCTTTTAAGAGTTACATTTTAAAGAAAGCGCATGCTCTCATAACGTTTTATAAATTATAACAAGAAAATCAATCATTAATCCATCCTTTTCATTACAGGGAAGTGGATCTTTCACCCTTGCGTATAATCAATGTACCATTCACTGTGGGAGTAACTTCACCATGAATTCCCTGCATTTGTAATTTTATCAAATCATGAAATATCAGTATAAACAGTGTACCGCCTGCTGATACAAAAGACACAGAAAGCATGTTCCTGTAATTGAGCGGAATGTTTTTTTCACAGCTCCTGTAACTTCTCGGCCTGACTGTTACTGGGGACGAAACTGTCGCACTCAAGTTAAAGCACACCATGCCATGTAATTATAAGTGCTTCTGTTACCTTATATACAGACTGTAGTTTAATTGTGCAGGAGTCTGTCTTTACCAGCACTATTAAAATGCACATTTAAACAACAAACTGCAAACGAAGCCAGTGAAATATGAATGATGTGTTGAATGGGAGCTTTCTCTGAAGTAAATTGGAAAAAGAAGGAAGTGAAGCAGTAGTTCATGCTTTGTAACAGCAGGGGGGGCTAATGCCTTGTGTGTGTTCCACCTACATAGGCTGTGGAGTGCAATGTTTAAAAAGTCCTCATTGTACAGGTTAAATACATTCAGTCATTGAGAATAGTACAGGTTTCAGACATTTCTGTCTTATGGACACTCCATTCCTGATGTGTTCACAATGTGAGGTTCTTCTGCAGAAGGACTATAGATATCGATGTATCTCCAGTTGAATGTGGTTGATATTGATCCTCAAAGGAATACTTGCTTTATATTGTAAAAGCTATTGTGGTAACTAAGTGCAGAAGAGCCTCACATTGTGAACACGTCAGGAATGGAGGGTGTTCAGAGGACCCAAATGTCTAAAAGTTGTATTATTCTCAATGATTGACTGTGTTTGTAGTATTCTCAGTGATTTGAATGTGTTTGTAGTATTCTCTATTTATTCTCTATGTATTTAACCTGTACAAAATCAGAAGACAACAAACAAAACAAGTCAGGAGAGCTGTGTTTAAATGTTTGAAATGGTGTGTTTGGACAGTTTTGGAAGTGTGGGGGTTTGTAACTTTGAGTTAGCACTGGACAGCACTAGCACACCCTTAAGATAAAGGAGTGCAATTTTAATGCAGAGTTGTTTTTTATTCTTTAGGAAATTCAACCACATCTGTGAGCAGACCCGCTTTAAGAACTGAAGATCCTTTGCAATGCTTTCACATGGAAAGGACTGTGGGAGTCCTTCCTGCAGGATGTGTGTTCACAGTTCACTGATGCCTAGTGTTTAAGAACAGTAACGAGTCACCACAAATACACAGCAAGCACCGTGACTGGGTATGAAAGCAGCGTGCAGTACACTGCTGAGCTCCCTTTGTAAACTCTGCTTTTCAGCCACAGCCTTAAAAACAAATGCAAAAAATAAATAAATACAAGTATAGACAGACGCCTGTACATTTAAATGGAATAATCATACAGAGTCAGCCTGGTGGATTTATTTGTTAAACAAAAGATATTCGGGGAATATTCAAAATAGCTTGCCGATTTCATAGTAACATTTAATCCTGTTACAAGCCTTTGGTTGGTGCGTTATATTAATGTTAGGTCTATGAGTATTATATACTGTATAACGTTTTACAGTACTCTTAAGGATTCCTAAATGAACAGTATTTATGTGGGTGCTTCCTTGTGATATCTTTAACATTAGCTTTCTGGAGATGACCGTGGCAGCTGACCATGCTGTTACTGCTGTGTTGTACATTGTTATCACAATCGGATGTTTCTCATCATGATCCTTGTGAATGTTTCCCTCATCGATCCGAATTCAAAGGGAATGATGTTGATACTCCTGAGTCTGCTGCCTTGGTCTGTGCTAACACTGCTATTGCTGTTGTGGTTAGAGAGTCGAACACCAAGGGTTCCTTCAGGGGAAACACACACAGCAGTAAGATGGGGAGCTGCTCACACGATATCTGGATAATGTTTATTTCAAAATATTTATTGATATTGCTTGACGAAAGTTACGTGCATATAGATTACTATACCTACGAATGTTTTGTAGGTAGGAAGTGTTGTGTGCACTGCTTACCATCATTGAGAATATAGAACGTGTGCACTGTGTAATGGGCATGACTGACCTGCCTTGCGTACTTCCCTAGAAAACCGCCTGCATGCCAGAAAATGCACACATAAAAACAGAATAAACATTCCCCGCTGGTGACTTACACAGCAAGATTCCAGGCATCGGCTTCTTTGGGATTTCCACAGCTGATCGATCCTTATACCAGAGTCTGCACAATGATATGTGGAGGACAACTGCAGCTCTCATGCAGAGGCGTTCAGTGGGGTTAGAGGTTGCATACAGTCCGAGTCAACACCAGAAAGAAAGAGAGGATGTTTGTACACAATCTGCCCATCAATCAAGCAGATTCAATGATTGTCCTGTAACAGGCTTTATGTACATTTGAATTGGCGACTCATCCCTTCACCTTTCATTGTGACGGTGCTTCCTTCCTCTCCCAATGCATTTTCCTGCCGATAGGACACAGTAGTAGACCACAGCTCTCTGTTCCAATGGCTGCTAATGAAAGAATCAGACCTCCTCAAAGGTGTTCTGCAGGTTCCAGCTCTGTACTGCTGTGTTTTGTGATGATGAGCTATTCCAAAAAAATGGAATAATAAATGGCCTTGCACAGTGTTTTTTTAATGCAAATTAATCCCATTTTTATACAGCTGCCACTGCCCAGGTAAAAAATAAATAGGTATTTGACTTCTGGGCTCACTGAATTGCTAAAATGTGCATTTTATTAACTTCTGTCTCGTTTGGTCCTAACTGGATCATGTACTCAACAGAGGGACTGTCTGTCTGTTGGTTTCTAGTTGTGTATTTTAGTGTAATCTGGGGTGATGCTTGCTGGAAGAGATGCAGTCACTTTAACGAGAAAGCCTTATAAGCATTCTACTGTGTATTGTACAGTTTTAGAAGTTGCAGTGACAAAAACATTAGTTAGGACTAAATGGAAAACGACTAGGGTCTTTGGCAGTGTGCAGTTTGTTTTATTTACTAGTTGTGTAAAAGCTGAAGACCGGCACCTCTTTGTGTTGTTGTTTGCTGCTCTCTACGCTACAAAAGAACAGCAGGTTTACTTTACCTAGTATATCTAGAAAAGAGGATTTTTGCCATAGAAATGTTAGTTTGCTTTGTCTAAGATTGGTTTCTTATGTTAAGCATTGCAATGCAGTTACTAGGACATTCTAATTTCCTGATGAGTTTCTAACATATGAAAGTTTAACACTTGCCTATGAATTTACCTATGATTAATGGGTCCAGACCCAGCATAAAAAAGGCAGGTTTGTTTGACAGAGTTCGTAGGTATGGTGCAGATTTTAAAAACACAAAACAGTTTGTTCTGGAGTCTTTCTGCTGCAGACAGATCGGAATCCCATCACAGTCCTGTTTCTTTTTAAATGTGTGATCAGGAATAGAAGTCCTGCCTGTGCCGGAGGGGCCCGTGTGTTCATGCAAGTTTTCTCATACAGGACTGGACCAGTCTGGTGTATAGTACTGCACTCTGCTCAACAGAATAACACAAAACCCTACCTCATCCAGGCTTGCAAGACAATTACAAAATAAGCTTTCGTTCAAATCAGCTTCCTGGCGTAATAGCAGTATGATAAGCACAGTTATTTTGAGAAAAGTAACAAGCAAATTGCTAGCAATGCTTCCTCTCCGTCTGTATTAGTGCAGTTCAGAAAATCACTTACTGGTGAATAGAGCAATGTACTGTACTGAAAAAAAAAAAAATAACGCATTTGAAATACTTTTTGGGTTACACTAATAAAATGTTATCAACGTGTTTGTGTTTTCTGTTCTTGTGTGAAATAAATCCCGGGCGTATTTCCATTGAGATTGACAGCAGAGGTTACAAACTAAATGAGGATTGCATGTAATCCTGTTCAAACAGAATCTGACAACTAGAAAGAAATAACTGGATCACATACACTCTGACCATCATGTAGCACTAAATGCAAAGAAATCTATATTAGGAAAATTTGGAGGATGTAAACTATTCCTTTAAAAGCTGGAGTTTTCAAACCCTCCCCCCTCCTGTATAAAAATCACACCATGAACAGAAGCAACAGTTTGGGGGGAAAAATATATATATATATACTTTAATAATTATTTATTATAACTGCTTGACAATCCATCTGTGGTATTGGCAGTCTGTTTTAGAGTATTTAGTATTCAATTCTAAAGTAATTAAATTCAACCAGATTCCACGGACAGGTACATTTTTTTTTTTTTTTTTAAACAATATATATTATCAACACTACTCTATATTCCCTTTTTGTTGCAAATGTAACAGTGCTATAAAAAATCTCAAGGTAGTCTCATTCATTTGTGCTATAAAGACAGTAAGATGCTTTTATTTACATGCTAGACAGTATCTACAAACGTGGTGCTTGTGAACCAGGGTTAGACACAACAGATTGCAATAACCCAAGAAAGTGGTGCCTCTCTAACTCAGCGTGAGGATCCCGTGAAGCAATACAAAACTAGCAGGTAAAGGAAATGTTTAAACACCCTCTGCACCTTGCTAAGTGGTAACCCACATCAAAGTGCATCTACCCAAAACTTTCTTTTTCATTTGATTTTCAGACCATGCCATAATATGATCCAACTCAGGACAACCAAGAAATTGCATGTGAAAGTTACCGAAAAAAAGTTTTTCAAATCAAAGCATCTGCTTTTAGAATGCCAGGTTTCCAGTTTCTACAGTAGGAGGGAGGACACATCATGTCAGTTAACTGTCACCTCTCTGGTGTGGTGTTTTAATAGAGTGAAGACTTCTGGATTGAAATCGTGGGCCAGATTAAGAGAGCTGAAAATCCTGTGAAGTTGCCATGTTTGGAAGATCTGCTCCTTATACGTCACTCTCAAACAAACACCCTGCCGCAGGCACCCCAGATTTCAATAAGCCTCGCGTAGCACTGTGAACCCAGAGCAAAGACTACGAGTCCCATTGCATCAACACTAATGCTATGAGTAGGTCAAACTGACATCTTATATTATCGTCAGAGAGGAAGCTATGCCACAGGCAAGGTATTTCCAGGGTGCATTCTCAGAATCTTAACAAATCTGACAATACACAAAGTGTAGGGTTTCTCTACTTCACTACTGTCCTAGGGCAACACATCCCTGGCATAGTGTTTGGAGGAAAGCCGGGTCCTTTTAACGTTGGTTTCAGAAGACAAAAGATAAAGCCAAAGCAGTAATGTGAGCTGGTTTCTCATCTGGTTAAATAAAGGATTGACTGGACTTCAGCCTAAGAGATGCAACTTACTAAGAACTGGCAGAAGAGGAGAAGCCCAATATTTCTTCCTCCGCAGTCCTGCATTTTCAACACTGGGGCTTTCCAAGCGTCACACTTGTTCACTAACCCCACAGTATACTGTGGCTGGCTGAACTAATGAGCATGACTTCTGAGTTGGAGTATTGTACGCATACGGTGACTCTGTCGCACTGGCATCTGTTAGTGAGAGGCTGCTCTGATTATCTGAGGAAATAAAAACACTGGATTGATCAACACAGTCCATTCTCTTGGGGTTCCCCCAAAGGCTCCAGTCGGACGTTGTGCTGGGCTTGAAAGGGGACCCATTGACCGAACTGAGATGGTGTTGGGCCGCCGGACTCTTGTAGTCCTTTTTCCTTTTGGGGTTCAAGTCCTGCTGATCACCATTCTGATGAGACTCCCCACACTGTCCAAGATGCTCAGTAAGAACCAACGGCTGCCGGTCGTCCTCCTCCGAGATGACAAAGACCGGCACGATGGCTCCATCAGGTTCGGCGGGGTGGACCCCGGTCTTTGCTGCAGCATCCACCTGAAGGGTCCTGCTGGAAGAGCCATTCAGGACCTCTCCAGGGACGATCCTGGGATCCTGAGGCTGTCCTGGGGGGCCGGTGGGACCTTTGGTGGACTCAGGTGAGCTTGTTCGGAACCCGAAGCAAGGGCTCCCGAACCTGGCTCTGCGCAGGTTGCTTGTTGAGTTGAGCCGGCGCTGTCTTTGGGAGTGCTGGCTCAAGGGGTACGAGGCGTTGCTCATCGAAGAGTCCGAGTGATTCTTCTTTGTCTCGGCTTCCAAGTGGGCCTCCGACATGACTATCCGCTCTCTTTCCCTGCCACAGTCTGACCCTGACCTGGCGGAACCCTGAATAATAAAAGTGTCATGTTTTAAATTGCATGATTTGAAACAGTTACCTTTCTAGAACTAAAAACTGAAACAAGAAGCATGGCTTGGTTTTAAGGACTTTTCCTGTCAATAGTGAATAAACCGGATAAGCGAATCATCAAGTAAGCGCTGTGTTTTCTTTACCAGTTTAACCATTACTTACATTGTCCACCAGTTTTGTGAAGGGGCTAGTGGAGTTCCAGCTGCACCACTTCCTCTGCAGCTGCGGTGGCAGGAAGTCGTGGAAGGTGCGGACGCTCCAGGCCCTGGGTCTCGGGGCTCCACTGTCCCTCTCAGACCTCGGATCTGGGAATGGAGGGGGGCTGGCAGTGTCTGGAGTCAGCCAGTCACACACTGTGCCTGGGCTCGTCTCATTACTCTTCAGGTTCTTGTCTTGCTGTTTAAAAAAAAAAAAAAAAAAAAAAAAAAAACTTCCAATACAAAGATACTGCAAATACTAAACCGAGTCAATACTTTTTGATTGAAAATGTGTCTGATAGTTTAAACGGTAGACGAGCGTTTACACAGACGGTCTACACATTTATAAAAATGCAAATATTCAACCTTACATTTTCCTTTTTTTTTTTTTTTAAATAGGAGAAAATTGCCCCTCCAAAAAAAAAAAAAAAAAAATCACTCTTCTTAAGCTGTAGCCCAAAAACTCTGAAATACATTTCCTTTCGTGATGTCAGAATTATCCAAATGGGTTCGCGTTCAGAAGAGAAGTAACTGGAGCGTCTCCAGCAATCAAACCTGCAGTATGCCCCTTTCACCCTTACTTTGTAGGTAGAGAAGCTCAGTCCGCTGGGCCCTGGTCCTGCAGAGATAACGAACACCTCGTCGGTCCCTGACTCCGACACGGTGAGTCCGCTGGAGGAAACCTCCTGCTCGTCACGCTGGCACACAGCACTCAGCGAGGTACCTGAAAGAAGACAGTGGGGGGAATCTACTCAAACACGTCTAGTTTCAGCAGGGGCTTTGTACCGTTGGGTTCAACTTACACTTCCACTTACTTTTTATATGAAATAACTACCCATGTGTACATTGAAACCAGCATTGACGGAGACGACTGCATTTTAGGTACTGCGCTGAATTTGAGCTATCAACCCACGAGTTGGTTATGAGTTTATAAAATACACTTAAATATTAACAGAAGTTATTTGAAAATGTTTGAAAAGTATTTGAAACCAAAGCGAAAGTACTGCACTCCTCCACGGCTGACCTGTGCGGGCGGGGCTCCGGGTGTGGTTGTTGTTCTCGTTGTCCGTGGAGATCTCCAGGCTCGAGTGGTTTGGGACCACCAGCTGAAGCTCACTGATGCCCATGGCAGAGTTCTGGATGCCACGCTGCGACTGGAGAGACAACAGGTACGAACTGAAGATCAGTGCAGTTTGCTCTCCCTTAGCTTACCAGTCAGGCCCCTTGTAATTACCAAATAGTGTGTTAGGACCAGCCCACCAAGACCCTAACGATGTCGCAACAGAGGCACTCCACTGTACTGCACAGGGGTGTGTAAAGCAGCACATGAAAACACTCTGGGGACCCTATTCACACAACCTGAACCCCCTCTTCATTGGACTCTTTCAACACTGCAGATCTGGACACAGGTCTAGGAACTGAAAACTGCAGAACCCTCCACTAAATAGAAAAGAGAAATCCACCAGAAAACGAATCTCATGTGCCGACATGGATCTCTCTGCCTGTATTCTTGTGTTTGATACTTTTTCATTAACATGGGGTAGTCTTCCTGTACAGGTAGCAGTTACATGAATGTTTTTCATTAGTGTTTAATAGAAACATGCTTTATGCTTTATTGAGCAGGTATTGCATCTTTAGCAGGTCATAATAAGATATGCAGACTTGGGTTTATCTGAAGAAGTTAGAGCAGATAACTTGATCTGCGGTCCAGGAATGTAGTAACGAGTCTGACCGTGTTTTCTTTACCTCTTGATTGTTGGGTGAGTAGGAGTTGGCTCCTTTTCCACATATTTTCTGTCTGCAAAACAAAAACATCCAGGACAGCATCAGAGTCTGGTCTTGATCAATTGTGTACCTTCCCTACTCTTAACATGCATTTCCTTCTGTTTCAGCTCTGCTCTGTTCATTGCATTTCTAGTAGGTCAAAGTGATTAAGCTTCCTATAGGAAAACATTACTGTGGTGCACAATACCCCAGCACTAACTTCTTACCATCCATTCAGTCTTCAGTACAACAAGAAGACCAACAAAAAGCAGGTAAAAAGCAACACGCATGGCTTTGATGTTCCTCTTCATCTGTAACTTTCAACTTACAATCACAAGATACAGCAGCACGGCTAAAAAACAAAAACCCCACTGAGCTTTGAAGCTCTCTTGGAAACAACTAAACAATTCTGCCTAGAAAGTTCAAATTGGGTTTGTCTCTTCTTTTGTTGCGTGCCACTGTGCCTCTTGATAAAAAAATTGCTAACCAGCTGCAAAACCTCAAAGATCCAGCATGTGAATGACTGTGAAGGATTGTGAATGACGAATAACAAGGCACTAGCCAGACTGGCAGAACACAACGGGATCTGTGACTGCAGCTGAGTCAACAGCTCCTTCTCAAGAGGGGCAGGGCTATGGGATCTGTTCTGCCCAGGTATCCTGCACTTTGAATGGCAAATGGCTATTATTTTCATGACATTTTTTTTATACATTGTGCTTTGAATAACATCTGTTTGTAATGAACTCAACTACTTGCTGTTTGCTTAAAAATTTTGTTAAGGGGAAGAAAAAAGAAACACCCACACACACCCCCCACCTTCCACTACAATTACCCACTAAAGCTAACTCACTGAAAACTAGTATTTATGCAAGATCCCAAGTGGAAATGTATCCCCTTTGGCTAGTTGTTCCTAATTGACGATTATAATGGTCTAACCCTATTCCCTACTCTGAAACCCTAACCCAAACATACTCCCAAACCCAACCCCAAACCCAAACCCAACCCCAACCCCAACTAACTCTTGAGCAGTCTTTTTAGCAAGTTTTACATGGCAAGTTGATACAAAGGCCATTTCAGGTGGTAATGAAAAAAAAACAAAAACATTTGGTTATTTACAAATGGGTATTAAAACCTAATTCTGCTTAAAATGCAGTGTTCCTGTTACCTGAAGATGATGCAGAGGGCAGCCGCGAGGACGACTGTGAAGAAGCCGGCGGCGCTCACGACAGCGAGGAGCGCGTCAGCCCGGCGGTTCCCGGGCTCCAGGGAGCGGTCGGAGCCCATGTCCGTCTCGTTGTGGTACTGAAAGAGCAGCGCAAAGCCCCGGCCTCGGCCCGTGGTGGTGATCAGCTCCACTATCACCTCCACCAGCTCCAGCGAGGAGCCGAACACCAGCTTCTGGGCGCTGGGCTTGTTGGCCCCACAGAAGCGGGAGGAGAAGGTGACGAGGTCTGAGATGTAGAGGAGGTCGTGGGGGCACACGTCGATCGGAGGAGGCTGGGTCTGAGTAGCGCTGCTGGCAATGTCGTCCGTGCTCTCCTTCAGAGAAGGGGTGGTGTTCTCACCTGGACGATAGTCGTCATCGTCTCCCCTGTAAGAGTGCGAGGAGATGCGGTTGTCCCCTCTCATGCCGGGGCTGCTGTTCTCCTTCGCCTGAGACTCGTTAGTCGGCAGAGAAGTCGGCAGAAACTCCGACGACTGCCTGGCCGAGTTGGACACCTTGGCCACTTCCATTCTGGATGACTGCTCTTGGACCAGTGCTTGCTTGGGGTCATCCTTTTTGGACGTGGTCCTGGGATACCCTCCATAGTAACCTTCGGCAGTCTTTGAGGGGGAGCCTGCAGTCTGGTTGGAAAGCCATTTTGGTGCCGCCTCATAATCCGGGTCTTTTGTGAGAGTCCCAGGGGTGGATGTGCTGCTCTCTTCGGTGGGGTCTGCCAGGCTCTCTCTGAAAGCAGGTGAAGAGCCGTCTTCACTCGCGCTCTCAAACACATCAAAGTCAAATACATCCATTACCAGTCTGTACCCAGCTGGCACAAAGAACTGCCACACGCAGTGCAACCCCGGGTAGTAGCGGTTGGGAAAACCCGGGGATAAGACGAGGCCCTGTTCATCTGAGTCCACCACGTCCACTACAGCTCCACAGGAGTAATAGACCTGCAATTGAGAACCAGTTAGCTCAGCCGCCCGCAACAAAGCAAAGAAACAGCATTTTCAGAGCAGGAAGGTCCTAAATATGCCTTCTAAAGTAATATTGGCCTGCGATTTGATTTGGAAAATAACGAGCAAGCCGCATCATAAAATAGGGCAACACCGATTTTTTGTTCTATAATATATTTGAATGGAGATTTTTCTATTAAAAATGAACCAAACATTGCTGTACGGTATAGCAACAATTCTATTGTTTTTGTAACCTTAAAAGATAGTTCTAAGTGTAAATATATCATCAGTATTAATCAAGAGCTAAATGCAGACCAAAACATCTCCGATCATCCTCACTGGCATGAAAGCAGCTCAGAAGTAAAAACAGCACATTTTCTAAACCATAGCCTGCCTTTTACATGCAAGAGTTTTGTTTGTTTTTCTTTACTTGAGAAAAAAATAAAATCGTAATAAAAAAACAAGAATTCCACATCGTGTGATGTGGCTGCGCAAACACAAACTGATCTGCCTTGTTTGGGTTACAAACTCTTAAAAAACAAGATGCTATTTCAAATTTGTTTTTTCACCACATAAAAAAATAGAAGAAAACAAATCCAAACCTAATTGAAGACACGTTTCCTGGAGATCTATGTTCGATTTCCATTTCAAAGCATTCTTATGGCTGGCAAGTCTTTTTATTTAATTCCAAACATTAGACATAACAAGCTGTTATTCACAATTCCGTGACAGGAATATTTATTTTTTCTCTCTCTCTCTTTTTCCCCAGTGTCAGCTTTCATTAAAAATAATATCCTAAAGGCCAGCCAACATCATCTGGTTATGGAGAAGAGAAATCTAGGGACCTGAAGACTTCCACGAGGTCCTTGTAAAAGAAATCTAACAATATCTAGCTCTTTCACAGGGGGGCTGTATTTCCATTTGACTTTCCTTCATGATCACGGTGGAGTGATTTACAACACTGTATTCAAATCAAAATCCCAGCCAAGGAACGCACCCACCACATCGAGCCACGAGTGGACAGAATAGCACTTTCAAGGGACGGGGCATGGATATTAATTTGCTCTTGATATTTCAAGACTTTGTCATTTCAGAGAACTCTACAGGTACAGCCCTGCGTCTGACCAGAAGCTGACAGCAGTTAGATTTGAATAATATAAATGTCCACGCTGGATGAAAAAAACACCAAAAAGGTAACCTAACTTACAAACTACAAGTACAAGGGGTACTATAATCGAATAGTAAAAATGTTTTTTGTGCATGCACTGTGCACGGCTACATTATTACTGAAGTAGAATCCCTTCCTTCTATATTGTTGTGAAAAACTTGCAAAGTTTCATTACATTGAGACAACAGCTGCCGATTCCTTCCCTCAGCTAGTCCCTCAAAAGGTAAGGCAAGCCAGCCGTCAGCACCCAGGGGAGGGATTTCTTCAAACACACCGACTTTTAATTCTTAGCAGATGTGAGGGCTGGGGGGAATCACTGCGGGTAATTGAATGCAGATGCCCACATTTTTTTTAATGTATGAATGTCTTTTGGAGGCCTGCCTGTATGAGCTGAGAGCCCCTGACTGCAACCCTGCTGCACCCCTCCAGAGTTTCTTAAACACGTACACACATACACAGACACACAGAGGCTCTCTGAGAGGTTTATAAACTTCGGGCTCCGAACCTAAATCAGTAAACTATCCAACTTCAGATGTTCGCAATGCAAACCTAGCCGGGGACTTGTAAGTGTTAATTACGGTACATGTTTCAGATCTCCAGTTCAAAGCCTCTCTCTGCCTCTCTCTGCCTTTCTCTCTCTGCCTCTGCCTCTCTCTCTCTCTCCCTCTCTCTCTCTCTCTCTCTCTCTCAGAAGTGGGGTCCCAGTTTGTCACCACGCTGTGGTAGAATGCCCTGGGGCTGAGTGGACTCGTACAGCGTTGCCCTTGTTTCCTCAGCTGTGTGAAGTGGGGGGCTGGGATTCCTCACCCGACCGTTCTAACAGTACAGGCTTCAACAGTAACCAATTCAGCCGAGGCCTCAGATGCAGAGGCAGGGTGCCGGGAGATCTGTGCTTTCATCTGGATGCAGCAATACAGTGCGATTAATAACAGACAAAACAGACAACATCCCATAAGCAACAGCACACTTTCTATCCAGGGTCAAACCGAGGCCTCTGCAGCGCTATTCCCTGGAGACAGCAACACGCTCCCCAGGAGGTTCACATCTTATTAGTCTTGGAAAGTCAAGTCTGGCTATACGTCTGAAGAATAAACATTGCGCAAGCTGGTGAGCTCTGAATAACATCCGCAGCAGAAACAAACTCTCCGCCTTTAAAGGGAAAGAACCAACTCTTTCAAAAATAGTGTCAACTCAGATGGGGGTCCAGACACATGCTGCACAGGAAGGAACCCAGCTTGGGCAGGAAACAGAGTGTTTATCCTGAAACTTCTAGTGTTGTAGCAGGCTGAATGTGAGGGGCTGGTATTACAAAGTGATGTCATGGGAATTTGGGAAGGAGTAATTAACATGCAAGGAGAGTTTGGCATCTCCAGGTAACTGAGCTATCTGCCGAGCTGAGGGGGTGCTTCATTTGTAGCAGTCTGAGCGAGATTAAAGAGGCTGCTGGGTTTCAGTAGAGGACTGAAGTGGGAAGCGCACACTTCGTTCATTGGAATATATTCAGCATGCCGCGGAACAATGCATCCCACGTTTACAAAATATATAAATTACACAACTGACATTCAACGGGACCTTTCCAAGAAAGTGCAACGCTAAGCCGATTTCATAAAGGGTAGTAAATGGCTTCACAGTGAGAACTTCAGCTTACGAACAGGACAAACCTGCCAAGTTCTGGGAAAAGCATTGAAAAGAATGAAAGGACATAGAGTTCTGGCTTCTACCAGTACAAGGTGTTCCCCTTATGAATGACTTGACAACGCACTCCTTTTTGGGCATTATGACCACGGAATTGGTTTAAATGTGTGACGGGAAAAGAAAGAGGACCCTTCTTTACCTTCTGAATGCTCTTTTGTGATGTCCGTGCTGCGAGTTTGTGTGGCTCAGTGCAGTAACTATAGCAGCGCCCTCCTGATACTGAGAGGATGGAGTCGATCCCACAGAGCAAGTACGGAAAAGAAGTACCAGTTTGACATCTAATCAGATCTATGTGGAGGACAAAGCAAAGAGGTGCATTGACGCCGTTAACAAAAGGTGTGCAAGGATACAATTGCGACCTCCTTTATAAGGAAGTGCAACTGAACCAATATCGTCAAGAGGGAAACCAGGCGGTACTTCGAGGGTGTGCCTCCAGGACTGTCCATGATACCCAGCACTGCATTATCCCAGGCTGGGTCAGTTGGCATCGCTGGCACAATCTTGCCCATGGGCACTGCTATGAAGCACAGACCAATAAAGCGGCCACACCCTAAAGAGGGCATTCAGCAACAAGAGCATGCCTGTTTGACTCAGAGAGGGAGTGTGACAGCCAGGCTAGAACAACCGAAACATCCATGCAACCACACACAGAGCGGAACAATATTGACCTGGATTGCACCACTTGTGGGACGTAAAAGTAGTCCTTCAACTGATTTGATAGTGTTAGGTTCAAGTAAGCTACAGTATAATCATTGGGAATGGGCTCTTGATCTTCAGTTTTCAGTGACTCCTCCGCTACAGTCAAGGCTGCTGAGATTAAATTCTCGCTCCAAAAGCCCGTAAGACGTCACTAACAGCTGCGCTTATCATCGGAAAGACTTCAAATCAATACAAGTATAAACTGCCCTGGTGGGGAAAAAAACTAACTAAACAAGATTTTCATTTTAAATGTGTTAAGGTTGTGAAGTCTGTACATTAACCCTTTACTGCCCTGCCTATTTTCTCAATGTCAAACATATCGGACACTGTGCAGCGATGGGTTAATAAGATCTCTTTCAGAGATTACTGCTAGGACCTGTAAAATTCAAATGCAAACAATCTAAAAACCCTTTTAACTTCTGAAATCCTACATCTTTTGTAAATAACACCCATTGTGCAGATGTACAATAGCTGTACAATTTACAACAATGTGTCTGCAAGCATGGGAGATTTAATCAGCTGGTATTAGATCAACTGTCTCAGGTTACCTCCATGTGAAGAAAAGGAAAAGTAAAGATCATTTGTGCCTGCCGGAATGTTAATGTGAAGAGATCCACTATAGGGTTACCTGCGCTGTTCTGTGGTGCTTCCTAAGTGTCTTTACTTACAGCTCTGCGGTACTGAAAGAGTCGACTGTAATGAATAAAATACAGCAAGCTGCTGATACACATGAAACTGTTCCAGGCTGCTGCCGTCGAGGAAATGTTCACCAAGACCAAACTTCATTTTCTTAATAAATGCAGAATTTGAATAATGATAAAAAACAACAACAACATTATCTAAATAGCTTGTGAGTTAAAGCTTCGTGAACAGGCACCATTGCTCTGAATTCGGGTGACAGTTAATATTGAACAGCACAGGTTCAGATAAGTTCAGTCCTGGTAAATTCACTGTAGTCTCCTGACATTCTCTAACAGCAGGCTCTACACAGCGTGCTGGCAGGGGGGGCGGGGGGTTAGTCAGGTCACGAAAGAATGTGAAACAGGTGCTAATGAGCTTTATAGATTAAGGCTCTGTTTTATTTTGAAAGAATTTGTGCGAAGGATTTTCAAGACACTGATATATTGTTTATGGAATATGATGAAATGCAGAAAAGATGTTTTTTATAACCCTTTAGCTGCTGCCCAATAGGACTTAAAATTGCCAGCGAATCCCAACTGAAGCAAGCGTGCTTGAAAGAGTAATCCCTGCAGGAGACAGCACGACCTGGAATGTATCACCATGGATTTGTCGCTACACTAGAGGCACGCTCTTAACGCTGCGTTCGTTTCTACTAAATTATTGTTTCTGGTTAAGACTGCATCACCCCAACTGCAAATCCCAATGTTAAGGTATAGCAGAGGGGCTCCAGAGTCCTCGAGCCCCCTTCTGCCCCTCCACAGCTGCAGCGCAGTCTGATACATGACCCTGCTGCTTGTCACATATCTTCACTATGATGTCAACCTCCCCATGTGTCTGTGCGGGTCCCGAGCCCATGGGTTCATCAGCCTTGGGTTTAAAAACCATGGGCCTGCTGCCCTCTCTCACCAGGGGCCCCTTTCAAAACAGCATATGTCGTCAGTAAAGGACAGGGTTTCCATCCAGACAGCCTTCCAGTCTCCCAGCTACCGAAACAACTGCAGGGACTCTCCCCTTCCACAGCCCCTTCAGTCACCGTGTGCAGAACTGCACTCCTTCAAGTTTCCCATCAATGTATCCATTTTATAATGCATATATGTTTATTTTTACAGTTATGCCAGGCAGCTTCTCAAACTCCACAGAGTACACACAAACTGTTTTTAAATATCTAAGACTTCATTTGTAACCGAAGGGTTCTCACCTGTGCAACCGTGAAAGAAACGTAATAATAAAACAATAAAAACACTGAGACCTTCTTCCGTGACTCCGATAGAGCAGGTTTATTGACAGGGGAATCTAATCCGGGATTCTGTCAAATGAGCAATTTTCATTTTATTTAGAGTTCCAGCAGTGTTTAACACTTCGCTTACCCCAAAGGGATTCATTGGGCGCCATTGGGGGAAATGATTACTTATACAATATTAAACATTACTAGAAAAATGTGGCTCTTATCCACAGAGACACAAGGACTCCTAAGCAGCTTTCCCAATATAAAAGTAGGGCATATTGCAAAAAGAACTAGCGTGATTGCGTGGAATGTGTATCATTTAGAACACATTCCAAAGCTCTACTGAGTTTAGTTTTAAAAAACAAATGGGCAAAGTGGAATTGGAATTTTGAATTTAAAAAAATAAATAAATAATAATCTGGGAGCCACGGTCCCTTTCATGGAACAAACTCCAAGCCAATTTATCTCATTCCAAAAATGAACTTGGTACAAAAGAAGACAAAGGCATCTTTTAGACTGCCCCATGAGGCAGATAATCGCAGAGATGGCTGGTCCCCTGTAAACAGCAGAGATAGAGCTCTGTCACTCGCAGCTCAAGACACCCACAACCTTTGTTCGTCAGTTTTTGCAGGATGTTGTGGCCCCCTATTTATCCAGCAATGTCCCAATTACCAGACGTACACCAGTGAGAAGTGTGCACAGGGCATTTCAATAGGGGGTCCTGGCTCCAGCAAGGTACTGTGGAACTGCTTTGTGGCAAGGTCAACTTATTCAGCCTCAAGCAATCTATATACATTTCTGTACAAAGTTTAAAGACCCTCTGTGGACTCAAGAAGGCTCTTAATCTGTCTGCAAAAACAGAAACAGAAAGTGATCTACAAAGTGACTCTAAACAAGAAGAGGGTTGGATAACTGCGACTCTTCAGACAAGCTGCTCTTCAAGCCTGAGATCTCCCCACCCCTCACAATACTGATAAAGGGATCATCAAAGGACCATGTGGTGAACCGAATCCTGGAACAACACGGGCTCCTCGCATACCTCTCACGGCTACATCCTGACTCCCTGTCACAAGAGGAACACACTCAGCTGATGCTTGTTTTCTGGTTACGCTGGCAGCTTTTGCACTTCAGAATGAATTCCTTTGGAATATTTTAGGAGGAAAAGCCTAAGGATTTGCAGGGCAATTTTATTTTGAAGTCTTGCCAGAACCATGCATGCCAAGTAAAAAAGTATCTGTGTGCACAAACTCAACATGTTTGTAGTGGTGCAGACAAAGTGGTGCTGGTATACTGGGGGGTAGAGAGGTGAGCCATCGAGGGCAATCTGGTTCTAATTTACATGCTGAAGACCAAAGCAGAGGAGAACATACAGGACTTGAGGAAAAGGATCAGTCTGGGATTCAGCCCAGCTGTTTCTTTACAAAACACTGTGGGGGGAATAAGGTTAATCAAAACCCTGCAGCAGTTTGGCAGCCACTGTGAGTTTATTATCACACGAGGTAACGAATTAGAGTCACACGGGCGCTTCAAACGAAGCGTTGAGCACTGCTGTATCCCTTAGGAACACGTAAACACTTCATTGCAATGTGTATTGCATTATTTAGATTGGAGAAAAGAGGAGAGATTCACTTTATTTTAGAAACAGAAGATTAAATGAACTAACCCCTCACAATAAAAAAAGCATAGAAAAATATAAGTGTTTATAGAAATCTACAGAAAATTCAAGAAAAGTATTGCCAGTTTCACAGATCTGTAAAAAAAAATAACAAGGATCTAGTATAGACAGATATAGAAGCAGCTGTGATCTATAGATTTATCTATAGGGGAATTGCAAAAAATGTTTTTCTACACATATATATATATATATATATATATATATATATATATATATATATATATATACACATATACACACACACACACGTCAATAACACACACTACAATTATCATTCAAGTTTAACTTTATTTCATCTGTGACAACATGCACATTTAATCTATAGTATTTTTCCACGGTTGAAGTAATGATCCCGGCGGGGAGCCCCCGCAGACCCCCTTACCTAATTAATTGTTGCAAAGTTTCACTGTCAAGTTAACAGTTCCCCACTGAGCACTAATAAGGCGTCAGACCGCTTCGCAAACCCTAGGTGTGAATATCCTATTCCAGGCTGTTTGTTCAATTCACATTCTTCCAAACACAATGCGTGTACAGTACTGTATCTCTTTATGGTCAATTAGATCTATTCAGAGCTCTCTCTCGCTCTCTCTCTGTTTTCAAGTTTACATAAATAAACAAGCACTGTAAATAAAAAGCCGTACCGTTGTTCCAGTCTAATGCAAGCTGTACAGTAAACCACGGCGTCAATACTGCAAGCTGTACAGTAAACCACAGCGTCAATACTGCAAGCTGTACAGTAAACCACAGCGTCAATACTGCAAGCTGTACAGTAAACCACAGCGTCAATACTGCAAGCTGTACAGTAAACCACAGCTTTAATATTTGTTAGGCAGAGTTCCCATGCTTTATTTTTCAACTCAATGTATACAGACAACGTCACATGGAGATGTACTTACCCACTGCATATAATTCATGTGCTAGATTACATTATTATGAATAGTGTTTAAATCACACGATTTTCTCAAATGCTACTCGCTATGAGCCGCGACTCTCATTTCCACATGCCAGTGACGAACGTGGATTAACACGGCAACACTGACTCGCTTGCATTGCAGGACTACACGGCGTTGTGTTTTTTTCTATTGAGCGTTTCTGGAAACAGTGCAAAATGAAAATGAACAGGAGGCTAAATCACTTTCTCGTCACTTACTTTATGTGCGTGTGCCCCCGAAGCCCAGAGAAGGGAGGCTGTCATGAAGATCGGTGCCCAGTTTGCCGTGGTTTGTAAAGTTTTCTCCATGTCTCCCTGTGCAGTAATGTACACAGCACCGTAACCCCCTCTTCTCTCTCTCTCTCTCTCTCTCCCTCTCTCTCTCCCCATTCACCTGGAGTGAGTCACCTCGGGGGCGCGCCTTCACATGTCGGGCACGCGCGCACCGCAGGGAGGGTGAAGGAGGGGCTCGCGAAAGCAAAGCAACCCACGCGTTACTGTGTTTCTTGGGATGTTTTGGTCATATTTTGAAGCCTGCTGGACAGTTAGGCTTTCATGGGTGGTTTTATACTGTGTCTAAAACGTAGTCACAATAAAAAATAAAAAATAAATCATACGAGCAACAGAGTCAAATAAATATGCATCTCCCATTCAGTCGCGGTAGGACCCAAAACTTTTTTCTATATTAAAATCAAAGTACATTAACCTGCAAGATTCAAGAGAGTTCGATTTAAAGACACAGGACTTATGTAAACATATCATCTATCTGAGCGAAGATTGAAGCAAAAAAACAACCATGGAAAATCATCCAGACACACATGATAGGATATCAAACAGGTGAGAAACTAAAACCCAGAACACCTAGGTCCTCGGAAGTAGAATTCAGCATTGCTTTGTGTGTATTGTGCCAAACAAATGCCCTAAAGCAGTGCAAACAGGAGAGGACACAGACGCGTGCACAGTTAACTTTAGTCAGCATGAGTACATGGCTGTGCATAGCTTCGATTGCCCTCCTCTAATGGAAAACAAATGAGTTTTCTTTTTCCCTCAGCGAGGCCTGCTCGGGATGCCTGTGGCTGAGCTGACATACCAGACTGGTTAGTAATTGAACCATTTGCTTCAAGCTTGGAGGATGGAGGGTGGCTGAAAAGTATGGGAGAGCATCTTCCAGACTGCACGACACAGGAAAGCAGACAGAGACTGTGCGCTCACAGAATTAGCAGCAACAGCAGCTCCCAGAACAATGAGGTGACTGAGCCGCAGCAGCTGTGCTGTAGCGCTGCGATATACAGGGCTGGTGCTGTGTGTGTGTGTGTGTGCTTATTTACTGTGCATAGAAAGTACAATGCATACCAGGCACACCGTGTGTGGGAGTGTGCGTGACGGGATTTCAAATCCAAATCTTCTGGTCCCCAGTGCTCATTCATAACAGCTGTTTTAAGATCGTTACTCAAATCAGTATCGTTCTTTCTTATTGTATTTTTGGTATTCCTGATCCTCCGCCTGGGAGACAGAGTTATTTTGCAATTCGAAAACACAATCAGGATTTGGCACAGCAAGGCTGTGTTCGTTTGAGCTGACATGCTAATCGGCTTTAATCCAATTCATTCACATAAAAAAAATGGAAGTTATTTGATCTGCTTGTTGCCACTGATTGAGAAATGCTGCACGAGTTTGCAAACACGCCTGTCTAGGGGAGAGCACTGTCCTTGATTCAGGATTATTAGGACAGAAGGATATGCGTGTGTGCGTCTGTGTGGGCAGGTATTACTATCAATGTGCTGATTTGAGAAAATGTCCCCAAAAAGATATAGTACATCCTGAAAAAAAAAAACACGTTGTGGGGACGTCACCACTTTGTAAAACACGTTTTTAAGAACTAAATATGCCTTCAAAACAAACAAACAAACACAAAATAAAAAGTGCCAAAATATTTAGTTTGTTGTCGACTTTCATCCTGTGTGGAGTTTTGATGGACTGGAATTAGAAATAGTAAATAAAAATATAGTGAGAGTCAATGAGAAGTCCCCACAAATATCGGAATTCAAACGTGTGTGTGTGTGTTTCTTTCCCTTTTTGTGAACGTTGCTGAGTGCACAGTCTGTAGTCCTGTTTATAGTACAGTAACAGCCCTGACCTGTTGATTTCCCCTAAGAGATGATAGCTCAGTCTCCATGTCCATTTAATCATTGGCTTCTCTGGGAGACTACCTGCCTCCCAGAGAGCTGAAACTAACAGAACAAATTCTCAACAGCCTCCAGAAGGAAAACAAGCTGTGATCATTAACAACCCTAACCTCCCATGGCTTTGCCAAACCAGCCCCCCTTTTACAAGCACACCAAGCACTGCAGTGTTAGTTTGCCTCAGTGTCCTCTAGAGGTAAGTTTTTGCAATTCAATTTTTTTTTTTTTTTGGGGGGGGGGGGGGGCACTGTCATTTGGAATGCTGTCGTGGTTTGAATCCTGTTTGTGCCACGTTGCTGGTCTTTGCTGGGGGGGGCACTGTCATTTGGAATGCTGTCGTGGTTTGAATCCTGTTTGTGTCACGTTGCTGGTCTTTGCTGGGGGGGGGCACTGTCATTTGGAATGCTGTCGTGGTTTGAATCCTGGTTGTGTCACGTTGCTGGTCTTTGCTGGGGGGGGCACTGTCATTTGGAATGCTGTTGTGGTTTGAATCCTGGTTGTGTCACATTGCTGGTCTTTGCTGGGGGGGGGGCACTGTCATTTGGAATGCTGTCGTGGTTTGAATCCTGTTTGTGTCACGTTGCTGGTCTTTGCTGGGGGGGGCACTGTCATTTGGAATGCTGTCGTGGTTTGAATCCTGGTTGTGTCACGTTGCTGGTCTTTGCTGGGGGGGGGGCACTGTCATTTGGAATGCTGTTGTGGTTTGAATCCTGGTTGTGTCACATTGCTGGTCTTTGCTGGGGGGGGGCACTGTCATTTGGAATGCTGTTGTGGTTTAATTCCTGGTTGTGCCACGTTGCTAGTCTTTGCTGGGGGGGGCACTGTCATTTGGAATGCTGTCGTGGTTTGAATCCTGTTTGTGCCACGTTGCTGGTCTTTGCTGGGGACCCACAGGGGGTGCTACGTTGACCTTTGCATTCCTGCATGGTTAAGGTCAGGGGTAGGGTGAGGGTGAGGGTAGTAAATCAGCGCATGACGAGTTCAGACAGGGAGTTCCCAGCCTGGCTCTTTCAGGGGTCACTAGCTTGGTGAAATCTGTGTCTCGGGTTTAGCGATTGGAAATAGGAATGGATTGACAGCAGGACTGAAGGTCACCAGTTGGTCTTCAGTCCTCCAGAGGTGCAGTGAAGAGACAAAATTAAAATAGGGCATTTTAAATTGGGTAGAAAAACAAGGGAAAATGGAATATCCATCCATCTATTCTTCCATCCATCCATCTATCCATCCATCCATCCATCCACCCCTCTATATACACACACACGTCAATAACTACAAATACCATTCAAGTTTAACTTTTATGCAATCTGTGACACATGGCAGCCATCTAAAATCATCCCAGCATGCAAAGGTTAAGGGAATTATTATGTGAAATTAAAAATAATAAACAACACCATCATTTTCAAGTGAACATTGAGAGCAAAGGCATTGCTCAAATCCAAGAGCAAACACCATGTGCCAAATATTCTATTAGAGAAAAATCAGCAAAGTTAATCTGCAGCATGTGCCAAGAACGAGATTAAATAAGAAATAATTAGCATGGTGTGATTGCGGGGCTCGCAGTACTGAATGTTCAGTAAACTGTTAATCACAGTGTTTATCTGAGACAGCTTATTTGAAACACCCACGGGAAATGCCATCACGTCTGCTTGAATTCCGAATTGAGTAAGAAATACAAAATAAATGTACAAAAAAAAACTATAAATCCACTAATCGTTTCAGCAGGTTATGGCCCAAGAGTGAAGGATTCGGACTGTACTTATGGGCTGGTTCACATCCGGCTATTCACGACTCTCCCGCTAGATGTCGGTATTACCCAGAAATGTAATAGTTTTGTTTTTGAAGCTCACAAGCAGTCTTCTGTTATGGTTCATTAACACTATGTCACTAACTGTAAAGAAACAACTGTTGCGTGCACCGATACTATAAGAACAGTAGAGTGGGTGTACAATTCTGAAAAGTCATACAAACACTATGCATTATCTCCAATTCCAATTCAGCTACGCTTTTAAAATTAAGTCCATATACTATTACGTACCATTCAAGAAATATTTACAACTGATAAACGAGAGATTGCAAATGGTCGATCACTCAGCATTGCTATTAATTAAATTACATCAGGCATTTCATCTGAGTAGCGTTTACTTTGCCCTTCAAACCCGCACAGCGTTTAACACCAGGCATGATGTATAATGGACTATCTTTGAATAACACCTTCAAGTGTACGAGTCGCTCTCTGCTCTCTGTCGCCCTCTTGTGGGCGCCTCGATCAGTTCCGCGGCTCAGCTGAGCGGAAGGTCCGTCCATTGGAAACTCGGGCTGCATTCTTGATGCGCTAGGAATCTCAATTCGACAGTGACGTTTTAAACATAGTTGTGTTCAGTTGCGCATTTTCTTTTAAATATATAAAAACGGTATTATTGTTATTATATATATTAAAAGTTTGAATATGCGATTAAGATATTAAGGTAAGTTAGTTTTAGAGTTTGTTTTTTTGTTGTTGCAGCACGGGAAGGAAACAAGGGCAGACAGGCAGCCACGTATAGCAACTGACAGAGGCGGCTGATGGGTTTGTAGAAATTGATTGTTTTTGAGATAATAAACAATACGTTAGTGAAAAAAAAACCTCATAAATCAGATTAGACGCGTATAGGACGTAACAGATAACTGTTAAGATGTATGAATTTACTGTACCTTCTATTCAGATATTATTGCTAATAATTATATATTTCACATTTCAATTTAATATGGACTTTTAAAGTCATATGTAACACACAGTAAAGGCACCTGTTTTGTATTTTACATTGATCCGTGTCTAGTTAATACTATGACGTTGTGTATATCTGTGTACCTGTCGTCCTAACTAACTGATCTGGACAAACCTTGTTTATGTATTTTTTTTTAAGAAGACACGCTAATTTGTGACAATTATATACATTTGTATGAATCTGTACATTGTTACAAGTTTTGTCAGTGATATCTCTTTTTTTGGCGGGGGTAATACAATTATGTAAGTTGTTAACGCTATTTGTCTGTGTATAGTATTGTTTGTTATTACTAGCGTCTCTTATGTACTGACTTGAAATAACGAGTTGCAAACAGTGTACGAGAGAGAGAGAGAGTGGGAGAGGCAGGGTCCTGTTTTTATCTCTAGAACAATTGGATTTAAACATCCAGCGATAACATTCTTTGCATGACGAGATAAATCAGTGTGACCTAACATCTGCTCGCAACAGACTGTATTTGCAATAGAAAAGTTTAAGAAATTGAAAGTTAAGGATGACAAAGAGGTTTGTTTACTTGATCCCTCCTTGGTGGAAAGTGGGATTAAGCTAAGCTTTGTGGATCACTGGCAACTAACTTCACCCCTCTTCCTGTGATCTGGAGCACAGAGAGTATTACCTGCCTGTCAATTCAACTGTAATAGGACACGCGATCAAAGATCGGACAGCCTTCACAGTGGTAAAGGGGTCTTCTGTCATTCCGTTGCATTATGAACGAATGCAGTGTAATTCTGAAACATTACTGTGTCATTAGTATGCTATTTAATATATAACCATTATAGTAAGTCATATAAAATAACTATAAGATGTAATACTTCTCAACTGTTCAATGCACTTCAAATCTGTCCACATTTTCTTGTTGAAATCGTCTGTAGTGCCACAATCCAACTGGTTTTGTAATTTAGATTGGGAAATTAAGATTATGCAGAATGTGCTGTCTACAGTATGGGGAAAGCTTCCTGTTTCGTGTATCTGTAAAGTATGGTAGGGAAGGATAATGTCATTGAAAGCAAGGATGAGTCTGATTAGCGGAGCGTGATGTAGGAATGCTCAGTGATGTCCCAAGCGGTAACTACATTGTTTTGGAGATCAAAGGGTTCAGGGGTTATTATTGGCAGCCGGTCCAGTTTACACAACCTAAAACAAACAGTCACAACACAGTAGAAAGGAATGCAACCATAACAGAGAACTGCCTTTCATTTTTTTCCAGGGAGCACAGGGTCCTGGTAATGGCTGGAGTATCTGATGGGTAGTATCCTGTCCTCCAGGTGTTTCGTACTGCAAGTGAAAATCAACCAAGTTTAAAATGGTTTGAGGAATTGAATCCGATGTTACACGCCCTCTGAAGCGACTGCGTCCAGTGGACAACAGTACAATATCTTCACACTGAAATACAGGGTTTAGCAAAGTGGCCGGTTTTATTGATTATCCTCGTCAAGATGGAAACTGTATCAGATCAACTAGACTCGGTGGGAAGTTCTGATGGGAACTCTGAATGTCTGTCAGAGCGCGGAATGCAGGAGAAGACACCCTGTGTGGGGGATGGACTAAACGGTGAGTTCAGCTTTCAGAAGCACTGTATTTTTTTTTTCTCTCATTTTGGAGTTGGACTCCGAGGGTGCACAGGTTCTGTTCTGCATTAAGTTGTACAGTATGCGATGTAAGTGAGGTTTTGGAAGAGGCATGGAAGCAGATGCCTGACTCTCCCTTACAGGACTGAATCTTCCTTTTGTTTTAATAATGGCATCCTTGACACATGCCTGCTGTTGCATGTGTCCGTTTCAATTAAAACCATTTAACACTAACGCCTTTGCACACTTTCAACCACATCACATTAGCGCTGTCCTGTCGTGTCCATTGTGAACACAAATCCTAATAACATTGTTTCTATTTCCTTTTGAGGTTAAAAACTTGGACAGTGCTCCCTGGTGAGAAATGGGATTATGGAGAAAAATAGGAGCTATGGGGAGGTAGGACAATGCAACAAAGGGTAGCCTTGTAACGATCCAGGCTGACAGTTGGGTTCATGTCTCTGCGTTATCATGTTAAACAGAAGGTCTGTTGTGAGACGGATTTAATTACTTTTTTTCAAACAATGGCTACCCTGTGTTGCTTCATCCTGCGGTTTAGCTAAGTACCAGTAATCAGTGTTTTCACTTTGCACCTCACAACACGAGAGATTGCAGTGATGGCAGCACCGAAACAAGACACCCTGGTGTGTGGAGTCGGAGCGCTGAAACGTCCACATGCGTTCTTCAGCAGCAGTGCCCGCTCAGTCCATTGTTGTTTCAGCACAGCTGTTTGCAGGTGTGAGCCTCTAAAAATAGTTGAGGCCCCGGGATGATCCTCCTGTAAGTTTGGAGTGTAACAGCCCAACGGGTAGTTCAGCAAATCGCTGAAGAGACGGAGGGCTGTCTTCCATGTGCTACTGAGGCACATTTTCAGTGAGAAGAATGTGAATGTAAACTATTCAGAAAAGTTTCTTTGTCATGTTTTTGTTTTACTGATACAATGTTTTGTTCCTCCCGTCTTGCCTTTTTATAGAAGAGGGCCATGAATCTTTAGCAATTCTCATATCATTGTCATGCTTTTTTAATAACTGTCATGTCTCGATCTGTGCTTCAAAAGAGGACGGGGTTCTTTTGTTTCTGACCTCGTTGAGCACTGCAGAGAACATACTTTTTTTTTATAGCAGTTCCTTTCCCTTGGCATTTGGAATTGCTAAAGCGTATCGGGGCTAACTCTCTAATGTACTTATTGGCATTGCTCCATTAAACATGCTGAACCTGCCTGTGGAAAGCATGACTTGACTTCCTCAGTTGCTGGCTTTAGTTAAAGAGTTTAGATTCTCTCTCTCTCACTGCCTGACGTGTTGATATAGACAGGCAGGTCCAGGGTGACTAGCGGAGCAGGGCGAAGGTTCCTGTCAAGTGTGCAGCTTGTTAATGTGTTTTATTCATGTCATATACGACGGTGGATGCCCAGGCTCTCGTGTCATGCACAAAGCTGCTGAGGTCTCTTTCTTGTCGGTGTTTCGCTCAGTCCTGACATGTCATTGAGCTGGCACTCGTCCAGGTATCGGGTTTCACACGAGAGAACATGAGAAGCTCAGAAGATCCAGTCATTCACGTGTGGTGCAAACAGGAAGGGAGTGGTCATTTACAGAAAAACAAGAATGGGATGTGCACTGGCAGCTGCTAGCTTTAGTTTAATTTGAGGAGCCTCTTCCTTTTTTCTTTTTGTTCGACTGCATTGTTTCTGACCGCATCCTCTACAGGCTATAAACAGCGCTTTGAAGAATAGTAATGCACCCTTTCTTATGCCAGTCAGTGGGGTGGCACTGCATCTGGGATCAGACTCTGTAAGGGTTGCAGTAAATAGTGAGTCGTAGATCTGTTTTTCTATAATGCTCATTTTCTCAGACTGTTGCCCTAACGGTCTGCTGCCACCAGTCCTGTTATTTCTGTGTGCATTTCTTTTGCTAAGGTTTTTACTGATTATCTTTAGATTATCAACACGTTACTGTTCTGTGGTGCTGTAGTACTGTATAAACTAAGAATACAGTTTTGTCATGTTTTACAGGTGTTTTCACAGACCCTGGTTGGCGCTAACCTTGGAGAACCTTACCTGGGTAGCATTCATTTAGTTGGGTCGTTGAAAAGCAGCCAGTAATGTTGCTCAGCAAACAAGGGTTAACCCCAGGTGCAGCTTAGCCAGTGCTGATCTACAGTTTTTGTTTCAGGTTCTGCTTTTAACCCAAACAAGGTGGCAAATGGAGACAAAGCCCTGGCTGCCATGGGTTCAGGCGGTGAAGGAGACATCACCCCGAACGGACCCCTGTCTCAGCTCCAGGAGAGCCCACAGAGCCAGGAGCCATCCTCAGGTGTGGCTGCTTTCCATCACAACCTAACGAAGTCTCAGGGAGCTAATTCTGAGGGCACTGTTCATAACAGGGACGCTTTGCAGTCTCTCAAACTAAGTCTACCCATGCAAGAAACTGAATTGTGTAAGCATCTGTGTAACCGACTGTCCCCCTTGTTGCTGTATCCCCCCTCTTTTGCTTTAAAGTCTGATAGTGCCTTTTAACTAAATTGCTTGTGGTGACACACAGAGTAATAGAGCTGTGCTTTGCTGATGCATAGCATGTTTCACACTATTAATACAACTCAGATTAATAAGGACAATCTGACAACCCGTCTTTCACTAAAATTGTGATCAGAGTTGTATGCAGTAAACAGCATCAGAAGCATACAAGTTTATATTATTACAAAAAGACATTTGCACAGACTTATTTCTGTCTCCTCAATAACCCCTTCTTGCCTTGCCGGTTCCCGATTGCATGGCATCACTAATTCTCTTATAGTTCCAAGGCTGGTGCCCCTGTGTGTGTTTAAGTGTTTGCTTTGCCTTTAGGTTCGACAGAGCCTTCCATGGAGCTGGAGAACGAGGAGCAGATCCGACTGCAGGCACGGAGACGCCTGGAGGAGCAGCTGAAACAGTATAGGGTCCAGAAGCACCAGCACAGGGTATCTATCTCAGTGCCGCCTGCAGGGTACATGTTTAACATGCCCGCTACATGAACACATTGTAACATTTCAGAAATGCATCCACTCCAAGACTGCAGGAGGGTTACTATTTAAGCAGTGTCAGTGTCTTATACTTTGGCGGCCATACCAAGTCAAAGAAATGTAGTCTTGAGTAGAGAAAACTCTCAGAATCCCTGATCAATTGCGGCAATGCATTCTACAGTCTATGAGTTTAGCAACCAAAAGCCTTTTCACACTGCCGACGCCTGTAGGGTGTAAATAATTCAGAACTATAATGACCTTGTAGGTTAAAAGCAGCCTCTTATAGTCCATTATAGGCCTGCATACCTGTAGATTCCTGACTCCAAGAGTGGGGGTTGGGAAATAGAAAAATATATGATGAGAGACATCAAAGGAGAGATGGCTATTTTAGTATAAAAATCTCTTCTCTCACTCTTGGTTGCTAATGCACAGTACACACAAGATCAATGCATCCTGAACGTGCTTTGAAAAAAAATGATACTGTACCACCAGTACTGTTCCTTAAAGCAAGAACTTGACATTTGCAGATTTATCAGCTTTAAAGATAAATCTGTGTTACATGTGGTATCTGAGACTTTCTCTAAAACATGCATGATTGTACATTTTATAGTCTTACCTTCCCAAATGTGCATCGTCTTTCAGTCACACCATTCAACCCCGAAAAACCGTCTCTCGAGTACGCTGGACCCAGAGCTGATGCTGCACCCCGATGCTCTCCCCCGGGCGAACACCACCTCCATGACCACGGAGTACTCCTTCATGCGGACCAGCGTCCCCCGGGGGCCCAAACTGGGGAGCCTGGGGATCCCTCCGCCCGCTAAGGAGAAAAAGAAGTCTTCAAAATCCTCCGGCTCCAGCAGGATCCGCTCCCTGGCAGACTACAAGGAGCTGGACGCTGGGAGCAGCAGCAGCAGCAGCAGCGCGAGGTCACAGGCAGCAGGGGACAGGACCCAGGGATCCCTGCATTCAAGCAGGAGCTCCACGTCAGTCGTGTCGGAGGTCAGCCTGGCCTCGGAGACGGAGGAGCGGCTGGAGACCTCCTTGCAGATGAGGGACAGCGTTTCGGAGCTCGACGGCAGTGAATCTCGGGCCCGGCATGACGGTAATGAGAGTGACAGCTCCTCATACAGCAGTGCCTCCGTGGCCGGGGGCGGCTTCAGCATGCTGTCGTCAGAGGGGAGCCGGCAGAGGGACTGGGGAGAGATCGCCCCGGAGGCTGTGGGGCAGTACCCCTCTCTGCAGGAGGTCCTGCAGGCTGCCACGGACGAACTGCACCTGCTGGCTCAGGAACAAGAGATGAACGGAGTGCGGAGCCGCAGGGACAGTATTTCTAGCAGGTAATAATAATAGTTTTAGTAAAGGCTTGGATTATTCAGAACAACATCTGTTTGTGTGTGTGGGTTGAAGTACCGGCGAAGTTTGAGGAAAATGGGCTGATGGTTTTCTGGAACAGAGTTAAAATTTCTCTCTTTTTTTTTTTTTTCCCCCCGCTGTGGATTTGAAGTGTGTCCTTAGGAAGCTCTGTAATAGGAAGCCATGATGAAATGCTGCAGGTCCTGAAGGAGAAGATGAGGCTGGAAGGGCAGCTGGAGTCTCTGTCAGCAGAAGCCAGTCAGGTTAGTGCCTGTCTTTACAGAATCGCTCTTCGTTCCAAAGGCTTCAGTGTTTTTTGGCTCGCAGGCTTGTGTATGAGTCCAAACTCCCTGATTGTCCCAGCGATGCTGATGCTGACGCGGATGCTCTCCCTACAGGCTCTGAAGGAGAAGACGGAGCTGCAGGCCCAGCTGGCCTCGGTGAACGCTCAGCTCCAGGCCCAGCTGGAGCAGAACCAGGTCAGTCAGCAGACCCAGAGCAACCTCACCTTGGAGGTGGGGAACCTGCGGCAGAACTGCTCCGAGCTGGAGAGAGCCATGAGCGAGCTGCAGGGCAGCCTGGAGGCCAAGAACGGCAGCCTGGCCTCCCTGAGCAACGACCTGCAGGTGGCGGAGGAGCAGTACCAGAGGCTCCTGGGCAAGGTGGAGGAAATGCAGCAGAGCATCTCCTCCAGGGACAACACTGGTGAGGAGCTGAGCAGAACCGCTCTTATAGAACACACCCCTGATACTTCCTCCAGTCAAATCAGACGTGTCCCTCGAGTTACACCCCCACTCCCTGATACTTCCTCTAGTCAAATCAGACGTGTCCCTCGAGTTACACCCCCACTCCCTGATACTTCCTCTAGTCAAATCAGACGTGTCCCTCGAGTTACACCCCCACTCCCTGATACTTCCTCTAGTCAACTCATTTACAAGGGGGTCCTGGAAAATAATTTAAAAAAAGACCATTGCACTGTATAAAAAAACAATTACAATGCACAAACTACACAATAAAAAGCATGTGTGGTTCAAACTTAATCAGCACCATAGACCTAAGAATATTATAAATAAGGTGCTAAAACAACAGGCATTTGTGCCGGCACCTATGCGTTTGTTTGTCTGGTTGACTGTATTTCCATGGTTTATTCCAATCACCTGCTGGACAGGAGCTTCAGTCTCAACCCTTTTTCTTGTGCAGTTCAGCAGCTCCGGCAGCAGATGGGTGCCCTGCAAGCCCAGCTCCTGCAGGTGCAGTCAGAGCGCAGCACGCTGGTGAGCAGGCTGAAGACCTTGCAGTCAGAGATCAGCTCCCTGCAGCACGTGCGCCAGTGGTACCAGCAGCAGCTCACCCTGGCCCAGGAGGCCCGGGTCCGACTGCAGAGCGAAATGGCCAACATCCAGGTAAGCACCGGGGATTGGCTGCATTATAAAATCATTTGCAAGATTTAAGTCCTACTCTTTTTTTTTTTGTTTTTAATTAGTGGTGAGTTTAATAAAATGCATGGAGTACAGTTTCTGATAATTATTTCTGTTGCTAACTGGACTCAAATTACACAGAGACCTAGTTATGTGTAGTTTAAGGGTAGACTGCTTAAATGCTAACAGCTTCAAAAATGCTATTTAAGATTACGATTTGGATTGACATTGCTCAGAACATTAGTAAGAAACTGGATCCACAAGAAACATAATTTAATTTAAGATAAAGCTGTAAAATTCAAACCAGTCTTGAAATGAAATGTGTGCTAATGTTCATTGGATTCACGTTTGTTTTTAGTTTTTTTTTTATCCTTCGTATCAAACTTGTAAAAGGTCAGTGAAATCCTCAGACGAGTCGGTTCTACACACGTGTTCAATGGTAAGGCAAACCCGCAGGAGCCTTTGATATTCAATTCTGACCCTTGTTTTGTGTTGCCCAGGCTGGCCAGATGACCCAGACAGGGGTGCTGGAACACCTTAAACTGGAGAATGTGACGTTATCCCATGAGCTGACAGAGACCCAGCAACGATCCATCAAGGAGAAAGAGCGAATCGCTGTGCAACTCCAGAACATTGAGGTAAAACATCTACTGGTGTTTTCAGAGATTGCAATCAATATAACATATATAGACTACAGCTTTCAGAAAATATGCAATACGAACAAGGAGGAAATAGTCCAAATAGTAGATAAAAGCAGTGAGCAATTCCGAGGTGTAACGATATTCTGATACAGTCATTTACTAATAAAATACAAAAAACAAACCCAAGTACTTTAAATGTGCCTCTGTGTAAAATGTTCCCTGCTTGTTCATCGACATGTATAAATGACATGGGGAGCGTTCACGGTGCTGGTTGGTTATGAGAGCATTTCGCTGGGTCTCCCAGGCTGACATGCTGGACCAAGACGCTGCGTACCGTCAGATCCAGGAGGCCAAGTCCATGGTGGAGGAAGACCTGCACCACAAACTGGAAGAGTTAGAAGAGGAGAGGGATGTCCTGCAGAGGCTGGCCAGCTCTGCCAACACAGTGGAGAGGGAGCTGGAGCAGGTACGTGGCACAGTGGAGAGGGAGCTGGAGCAGGTACGTGGCACAGTGGAGAGGGAGCTGGAGCAGGTACGTGGCACAGTGGAGAGGGAGCTGGATCAGGTACGTGGCACAGTGGAGAGGGAGCTGGAGCAGGTACGTGGCACAGTGGAGAGGGAGCCGGAGCAGGTACGTGGCACAGTGGAGAGGGAGCCGGAGCAGGTACGTGGCACAGTGGAGAGGGAGCCGGAGCAGGTACGTGGCACAGTGGAGAGGGAGCCGGAGCAGGTACGTGGCACAGTGGAGAGGGAGCCGGAGCAGGTACGTGGCACAGTGGAGAGGGAGCCGGAGCAGGTACGTGGCACAGTGGAGAGGGAGCCGGAGCAGGTACGTGGCACAGTGGAGAGGGAGCCGGAGCAGGTACGTGGCACAGTGGAGAGGGAGCCGGAGCAGGTACGTGGCACAGTGGAGAGGGAGCCGGAGCAGGTACGTGGCACAGTGGAGAGGGAGCCGGAGCAGGTACGTGGCACAGTGGAGAGGGAGCCGGAGCAGGTACGTGGCACAGTGGAGAGGGAGCCGGAGCAGGTACGTGGCACAGTGGAGAGGGAGCCGGAGCAGGTACGTGGCACAGTGGAGAGGGAGCCGGAGCAGGTACGTGGCACCGTGGAGAGGGAGCCGGAGCAGGTACGTGGCACAGTGGAGAGGGAGCCGGAGCAGGTACGTGGCACAGTGGAGAGGGAGCCGGAGCAGGTACGTGGCACAGTGGAGAGGGAGCCGGAGCAGGTACGTGGCACAGTGGAGAGGGAGCCGGAGCAGGTACGTGGCACAGTGGAGAGGGAGCCGGAGCAGGTACGTGGCACAGTGGAGAGGGAGCCGGAGCAGGTACGTGGCACAGTGGAGAGGAAGCCGGAGCAGGTACGTGGCACAGTGGAGAGGGAGCCGGAGCAGGTACGTGGCACAGTGGAGAGGGAGCTGGGTGACCAGTGTCCTGGAGTCTATTCCTTAACTCTTGTCCAGAAATAATCATTGCGACAAAGAAACCTGTGACTCAGTTATATGATTGTACATACTGTCACTAACGGGATTGTTTTAGAATGTGCAGCAGCTGTAAAAACCATGCCCACTCAAAGACACTCACACCTTTGAAGCAAAAGTCATGCCCGTGTGTAAATTATCCCATAAATTAACTGTGAAGTTAATCTCTGATACTTTGTTACTTTTTTGTGACTTGCTCAATATTCAGTTTTGTTCCATAACACATTTACCATAATATTCACCCTGATATATTTGAATGTTAATTTTGGTACATAGGTGAAGCTGGCTCTCACTCAGAAGGACCTGCAGCTGGAGGCTGTGCAGCAGGAGCACTTGGATCTGATGAAGCAGCTCACCCTGGCCCAGGAGGCTCTGCACACCAAGGAGCAGTCTCTGAACGGGCTGCAGGCGCGCTACGAGGAGCTGGAAGCACAGCTCTCCGAGCTGCAGGGCGAAGCCGGCGCCCAGGACCACACCATCCAGTCCCTGCAGAACGACAAGATCGTCCTGGAGGTGGCGCTGCAGGCGGCGCGGGCTGAGCAGGAGGGGCTGGACGAGGGGGCCCGGCGGCTCGGGGAGGGGGCCGAGGCAGCTTTGGAAATCCTGGAGCAGCTCAGACAGGAGGTCAAAGTCAAGGCCACTCAGGTACACAGACACTGTCTCACACACACACACATTCAGACACGCACAGGATCAGTGGCTCAACATGTTGCCAAGAACAGCTGGAAAAGCTAGTGTGCAGTAAAGAGTTTCCTTCCCTGTGCACATGGTCACGCCTTGTACCTACCATGAATGAACCTTAAAACTAGATCTAATAACTAGTAACAAGATAGTAACACACCTACTATGATTTACTGTGTGGATCGATTTTTGCGTGTGTAGCTCTACTTGTGGAGTCGGGACCAATCTTAGTTTTTTTCTTTTGAATCTTAAAACGAGAATGTTTTCATTAATCTTTTATTAATTTTTTTTCTCAAAGATTGAAGGTATGCAGCATGAGAACAGCAGCCTGAAGAAGCAAACTCGGAAACTAAAAGAGCAATACCTCCAGCAAAAAGTAAGTGCTCAAAATACACCCATAAAGAATAGGAACAGAAGCTTTCACTGCTGCGCTGTGCAGTTTAGCCGCAGTCAACTATGAGGACGGTTTCATTCGTTGTCAGTTTTACTGGCTGTAAATGGTCACAGGCTGATGGGCAGAAACTTTTTTTACTATCACTAACTGTGCAGAAAGGTTCCTCAGTGGCTCCGTGGCTCGTCTGGTTGGAGCACTACAGAGTGCAAACAAGGTGAGGGAAGAAAGATTCAGGAGTCTGGTAACATTTGTTGCTTAGGTTCCATCTTGTTGAGGTGGCATTCAAACCGGGCGATTCAAACACTGTGAAGCAAAACAGAATCTCAGCATGCGTGTTAGCTGGGGGGGGCCCGTGCAATGCAAAGGAACCAGTCCAGCACCTGGTTCACAAAGGCTTTGTCCTGCAGGTCATGGTGGAAGCCTATCGGCGGGACGCCAGCTCTAAGGATCAGCTGATCAGCGAGTTGAAAGCCACGAAGAAGAGGCTGAACTCGGAGGTGAAGGGGTTAAAGCAGGAGCTGCTGAACGCGCAAGGGGAGAGGAAGGGTGCGGAGCTGGAGCAGTCCCGGCTGGGCAAGGAGGTGGCCCGGGTCCAGCAGCAGATGACCAGTCTGCAAACACATCTGGAGAGCGCGCAGAGAGAGAGAGACCAGCTAGAGCTCCAGCTTCAGGTACAGGATCTAGAGAGGGTTCAACACTGAGCCTGTAGACGAGGTGCGAGGATAAAACAAAAAGAAAGAATAAAGGCAGCCAATAAAACTACTAAACCACAAGTATACACGGCTCAGACGTGGGATTGTGGGGCTTGTGAGTGGTATGAACTTTCGTATGTGTTTTAGAGTTAGAAGCAAGGTTTTAAAAACAATTGGAGTAACAATGATCTGTTTGCCGTTCTGTAACTATGGAATGCCAGTTTTCATTATACCTGCTCGTACATTAAATAACAGTAATAATAATCTTACGTGTGCTCTTTTGGCACACTGACCACTGTTTTTACCCAGATATTGCTGAAAGCTACCTAGAATTCATTGAACTCTTATATTTGCAGTCAGTGCAGATTGACCAAGGTCAGCTCGCATCCGTGACAGAGGAGAACGCAGAGCTGAGGAAACAGGTGGAGCAAATGCAACAAGAAGCCAAAAAGTGAGTTTTTGCAACAATAGCTGGTTCCTTATGTACTCGGCAAGTGTATTTTATCTGTATACTTTACAATTCAGCAGCACGCAGTCAAGTTTTGTAACTGGAGCTGCCTGCTGTGGATTAAAACATTACAACATGCGAGCAGTTTAATTCCCACACTGTGTTTGTTTTGTACAGGGCTATCTCAGAGCAGAAGGTGAGAATGAAGAGGCTGGGGACAGACCTGACGAGTGCCCAGAAAGACATGAAGGTGAAGCACAAGGCTTACGAGAACGCAGTGGGGATCCTGAGCCGGAGACTGCAGGAAGCCCTGACAGCCAAGGAGACGGCAGAGGCTGAGCTGAGCAAACTGAAAGCACAGGTCACAGATGGGGGGAGCAGCCAGGCACTGCAGGTATACCACTAAACCTCTCCGTTTCAATAGATTTATATCACATTTTCATAGGTACGTGTATCTAAATGTTCAGCTGCACAATCTTCGACGGAGACGAGAAATGCGCCGGATATGCTAAATCGACAGTTTTATTTTAGAACTGAATAACTAAAGGCTGGTTCATGCTTCAGGCTTGCGACCGTCGCTGAGGGTGATTTCTAGTCTTGAGTCGTGCGAAGGGGACTGGTCTCCAGAGCGTCACACAAAACATCTCCTGCTGGTTCCAAGAATGAACCAGCCTGTAGGCAGTAACACTAAGCGACTGATACTGTATTTGCAGATTTCTTTTCTCTGTATAAACTTCTGTTGGCTATTTCTTGGAGTCGATTTGAAACGTCGGAGAAGCTCTTTTAGTAGGTGTGTGTGTTTTTAAGGTTGTGCTCCCCGATTGCAGGACAAGATCGAGGCTCTGCAGACAGAGCTGCAGACAGTCACCCACAGCAAGGCCATGCTGGAGAAAGAGCTGCAGGAAGTGATCTCGCTCACTAGCCAGGAGCTGGAGGAGTACCAGGAAAAGGTCCTCGAGTTAGAGGACGAGGTAAGACTGGTTCCTACTGCTGAGGAGTGAGACTTGAACTTCAAACTGTAAGCACGTTCTGTATTAACCCATTTCAGATTTATTTTAAACTTGAAGAAATACAAAGTAAACTAGATCTTACAGCAAAACAACCAACGGAGGTGTTTGTTATAAAATATGTACTACAACGATATCTGAGCTGAGTGTAATGCATTTTTTTATTTATGTGTTTAAAGCTCCAGGAATCCCGAGGGTTCAAGAAAAGGATTCGGCGTCTGGAAGAGCACAATAAGAAGCTGTCATTGGAGCTGGAACATGAGCGAGGGAAGCTGGCTGGACTGGGGCAGTCCCACACTGCACTGCGGGAGCATGCTAACATCCTGGAGACTGCCCTGGCCAGGAGGGAGGCAGACCTGATGCAGCTCAATCTGCAGGTTTGTCCTCTGTGAGGAATGTAGACAGAGACCTGCACACCTGTGCTAGGATCTGGAAGTTTGTTTGAAGTTTTATTTGACTTCATGACTCTGGTAGACTTCATCAGGTGTGTGTCTCTCTCTCTCTGCAGGTTCAAGCAGTTTTGAAACGGAAAGAGCAGGAAGACCAGCAGATGAAAGAACTCGTTCAGAGGTTACAGGCAGCCTTGGAGAAAGAAAAAGCCAGTGTGGGCGACCTCAAGCAGCAGGTAAGGAGGTGTGAACTGGGATGTGAGGAGTGTTGGGTCTAGTGCAAGCTTATTCACTGGACAGCCCGTCCATGGAGCGAATGGCTACCTGCTGTAATCCGGGTGGACATGACAATACAATACAATGCAATAGAGATGGTCCGGGATGCATTCGCATCTTGATGAAATACAGGCAGTCCTTGTAGTTTCATACACTGTTGTTTCTGTTTTTAATATAACCCCTAACTAACTCAAACTAAATGCAGTGACCCTGCTTCTGATAGACAGGCCAATGACTCCGAAGGCTTTACCTTGTGGCGCTTGTATGGCAGAATGAAGACAGCATGAGTACTCCTCCTTGCCTGGGTGGAGCACGCAGGGGCTCACCGGTCTCTGTGTTTCACAGGTCGCCACTGTGAAAGCTGAAGCCGCGCATAACCGACGGCACTACAGAGCGGCGGCGCTGGAGCTCAGCGAGGTCAAGAAGGAGCTGCAAGCCAAAGAACAGCTTTTCAAAGTGCTGCAAATCGAAGCAGACAAACTGCAGTGAGTTCACGTCTTCTCTTCACATCTGGACATCAGCACAGCAACTGCAGGGTTCCCAGTAGTTGCTTTTATTTTCAGTGTTTTATTTTGCGTGAATCCTTTGTCGTTCTTTGGGTACAGTAACATATTTTGACCAAACACATCATGCAATGCAATACTAAAAAAAAAAAAAAAAAAAAAAAATACAAAAAGGGGTTTTGGCAGCCACAGTTTTGCCTTTAATTCACGAAATGTATTTAATTGAATACAAATTCATACTGATTGTTGTTTCACTCATACACAGTGTTGGGGAGCACTTAGCAAGTGTTCGCGTGATGTTTCAAGCTGGCATGGTGATTCGGTAGAAATTGTTGTTTAGATTGAATGTAATTGCAGCTCCCTTAACCCTCCGTGTTCTCCCGTGTTCCCAGGGCACAGGACGAGAGGCATTCCCAGGAGGTGACTCTGTTCCAGCAGGAGCTGGGGGAGGCAAACTCCCAGTTACAGCTCCTACAGAAACAGCTGGAGGAGCAGCAAAGCAAACAGCCTGTCACAACCCAGGAGGTGTGGACCGGAACCCCCCCAGGGCTTTCTCAAATACTGCTGTTGTTTATTTTTACATTAGAGAACTTGTCTGACCTGGGGCGATGTTAATGAAATGCAGCTAACGAATAATTCGTTTTCATGATGCGCTGTTTAATGGAGGGTCTAGAAAATCACACTTAATTTTTTTGAAATCTTTTTCTGATAGGTGGAAGACTTGAAGTGGGAGGTGGAGCAGAAGGAGCGTGAGATTGAGGCTCAGAAGCAGCAGCTGGAAATGACAGAGCAGCGAAGCCACAAGGAACTGGAGGGCTTCCAGGCGAGTCTGCAGGTAGGGGGAGCACCTTTACACCATGGCTTAGCTTCCGAATCCCTGCTCACGTCAATGCAATAGAAACACCATGAACACTGTTTTGTTTCAGGGCATCAAGGCAGAGCTGGATGTTGTGCAGGAGGAGCTGACGGGTACCAGGAAAGACAAGTTCATGCTTCAGGCTAAAGTGGTGGAACTCAGAAACAGCATGAAGACTCTACTGCAGCAGAACCAGCAGCTGAAACTGGAGCTGAAGCAGAGCAGGAACAGAAAGGTAAGCAGTCCTCCGTGCTCACTCCAGACAGGCCATGGCAGTCCTCCGTTCTGGGGCAATATTGGAACAAAAAATAATAATAATAATTAAAAAACCTTTCCACAATTGCTACTTTTTTACATAAAAATTCAAATTGACATTTGATCTGCGTGCTTATAGCGTTTTATTATACCTTCCCTCTCTCGTTAGCGGATGGAGCTGAAGGGAGATACAAGCATGTCCAATCCAGTCACACCAGTGAAGATCCCAGACTGTCCCGTCCCAGCGTCTCTGCTGGAGGAGCTCCTGAAGCCCCCCACCTCCGTGAGCAAGGAGCCCCTCAGCAACCTGCACCACTGCCTCAGACAGCTCAAGTAGGATATATTTACTATTGCAGCAGCTTCAGCATGTTTCAGTTTAGGAAATCAAGGTCAGCTAAAATAACACTTTGTAGTGTGTGTTGAACTCTTTATAGTTAACAACACTAAAGCAATTTACTATTAGGGTTTTATAATACAGTATGAGTTTCAAACCAACGAGTATGTCTACATTTGGAAGTCGTTATCTGAATTGCTTTTAATTACAATTATTTAGCCCCTTTTGGCTGGTTTCACACACCCTGATTAGCACTAATCTGGGACTGCCTTACCTGACTTAACATTGGGTAGTCCATGATTAGTTTTAATCGAAGTCTGTAAAACCAGCAGTTTATGTATATAAAGATTCCCGCTATCCCAAAATGTGTTTGTGATTCCCCTTGCTTTTGATTTGACTCCGCAAGGCAGGAGATGGACAGCCTGCAGAAGCAGATGGAGGAGCACACAGTGACCGTGCACGAGTCCATGACGTCCTGGACTAACATGGAAGGACAGCTCATGGGACTGCCTGCTGCCAGCAACTTGACAGCTGGAGACGAGCAGAGCGAAAGCGAGAGCGAGAGCGCACAGAGCACACCAGCCGTGGAGCTGAACCACAGCGGCTGTGCCAGGGAGGAGGCAGCACAGCAGTCCTAACACCCAGGGCTGCGGAGTGGACATGTTTTACTTCTCTTTCTGTTTCGTTTGGTTTTTCTTTAAACTTGCTAATTTATTAATTGTTTAACATACTGCTGATTTTTTTATGATTTGTTTTATTATTATTATTATTTCTAAGAAATGTTTAACTCTGTTGTTCATGACTACAACCCCCCCTTTTTTTTTTTTAATTTAATTGTTGTAAAAGTTTAAGCTTATTCACAGGACTTGGGTTGGCTGAATCTAGGCTCAGTAACAGTGGAAATGTGTTGGTGCACAAGCAGATTCTCTCCCATGCTTATCCATGCTGTTTGTCCTATGTATTGTAGCCCTAGCATGCGGAGGCAACACGTTCCAGTCATTATTCAATCCAGTTCATTTTGATGAAATGTAGTATTGTCTTAATGCAAAGCCCAGTAGCCTGGTGTCAGGCTAGAGCTGACTAACTCAGTAAGGTTGTTTGTAAAGCTGATCTTCTCCTTAAGAGCAGATTTACAAAAGGGTAACATTTTGAATTCATGTGTGTATTTCTCAGTTTATTTTAATCATTGAGGTGAAGTTCAGCACAATACTTGAATCAGTATTTCTTTTACCAAAACAATTGAGAGCTGTTACCAAACTGACTTCTACCGCATGAAGTCATGAGCATCTACTACTGCTTTTAATATGTGCATATTAGGCTGTCTTCAAACTGCTCCCAACTTTTCATTTGTTAGGTAGGGCTGAGGGGATATAAGCTCCAAAATGACACTCATGAAAATATTGTTTATATATAAATCTGCGTCTACTTGCACAAAAAAAAAAGATTAAATAATTTATGTTGGGAAGAAATGGGATAGCCTTTAGTCTTGGGTATCTTATTTAATATGGGTACAATTACAATGTAGTTTATTTTGTATCCCAGGCCAGTTTCAGGTCATTCTTCAAGCTCCTCTGTATCTGTAGTAAGAGTCTGTCCAGCTACAGAAGCATGCTTTATGTAAAAACAAAGCAAAACCAATTGTGTAAGAAAAAAAAATTGATTCTACAAATGAAAGGTACTCTTTTAATTTATTACAAAATTTTAATGTTATGTTTATTTTGTTTATAGTTTTTTTTTTTTTTTAAATACAGATATATTTAACCAATAGAATAGATAATCTATCCAGACTTGTTAACTCGTACGCGGTCCTTTTCACTGTTTTGTACAGAGTCGTACATTTGTGAAGGGGTCTGGTGTGGGGTGAGCTTCAAAAAGAAGAGTCTGGTTGGTATATATTCTGCTGTGTGGAAGTATTGTCCTCTCCTCGATATTATACAGTAGCTAGCATAGTCTGATCTGAACTATTTCAATATGATAGACAATATGTGCTTTAAATTGGAGTATTGAAACGAGAGATGTGTATCATATGGGTACATTTACTCTCAATGCTGAGATATTCTGTGGTCATCCAGGCCACTTTAGAATGAAAAGCAGCAAATGTATTGATAGGATAAGGGAAATATATGAAGAGAAATCTCTTCGGTGGCACATATTGCCACAGGGGGGCGCCACCAACACATTAGCTGTGGTGAATGCATTTGCTTCTCTGCCATGCACATGTTGCTTCCTGTATCTAAGAAGCATGTGTTCCCTTCCAGGCTTGTTTTCACAAACAGTCTTTGTCCTGCCCAGATCCACTGTCATCCTGCTCTGTATGTAATGTAATGTACGCTAACATTGCAAGTGTCAACAGATGAATCTGCCTTACTGGAATACTGTATACTGTAGAAACAATTCCTAACCCCAGATCTCAACTCTTTCGTGTGTACTTTCCTTGTGGTGTATGTTGGTTGTCTTAGAGGTGTGCTTTCGTGTTCACCAAAATCACACCCTGTGAGCTCAGAAAGTGGACAATTCTACTCATGTTTGTGTATTTTTGTTTAGATTGCATAACTCAAGGGATTTGCGAAAAATGTAACCCCTTTAAAAACCATTTACTGACCTGTTATATATTTGGAGTAGTGTTCTGAAAAGGGAACGTTACTGTGGCTTACCAAAGATATGGAAGAAGAACAGAGTAAAATGTTTTGTTGAGATCCTAAGATAATATATATTTTTTTCTCTCCATGTCCTCAGTGAGCCACAGTACAATACTAAAGATTTGTTGTAAGCATCCAGTGGTAGTTTTAAAAAGAAACGAGATTAATAAAATTAGACCAACGTGTTGAGTCTGCTGAAAGCAGTAGAAGTTTTCTTGGAAGTGTTATCCTCTAATATTATAATCAAGTTTATTTTTTTGGTGCCAGAGTATTCTAAAGTTATTGGTGAGTGGCTGTAGACGTTTTTGCATGTCTTTTAAGCTTAAGATTCAAGTGTTCCTTTTCCTCCCTAGCCCGATGGAGGGCAAAGTGTTCATTGCCTCAGTGTAATCATTGCCTTCCATCTACGAAGTACTTTAACTCTGTACATTGGCTCTGCTCCATTCCCTAAAGAGGATGCAAGAGACCAGAAATACACATGTACCGTATATGACTTTATGATAAAGACTTGACTGACTTCTAGAAGGGGCTCGTTGTGATTTCAATAGGATGCTGCATACTGAATGTCTGTACAATGATCCTGCTGTTTGTCTCTGTTGTGGTATGGGGGTGTAGTGTGTATAGTTCTTAAGAATGTTAATTCTGTAATCCAAGTTCCTTTCGAAAAAAAGAAAAAAGAAAGTTTGCCTTTATTGAACTATTAAAACTGCATAAACCTTCCCTGACACTGAGAAAGACACCGTGTACAGTTAAAAAAAAAGAAAAAGAAAGGTTATGCATGTTAATAAAACTGAAGACGAATTCCTCAAGCTTTGTGCAATAAACTATTTTTCGGTAATAGTTTTTAATGTTGTTTTCTTTGTATTATTATTATTATTATTATTTTAAAAAAACTGATTATGTTGCATTGGGACTGTCTTGTGTCTGGATAACATTTGAAATCTACTTTTGATGGGAAAACATTTAAACTGGGGGTATGTTAAGCTCATGCAAAATGTAACCCGCTAATCTTTCAAGGGTTCCAATGTCTTTGTTTTGCTGAATCAAGTGGAAAGCAAATATTCTGGGGTTCAGTGATCCCGATGCCTCCTCACGAATGCATATTTTACTTTGTTAGCAGTCCCACAAAGTTGGCAATGAAAATATGTTATTGTGCCTGGTAATGTACATACATGCCAACAGTCCCTATATGGTCGGGACAGTCGCGATTTCCTAGCAAATGTCCTGCATCCCGATGCATAGGAAGAAAGTCACGATATTTACCCATACAAAAAAAAAAGCATGGATTTGTAATTTTTTTTTTTTTTAAGAAAGCCCAACAGCTACCGGCATACAGTAACAGAGTAATACTGCGCATGTGCGAAGAAGTCACTGTACTCTAACAGGGATGCAGCAGTTGGTCGCTCAGTTGTGTACCTTATTTAGCACGACACAGGCGTCGAGGTGAGTCACAGCCAGGTTTATTTAACTGTATGTGGATTAAACTGTAGTAAAAAAACACTTTTCCTTATGTTCAGTAACCTCGGTTTCCTCACCACAGCAGAGCTTTTTTTACACTATTAAACATAACACGGAATACTCTCGTGTAATAAATACAGGAACGCTAGATAAGAACCTTCTGTATTGTAGCGTGTGATTATTGCACCATGGCATTAACTGTTCTGTTCATTTTGTGTATGAAATTAAATCACTTCCAGAGACGCGAGCATTAATTCAGTAGGGCATTGTGTCTCAAGTGTGACCTCACAGAAACCTCTTTGACGCGGGTGTTTATTAAGTCTACGTGTCAGGTTATTAAGAGCAGTTTTATCTCTGGACTCTTGCTCTACACTGATACTTCTTATCCCTGGACAGCCCGTGGTCCCGCTAGCCCCCGAAACGTGCTTTTTTTTTCTGGCAGTCGGTTAGACGAGTTTGAATGTGATTGTGTTCAGGCAGTGAAGTCGGCGTGCCGCGGTCTTGTCTGGTTTGAAAGCGTCGCGGCTGTGTATGTAAGCAGGAGGCGCGGTGATGTGGAGAGGTGAGTAACAGGTAAACAAGACAGCAACGCTGGATTCATTACTTTTAGAAAAAAGTACTTTGAATCCCTTTTAAATATATATGTAGTTATCATCAGCCTTTTTTTTCCCGAACTAATTGCCCGGTAGAGCTTTTAGGAGGTTATATTTCACTGTTTGTTTTCCGAATCGAGTGACAATTTAAAGAAATCACCGGATATGGTACATTACCCTAAGTAACGAAGAGGTAGCAAATCATTTTCTGTATGTCTAACAACAGTATTGACAAAATCATTTTGACGTAACGATCCCTTCCGTTGACCTACACTGGGTGCGTTCACGGAGATCATTCTGTGCAGAATCTGACCAATGCATAGAAGATCATTGGCTAAATTTGTCAGAATGTGCGCAGATTCTGTGCAGAATGATCTCCGTGAACGCACCCTCCCTTTGCAACTGAGCATGTGCTGAATGCCGTGTAAACAATGAGACTGCGGGGTGCATTGGGTTTGCTTCAACAGCTGTTCTTAGGAAAACAAGTAAAAGGGATTCGAATGTGTATTCGTTTTTTTTGTTAAAGAATGGGTGGTAAGTGTATTCATATAGATTGCATTTCTGGAGATAGTAAATATTGATACAACTGCAAATGCTTCCTAGCTAGGCATATGGTAATGTCAAATTGTGAATTAAAAAAGGAATGTGCAAGTTATAGATTGACAGTTTCATGGCGATTAAATGTATTTTATTTATTTATTTATTTATTTTTAAATATTAGATACCAGTCTCATTTTCCCAATAAGGGAGGCACGGGTTCAGTGTCTGGCATCCCAGCTGCCTGTGTAATGACACGTCATATTTAGGATGGGTGCATGTTTGGTTGCGGTCTTTTTATTAAAAGCATTTGTATGAAACCTTTTCATTTCCTCACTAATAGCCTGCATCTTTATAAAAAAAAAGAAGCGTGTAAATGAAAGTGTGCAGTTCGCCGTGGCCCTCACGACAGAGGGCCTGCTTGTGTTGGGATGTACCAGCGAGAGCCCTGTTTGTGTTTATTCTGCGTAATGACGGAGGGGGTGTTTCTAATGTGGACCTGTTCTGCACTGTGGTTATTTAAAGACCAATACACTGTAGAATTGCCCTCTACCCTTAGAGACACGGGTGCAGATTGTTCTGTCTCGCTTCATGTAAAAGTGTAAGTATTGCAGGTGGTTTTTTCAATGGCATTTTGCTTTGCTGGTAAGAACACGTGTCAATGCTTAGACTTGCAGTGAATTAATCAATAACCAAAAGGGACGCGTGTGTGCTTAAGGTGCCTAGCAGTCATTTACATGTTTAATACAATGGAAAATACCTACTCTGTGGGGTTTACTAACTGACAAGCACAGATATATATCTTTTTTTAAAACATAAACTTTTTAAAGAAACTACATCAGGATGGTGACTCAGCGTAGCTTTTGATATCAGCACTCTGTATTCTTCGTAATGTGATTTTGAAATGAAGCTGCTGTTGGGGCTGCATGTAGGGATTCATTAGTGGGTATTTTCTAATGGACGATGGTTCTGTGGTTAGTGTGCATTGTACTTACAGTTTAGCTGCTTGATAAAGCGCATTATCTAATGTATAACCCGAAATCACCTACAGGTTGGTAAACCATTGCTACTTAACCTTGTGTTGTTGGCAAGTACAGTGTACAGTGTTACATATTTAAGTGTTTAGCCCTATGTACTTCTATTCATTCATTTTCTCTGCATCGATTTTATAGTTTTGTTTGTCACCCCAGCTAGGGAGAGGCAACAGTAAAATAGCTTTGTATAGCTGTACAGAGTATAATGAAATCAGAAATGTTTTCACTTTATTGTAAAGTATCTTATCCAGGCAGTAACGAGCAGAAGTGTGTTTCTCTTTGCACAGTGTATACTGCAGCACATTGTTTTACAGTGTTTGGACCACTGTAATGCTTTTGACTTGATTCTTCACTTCAGGTAGCTAAAGCATGGATGCTGTTCTGAGCAGACTGAAGGGTTTAACTCCAGATGAGCTCCGCAAGGAGATCCTCGGCATGGGGATGAATTGCGGGCCTATCACCGCTACCACTCGATCCATTTTTGAAAGGAAGCTGGCCCGAGCCATACAGGAAAGCCAGGGAGGGGAAGTTGAGTCAGTCCCTGGAAACTGCCAATCCGCCCCGACCGTCATCATCACCACCGCCACTCCCACAGACCCTGCCTGCTCCAGCACACAGCCACCGGCGCCTAATGACGAGGGAGACTTTGGCTATGGTGTAGGGCTGAACCCCCCTGAGGAAGAGGCCTTGCTGCACCAGGGAGCGTGTCCTGACAGTCTTGGGGGAGACAGTTCACAGGCAGCTGCTCAGACCCCTTCGACAGGACCACCGGCATCCCCACCGCTCTACTATGGAGTCTGCCCAGTGTGGGATGATATACTGTCAAGAAATGGTAAATTCCTTCTGTATGACAAGCAATGCATGACGAGAGGGTTACTTTATTAAATGTCTGAAATTCTTCTTTTTTTCCAAGCATGACTTTTAATATACCACTAGTTAGGAAATGACATACATGGAGGTCATTATTGCATGTACATTTTTGGCTGTTCAATCTTATGAAAAGTGTTTCCTCCCACAGACAGGGTCCATGTTTATGCTGATAAGAAAGAAGCTCTGCAGGCAGTGAAGTTAATGAAAGGCTCCCGATTCAAAGCGTTCCCCAACAGAGAAGATGCTGAAAAGTTTGCCAAAGGCATCTGTGATTACTACCCCTCTCCCAGCAAGTCCTCCTTCTGCGTATCTCCAGTGAAAGTGGGCATGGTGTTCAGCAAAGGTATGTGCTTGTGTTTTTACAAGTAGGAAAGCTTGGAGCCTTGGAAGTAGAGGGACACGAGTAATGAACGGTGCCTGCCATTGCGCTTAACGTTGACTTTTCCTGACAGACGGCATGGCTTCCCTGGAGGCAGAAATCATGAACCGAGAGAAAGCCAACAGCTTTAAAAGCCCTCGAACGCAAGATCTCACTGCCAAGCTCAGGAAAGCAGTGGAGAAAGGCGACGAGACCACCTTCAATGAGCTTGTGTGGAGCAATCCTCGCTATCTCATTGGCTCTGGAGATAACCCAACAGTTGTGCAGGTAGCCTTTACTAGCTGTCGTGGCTGACGGGAATATTAGTTTGGGGTTTCATTTCCCTGTGTCATTTTAGTGCATTCAGTGTTAGGAAATGCAGATTACCAGCCCATTGCATAGCCGTTCACGCCATTTCAGGCTTTGATATGATCTTAATTTTATCACACCTAAGCCTGTGACTGCAGTATGCCACTAATTAAGTACCGCCTGAAATGTTTTTAACTACTATGTTGTGATGATCATATCCCTGGGGATAGACATAAACTCCTGATGTTTGTTTGAAATTATCCTTATTGAAAACAAAGCAGATAAAGCCTTTTGGCTGATGTGTAAATAATCTAATTGTATTGAAGCAAATTAAAGTTGTGTATCCAGTATGAGATGCCTTGCATACACTATGGCTTTAAAGGAACTTGGCAATAATAAAATGTGGAGCTCAAAGGTGTGTGTGTGTTTTACAGGAAGGGTGCCGTTATAATGTCATGCATGTTGCTGCCAAGGAGAATCAGCCAGCTATCTGCCAACTCCTGCTGGACACCCTGGAGAATCCAGACTTCATGCGTCTCATGTACCCTGACGATAGTGAAGTCATGCTGCACAAACGCATCTGTTACATTGTGGACCTGTACCTCAATACGCCAGACAAAGTGGTGCGTTGTCTTGGCTGTTTTACTTTTCTTTTTTTTAAGGGGGAGGGGGGTGCATCAAATGCTGTATTTACTGGAGTACATTCATTTGTTCTAATGCATTTCAAATATAAAAATGAAATGTGGCTGGACGGTGCTCCAGTCATTTTTAGAGAAAGCTTTTTATGCTGGTACTTGAACTAATAATTAAACACTCACATAGCTAACCGTTAAATGTGCAGTCTAGAATCAATTTAGCTCCTATTTACTGAAGCACTGAAACACATTTGTTTACTAATATAAGTTACAGAAAACACAGCTGTTGATTCTAAATAAAATTGATAAAAAGGAACAGTAATGGAGTTTAATTTAATTTGAATTCAGATTCCTGTTAACATTTGTATTCTTTTTTCCTAGTTATTTGAAACCCCTCTTCATTTTGCTTGTAAGTTCGGCAATCCGGAGGTGGTGAATGTTCTGTGCTCACACCCAGGTATTGAGAAGCACAGCATGAACAAGTATGACCAGGTTCCAGCTGATGTAAGTGATGTTGGACTCGCACACAATTATAATTCAATTGCACTGTTTTAAAAGCAAAGCCAGCAGCTTGAACCATGCATGTGGTTCATTTTCATCCCAGTCCACCGACTGGACAGACTTGCTAAATTCTTGTCATGATCAATATTTTTTTTTTTGTTCAGTAAACCTTCATTTCATATCGATCAAGAGTGAATTGTAGTTCTCCAATTCCCTTGACCTACCTCTGTAAACATGTTGAGGTTTTAGTAAGGCGACCGAGGGATCTGTCCAGTTAGTTCCTTGCTGACTCACTCTTGTCATTCTGTCTAACAGGTGATTTGTGAAAGAAGCAAAAATAAATCGCGAGAACTTATACAGAAGATCAGAGATTATTTGGAAGGTAAGCCAGCATGTTTCCTATTTTAACATATACCATCTTGCTTTTGTGTGTGATCTGTAGGAAAAGGAATGATTATTACAAATCCAATTTCTACATAAATTGTGTGTTATTTATTCTGACACAAGTAACTAGTTGGGCTTCTAATTCATTCATTGCAGATCGCTGGTACATACCGTTACTAAGAGCTACAGACAACTCTTCCCCAGCTGTGATTGGTGCTCCCTGGTCACCTGACCCATCGGATACCACTTCCCATTCATTCCTCTCCAGACTCGCATGCAGTCCTAAAGATCCTGTCATGACCGTGAGAGCTTTTGCTGGGCCACTCTGCCCCTCAAAGGTATTGACTTTAGTCTCGAAAGGGTTTGAAGATACAAGCTTCCACTCAGTAACCCACTTATGTGTCAACATGTTGAGCTCTAAGCAAGGGGTTGCTTTACATTGACTGTAGCTGTACGTTTTTGTAATTTCAGGATGATCTGCAGTGTCTTAGATCACCTTTTAAAACTACAACCTCTATACAACTAGATTTGGCTTTAGGGCTTTGTAGTCATTCAGGTCTTAAAACCAACATGATATTGCATCAAGCACATGCTTGTAGTTTCACTCTTCTATGTGTTTCATGCTGGCATGAGTGTGCGTTTTCAAATGAAGTTTCTCTGATGATGTCAATAGTAGGACGGGATGTCCATGTGGTTTTTCCCTTTTGATTTAAAACAAAACGGGACCTTCCTGTGCATGCATGCGTACTCGAGTGCTTTCCTTCCAGGCAGATGAGTTCCGCAGAGTGTGGAAGACTCCTCCCCGCGACAGGGCTGGACACTATCACCACGTCAGGAAGTCTGATGCAGAGCGAGGCGCTGAACGAGTCGGCAGGTACAGTACATCCACAGCGTAGAGCAACGCTGACAACACTAACAAGGAGGCTGTGTGGTCCAGTGGTTAAAGAAAGGGGCTTGTAACCAGAAGGCTCCGGTTCAAATCCCACCACAGCCATTGACTCATTGTGTGACCCTGAGCAAGTCACTTAACCTCCTTGTGCTCCGTCTTTCGGGTGAGACGTAATTGTAAGTGACTTTGCAGCTGCTGCATAGTTCACACACCCTAGTCTCTGTAAGTCGCCTTGGATAAAGGCGTCTGCTAAATAAACAAATTATAACAAAGGGATTTCATGGGAAGATCATTTGTTTAACTTTGAACAAGATGGCAGTAGTTCTCCAGATTACA